>NC_081159.1:6732500-7932500 GCF_012432095.1 Onychostoma macrolepis
CTTTTACACAGATTTACTAAAATCAGAAAGATTGAACAGAGGTGCTACAGAGAGAGGGAGGATGCTTGAGAGAGAGGTGTGTGTGTGTGTGTGTCGGTGTCTGTGTATGTGTGTGTGTGTGTGTGTGTCTGCATCCTTGACTGTCACCTCGCGCGTACACGCACATGTGCACGCAGTCACAGAGAGAAAGCATGTGAGAGAGTGGTTGAGTGAGAGAGTAAATGAGTGAGTGAGTTTAACGCTTTGGCGACTTTGCTCTCTTTTGACAGCGACATTTCTCAAATTAATAAACAGAACTACACACAGTATACTACACTACACTATACTACACTACACAGTATTGAACTATCTTTCTGAGGAGATCTGCTAGCTTGTTTACACAGAGCGCTGCTAGTCTGACAGGATGATGGCTGGACCAATCGCGTGCCGGTCAGTCGAAATGGGGCTTCCCATTGACAAATGATCAGTGTTTATGTCACTGTTTGTGTACATTTCTAAGCTTTTTGATTGGTTTTATACAACTTTTAACACCATATTTGGAGAGCAGAGATAGTTTTGTTTCAGGGGATACCCGGAATATAGGGAAATAAAAGCAATAGTTGATAAAAGCAATGTTCATTTCCAGCGAATTTAGTAAAACTTTAAGTCAATTTTAATAGTCATTTAAATACCTTTACTCAATTATCTGGACTACGAAACTTTGGGAACTTTTGTCTGTTCTTTGATATTAGCTAAAAAAAGAAAAATAGATTTTTTCATTGTTTTTCCACATTATCTTAAAATGGAACGTTGCGACTTCCGACTCATTTCGCCAGAACGGGTCACATATGTATATATATATATATATATATTTATATATATATATACACACACATATGAAGATTAGCATTTTCTCAGGCTCCTATGTTTATGTTCAGTTATTTCACTTTAATGGCAAAGAAAAGAACCTATTCATTTGCCATTAAAGCGAAATTACTGAACCTTCACATAGGAGTCTGAGAAAATGCTTAATTTATAATAAAATTTCAAGCGGCATTTAGAGGCTTTTGCATCTGAACTCTTCATATATATATATATATATATATATATATATATATATATATATATATATATATATATATATATATATACACACACATTAGGGCTGTCAATCGACTTAATCGCACATTTTTATTTGTTCTAGATGTACCTTAACTTAATACTTTTCAAGTTTTTAATACTCTAATCAACATGGGCATGGACAAATGTGGATGCTTTATGCAAATGTATGTTTATTATTATTGAAACCATAGTCAACATAGAGCATGAAGACTAGACATGTTTCAAAGGTCATAGATGTTTTTCAAAGAACTTGTTCATGTCTATTAGACACATGAAAAAAGAAAATAGAAATATCAGGTTCCCATTACTTCTCTTTCTTTGCACTGAGCAATTTACTGACACAAACCTGTTTACATTTTTGCATGACAGGGCAGCTCACTTCTTCTGAAAATGCAAAATGTACATTTATTATTTATTATTAGATTTGTTTGCCTCTCTGTGCCCACTGGTTTTCATTGGTATATTTTACTGTTTCTGTCGTCAGACAACGGAATGAATATGAAATAGTGACTGAAACGCGACCCATTAAGACTATAACAGCTCTCCCTTCCAAGACGTTAATCTGCACAAAAACCCTTATAATCGAGCTGTCGTCTGATGAAATCAAATACACATAAGATAATGACAATAGCTGTGCTGTGATTTCGGCTATACTTGCATGTAAAATTAGAGAAGCAACATAATATCTGTGTTTAACTGAAAGCGCTGCTCCTCTCCGCCGCTCGCTGAACAGAGCAGACACACACAGACAGAGAGAGAGAGGTGTGTGCGTGCACACTGGGACAGCAAGACCTCGCGCTCGCACGGCAGTACCAGCGAGTCTCAGAAACTAAATAAGGTTTGGGCAAAAAATTGTATGGTGGAAATGACCATGACTTTTAGAAAAGAAAAAGGCAAAAATGAATTGTCTTATGATCTAAGTCTATTATTGTGAGTAGACAAAAAAAACTGGTGTGAGTGTGAAAAGTTTCAAGAGACATCATTTCCTAAAAGTTCCCAAGCACAAAAGTGCCCATAGCTGAAGAAACACCCAATTATAAATGATCAACGCCGTGTTGAACTATTTTCATGTCAGTGAGAGTACGGCTCAGCTCATCATCGACTACAACTTTTTTTTTTGGCAAATCTCAAATGCAGCAAAATATTTCGTTTTCCCTCACAAGCATCTGTCACTTGAGTCATCCAACACATTACACATGTGATGTTAGCTCAGCCCGCTGCAGCACCTCCGTCTGCTTTATGGAGACAACTGCCTCGATCATCAGGAAGAAATTAGCCGAAGCACTAAGCAGCACGATCTTATTGGCTGCCGGGTCCATCCGCTCCATTTGAGGTCAGCCCAGACATTCCAATGGATAATCTTTTCCATCCCTCCACTCTCTTGTCTTTCTCCCTCTCATACTCAGCCTGTTTTACTCAAAGCGCATCTACAGCACAAGGCTGGCTTTGTGTAGCCTCTTCACTAGCGCTTTCTGACTCAGTCAGTGTGTTTTAAGTGAACCGTATGGAGCTGAAATACATATCGGCCTTCGTTCCCAGCTCTCCCTGCACCTTCCAGTAAAGTTATTTTCTACAGCAAGCTAGTAATATGAAGCCTCCGAATTAGGGCCATCACCACATCACAAAGGTTCTGGAGAGAAGCTGAGCTATGTTTGCTTCTGGAGCTTCGCCTACTTTTCCCAGCATCCCGTTCTTTGTTCTGCTCGCTCTCTCTGAACTTGCAACAAAAGGCTGTAATTATGGCGGGCACAAACCAGAGAGAAATTGTCGTATTATAGCATTCTCTCACACTTCAAATGCGGCTGCTCGCTAGGAGTTACAGGAACCTGTTTAGATTTATGCCAGCTGTGGAAATGACAGCTGCTGCGAACTTCTGGGATGGTCGTTTTGATGCAACTCACACATTTCATGCATTCTGAACCACAATATTTACACAAGTCCTCATGTTAAACGCCTGAGATACACAATCCCGCCTAAACATGCCGTTGAGCGATCGCACTGAAGACTAGCTTTCTTTAATAAGCTACATATTAACCAGGAACACTTTACAGTAAAATTCCATTCGTTATCATTAATGAACTACAAATGGTAACATGAACTAACAATGAAAAATAGCTTATTAATCTTAGTTAATGTTAATTTTTTAATGTCATAAGTTTTTAATGTTATTTTTTTTAACATGTCTATCCAGTGTTAAATATGCTCAAAAACAAACATGCAAATTCATCAGTCAACACCATTGCAGTCACAAATACGCAACCAATCCCATCAATTTACGGCTTGGGGCTTTTCATATCATTAGCAAACATCCGCCTAAGGATGTTGATTTCTAGAAGGTAGCTGTCTGAGATGGCGAGCGGGTGTGTAACATGGTTTGTGTAACATTAGCAACACATTATTAGCTGTTTAATAACATAGTCATAATGATATGAATTACTGTTGTGTGTCTGACGTTGTAGAGAGTGAAAATGCATTAGCTAATACACTGACTTGCAGACAACCCTGTATAATTTGCTTTTCCTCTTCTACTTTGGAATCAGTTTCTGATTCAAACATATATTCAAACATAACAAGTGAAAGGCGGGGACTAATTTCCATATTCCAAATTCATGGTTCAACATATAAAAAATGAAGGATGTAGAGTCATATTCAAGCAATTTTAAGGCATGAAAACAATATTTTCACTGGGAAAATCATTTTGATGATCAAATATGAGTTTTAAGGGATAAAATTAGTGACTGCAGGACTTTAACATTTACTACTACATCAACAAACTCAAAACTTGCATCTGTTAAGAATATTTGAAAATTCTGTCAATAATTACTCACCCTCATTCCAAACCCGTAAGACCTTCTTTCATCTTCGGAACACAAATTAAGATCCGAGAGCTTTCTGACCCTGTATAGACAGCAATGGTATCACCACAATCATTTTGTACTTTATTTTGTACTTTTTGTGTGCAAAGAAAACAAAAATAACAACTTTATTCAACAATTCTTCTCCTCCTGCGTCATGGTACTCTCATTAATTGCGCCAATGATGACACGGAGGAGAAGATTTGTTGAATAAAATCACTATTTTTGTATTCTTTGCGCACAAAAAGTATTCTCGTAGCTTCGTAAAATTAAGGTTGAACCACTGATGTTACATGGACTATTTTAACAATGTTCTTACTACCTTTCTGTGCCTTGACCGTGGTAGGACCCTTGCTGTTTATGGATGGTTAGAAAGCTCTCGGATATCATCAAAAATGTCTTAATTTGTGTTCTAAAGATGAACGAAGGTCTTACGGCTTTGGAACGACACAAGGTAAGTAATTAATGACAGAATTTTCATTTTTGGGTGAACTAACCCTTTAATGGACCTGAGCTGACATGAACTGGCAATGAAAAGTTGTGTTTTTATTAACTAATGTTAACAAAGATAAATAAATACTGTAACAAATGTAATACTCATTATTGATGTTAACATTAACTAATGTGACTGTATTGTAAAGTGTTGCCAATTAACCTCAAGTGACAACTGACTTTGAAGAATCAACAAACCTGGGGAAAAACAAACTCGCTGTATCACAGCTGAAAACCAACTGAAAACAAAGAGCCCTACAGTATGACAATACATCATGTTGAAACATCACATGCAGGAATAAGACCAGTGAAACGTGTCCATTAACGCAGGGGCCAGGGGAGATGCTCTCTATATGGGCTTTGTTGTAACATGTTTGAACCAGAAACTATTTCTCATGAGTGAAACTGTACCTTGAGCTCTGTTTGGGAATGACAGGACAAGACATCCTACACTTGGAATGAAGACTGATTTTGCCCTACAGCGTTGAATCACTGACGTTATGCGTGGATGATCCAGCACTGTAGGGCAAAGTCAGTTCAACAGAAACCAGATGCCTTTCCTCTGAATTAAAATACTGATCGAATGTGTCTATGTGGCAAGCGCAGGTGCTCTGATGTGTTTGTGCATGTGAACGTGTGTTTTATACCTGTGGATATCCTGCGCTGTTGTAGCGGGTATGTACCCATGAAGCCAGAGCAGCCATTGGGCGAACTGCCAGCGTCGCCCGGCCGGCTCCGCAAACATGGCGGTGCTACTGAGCAGGGGTTTTTCAGGAGCCCTGTGTGTGTGACACAAGAGAAGTGGGTGAGAGTCACTCAATTCCACTGCAATCAGGTGAGGATTTCAGACCAATATGTGAAAGGACACACTACACTTTCCTCAAAACTGTTGTGGATGGATCTCAGATGAGTCTTCAATATGCAGTGCTTTAACTTACATGACAGTACAAAAGAAAATACAGTCTCCATTTGAAACAATTTTTACTCAGAAATTGATCATATATTTCACAAATAATCAATGGGCAGTAACACATTGAATTAAATGTGAAATTTTGAAGTAGAAAGACTGAAATAGTACTTTTTTTGTCAAACATACTCCCATAATCAAAAATTCATTTTTACAGTTTAGATATCGGTTAACATCTCAGATGTTTCTCTTAGGAAATTAAGGAACAATTTGGGAAGAAATTGATTAGAAATGGTTAACTTCACATTGACTTTTATTTGTATACTTTAGTTTTCTGGCAAATCTATTTTCGCCTAAAAGAAAAAAAAAAGAATTTGTGACTTTATTTCTAACAATTGCAATTTAATTTCTTATTTTAAAGTTCACAATTACTTTATTTTTTACCAATGAGGTTTGTCTCTTGTGTCAATTAAGCACATTTGACATCTGTTCATCATATAAAGTGATTGTGTCTCCTCAGAAAACTTGGGTTAAAACATTTAATTCATATGGATTCCATTTTCTTTTTATAAGCAATTTTAAGTGTCAAAGTTTTGGTGGAATGAACTTCAATGGAGGGAAACTGGGCTTCCATACTTGTACTTGAAACATCTAAAATTAACAAGTGTCCTATGCAAATAAAACTTTTCAACATTTCAACAATTGTGGAGTGTCATGTAAAACCGGAAATTATTTTTATGAGAAAGACCCATGAGTGTTTGTGACTGAATGTGTGTGGCCCGTGCTACATATCTCTGATTGATATGGAAATAACTTGACCTCAAGATGTTTTATTTGTTTGCTAGTAAAACTGCAAGTGCCTCATTTTCATCCATCTCTGAATATGAACTTTCAGACCACCCAATACTCTCGACTCACTATGACCTTGAGCAACAAAGGACACCTAGTCACACACACACACAAACACAGACTAAAGGCAAAATATGCAGGCTCTCTTTATGAGACCCGGGATATTTGCTCCTTTCAAAGACCTCATTTACGAGACCTTGATGAGAGGCCATGCCACAAAAAGGAGATTCTTTTTTTCAAGGTTTCCATCTCATCTCTAAGACAATCAAGCTCAAGGTCAAAGATCAAACCTGCAATTCAATTCATCATGAACGTCATAAAAATCTCTTTCAAAGGTTCTTGATTAGCTTCTTAGAAAGGGGATTGAGGGATGGACCACAGCACAGACAGAAGTTGTTGCCTTAGCCATGTGATCATTAGACAACCTTCAATTGCCTTTTAGTAGCCTTGAAAGCTGCATTAGAGATGCATAGAGGTCGAGGGGTTTCAGTTTAACACCTTCTTATTTTCTTTGTGATTGATTAAAATGTGTGATTTGACGACAGCATTTGCAATGAGTTCTGGATACTAAGATGCTTCTGCTAAAGATCAATGGCTGGATTTGACTGTCAGAATAATGAAGACCTGCCACATATGTGACCCTAGACCATAAAACCAGTCTTAAGTGTAAATTGGGATTTAACAATACTGAATAAATAAGCTTTCCATTGATGTATGGGTTGTTAGGATCAAACAATATTTAGCCGAGATACAACTATTTGAAAATCTGGAATCTGAGGGTTCAAAAAAATCTAAATATTGAGAAAATCGCCTTTAAAGTTGTCCAAATGAAGTTCTTAGCAATGCATATTACTAATCAAAAATGAAGATTTGATATATTTATGGTAAGAAATTTACAAAATATCTTCATGGAACATGATCTTTACTTAATATCCTAATGATTTTTGGCATAAAATGAAAATCGATCATTTTGACCCATACAGTGTATTTTTGGCTATTGCTACAAATATACCCCAGCGACTTAAGACTGGATTTGTGGTCCAGGGTCACATATGTGGTATTATTCACAATAAGGCAACCAGAATATTTTTTAAAAGACACTAACACTGGGATGAGATATAATAATGACTGCCTGAGGCTGTTTTTAGGTTGTGCTGTCTCATATCCTGTCAGCAAATGGGAATGAGAATAACTTCTTTGGCAATGCTTTGAAATAGTCAAGATAGTATGCTGGAACAAAAGGTCTGATCCATAACCTTTCATGAGACGCTGCCAGGAAGAGACACAGAGATGTTACGATGGATGGAGAGAGAAGCAGTCTAAACTAAGAAAGGCTTTTAAATAGCTGCAGAATTCCAACCATCCTCCTTATAGCTGCACACATAAACATAGACACAATCTTTACGAGACACAGACAGGAAAAGCAGAGCTGTAGGAAAATGGGTCAATGACACAATAACATCTACGAAACACATGTGCCAACTTCTTAGTAATGATATTGTGTTATATCTATCTATCTATCTATCTATCTATCTATCTATCTATATATAAGGTTTCAAAAGGATCTGAAAAGATTGAGGTTATATATATATATATATATATATATATACAGTGGGTATGGAAAGTATTCAGACCCCCTTAAATTTTTCACTCTTTGTTGTATTACAGCCATTTGCTAAAATCATTTTTAAGTTCTTTTTTTTTCCTCATTAATGTACACACAGCACCCCATATTGACAGAAAAACACAGAATTGTTGACATTTTTGCAGATTTATTAAAAAAGAAAAACTGAAATATCACATGGTCCTAAGTATTCAGACCCTTTGCTGTGACACTCATATATTTAACTCAGGTGCTGTCCATTTCTTCTGATCATCCTTGAGATGGTTCTACACCTTCATTTGAGTCTAGCTGTGTTTGATTATACTGATTGGACTTGATTAGGAAAGCCACACACCTGTCTATATAAGACCTTACAGCTCACAGTGCATGTCAGAGCAAATGAGAATCATGAGGTCAAAGGAACTGCCTGAAGAGCACAAATCTGGCCAAGGTTACAAAAAAAATTCTGCTGCACTTAAGGTTCCTAAGAGCACAGTGGCCTCCATAATCCTTAAATGGAAGACGTTTGGGACGACCAGAACCCTTCCTAGAGCTGGCCGTCCGGCCGAGCTATCGGGGGAGAAGAGCCTTGGTGAGAGAGGTAAAGAAGAACCCAAAGATCACTGTGGCTGAGCTCCAGAGATGCAGTCGGGAGATGGGAGAAAGCTGTAGAAAGTCAACCATCACTGCAGCCCTCCACCAGTCGGGGCTTTATGGCAGAGTGGCCCGACGGAAGCCTCTCCTCAGTGCAAGACACATGAAAGCCTGCATGGAGTTTGCTAAAAAACACCTGAAGGACTCCAAGATGGTGAGAAATAAGATTCTCTGGTCTGATGAGACCAAGATAGAACTTTTTGGCCTTAATTCCAAGCGGTATGTGTGGAGAAAACCAGGCACTGCTCATCACCTGTCCAATACAGTCCCAACAGTGAAGCATGGTGGTGGCAGCATCATGCTGTGGGGGTGTTTTTCAGCTGCAGGGACAGGACGACTGGTTGCAATCGAGGGAAAGATGAATGCGGCCAAGTACAGGGATATCCTGGACGAAAACCTTCTCCAGAGTGCTCGGGACCTCAGACTGGGCCGAAGGTTTACCTTCCAACAAGACACAACAAGACCCTAAGCACACAGCTAAAATAACGAAGGAGTGGCTTCACAACAACTCCGTGACTGTTCTTGAATGGCCCAGCCAGAGCCCTGACTTAAACCCAATTGAGCATCTCTGGAGAGACCTAAAAATGGCTGTCCACCAACGTTTACCATCCAACCTGACAGAACTGGAGAGGATCTGCAAAGAGGAATGGCAGAGGATCCTCAAATCCAGGTGTGAAAAACTTGTTGCATCTTTGCCAAAAAGACTCATGGCTGTATTAGATCAAAAGGGTGCTTCTACTAAATACTGAGCAAAGGGTCTGAATACTTAGGACCATGTGATATTTCAGTTTTTCTTTTTTAATAAATCTGCAAAAATGTCAACAATTCTGTGTTTTTCTGTCAATATGGGGTGCTGTGTGTACATGAGGGAAAAAAATGAACTTAAATGATTTTAGCAAATAGCTGCAATATAACAAAGAGTGAAAAATTTAAAGGGGTCTGAATACTTTCCGTACCCACTGTATATATATATTAGTGCTGTCAAACAATTAATCACGATTAATCGCATCCAAAATAACAGTTTTTGTTCATATATGTGTGTGTACTGTTTACATTTATTATGTATATATAAATACCTACACATACAGTATACATTTCAAAAATATTTACATATATTTACATGTATATATTTATATTCATATAATTTATATTATTATATATTAGTGCTGTCAATCGATTAAAAAAATTAATCGCGTTAATCACTGTGATTAATCGCAAATTTAAAATACTAGGATTTACCTGTAAATGTGTTGAAATAAAGAAATGCATGACTAACTAGTTTAAGGAAACAGAACCTTTCACACTTCCGCCAGGTATGAGACATAATCCTTATTATTCTTTTATCATTATTCTTTTGTTTTTATTCAGCCATTATCCGCCTTTAAACTGGCAATAAAACGTTTACCAAGCCACATCGCTACAATCCCAGTATACATTTACCCAACTATTATCAAAAGTTTTTCTAAATAAATACAACAAAACATCTCTTGCAACCTTACATGAAGTATTATGACAAAATGCATTATGAAGAAGAATTGGACCTGTTCTGCAACTGCATTAGAGCTAATATTAGCATCATGCTTCATAAGACAATTTATGAGATTAATAGTGCACTTTTACTCAGAACTCACTTCAAACCACCATCGAGTGTTTGTAATAAATTCCTTTTGCGATCACATGTGGAATTTGGTCGTTTACTGTTGTTAAAATTTGCTATTTATAGCCTTTTATATCTCGGTACAAATTAGCAATTCAGATATCCTATCGTAATCGTGTGTTTATTATCTTATATAATCTATAGTGGCTGTTGTCATGTTTATTTCTCCTGCTCTGCTGAAACTCATGTTGTTTGATGTTACAACCGCCTCTCCGTTCTTAAGTTGACAGGGATACATTCCAAGTATAATACACATTAGTAAAAGGATCTTATTAATTTTTATTTGTCTATATACACCTTGGGCAGCCGCGGTACTTTAAAAAAGTAGCCCAAAACGGCTCTGTAATTTTTCCCGTGACTGAATTATCAAAATAGCCCACTTGTGCCTTCACCCTGGCAACACTGCTCCACTGTACCTTAATCACACAATGATAGATAACCTTCCGCGCTGCGATGACGGGAAGAAGTTGGGGTCAAAACTTATCAAGCGATTAATTGGCGTAAAAAAAATATTAACGTGTTAAAATGTTTTGATTAGTCGCATGCATTAACGCGTTAACGTTGACACCCCTAATATATATATATATATATATATATATTAAAATATAAACATAACTTATTTTTCTTAAATACATACAGTACATGTATTTATTTCAATTTATATATACATAATAATGTATTATGTATAATGTATTTATATATACACAATACACACACATACATTATGTAAATATGTTAAAAAAAACTTTTATTTTGGCTGTGATTAATCGCTATTAATCTTTTGACAGCACTAATATATATATTTTATATATATATAGTCCCGGGAAAAGGTTTTTGCCCCCTTCCTGTTTTTTAGTTTTTTTGCATATTTGTCACACTTAAAAGATTCAGATCATCAAACTAATTTTAATATTACACAAAGATAATGCAAGTAAATACAAAATGCAGTTTTAAAATGATGATTAAATTTATTAAGGGAAAAAAAGCTGTCCAAACCTACCTGGCCCTAAGTGAAAAATTAATTGCCCCCTCCTATTAAATCATGAAAGAACTGTGATTAACCACATTACTTTAGAAAGCGGAGTTAAAGTTAAAGGTCTGGCAGTAATCAAAATAAAATGATTACTGCCAGACCTGTTGAATCAAGAATTCACTTAAATATAACCTGTCTGACAAAGTGAAGCATGTTTAAAGAGCAACACATCATTCCGCGATCTTAAGAAATTCATAAACAGATGAGAAACAAAATAGTTTGCATGTATCAGTCTGGAAAGGGTTATAAAGCCATTTCTAAGGCTTTGGGACTCCAGCGAACCACGGTCAGAGCCATTATCCACAAATGGAGAAAGCTTGTAACAGTGGTGAACCTTCCCAGGAGTGGCCGGCCTACCAAAATTACTCCAAGAGCACAAAACGACTCATCCAGGAGGTCATAAAAGAACCCAGAACAACATCTAAAGAACTGCAGGCCTCACTTGCCTCAATTAAGGTCAGTGTTCATGATTCAGCGATAAGAAAGAAACTGGGCAAAAACAGCATCCATGGGAGAGTTCCAAGGCAAAAGCCATTGCTGACCAAAAAGAACTCAAAGACACAAAGGCTCGTCTCACATTTGCCAAAAAATATCTTGATTATCCCCAAGACTTTTGGGCAAATATTCTGTGGACTGATGAGACAAAAGTTGAACTTTTTGGAAGGTGCATGTCCCGTCACATCTGGCATAAAACCGACACAGCATTTCATAAAAAGAAATGATATCATACCAACAGTCAAACATGGTGGTGGTAGTGTGATGGTCTGAGGCTGCTTTGCAGCTTCAGGACCTGGATGACTTGCTATAATTGATGGAACCATGAATTCTGCACTCTATCAGAAAATCCTGAAGGAGAATGTCCGGCCATCAGTTTGTGACCTCAAGCTCAAGCGCACTTGGGTTATGCAGCAAGACAATGATTCCAAACACACCAGCAAGTCCACCTCTGAATGGCTCAAGAAAAACTAAATTAAGGTTTTGGAGGGGCCAAGTCAAAGTCTTTCATGCTTGAAAACCCTCCAGTGTGGCTGAATTAAAAAAATTCTGCAAAGAAGAGTGGGCCAAAATTCCTCCACAGCGATGTGAAAGACTCATTGCCAGTTATCGCAAATGCTTGATTGCAGTTGTTGCTGCAAAGGGTGGCACAACCAGTTATTAGATTTAGGGGGCAATTACTTTTTCACGTAGGGCCAGGCAGGTTTGGACAGCTTTATTCCCTTAATAAATGAAATCATTATTTCAAAACTGCATTTTGTATTTATTTACTCAGGTATATTTACTCAAATATGCAAAAAATAAAAAAAACAGGAAGGAGGGAAAAAAAACTTCACACCACTGTATATATATATATATATATATATATATATATATGTGATACACTGATAAAGCACAAATAGATTAATGGCACTCAAGGTCTTTTACATCAAACAACTCCAGCTCACGGTCTTGCTCTTCCCTTCTAAAAGCATCTCTTATGAGCTACTTAGCTGCTTTTACTTTGATGCAGGAAATCAAAATTTTGAACTTCATAGTATTTGCCTTGTTCAGGAGAAGGTTGAGCTAATGTCATTAGTATCTCAGTTAAGATGCATGGTGGGTCACGGTGAAAATCAGAGCCTTTAATAAAAAAAAAAAAGACAGCTAATTGAGCTTTTAAATTATTATAATTATGAGGTCCTCATCTTCTGCAAAAACATACAAAAATAAAAAGTATAACTCACCCAAAAATGAAAATTCTGTCATCAGTTACTCACCCTCCACTTGAGTTTCTTTCTTTGGTTGAACTCAAACTTAGATATTTTGGTTAATCTATCCAATTAATGGCATCATGTTACACAGATTGTTGTACTATCAAATGCTCTCGAGTACAAGAATAGAATGTAACATCACGTGCAAAAGATTTTAAAGTACAGTAGCAAATCAAAGTCATTTTAAGGCCATTGGCTATTAACATAAGGGACAAGTCCTTCAATGTGTGCTTGTCAAATGATTTCATGGGAAGGATTTTGGGAAGTCTGAAAATAAGGTTTTTAAACATTTCCAATTTAGAGTTCCTGGTCTAAGAAATTTCCTGAAAACATGATCACTCAAATCCAATTATGAGAGAGGAAATGGAAAAATAGGGAGAGAAAGTGAAATAAGTTTAACCAGAGAACAGCTTTCAGACCAATGGCAAAAACATCCAGCTTATTGAAATCTACTCCAATATTTTCATCAGCCCATTTTTTTCTATTTCCTATGGAAGGAACAGCATGGAGTGTTTATGGCTGTTGGAGCATCCTGTCCATTAATCTATCCATAGATACACACCAGTCTGCCTCTCAACAGCAATGGTTCAACGAAATTATGTGGAAAAATACTGTGGAGAGGCTTTTAATAATTGACATCATCAATACAGAGCAACAAATTCAGTCTTGAACATTTGACCGCTCGCACTCAAAATAACCAGCATGCACATGTGTAAACACATGCACACAAGTTTTTCTAGATATATGATTGGCTGGCTACAGGATGTGCCATCCTTTTTTTTTCAGTCTGCCTGATTCGCTAGCGATGTGTAAAATATGAGGTCCATATATCCCTGGTGTAAGACACATGAGGGCCTGTGAGTTGAGTTCATTTGGAAAGTATGTTGGCTATACCAAGAATAAATTTTAGGAAATATTTGGCTCACTTGCAATCATAACATTAATTATGTAGTGGGGAAGAATTATTTAGGGCAATTTGGAAAACTGGAAACATCCAGAGGATTGAAGGAGAGAAACACTAAAGGTTTTGGAAACCACGGATTGGAAATAATCGGATAAATTCCTCAGAAGATGTTATAATTATTATTTACAAGAAATAGAGGTGTATTTTATATACAGTAGATCATCAGAGCAGATCTGACAGGGAGAATGAAGGAAAGTTAAGTGTGGTGGAAAAGCTGCTCAACACAATCTCTCTCTAAACCTCCAAATGAAATTTAATTCTCAGAGATTGCTCTTTCAAAGCACAGGAGATTTTTGGCATGATATGAAAATTCACATCAATCTATCTATTTTTTTTAAATGCATGTTATAGATCTTACTGTGAATGATTCATCTGTGTATATAATTCAGTTTTTACAAAAACATATTCATAAATATGAATACACATTTTTTTCTCTACATTTTGGCCTTTTGTCCACAATGAGTGGCCGTTTTGTTCAATATAAAAAGGGGCTTTTGAAGACGGTCTACCAAGTGGATCAATTTGAAAACGCTGTATTTCCATTGTAGTGTGGACTGTGAAAACAGAGGTATTTGAAAGCAATGACTCGTGTTTACTCATGTGACTCATATTGTACCCATATATCTATGGTTGCTAATCATTTTCACAGTGTTGCTAAGGACTAATACTACTTCGCACAATCTGCAAAGATTACCGAATAATTACTTGCATTTGAAATGTTGACAGTGGTGTTTTCAACCCTACACGAAACGACAATTTTGAGTGCGACCTAGATGCACCTCCCGACCTAGGTGGGATATTTTTCAACAAAGATGATGATACCTGAAAAATAGTGTAAGAATAATATTAAGTCTGGTCTCTCAGTATCATCTCAGCGAGAGTCTATGACATTTTACGCATATGCAGCAAAGTGATTTAAGCGTTTTCAGATGTTTGGCTGCAAGCCATTTTTGAGCAATGCCGACATATCAAAATCCAATAAACAACTGATGCAAAGAACCAAGTCCCTTTCCTACATTTATTTATTTTTCAACATTCGGTCCCACTTTATATTAGGTGGACTTAATTGCTATGTACTTACATTTAAATTAATCATTTGGTACAATGTACTTATATTTTTAAAAATACCTATATGTAATTACATCTGTAATTGATTTCTGTAATTACATTTATAATTACACTGTTGACCCATCCCTTACAGCTTAACCCACCGTTAAACCTACCCATACCACCAAACCTGTCCCTAACCTTACCCATATCCCACCTCAATAGCAGCAAAAGTGTTTTGCAATACAATATGAACACAATAAGTACATTATACTTATTTTTTTATGTAAGTACATAGTAGTTAAGGCCACCTAATATAAAGTGGGACCCAACATTCCATTATACTTATACAATACAAAAGAAAATCTGTCGCTACTTACATTTAATCACAACATTTTCAGCTTCAATTTAGTCTCAGTTACAATTACCTCTAATCTCTTGTAATACACTCCTTCATAAACACGTACACACTAGAGCCCTATTTATTCTATAGCAAATGGCTATTTGACATGAAAGCAGACAACTGTTATGCATTAATTAGCGTGCGTTTATGCATGTTCTCATCTCAGGAGTCGATTAGAGCCGTGTCTCCAGCAGGTAAATAGCCCCCCTTCCAGTCACACACATCGCTCTGACATCCTGTTCCTCGCCTCCTCATTGTTCTCTTATGACTTCCTGCTGTACCAAATCACACACTCACCAATGTAAACAACTCTGGGAGAAAATAACGGCAAGTGAAAAAAAGTGTAAAAAGAAGACAGCGAACGCTTCATGTCCTATCCTGCAAAACATGCCATTGGTTGCATCACACGGAAAAGCTCTGACAGGAAAACTACAGCGAAAAGAATGATGGAATATCACATCATTCCATAAACATTATGTCATGATACTGTATCACGTTACAAAACAATTAAATCGGACGGGTCTGATGGCTTGGAAAATCATCTGACCGGAAGAGGGCAAAGGTGAAAGGTTCATTCGTTCCTAAACATTCTTTAAAGTGCAACTCTAGTGCAACTTCACCCCAGAGACATCTAAATCAGTCTGGAAGGAAACGTACAAGCGTAAAGGAGCCGAAAGAAATATATAGCACAATTCAGTCTTATCTTTCACGCCCAAGGAAAAACAAAAACCTATATCCAATCTACGATGATATCATACACAAAACACACTCCAACCACACATAAGTTGTGTTTTAAAGCAAGGACGAAGAGGACAAAGCATCTCTCATTGAGTGGAAACAATCATCTCAAATGAAATCAAAAAGCGATGACATGATTTCATTTGAAAGACGCAATGCTGTAGGGACTTGGCGAGAAGTAACAGACATGTTGGGAATCACACATCCTAATCACACTCTAAAAACAGATTGTACTGAATGCATAATGTAAAAAAGTATTGTATGACCTACTGGAGAAAAGATGGACAGATCGCAGTGCCCTTCAGGATCTGTTTTAATGAGTTTACTTGGGCAAGCTAATTAATTAGGCAAACAAGAAAGTGGTTGGATTGAATGTGAATTTGGGGTGCACCTCCAGTTCTCTTTCAGAGAAAGCGTGTCAGCCTTGGGGCGAACACATAGTACATACAAACGAACATGCACTTTACATGTACATGAGAAGGTGTCAAAGCCGCACATCATTTTAAAGTGAAGTGACACCTACAGCTACCACTGTTGAGAATACAGTGCAAGTGCCATTCCATTTCTCATTAAAAACTCACATTAAGTACTGATTTTAAAAAGGTCCAGCATGTTTTAATGTAATTTTGTAAACACTTAATGTAAAAACCATATGAAGGGAAAACACATTGTTTTTCTCTTTTTAAATGGTTATGCAACAGCCATTGGACCAATCTAGCCACATGAGTCATGACTCAATTATGTTATTAGGTACAAAATGGTGCTGGCACATTTACGCAATCAGCATTTGGTGCAATTACCAGTGCAGCACAGAAGTGGAGAAAAATAGTACCGCTTTTCAGTGCTGTTGTAATGATTCTTTTATGTTCTCCGACAGTGCAAAGTTTAATGAAAACTTAGGAAAGAATTTTGCTCCTGAATATAAAAAGGAGAATGTAAAAGCAAATCTTGTCCTCACTTTTATAATGAAAATATGTCCTTTATAAGTGAGCATTAATGTAAACTTTAGCTGTAGAAGGACAAATTTAATCAAAAAGGTATTACATTTATTTGATTTAGCACTTAGCTACCCATGTAAATGTAACAAGTATTTTAAACCACTGTTTGTTTAAAAAAACAATACTTTGGTGTAAAAACAGTGCATATATTTTACTAAATGAATCATTCAAACCAAAAAAAAAAAAAATCATTCGTGAATCAGACATAACTGCTTCTCTCACACCATACAGAGCTAGAGAAGATGTCAAAATTTTTTGTGACGTCTGGTTATCACAAAGTTATCTACGGCTCAGTGTAACTAAACTAAAACTGAACTGAACTATTCAAAATCTCAATATACGTTCGAAAACATTCAAAAACCGTATGTTTAAGTTGTAGTACTAAAAGTGAAATAAAAATAAATAGAAAAGCTAAACAAAAATAATGAATAAATGAAATTATAAAAGCATATAATAAAATGGCTTAAACTATAATTTAAATGAAAACGGTAAAATAAAAGTGAATTAAAAATATGAATAAATACTATAATAAACTGTATATATACTGAAATGGCTTTAAAAGACTTTAAATATAAAGAAGACATCTGGACAACATTTATGATACTTTTATGGTGTGCTATTCTAAGCTTGAAAGCTCCGGTCTCCATTTAATGCAATTTACATTACATCCCCTAGCAGGTCCTTTAATATATAAGCTACACTGAAAAAAATTCATTGAATTTACTCAATTTTTTTTTAAGGTAAGTGGTTGCAATCAATTTATTTTAGCTACATTTAAATAAACAAATTTAGTTGACTAACTTTCAACATATTTTTTTTAATTAAATGTAGCTAAAATAAATTGTTTGCGACCACTTACCTTAATTTTTTTTTTTTTCAGTGTATTCCTAGCCTGTGTTATGAAATATATCAAGTTCATAATGAAAACTATAGAGGCAACCTCACATGAAAACTTGAAAAGGGTCTATATTAGATGTATTTGCATGGGCATGAAGGGAAGGCAACCAAAATGTTTAAATCCATGCGTCGCATCAGTACTGAGCTTTCAAAGTGGTCTGAACAGCCTTCAACATTCTTTAATGTCAGAAAAAGTGATTTAGCAAACACATGTGGTGGCAGACGCTTATTACTATGATGGTAATAGAACTAAAGGCACATATAGCACAAGTGTGTCTCCTGTCAACAGAGATCATGCATGGAGCTTGAAGGAGGACAGAAGCTCAAGCTTGCATGGACCTAAACATAAAAATATTCCCAACATGCCCAGCAGGAACGATAATTTGGGTGAGACCTGAGTTGCCATAACTAATCTGCTCTTCATTCTTTACCTTTAGTCTGTGGATAAGCAGTTTTGCTGTCATTTTAAGGGACAGTTCGCCGAAAATGGAAAATTCTGTCCTCAGTTGTCATCAACAACTGAAACATACTTCAGAATATCTTAACTTATGTTCCACAGATGAAAGAAAGTCATAGAGGTTTGAAAACAACATGAGGGTGAGTAAATAATGACAGCATTTTTATTTTTTGGGTGAACTGTCCCTTTAAATTAAAGCAAATGTATATTCAAGAAAACACCCTTTTTGCATCATAAAGGTCACACTGTCTCTTCTAAAATAAGTAGCAATGATTTAACTAATTATCAAAGATTCTAAAACAAGCCAGTGACTCAGAGGAACTGAACTTCCTTTCAAATTGCCGTCTTCTCCAGGGTGCAAATTGGATCCGTCTGTCCCGTAGGGTGTAAGTGCAGCAAATAACACCTGTTCGAGTATCACATGAACAGTAGTTTGGGGGCCCCGTTACTGTTTAATGGAATTTTTTGGTGTGTATAATATGCTGCTCTCATGGGAGAAGAAATGCAAGATCCATATCTCCATCAGATCTTATCTGAATTACTGACTGTTCTGCATTCGGCCTGTAACATATCCTTCAAAAGAGCTGGAGTGTGTACAGGACGAGGAGACGAAAAGAGCAGTGAAAGGCAAAAAGGGAGGAAAGGATACCTTAAGCAGACATAGTAGCTTTTTATGGACAGTATTTACAGTCAGTAGAGGTTTAAGTTACGATATGTTCTGACTTGCACTTTGTAGAATGTGCTGTCTGGAACAAAACACATAAACCAGATGAAAGCATTAAAGCATATGCAGAGGGTGAGCTTAACTTAACATAACTGACGGGAAAAAAATGAGAGAGACGTTATTTTAATGTTTTTGAAAGTCTCTTATTCTCACCAAGCCTGCATTTATTTAATGAATACAATAAAAACAGTAATTTGATAAAATACAATTACAGCTTAAAATAACTCTATTTTAATATACATGCAAGTTATTCAAAGTTGTGCTAAGACAAAAACGCCTTTTGGTTTTAGGTTTTAGGACAACTTTGATGAAAGGTTTTGATCCACTTCAAATGTTGACTCCTATATTTTACATTTTCAGTCTTAAGTGTCATAGGATCCTTCAGAAATCATTCTAAAATGCTGATTTGGTTATGAATGTTGACAACAGTTATTTCTAAGGAATCTGTGATATTTTTTTCAAAATTCTTTGATGAATAGAAAGTTTGAAAGAACAGCATTCATTTGAAGTAGAAATATGTTGTATCCATGTCTTTTATAATATCTCTTTGATTAAGTGTAATGTGTCCTTGCTGAATAAAAGTATTGGTAAAAGTATTTGGACTGAATGTGAATACATATCACTATTTTGAGGACAGCATGAAAGCTTGGCATGTTACTGCTGCTTTGCTTACATACTGCTTGTGTGTGCAGCCTGAAACAGGCCTTGCACTATACTCAGCTCAGCCACAGACAGAGATCAGTTTGTAAATATCAGTGTCATGTGCACTGAAGAAGTTGACCTCAAAAGTTTGCACCTGGTAATTAGACAGCTGGACCTCTCATTAACTTGTCTGTTGCAGCACGCAAAAACAAAGATAGACACAGACTTAAACATATTAGATAATTACATTGGCGGTGACCTGCCTCTAGACAATGTTCAGCATTTAAGTCAGACGAGTCTACAGTCTACACACACACACACACACACACACACACATCCTTCACACTCTAAATGACATGGTACTTATGCTGCCATAAAGATGGAAAGTGGGGATGGAAAAGGTATTGTACATTCTTTAGATTCTCCAAATCCATTAACTTAAACTGAATTGCCATGCATAAGGTCAAGTGTAATCCCATTAACGCCGCACCAGAGGAAAAGGAACTTTACTGGCCTAAAACACTCTCTTAAAGAAGTTGTTAATGCCTGCTATTTTCAATTTGACTGAGGTTTGGTGCTGATGACATAATCCATCTTCATAAATCTTTTACAAATCAAATACACATTCACACACACATGTTCGTTTCACTTCTTAGTGAGGACATTGTATAGACTTTGTATAGATCGTATAGATTTTCTATCAGGTTAATGATATGTTCTATCAGCTAACCCAACCCCTAAACTTACCCACCACAGAAACATGTGCAGAACACTGGATTTACATCAAAACATATTTTGGCTGATTTATAAGCCTCTTTAACTAGTGAGGACCAGTCAAATGTCCTCACTAGTGGGCTGTTAAAGTATTTCATAATATACGTAGTGAGGACATTTGGTTAATTAGTTAAACCAGTAAACCACACACACACACACAAACATATACAGTGCAGTCCAAATGTTTTGAATCCTCTAGTGACAACACTTTTATTTTATTTTATGAATCAATCAAAGTGAAAAGCTGAACTCATAAAAGGACAAATGTTCATCACTGTTTTAGTAATTGGTTTGTCCTTCTTGTGCTTTAATTAAAGAAGCACTCAAGCTGAACTCCACAAGGACTCATATATTCAATGCCACAAAAAAGTCTCACCATTCAGATTTTTTTCTTACAATTCTGAGGGTTTTTGTTGTTGTAGTTGTTTACAGAATGGCAAGATATAAACTCAGAATTGAAAGATATAAACTTGCAATTCTGAAGAGAAAAGCCTGAACTGTGAAATATAAACTCACGATTGCTAGAAAATTGTGGGATATAAAGTTGCATTTACCTTTTTATTTTTTTATTCTGTGTTGGAAACAGAACTGTGAGATACAAACTCATGCAAATTCTTTTTCTCAAAAAAGTCAGAATTATGAGAAAAATCTGAATTGTGAGATAAGATAAGACCTTTCTTATTTTTTCTTTTTTTTAATTCTGTGGCAAAAATGGCTTCCATAGTATTTATTCAACTTAATAATGCTTCTTCGTTTTTAATGTTTCAAAATCCTAAACACTTTTTATTTCTAGGTTAAAAATTAAAAAAAAAAAAAAATCCAGATTTTCAATTTGACTTTTGGTGCCCACTTACACTGTCAACTTACTCTAAATGTATGCAACCAAACAAGGTCCACAGTACAAGGTGCAGAGTTGCCTTTATCAAGGAGTCATGCATACACTGCATAGAGCAAATGATTAACAGGGCAGCCGATCAAATATACCCCCTCTGCCATCACTCATCACTTTCAAAAGGCTTTAAGAGCTGATGCTTAAATTGCAACAGTTTGTACAACAGAGAAACAAGAGATCTAAACACACGCTCCCCCTCCAAAGTGTGTGTATCACCTGACACTTCAGACAAACTTTCTCAAGTGCAGTTTGGCCTTCTGTGTAATTCTGTCTAGAAACAGCCCACACTGCTTTTGATTTGGACACAGACAGTGGCTGGAGGGTGTCTGAGAGACGCTGTCACTTTAAGCAATTAACTTTCCCTTTAAAGCCGCTCTTATAAAACTGACAGCTGCAGACATTCACAAAGGTCCAATCACCTCTTCAGAAACACAAAACTGCTCTGCCATAAACCAAACTGGTTCTCTTTTATTGGGGTGGTCCGGCATCCCGTATACACCCCCCTCACTACCACAGACGGGCCTTCTTACAATGGGACCCTCTATTTCTTAATAACGCTCATGGACTTGGGACGCTCCAGGGAAAGGTTGTGGCCCCCAGAGACCTATAGAGAGCAAACTTTTAAAATGCCAGTAAAGTTGCGCACATTAAGCCTCAAATCTCGCTGTTTACAGTGGGACTCCAACATGCAGAAGGAATGTATAAATAGGTGGCTTGGAAAATGAATATTGTTGCAATACAATTTCAGTGCAAGTTTACACAACAAGCTCTGTACCATCACATATGTCATGAGTTATTACTTTCTAAATCTCAATGGCTACAGTCAAACTATGATTTTCCAATCGTGCACACGTCATCTAATTTGAGAGACAGAGAGTTAAAAGAGGCTGATGTGGTGTAGGAGAAGCTCAGGTAAGAACAGACTACTAACGCACTCTATCATGAGGCAGCACATAATTACCAAGCAAACCAAAGAAAAGAAAGACCTTGATAAATCCGAGAGATCTAGTTAAATTTTCAATTCTCATCTGGACTCAGAGCTTGGTGTACCAGCCTTTGAAGTGGTTGAGATAACTACTGAAGTGTCCTGGCATTGATTTGTTGAGCTTTTATGGCAAGTCATTTTAACATTTAATTCTTTAAATGGACTACTTTCATATTACTAATACATAATCCTTATATTACTAATTGCGTAAATACACAAATAAGTACTGAGTAATATTAATTAACAACCTGTACTTACTATAGAATTAGGGTTAGGGTTTGGTTTAAGGTTAGTTGCTTGTAATTATGCATCATTTAATGTTATTACTATAGTAAATCCATGTAAATAAAGTGTTTGCCAGAAATTTTAATGATGATACATCTTGCTATTGTAAAGACTCTAAGTTTATCCCTCACAGGCTAGTTTTCATTCCTGTTAAATTCAATATGGCATCTAACTTGTTTAAGACAGTACTTTGTCCTTTGCTAGTCCTTTGTTACTAGTTGCTATACTCCAGTAGTGCAAAGTAACTATTTTGTTGCCATTTTGCCATTGAATTCTAATGGGATCTGTAGTTCAGATATCAACTGTTCACTTCTGACTAATAGCCATATTTATTCCATTATATATAAGAATTATTTGTAAATATTCAAATTAAAACCTATCTATTTCAGCTTTACATATTTCACAAGACACTAGTATTTATCCCATTTGCTACAATAGCAATTATCCCACTAAGTTGCTTTTTTTCCTTGCTATATGTGAAGACTAGACAGAATTGCTACTTTGTGGTCACTTTATGGTAAGATTCAAATATTACCAGTAACAACAAGAATACAAAGTACAGTTAATAAATAAGTAGAAGTGTCTATTAAATTAGTACTAAGAAAACTGGAATGGATAAATACAATAACAATAATTTCAATAGTTAGAAGTAGCTTCCTAGCACCAGATAAATTACTAGTAAAATTGCAATAGCTAGGTCAACCAATAACAACTGGAATACTAGTCTAAAGTGCATAGTTTAAATTTGAACCCGAGATTCCCATTGAATTAAATGACAAAATTTCGACTTATTACCAGTAACAATGGAATCGTTAGCTACTAGTTGTCATTGTTAATACAGTGCCTACAAGCAAATAAATCATTGAACGCATAAGGTACTACAGACGTAGAAAGAAACACTCGTTAGTTTACAGAAACAATTGTTAAACCAGCTTGCCATAAGCTTTTAGAGTGATAAATGTGACAGCGCACAACTGAAGAATGAGCGCGCTTCAATAAACTGTTAACATTAACTGTTTGACTGAAGTCATCGAGTCTGCTCTTCATGAATTATTAGTCACACACCTTAACTGACCTAATATTATCTTATTACAATTAGTATAGTGATGATAACATATAGCTACATCATAGATATAAACTTACAATAATTATGACAATCTCGCTCATCGTCATTTTATTAACTCTATTAGCTCGCTTGCGTATAACTTCTATTTCATTCCCATTACCTGCCCAAGAAAAATGAAGAAATGCTATTATTTTGAGGAAGACATGTTTAAGGCACTCATACACATACGAAAGTAAACATGCAGAGTTTCGTTTCGTTCAGCACTTCAGCAGAAACTGGTAGATGTCTGTACCTCTGCATGACATTATAGTTAACATAATAGAAACCACATTTCCCTAGAGTCCAACTCACCTAGAGACAAGAATGGTTTGGTTTCCATATTAGCGCATGCCAGCTATGTTTCTTGCAGATAATGATTTATTTTCCCCAGTGGGCACGCTATAAGATCCAGTAGGAAACGTCGTCAGACTGAAGCCAGAGATCCGCTGTCAAAATCCACTTATTATAACTAAAGTATCTAGCCTACTTCAATCGGCTCCATCCAGTTTGTAACTCCGCGAGAGCGCTCACTCACTCACTCCCAGTATTCCTTCAGCGATCAAGCACTGCCTCACCATAGGGACCCTACCGAGGGGGACTCTAACCACCAGCACTTTTGCAGCGACAAGCCACTTCTACCTTTTTTTCAATGCGGTACCGGTACTCTTGCAAACACCCCTTCACTATAAGATCATTCCATTAAAATATGTATTTAGCGATTTTTATAGGCCCGCTGGTATGACAATAGCCCTTATTCCTTTAGACCTCATATTCAACTGAATGAAAACGAGGCTGTGAGGGATACAATGGTTTTCAATGGCACACCTTATTTTTAATATAACAGAGGGCGCGGTCATTTGTAATTTGCATGTGCAAAGCTTCTGGTGTCACAAAGTGTGATAAAAATTATTAGCTATCCCTTCTTGCCTTAACCAGATATTTTAGCTCTAAAAAAAAACCCCAGTCTGTTTTGATGCTCGACATTGCAAACTGATAGGCTATTTCTTATCAAATTATTTTTTTATTTATTATCGCATTCATAAACAAACTGGTTTTTAGTGAAAATAGTTTTACCATTTACCGAACTTTGTTGTTCTTAGTTTTTTTAATGGCTAATGACTTGAAAGTCTTGCACATTCACAGAGAAATATCTTACTTCTGCATTGCAAAATAAGGTGGATAAAGGTCCTAGATTATGTCATTTTTGACAGCTATTATTTAGTTTATCTTTATGGAGAAATTAAAACAATCCTGTTTTACACTGAATCAAATTTATCGGGACTTTTTCTCTTTCTTGTTTGTACAGAACAGACAACCTCAGTGTTGACTATCTATAGAAAATCTAAATGTGTGTGTGTGTCACTTCTTCATTTATTAAAAACTATTCATTAGCATTATGAAACAAGTATTTAAATGAATATGCATAGATTAATATAGATTGAGGGATTACTCAATGCAAAGGGGGAATTAATTATGATGTCAGGTGGAGATCACTTTCTAACAGCTATATAATATTAATATCATCTTCATGGCAGGGTATATTAAAACCTGACATAAATGGACAGTTGGCTATTAAGAGAAATATAAAGAAAGTGTGGTTGCAAAGTGAAAAACAGTATCTATAAAGGTTTTGCGATAAGAATGAATCTATAAATGCATCCACATGTATATGTAAATACTTAGATTATTTATGTTCAGTAAGTCCATTTATTAACCTGAACAGAGCAACTGGGATCTTTGAAATTGATTATCATGTTGCTCATACTCATGCAATCTCTTCACGCAGGTCAGTGTCATGAGCTTCCCTTTGTGAAGATGTCAGCGAGCTTTTACACAAGGTTGACACAGAGAGAGAAAAAAAGTAGGTTTTGATAGTTTGGAGCTCTATAGATAGGCGTTATTTGAAGCTGTAATTAGCTGTGTGATCAGATTTGATGCTTGTTTAAATGGCTTGAAATTTCTATCCTGTTGGTCCACATTATACTGTACTATTTCAATGCAAACTTGACACCTCTCCAATAGTGCTTGTCTGAGCAAAGAAAATGCTGCCTCAGATCTAATTAAATTGTAAGTTTAGAGGTCAAATAGCTTTTCAAAGCAAATGGCACAGTTCAGCTCCTGAGTTCTAGCTATACTGCAACTCATAGCTGTAAAAACGAATGAGGACAGAGTCATAGGTTACAATAACAGCTGGTGAGATTGGGAGAGCATACTCACTTTTCAAACAGCATCTTATTCTGAGGAGACCAAAATGGCTTTCCAAGAATGAATGCAATTCTTCCTCAGTTCAAGCACCCTTACAGAAAGAATGTATCCAGCTTAATAAATCTAAATGTGGTTCATTTTTAATATGATATCAATATCACTAGTAAATTGCAATATAAGGATAAGTTTGGTTTTAGAATGCAGTCCCTTTTTATTTTAATGAATCACTGAAATTAAAGGGATAGTTCACCCAAAAATATCATTTTATCAGGTTTTGCTCACTTTCATGTTGTTCTAAACTTGTATGAGTTTCTTTCTTCAGTTGAACACAAAAACATATTTTGATGAATATAGGTAACCAAACAGTTTATGGTAGCCACTGGTGCCTATAGTATGGAAAAATCCTTTTAAACATGTTTTTATGTTCGTGTTATTTTTCTACAAGAATGTTAAATTGTTTAAATTGCTTGTTTAAACTGCTATAATTTCAACTAGTTTCAGAAGAAGAAAAAAATGAGGCAAGCACAGGGTTTTCTCATTCCTGTGTGTATGACAGTAGAACTGAGTTTGGTCATTGGAAGTCTTAGGTTCACATTCCTCACTATCGATCAGGAGCTAGAAACAGCCCTGAGGTCAGTCTGTCCTGTTAACTTCAAAAATAAGAGAGAGACAGAAAGGCTTATAAGTTATAATAAAAATAAAAATAAAGGATAATAAATAAAATAAAGGAAAAATATAAATAAATAAATAAATACAATTACATAATTCATTATTTAGATTATTTATTTAAAAAAAAACAAAAACAAAGAAAGGGAGAGAGATAAATGATTGTTTTCCTAGCCTCTTTTTCACTTGGCTGTTACAGGTTTTGTAATTACTCTGTCAGAATAAGTCTATACTCTCAGGAAGTATGCTTTCCTATAGAGATTTACTAACAGTGATGATGCAGGCCAACACACAGCACCGCTGAAATGAGCACACCACACCCCTCAAAACAGGAGCAACTCCATCAAACAGTGGTATTATCAGGGGTTAGTCATAGAAAACCAAAATCCTTGTGCAGTGTGACTTTCTCGGGGAGACAAATTGAGATGTGTCTGACTGACTGATCTCTTAAGGATCAACGCCAAGTGCAGGGGCTCAGTGGCAGGAGTGATTTAGTGCGTCTCGCTCTCTCCGCTGGTCAGCCACTGTGGAGGAAAGAGAGGGGCAATCAGCCTCGTCATAAATCTCTACACTTCCTCCCACCATCACCAGTTCAAGAGAAATACCCCCCAACCCCCTCGTACACAGCCCATTAAACCTGTTTGCCCCCGGACACACACACACACACTCACACTTAGACAAACCGGCTGAAGTCCAACACAGCAGCAAGTAATCAGTCATTTCATGTCTCTTCGATGCATCCATCATGAGAGTTCTGGAAAAAAAAGTGTCATGAACTAAATATAAAACAGTTTGAACTGCTGAATGTATGAAAGCATTACAGAAAAGGCTGCAATTAAAGGAATAGCTCATGGAAAAATAAACATTCTGTAATTATTTATTTACCCTCATGTCATTTCAAACCCATATGCAGTTAGTTTTCCAATTGCACACAAAAGTAGCATTTCAAGAAGACTTGGGATATAATTTAAGTCACAGAGTGTACGAATCAAACTTTTATGTGTGTGTGTGTGTGTGTGTGTGTGGGGGGGGGGGGGGGGTACTTCACAGCCAGTGTTATCTGGAAAGGAGAAATGTTTCCTTTTCTTTCTTTTTTTTTACTTTTTTTTTAATGTCCCATTTTTATAAAAACTTTCTCATTTTCTTTTAGTTTAACTTGATGAACTAAAATAACTACAACTAAAACAAAAGTGTGTGTGATGTGTGTGTAAACAACAAAGTTATTAAAACGTTATTATTAAAAAAGTACATGAAAATAGAAAATAAAAACTGATTCAAAATATTAATAAAAACTATAATATTATCCAAATGACACTAAAAATATTATTAGTATTTTTTAAATATACTGTATATCAAATTTGCTGATTTTGTGCTCTAGAAACATTTCTTATTATCAATGAAAACAGTTGTGCTGCTTAATATTTTTCTGAGAACTATGATAAAAAAATTTTCAGGATTCTTTGATGAATAGAATGTGAAAAAGAACAGCTTTTTTAAAATAGGAATTTTACATAACATTTCAAATGTCTTCATTGTCAGTTTTGATAAATGTAATGCATCCTTGCTGAATAATAGTACTAATTTAAAAAATAACATAGCATTTACATTATGTATACTATTTCTAAATGTCATTTTAAATATTTTGGCTCAAGTATTCCTTAAACTTTGGGCTTAAAGTTACGTTTGACCAAATCCATCTCTCAGCTAGATTACCAGGTCTCTTTTTCTTGCTTCAAGAAATGCTATAAGATTCATGTTTTATTCAAAACCCACATCCAAAATTGACAAGGGGTGTGTATTTGCCAGCAGAGCACAACACAAAGTGAAACGAAAATACATAGTACTGAAATACATTGTTCAAAGTGCTGAGGCCCAGTTCCGCTGTATGAGCTTCAGTATGAGGCGAAAGATTTACTGCTGTGAATAATTAGTAAGTGAAGTGTGGCTGACTTCTCCATAGCCCTAGATACTTGGCACACTCTCTCCCTGTTTGCATCTCCACCAGTGTATCCAGATGGTCAACTCACTATGAACTCCCTGGGCTAGCTACACCATGCAGCCTGCATATTATTTATCAATAACTGCCGTCCTATCAGGTGCTGGGACACCAAGAGCACTCAGCGGTTAGGAGACAGTAGGGGGGCAAACATGTAAACACGCACACATATGCACACAGACAAGTGTGCATGAGTGTGGACCCACACACACACACACACACACACACACATATACACAACCACAGGCTCCGACACTGACCCAACATCTGCTTTTCATTAGCATCCAGCACACACACGCTCCCTCTCTGTCTCCCGCTCACTCGCTCGCTCTATATACATTCACAACAACAGCCTGCTGTTGCTCAAAGAGCTGTCAACAGTTAGGACTTTCTCAAGATGTAAAAGGCAGAGAGAGAGTGAGAGAAAGAGAGACAGAGGGACAGAGGCAAACAAAAGGGCACCATATGGAGAGGGTGCTTAGAAAACCACCTGGCTCTATGATATGAGTGCCAAGTCTGTAATGTGAACGACCTGTCCTTAAATACTTAAGGTATAGATGCGACCAGTGGGCGAGACTCACCTTAAACTCTCTTAACCAAATGTAACATGCCAACAATGATAATAAATGAAAAGGAACATTTTTAAAATGATGACAAACTGAGCTCTTAAAAGTATTTGGACACACTTAAAAATCACAAAATGTATTTTAAAACAAATTCTAAACCAAGTGGAATTTCAAGCTTTTCACCATAAAAGAAGTTTAGATTTAAAATGATAAAACTATAGATAAACTTTTCAAAACTGATATAAAATGCATTGTGACACTTCTGATTGTCAAACGTTTGTGGATCATGTTTATAATTAATGTGATGAACTACATCTGCTTGAACTTGAAGACAACTTTCAAGATCAACTTTCAACATCTTTATACATCCACTAAAAATTATGAGACCAGATGGTTTAATGTATTAGAAGGAGAGTTATTATATTTTGAATAAAACTAAAACCATACTTTTTTCAATTAACAAAACTTCAACTAAAAATAGAAAAATAAAACAGTATCTCAGTGACACTAAAATAACACTGGTATTTTATATCTAACGCAGTAAAATGTATATACATCTTAAGTGTCCACAATTAAGTGTTTGAATGTTTTGGTGCTGTTGAATATACTGTATTTTGTTACTTACATATATTTTGTTGTTTTTCTTCATTTTTAATTTATGGAAGAGAATTTGAATTAAAAAGAAGCAACAAAGCATTTATTGTCCTTGTTTACCACAGTCTTACATTTATCATTTAAAGCTTTCCCAAGTCCACGGTTGATTTACAGCTGCTTACAGTATGTCGGCCATCACAGTCTCCCCTAGACGGCCCCTCACACTCAGATTCTGCCATTTTGTAATGGTGTGGAGAGGCCACAGTCAGGCGAACTTCACTAGAGAGTGGGTCAGAGTCAGGTCAACACACAGGCACTCTACCATCATCAGGCCAAGAGTCTGGTGTGACCCCTCACCCTCACATGCCCCCTCCAATGAACATGCTCATTAGACTCAATTGGAGCCATTTGGAGCTTAACGGTGGACTATTGGTGCGGTCTGCTGCTTAAGTGAAGGTGTTACTCCAAGTACAATTGGATGAACATCTGTATTTTAAACATGAAAAGAAAAGTTCATATGCGATGGGTGCAGTTTTGACCGTTAAACTCTTCATTCTGACAGTGAATTGCTGCTATTTTTAACTGTCTAGATCAATACAGCCTGAACCTGAATGCATGTGAATAGCAATTTGTTACATTATATTTAAATTTAGTTGTGATGGATGCTATTGTTTTTCAATAATGTGCTCTATCAATATTTTGTGACACTTCCGAGCTATTGAAATGTCTCCTTAATCTCCCTGATTTCTTTCTGTAATACTTGCTTTAAAGGAATAGGTCATCCAAAAATGAAAATTTGCTGAAGATTTACTCACCCTCAGGCCATCTTAGATGTAGATGAGTGTGTTTCTTCATCAGAACAGATTTGGAGAAATTTAGCATTACATCACTCCTCTGCAGTGAATAGGTGCCATCAGAATGAGAGTCAAAACATCTGACATTAATTGATGGACTGGAGTCATGTGGATTACTTGTACTTATTTTGATGTTATTCTGTCATGATCTCATTCTGTCGGCACCCATTCACTGCAGAGGATCCATTGCTTAGTAATTGATGTAATGCTAAATTTATCCAAATCTGTTGGGATGAAGAAACAGCCTAATCTAAGTATATTTCCAGGAAATTTTCATTTTTGCACGAACTATTTCCTAAAATGTATGTAAAATACAATGACATTCGTGCATTTTAAAGTGTCCAAAACATCTGTATAGTATATAGTCTTTGCTGAAAAAAAAAAAAAAAAAAGAAGCCTACAGCCTTCTGTCTTGCCTCTGTTGTTTTTCCAGAATACTGCATGCCGTTGTGTTTTTTCTACTGCAGTATCCCTTCTGCTGTGAATGAAATATAAAAAGAGTGTCCAGATTCTTCAAGCCCCAATATAAAAGGAAAGCAATGAAAAAATGTATGTGATTTTATGACTTGTGGATGATACGCACACTTAATTCAGCAGGAAGAAGTATATGAGCGAGATTTTGGTAGATTTGTGATGGCATACTGATAAAAGAATTACACCCTTGACCTTTGAAGGCTTTTTTTATGCTAAAATGTAAGCATAAATATACTGTATAAACAATATTTAATATAGTTTCAATGTGGTAATTCATGAGATATACAGTTAAGTGTTTCATTGAACTTGAATTGTTTTATTTTTAGAGGAAATTCTGCTGTTCATCCAACAACCACATATACAAATGCCATCTTATTCGTCAGGGATGGCAATAAACTGTACAATGAGAGTGTCTTCTCTCTCACACACGTCCGCTCTCTGTGTCCAAATAACATTCCCTATGATGAATGATCAGAGGCACAGATGCTGTGATTATAACTTTGCCAGATATCTCTGGAGATGCACAATTTCAAAGTCATCCACCAAAAAACTGGAAATCACAGTCTTTCCACCTTACCAGCCTCACACCTCTAGCAAACCGCATGCACGCACACACACACACAGTTTTGCTTTGATATGTGCTTTTACTGAAATATGACTGATCAAAAATATAAATAGAGGCCAGTCCTTGTATTAACCAAGCGGAACAGTCAAATATAGATCTTTTTTTTTTTTAGTGCAAAAATGCTCAGTGTGAAACTCAAATTTGGCTCCTTGTGACTATTGTTGACTCATACATCTCTAGTATGTGAGGAAGTGCGTCTGTACAAATTGTGCTTTGTAACAGAGTGATCATCCTTATGTGAGAGACACAGATGTCATAATGCGAGTGTGACTGTCACTGCAGCGCTGCTGCTGCTGTTGCTTAGGAAGACACTTCTTCTTCCCTTTTACACCCCATACACATCACTGCTCACCCAGATCCCAACGTCAAAGCAGCTCAGAATAACACACATCATGATGTCATCGTTCTGATCACATGACTTTTGTGTCTATCTGGCATTTGGGACTCAAATGCTTTGGAAAAATGAAACCCGGAGAGAAGAATCAAATGTCATCACAATATGATAAAGGAGAAGCACGAAACAATCAGCAAAAACATATGTTGCATTGGCTATAATCTATACCAACATCAGATACCAAGTGAAGTGTTGGACAAGTTGTCAAATCCTAAGTAATTCTTGAGTGTATCAAAATATTCTGAGCTCATTACAAGTTAAGCTCATTTGACAGTATTTGCGGCATCTACATTTTATATTATATTAGATACAAGTAATAAAATATAAATTAATTTGAATTAGTTGCCCCTTTAAAAAAAAAATTTTTTAACTGTTAAAATAATCATTGTTTTGCTAATATCACCACAAAAAGTAAACAACATGTGTTAATATGATTTTAGTGTGAAAAAACCTATAGCCTTTTGGCATGACCATATAACATCACAAACACTACAACAACTGCAAAGATTATTAATAGTTTTACAGCTCACATAATACAAATAAGTTTTATCAGAAGAATTAATGTAAAAGCTTTTATAAAATGTCTTACCGTAACCTTGATTTTCACTTTTATGACTAATATGTATTAATAATAATACAAACTGTGTTTTGAAAGAGTCCCTGGTGAAGTGCTGACCAGACATTGTCATTTGATCTTAATTCCACCCTGCCACACAATCCACTAAATTACAATGACACAAGCCATTAGCCAGCACCTACAGCCTACCAATCTCCTCTCCCATTTCTGGCACAGAAAGCCGCAAGGTTTTTCTTCACAGCTCATGTTACTGACACCAAAGGGTACGTCTCAACAGTCTTGATAGTCCTAGAGGACGGTTGAAAGAGAGGAACTGGAAAACTGGATGTGTTAAAAATGAGTAGAACAGATACAGAGATAACAAAGATTAAGATATTGAGTTATTTGCAGAATTTTAAACCCTACATTTTTTCATATTTACAGCCACAATTAACAATCAGATCAGATACTTACAGTTTTAGTGACTGTAATCCTGTAGGCTGCAAATGACGCAAAATAAGTTGTTTACTTAAAGCATATATTCTTCTTCTGAGAATTGGCCATCAAGTCCTTCTAAAGCAGTCTTGATGAAGTCCAAAAGTCTTCTCATCTGAGCTGAAGGCATACTGTCAAGACACTGTTTGCAGGTCATTCAAATGCCATTGGCCTTATATCATTCTGACCATTACAGAGACCAGACATTACCAATGATCCTATTGAGTTCTTCTGTTAATTACGTCCTGTGTCAACAGCCTCAGGCTCGGCTCAAACTAATACAAAACAGAGAAAAAGAAAGACACATGAGCTTTCCTCAAAGGTCTGTGATTTTGATCAGTGTAGAAAGAAAGAAAGAAAAAAAAACACAAATAAGATTTCATCAATATAGTTCACCCAAAAATGTAAGTCAACATGCAAATTATGCAATTCTGTAATATAAACTCTGCAAAAATGAAAAAAAAAAAAACGTAAAATGCAAATCAGCGGCTACCGGTTTTTGAGAATAAAAAAATAAAAAAATCATATCAAGGAACATGAATACCCCTGGCTCTTGACGATATATTGAGATCTTATAAAGCGAAATGATTGGTCTGAAGAAGAAACTGATAATTCTTTACAACATAATGACCTTTAAGTCTCCAACTTGAATTCTTAGTTTAATTTCTCAAACTGTGCTCCAATTTGCTAAGGAAATTTCAATATGAATGCAAATATTTATCATCCAATTCTGAATTAATGGAGTTATCATTCATTTGTATTACTCTTAGATTAATCAAAATGAAATACTTCAAATTAATACTTCAATAAAATATATAAAAGTATATATTGTGACCGTTTCGCACTACTAAATACTACTATTAAATACTACTATTATTTATATAAAATCTTATTTATTGAATAATAATATTTAATAAACAACAACAGCCATCATAAAAGTTGCTTGGCAGTTCAGTCAAAAGTACAAAGGCAGCATTCTAATTTGAGGTTGCACAAAATATAACATGATGAGATTTTGCCCTCGGCCAAAACTATTTACTCTGGAACTTTTAATAGATTAATGAGACCAAAGACTGTCCGTTAGATTGCCCATAACGAATTATATCTCATGATTAACCACTATAGAGACATCGGCCAGTAGCAAATTCCAGAAGATCTGGCTGAGGTGAGGCTGCTCTCGGCTGGTTCATGACGCCCTGGAGCACACATGTCTGATAACATCGAAGCAAATTTTCAAATAGACGTTATCTTTATTAGCAAACCGCATATTTGAAGTCTAAACAAGTACATTCTCACCTAAAAAACTCTTAAAACTACATTCCGTGACACAAAAACAGTATTATTTATAAAATTTTAGTGGATTTTGTGGGTGTTCACCATGACACTCACTGTGAAAAATACCGGTAAAACGGTTGGAGCTCTGATATCACTTGAATATCACACTCCTCTCAGCCAATCAGATTCGAGAACCAGAACAAACTGCTGTATAATATATATATATCTATATATATATAGCGTGAAGTCAGCTAAAATGGGCCACGTTTTGGTAAATGACTTATAATACCATCAAATATGCTATGCATGAGATCTAATGATATTCTTATATATTAGCATGGGTCTCTTAAATATATTTATATTTTTTAAATGTGAAAAAGTATAAAAGTTTTAAAATAATGAGAGTTAGAGTATCAGCAGGTACCTTCTTGAGCCACGGCACAACATTCGGTTAAAATGGGCCAATATAATAAGAGAACCACACAGGTCATTTAAACTTAAATCATTTTATTTTTAACAGTAAATTGACACTATTGTCTTTAGTGTGCCATAGCAACACCATAAATGTATTTCATTAAATAGAAAGTTGAATGAATATTTAATTAAACTGCAATTAAAAATGAACTGATCATGTTGTATAGGTGTGTGTGTGTAGGTCTGCAATGCGATTTTTTTTAAAAGACTGTTAAGATTTTGTATGGATGCATATCTAGGCCTATAAACCTGTTCACCCTCAATTTCTGTCTAAAAGTGTGTGTGTGAATGCATCCCATTTTAGCTGAAATTGTGGCCCATTTTAGCTTAACCAGCCGTTTCTACCTAAAATGACCTTTTTCACAAAAATAAAAGTTTCTTTTATAAATTAAACTTTTTTTATTTGAAAGAGCATGTCAAAACATTGTTCACACACCTTTGTTTTGTTGGTAAGCTTATAATTGCTTTATTAGTGATTAATGAAATTTTCTATGTCAGGCTCAATTACCTTACAATTTCTCTGACAAGCTTCATGTAACACTCTGCCCTGCCCGCCTTAAAAAACTCAGACCAATAAAAATTATTGTTACATGTCAACAACTGTTGAAGCAACAATGCAAGATAAGTTATTGTGATTTTCTGTATAAATTTAAAGAGATATGATGCTGCAACCTTATTTGGCCCATTTTAGCTGACTTCAAACTCAAAATTTCGAATGGTAGAGTATATAAAATTTCAAAAAGTCTAAAAGAGTAATAAAAATGGTAAATAAAGAAGTGTCATTCAAACAGGAGACAGCAGAGGTTATAATAATCTATAAATGACATCATGAAACAATAATACAAGGCTATACCATTTATTATGCATGTATCACAGTTTTGCCATATACTTTCCAACACACAGTCAGTGCTTGAGCTGTAATGCAGTAGGTATGTGGTGTGGCGGCCGCTCTCAGCTGCAAGGAAGCCTACAGAATTGCATAATGCTCAGTGAACCTATTATGAACCCTACAGAAATTACCTCAGAGCACAGATGCCTGACTTTGTCATGATCCTTCACGTTTACAGTCTCTTTAATGCAGCAGAAAGTCTACACTGGTGTACTTACAGTCGTGTAGCATTATCTGGCATCGTGCCCTGGAGACGATGCCCATACAATGTGTCGGACATACAGAAACACTTCTTCAACTGTTCCCACACTTCTCCCATCCAATAACATCAAACAATCTTGTTTTCGATGGCCTCTTAACCATATAACAGAGCACTCATGTAGTAATGACAACGATAAACAGTCTCAGTATGAACTCAGCCTGCTGTTTGGATCTTTGCAAACTGAAAAATGGGATGCAATCAGTTGACGGCCATGATGTGCTCTCATGTAAAGCTGAATGCCCTGTTGTTCCACATTCTATAAAACCATATGTAGCAATTAGTGGTTGAGAACACTAAAGCACTGTCAGATTTGTGGTAGACGAGTAGGAGGGGAAGAATGGAGAAAATTACCCATTATGGTTGAAACGCTGCTCTGAATATGTTTGATTGAGCCAAGTCATGATGTACAATGAAACAATTGTTGTACCCAGCATATGTTTCAAAAGACAACGTAATTGTTAACAGCAGTGGTGAGGAAGTGTAACTTTCTTGTGTTTGTTTATTGATAGAAAGATCCTAATCATATAACGCATTCAGAGAAAACCAAATGCCTCTGCATCAGTTTAGAGCTAACTGATACTTTCTAGAGCTCAACATTCAATCACCATAGCAACTCCTATTTTTTTTTTTTTTTTTTTGATATAAGGTATAAACCATGCCATTTATTCTGACAGCCTTGTTTACTGAATGTGCACGCACCATTTTCCCGAAGAACGCAGTGTTTTTAAAGTGCTTTAACTGGACCATCAAAAAAGCTGTGTGATTACAAGAACCATTTAAGGGAGAAAGTAGAGAGCAAGAAAAAAGGAAGAGAGTAAGATATTACCGTTTTCTCATCTTTTCATGGTTTTGCCCAAATTCAGTTCGTTTAGTTCATTCAGATAAAAAACAACAGTGGAAAATCAAAAGGGAAGATAGAAAAAGGCATATGGAGAAGGTATGAAATCTAAAATAAAATAAGATAAAAAATAAATTGAGGAGCAGATGTTTCTTTCAAATGCATAATGATTAACTGACAGCCTGGTTTATGTATATATGAGCAATATTACATAGGTAAAAACTTTATTAACAAACTGCATATTTAAAGTCTACATTAAAGTACATTCCAAAGTACATTGTCTCCTAACAAAATCTTAAAACTATATTTTGTGACACAAAAACAGTTTTATTTTAAAAATTATAGTACACTGTAAAAAAAAAAAAGTTGAGCCAACTTAAAATTTTAAGGCAACCAGCTTCAGCAGATTTTTGAGTTTTCTCAACTTCTCATTTTAAGTTTATACAACAAAAATGTTAGAATCTCCCACAAAAATAAGTTGAGCAAACTCCAAAATCTGCTGAAGCTGGTAAAAAAATGTTTTTTTTTAATTCGCTCAACCTTTTTTTTTTTTACAGTGTGGATTTGGATTTCCGCCATGACACTCCCTGTGAGAAATAATGCAAGCGGAGTGATACAAACAGTGAAACGGTTGGAGTTCTGTTATCACTAGAATATCACACTCTTATCAGCCAATCAGACTCGAGGACCAGAACAAACTGTTGTATATATGTATATATCTGTTCTGATGCATTGTGACCTACATCAGAGTCAAACTAGGCTGCAGCAGCACACCAAATCAACAAACATCATATCATATATACCATATACAAATATCTGTATATACAATTGATGTTTGTTGGTTTAGTGTGCTGCTGCAGCCTAGTTTGACTCGGATGTATATCACAATGCAGAACAACTGATCTTTAGCTTCTTCAGTTTCATCGCAATTTTTTTTGCGATGCCCAGGTTAGTCACACATTGTGAATATAATGAGGGTACACACTGAATCTGCGGGATATAAGATTGTGTGAGGTGAATTGTGTTATGGGTTGACACGTTATTCCATAAAAACAAATGACAAGATAAGTGTACTCCTGCTCCACATTAAAAGCCATGATATCTTATGATGTAACTGCCAATATTTCACCAACAGTTGGATCAAATTTGTATAGTATTGGCTGTTCTATGCAATGGTTTGCCTTGTCAACTTAAAAAAGGCATCCTTGGAAAAATAAATCAATGAAAATATAGCTTATATAAGCCATCATGGGTTTGCCTCCTCTAGGTTGTGACAAAATTTCAATCTGCCCTAATTTGCCATTAATCTGTAGTGTCTGTTTTCTGCCAGCACCTACTGCTGCTGTTTGTGATAGCTCTGAGATTCATATGTAATAACAAATAAGGTAGACTGACAGGATAATTCTTTACAGCATAAATACTTGTTGTTTATCATAAACTGAGGCTGCGACTCTCAAAACTCATGCAAAGCAACAGCATAGACTGGACTCTATGGACTCTTGTGACTAAAAAGGTGGTCACATTAGATTTTTCACTCCATATAGTACCATAAAGTAGAGTCATTCACACAAATTCAGGAGACTGTAAGCACTTTCTGATGGGAAGAAGTTTTGCATTTAGGTGCATTTGAAAGCTCAAGTTTGGTAAACTCTGACCTGTAAATTCAGATGAGAAGAAAAAGGGTGACCAACAGAGAATCTTAATGTTACTCATTGAACTCCAAACTGAATTAAAGGGATAGTTCACCTTAAAATTTTAATTTTGTTATTATTTACCCTAATGTCATTCCAAACCCATTAGACCTTTGTTCATTTTCAAAACACAATTGAAGATATTTTAGTGAAATCTGAGAGATTTCTGTCTCTCCATTTGATGTCCATTCTGCCAAAACTTCAAAAGTTCCATATGAATCCAGAAATCCATATGAATAGAGCAGTTTAATACAAGTTCTGAAGGGACATGTTCATTTTGTTTTAGTTTCCGTTTGTACGTTGATCAATGTTTATATGTGATACAGTGGGGCAAAAAAGTATTTAGTCAGCCACCAATTGTGCAAGTTCTCCCACTTAAAAAGATGAGAGAGGCCTGTAATTTTCATCATAGGTATACCTCAACTATGAGAGACAAAATGAGAAAGAAAAAAAAAATCCAGAAAATCACATTGTAGGATTTTTAAAGAATTTATTTGCAAATTATGGTGGAAAATAAGTATTTGGTCAATAACAAAATTTCATCTCAATACTTTGTTATATACCCTTTGTTGGCAATGACAGAGGTCAAACGTTTTCTGTAAGTCTTCACAAGGTTTTCACACACTGTTGCTGGTATTTTGGCCCATTCCTCCATGCAGATCTCCTCTAGAGCAGTAATGTTTTAGGGCTGTCGTTGGGCAACACGGACTCCAAAGATTTTCGATGGGGTTGAGATCTGGAGACTGGCTAGGCCACTCCAGGACCTTGAAATGCTTCTTACGAAGCCACTCCTTCGCTGTTCTGGCGGTGTGTTTGGGATCATTGTCATGCTGAAAGACCCAGCCACGCTTTCATCTTCAATGCCCTTGCTGATGGAAGGAGGTTTTCACCAAAATCTCACGATACATGGCCCCATTCATTCTTTCGCTTACACGGATCAGTCGTCCTGGTCCCTTTGCAGAAAAACAGCCCCAAAGCATGATGTTTCCACCCCATGCTTCACAGTAGGTATGGTGTTCTTTGGATGCAACTCAGCATTCTTTCTCCTCCAAACACGACAAGTTGAGTTTTTACCAAAAGTTCTATTTTGGTTTCATCTGACCATATGACATTCTCCCAATCCTCTTCTGGATCATCCAAATGCTCTCTAGCAAACTTCAGACGGGCCGGACATGTACTGGCTTAAGCAGGGGACACGCCTGGCACTGCAGGATTTGAGTCCCTGGCGCAGTGTGTTACTGATGGTAGCCTTTGTTACTTTGGTCCCAGCTCTCTGCAGGTCATTCACTAGGTCCCCTGTGGTTCTGGGATTTTGCTCACAGTTCTTGTGATCATTTTGACCCCACGGGTGAGATCTTGCGTGAGCCCCAGATCGAGGGAGATTATCAGTGGTCTTGTATGTCTTCCATTTTCTAATAATTGCTCCCACAGTTGATTTCTTCACACCAAGCTGCTTACCTATTGCAGATTCAGTCTTCCCAGCCTGGTGCAGGTCTACAATTTTGTTTCTGGTGTCCTTGACAGCTCTTTGGTCTTGGCCATGGTGGAGTTTGGAGTTGGACTGTTTGAGGTTGTGGACAGGTGTCTTTTATACTGATAACGAGTTCAAACAGATGCCATTAATACAGGTAACGAGTGGAGGACAGAGGAGCCTCTTAAAGAAGAAGTTACAGGTCTGTGAGAGCCAGAAATCTCGCTTGTTTGTAGGTGACCAAATACTTATTTTACCGAGGAATTTACCAATTAATTCTTTAAAAATCCTACAATGTGATTTTCTGGATTTTTTTTCTCATTTTGTCTCTCATAGTTGAGGTATACCTATGATGAAAATTACAGGCCTCTCTCATCTTTTTAAGTGGGAGAACTTGCACAACTGGTGGCTGACTAAATACTTTTTTGCCCCACTGTATATTGAAGCATCAAAGTTTTGGTACTTTCTTTGAAGGAACAGAAATGTTTCAGGTTTCGTTAAAAATATCTTCATTTGCATTTCTAAGTTGAATGAAAGTGTTATAGGTTTGGAATGACATTAGTGAGCAATAAAACTGAATTTTTAGATGACCTAATGGTTTAAATTTTGATTTATCATTATTTGTTATATTTGTTGAATAATATTTTTTAAAAAGACACTGCAGAGTGTGTCATCATACCATGTCTGTTGCAGTGGCCAAAGGTCTAGTAACTACAGCTTTAGGCCAGTAAAAAAAACCACCCTAGAACTCCTTAGCAATCACACAACAATGACCTGGCAACCAGCCAGAACACCATAGCATCATAGCATGGGTTTCGTACCTCAGTCATACACAGTGAAATTTAAAAAGCATTTTGTTTTTTAAATAGACAAACATTGACTTATGACAAATGAATGAATTTCATGCCATGGCATCAACTGTGGCCTGACATTGACAAATATTGAACAAACTGAAACAAATCCACTCAAAAGCACCAAATGGATTCTAGATTCTCACCAAATTCAGTGCAATCAACAGACCATTTTTCAAAACGCCTGTGAAAGCAGTCCTTTCAGTGTCAGAGGCATGTGACAGCAGAAGTTAAAGACAGGAGAGAGTTCAGGTGCTGCACGGTGAGTACAGCTTGTGCTTCAGCGCTCATTAGCTCAGAGACAGCGCACAGTCTTATTTCACACGCCAGCCCTCAAACCTGTCTCCGCAATCTCTCTCTGCTAATTTCTGGATGAATCATGAGGAGAGTTAAAAGATGAAACACTTCTTCCTCCACTCTGTGAGAGATGGCTCTCACTGCCTGTGTTTTCTCAAAGGCTGGATTAAACAAATCAAAACAAGCCATGAGCGTCCGTGGATCTCTTCCCGTTTATTTTCATAAGAGCTTTCACCATAAGACAGGCCATTGCTCTTATAATGTTCTTCAAAATCTTCAAAGGACCCACGTGAAGAATTGCTACATATTATAAACATGATTTCTAACAAAGAATGAATCCTAATAAAATATTGCACTAGTCAGGCATGTTTCATGGCTCTAATTACAATGAATACACAGTGGACTGAGCACTACACGATCTCTGTTGTGTCAGAGATTCTGTCAGGTTGAACATTTATGCCTGTGTCAAGAGATTGTGAAACACTGCCATCTCCTGTAGCTCTGAGCCCTATTTAGGCATCATTTAGAGATAGACTTTCACTTCTCAGCCAAGAATTCCCATGGATCAGCAATTATACAGTACTGTCATCTGGACTAGCTACAAAATTGTGAAATTGAAATCTAGTTTGAGCAAAACTCTAGTTGAAACAAACAGCTGAAAGAAACCTTGTATTTATGATTAGGAAAAAAGTTGAAATTGGAGAATACCAAAATGATCTAACTGAAAACTAATTGGTATTAAATGAAATGATATCTTAGGCATCTTTTCTTGAAGTAATCATCACAAGTTTTGTAGTTCATTGAAGTTTAAATGTATGAATGTCACTGCATTAGATGAGAAAAATATCACATTGATATTTATAGGGCTAAATATATTTTATGTATTGTATGTTGAAGGATAGCACACTTTTTGCAAGGTACACTTTTCAAACAACACGTTTAAAGCACCACTTGTCGACATATAGAGCCTTTGCGCTTCAGGTGTCCCGAGTTCGAGTCGGCCTGCGGACCTCTCCCGATCCCATCCCCCCTCTCTCTCCCACTTCGCTTCCTGCCTAAAATACTGTCCTGTCCTAATAAACTAGAAGGGATACAGCTGCGGCTACTGGGCATGCACACATCAATATAGCGTAATTTTTGTCACACTGTACAACAATTACTAATTTTTGCATAATTGTAAGGGGCAGGTTTAGGGTTGGGGTAGGTGTAGACGTTAATAAAACACAATCTAATAGGTAGAAAATTTTATTTTATTGTTAGTTCCCGGTCGGAGCTGTATTCCTTCTAGCCACAACCCCTAATAAAGGCAAAAACCGCCATACAATTGGAAACATAAACTTGCAAATACTTGAGGAATATCATTTTACAAAATGATGCATGGAATTTTTTTCGGTCGGTTGTTTCGGCACTTCTGACATTAAGTAAACTTATAATCGAAAATAAAGTTCCATATCTGCCTCGTGTTTCGGATCCTGCTTGGCACTGAATCTGTTACATTCTCCTTCTTGATTGGAGACTTTTTGAAGTTTCTTTATTTTGACAATTGGTTATTTGTTAGTGGATAAGCATGAGTGTCATTTAGAACCGCCAATGTAAACGCCAGCCAAAGATTTGAGTTAGTTACAAACGCACCCACTCACTCAATAACCAGGGCCTGTATTCACAAAACATTTTATCTTAACACTAAGAGTTCTCCTAAATAGCAGTAAAAGTTTTTAGCGAAGAGTTTTCTCTTAAAACCTATTCACAAAGCTGCGAGAGGAATAGAAAGAAGCCTTAAAGGGATAGTTCACCCAAAAATGAAAATTTGATGTTTATCTGATTAGCCCAAGGGCATCCAAGATGTAGGTGACTTTGTTTCTTCAGTAGAACACAAACGAAGATTTTTAACTCAAACCGTTGCAGTCTGTCAGTCATATAATGGCAGTCAATGGGACCCACGGCTTTGGTCGGCCGGCACGTGATGATGTAAACAATGAGTGACATATAGACGCGACAGATCACACGCCGGCTGTCGTGAATGCGCTCAGAACAGTTGGACATTGCGGTGGATCAGAGGTAAAAAAAAAAGATATAAATACCTATAATGTATTGTCACAAGCCACAGGGTTTAATGTGGTTTTGTCTGTGTATGCTTTTTTTTACTCTCAAAGCCGTGGGTCCCATTGACTGCCATTATATGACTGACAGAGATTTATTCATAGAAATATTGTATAGTGCAATATTATGTTGCCGTATTCAAATGAAGGTTTAAAAATAAAAATGTTAATTGCCACATTCAAATAAAGATTTTAAAATGCAGGCTAAGTGTCACTAAATAAACAAGTATATGTTCAGCTAATTGTCAGCCTCTTACATGTGTGCTTCTTGTTAACAGTTAGTGGATATGCATATAAACAGCTTTTTAATTAACAGAGTGGAATAATCATGGCTGATAGTAAGACATGCAATAGAAAAAGAAAACCAAACTGGACGCAAAAGTTGGGATAGCCTCCAAAACCAAAAAAAGATGCATGTGAAAACGTGTAAATGCAGCATGTTTGCAAAATGTTTACATTCTGAGGCAGTTTGCCTGCAACAGCCATTTTAGGATAGTTTGTGGCTTGGTCTTAGTGACTTAGGAATCATCTTCACTACTCCTAACGTTTCACAGATTTGTTAGCGCTAAAACACTTTGTGAAATACTCTTAGAGCAAACATTTAGGAGTCCTACATTTAGGACTGACACACCCATTAATTTTAAGATTTTCTCCTAAATCGGTGAGTTATGAGCTACTTTTAGCCTTAAGATGTTTTGTGAATATGGGCCCAGACCTTTAGTGTTTATGGATATGACGTAGCTTAAGTCAAGAATTAACTGCGAAATTCAACCCGACAGCTCAAAAAAATTGAGGTAAGACAACAACATTTTAATGTAGGCCTACTCATCCAGTAATGGAATCTTGCAATATGCGGCGCATATAGAGGTCTTTTATATGAATATGAATTAAAGACAAAGAAGTATGAAATAAAGACAACTTGTCAAAAGTGCATTATGTTCAAAAATAATGTGCTAATCTAAACCTGATTACTCTGCTAGGACATGTGAACTTGAGTGACAGACTTCATACAGTGAGCACATCCACTAAAAATCAGCTTGCGATCAGTTGGTTAAAAGAAATATGCAAGAAAATAGGGCCTTAAACAGGATACAATTCCTGAACATACATTTTCACACATATTATAAAGAGCATCAGTTCTCATTTTTGGCTGAGCAAAATGCTTCAAAATGAAACAAATGGTTAAAAAATATTTTTCTTGTTGGCCATATAAAAGTCCTTGTGATGTTTACAGTGATGGTTTTTTTTTTTTTTTTTTTGAATGATTTAGCTAATGATCCAAAGAGAACGATGCTAAGTGAAGGTGGTTTATCCACACATAGGCCTAATACTCCACTGTCTGTGTTCATATCTTTTATAGTAGTAGCCTATTTGCAAGTTCCATCCTGTATGTCATGCATCGGAAGCGTAGCTGCCGCGATTTTGTCGGGAGGTTCAAATTTCAAAGTTATTCCGTCCACAGTATCAACCTTTGAAACAATAGAGAAAACGTCAATGAGCAAATAGGCAGCAGTGTGGTTGTCCGCCAGAGCGTGGCGCTGTTGCACAGATCAGAGTCGCAGCAGTGGATGTTGACTCCCGGCAGCTCCTCCGTGTGGCAGTGTCGTGCTGTAGCGCAGCCACTGGTCAGCATGACTCCCAATGCAACTGCAACAACACAAACAAAACAGTGTTTTAGAGAAACCACATGCTGGGTTTCATAGAATCAACTTCAGAGGGAATTCATTTGAAGTCATGATACTAATGCATGTCGCAACAGAACTATTTAGTTAGTAGTTCTAAAACCTGGAGGAGAACCAGCTTTTCTGAGCCATGGGTTCATGGGTTAAGAATTTCCTGTGGGTTTTTAGAATGACGGTTTTGGATTTATGAGTAGAATTTAATGTCTGTGGTTAACTTTCCATGAAGAGACGTATGTTTTCTTCTACAACATAAATTACCCAACTTCATCTACCAAAAATGAGTGCACATGCTTGACAAACTTTTTGTCAACCAATCTTATATAGCAATTTATTAGTAGCTTCTATTTTTTTTTTAAACACAGTAACTTTCATGTTTGACACATGACTTGTGTAATTTATGTTATTGAACAAAACATACAAATAATGATAATCACAGACAGTATTTTACTCAGTCAAAATGACTGAGTCCTTCTGGTGTGGTAAAATATAATAATTATTGGTTTAAAACAAACAAATACATAAAAAAATAAACCCAAGACGCACACACAGGCACTTTCTTTCCCACCTTTCTTGCCACATTTCATTGATTTTTTTCCTGCCAGTTTATACATTTAACCTCTGCTTTGTTTCTGATTTGCATTTCTATATTTTCCTTCTTTAACACCTCGTTCTACACTCTCATTCCTCAAACTCCTACATGCACTTAGACCCACAAAAATGTAACCGGATTTCATATAGTATACTGTAGGCCTATCTTGTTCACTTTTTGAGAGGAACATCAGCACATTTTGAATCATCTCACACAAGAAATGACTTCCTCCGTGCTTCCACGTCACTTCTTCACATCGCACTTTACACAACATGATGACATTTACACCAAGCATGAATACATAAAACTGTGTATGACTAGAATCAGTGGTTTACAGGAATCAATTTTTTCTTTTTATTTAAGCTTTTAATCTTCTAGTAACTCCAGCCAAGTTTCACATATGATACAGTTACTAATTCCACTAAGGGACTGTTTACATAGAAACAAATCTACCCACAGCAATTATGTCAGGAACATATAACCATAAGTTCATCCACCTACCGTACAGCTAGTCCCACATGGTAAAAGGATAATTAAGACTTCATAGCCTGAATAACACATTTTTGTATGGACGAATCAGTAAAAGTGCTACAACAAAAATACACGCACACTCTACAGTGCTCCATCCGTAGACTTCAACTGAAAGTGCACTACTGTAAACACACAATTTTGTTCAGAATCAGAACTTTGAATCATAATTATTGTCAGTCACAATCAACAACATGTCACAACTACTGTAATAGTCTAGCTTATTTTGAACCCACACCTTCAACTAAAAGGAGAAGGTCTGGCCATACACTACAGTAAAACAAGCGGCACGAACACTTGCTCAGGGTTGAGTCATGTGACAGGTCTGTGATGCATGCTGAGCCCTGGAGGCAGGCAGAGCTGGCTCGACTTGTGAAAGTGGATAACTCTGGAGGATTACGGCTGGCCAATGATCCAACAGAGAGAGAAAGAGAAATCCCTGATGATCGCTGTCTAAAAGCTCTTATCAGCCTTATCAATTTGACTATGTCTGTCTGTCACCTATCTGGAGGACTGTCTGTTTGAGAGTCTGGCTGAGTTCTGTCAATGCCATTTGGGTCATAAATGTAGTCAGGATTTCAGGTTACAAAATATTTCGCTCATACAGTGATATCGGGAAAAATTGTGCTGGACGCCTCGAGCATAATGACAGTCTCAGTGTTAGTGATGAGAGCTTTCACAACACTGCTTCACGAAGCTTCAAAACATTTACGAATCGTTTGTTTCGAATCAGTGGCTCAGAGCTTGATTTCAGCAAATGAGGCTTCATCACATTGTACTGTTTCCGAACCATGGTTTTGCACAATTTTGAAATTCCAAGGGTTTGGCGCTGGTTGGGAGCCACTGTCTTTACACGGCTGAATTAAGGCTGCTCTGTGCATGCTCAAAAAGCCAGACCAAATTATGCCTGCTCAGACCCACCTCAGCCCCTGGTATCAAAGTATTAGGGGTGTAACGGTTCAAATTATTCACGGTTTGGTTTATATCACGGTTTTAGAGTCACGGTCTCTTTACAGTTCGGTATGTTCTATTTTAAGGAAAAAAGGGCTTTACTATGAAATGACTGGTCATATTTGAGCATACGTTGCATTGAACAAAATCTACAAAGAGTGACTGGTTTGTCCACGTTTATTTTGTTCATCGTTGTTGTTGTAATTAGGGGTGGCTCGATACTACTTTTTCAGAACCGATCCCGATCCGATACCAAAAATTCTGAGTATCTGCTGATACCAATATCAATCCGATACCTGGACTTGTGTTACACACAATCTACTAAATATAGACAACTTCATTGTAAAGAAAAACAACAAATGAATGCATATTTAATTATAATATATGACAATAATACTATTATAAACTAGGTTAGTGGATAATTCAGTAGCAAAAGTTACTCTAGAAAAATCATGAGTGCGCATATATAAAATCTAAAATTAGTGTGAAAAAACATTATTTAGTGGGGAACAAATAAAAGTCAATAAGCGTAGGACTAAATCTAAAATTATAGTGTAAAATGATATACATTTCTCTTTGTATTGTTGTAAAATACATTCATGAAAAACAAGTAATATATTTATACTGTATATAAAAATACATACTGTAAAATTAAAAGACATTTCTTTTAAATGTATAGCACAGTAATGAGGCAGAAACATATGATAGATAAGACGAACAAGAAAGGCTATTAATAATCTTTCATTGTGCAAAAGTATTATGATACGAAAGGCTCCGAATACAGAGCAGCACAAAGCGCTTATGCACATTCTGTGCGCAGAATGATGCGCTTGAACCAACACGGAGTCACAGCGCTTCGAAAGTCAGCAGCATATAAAGGTTCAAAGCACAAACTGAAGCGATATTAATGCGTAGTGTATTAAATCTGTGCGATAGTTTATTGAGCCTTTTATTTGAACAGTTTTAAATTTCAGTTGCTGTGTTCGTTAAGAGTGCTCACTAGTCCTTCTAATTGATCTAATTGTCTTAATTATAAACACACACAGTGGATAGCACAAACAATTTTACCGTTATTTTTCTCATGATTTCCCTACCGTGCCTAATGAAGTGGAAGTCTGGCACATTCAGTCTATGAAAAAAGCTTACTTCCACATTGAAAAAGGTGGTGTGTTGCCACAGTAGCGAATTTTTACTGTTCCATTTCTCGCTGTAGCCAATAATATCTGCTTCCGCTTGGAGCCGTTGAGTCACGTAATGGCATAACAACAAAACACTAAAGCAGGGGAAGAGCAGTAATGTTTGCATACGAGACGTGAAAAGAGCGGTATATAAACACACAGATGTGTCTATTCTTTGTTGAATGTATTAAGCAATATATTAAGTGTAGAGGAGAGAAAATTAACCTAAAGTATCAATCTAATCAGGCTAGTATCGATCCGATACCGATACCAGTGTTGGTATAGATACTATCGATATTAGGATCGATCCACCCACCACTAACACGCAGTTTGAATGCTGAATGGAGAATGACACACAGCCGCAGCGGAGAGAAGAGTTTACCTGAACTTGACTTAAATATTCATCTCTACCTCACATTAAACTTTGTAACGGGCTTCAGAACACTTGAAATATAGTGCTCGTGTTTTATAATGTGTTTGTGGCTTTTGTGGGGCTTAACAATAACACAATATATGATATACGCACAATATCGGATTTGGATCGGTCTCTTCTGACCGATAACCCGATATTTACCCGATACTGAATATCGGATCGGCGCACCCCTAGTTGTAATGCAGTGGTTCCAAAACCTGTCTTGGAGGCCCCCCTGCCCTGCATCTTTTGTATGTCTCCCTTATCTAACACACTTGATTCCACTCATCAGCTGTTAGTAGAGACTACAAGAACTAATTTGGGTGTGTCTGATTAGGGAGACATTCAAAATGTGTAGGGCAGGGGGTCCTCCAGGACAGGTTTGGGAACCACTGTTGTAATGTATTGGGAAGCCAGAATGCATATCCATTGACAGAAACAAACATTAACCGAACTCTGTTTTACTTGTTATTTTTAACAAACTATATTACAGATGTTGTCAGATTTAAGTGGTGCGAGTGCATGCCGAACCATGGGGGGAGAACGGAATAGTTCTAATTTTTTTTTTTACCAAGAACCGTTACACCCCTACAAAGTATACAGTTGTAATTGCTGTGTAAATGCCACCTCTGAGCAGCATTAAACAGTCTGTCTAAAGACACCTAAATGCCACTTCAGAAGTGTTTCTTTGGAGTATAAATTTGCCATTATTGTATTACATAAAGTCAAAAACCAAGTAGGATTTTTAGGAACTGGTGATTCATTACCTTCAGACCAGCTTATGCAGTAGGTGTTGGTTTTTATGGCTGATTAGGAGATGAAGGTGTTGGAAGTACGGGTTAAAGCAGGTTAATTAGGCGGGGGGCAGGGAACACTGTGATCTCTAACTTCAGTCGGTCTTTTCTCGGGAGCGATCATCTGCCTCTAATGCTCCTTACACTGCCAAAGTGTGATGACAATTACACGCAGGGAGTCTCATGAAGAGGATTAAGGTGTCGCCCCTGGAGTTCTGTTGCTCAAAGGATTTCAGAAATCCTCCGAAATAAATTTGATGAACCAAAAACTATCATTATGCATTATTCTCCACAGTGATTAACGCTCATGTAATGACTATCTCAGCCACAGGAAGCCAAGCAGGCATTTCTGATTGTTGATATATTAGCAGTTGCTGGTGGGTGGTTGTATTTGAGGACATTCTTACCACTTTCAGTTCTGATGCAGAAGCGATGCTTGAAGCCCTTGTGGGAGTGGGAGCAGGTGATGACTTCGGGGCTGGAACATCCTACGTCCACATACCTCTGGTTATGCACGATGTTACAGGCGTAGCATTGCAGCCCGTCAGCTATAAAGCACAAAGCAGATCTTTGTTTGCATCCGAGTTACAGAGAATACTGAAAAACAAGAGCAAAAGCAGCCGACTGTATTCGGAAATTTGGACTATAATGTGCAACAGTATCTTCTTTCACTATCAGTTTCTCAATGATTTCACCCACTGTGGCTCCAGATCAAGCAGGGATGAGGTTATAGCGACTGAGATTGAATTTAGCCCCGAGGTTTTAAGTCACTCAGCCATGTGCGCAGAACCCTGCTGTTGATACACATGGGTTTAGCTGCACAGTGCCTCTAGCTACACCATGACAGGTGGTTGTTAGGCTAATGTACTGCTCCTCTTTGGTAATGTTGTGCGTGAAGGCCAGTACATAACACATTATTAATGAAACACCTCAAAAAAGCGTAAATCATTTACATCAACAAGGAAACGCATTCGCTTGCATGCATTATTGATGTCCCACTAATCTTCTGAATGATTTGCAGTGACATGCGATCTGTATCTGGCATCATGCTTTGAGACCATCCAGTAGGAATCTGCATGATGTGTGTACAGTTTCTGACAGGCTATTGGCTTTTTCTCATGTATGGTAATTTATCATTTCTGGTAATGTTATCTCTGTGTTCTTTTTAAAAGGCAAAGTTCATCTGGTGGCGGTGGTTTGCTTTACATAACCCCCTCACTAGAATCTGTTCAGACAGAAATGTTGTATTTGCATGTAAGATTAGATCTAAATGAGGCTAGTGAGCTTTAGGAGGCAACACTGCAAGCAAACAAAGATATTTGAATTCATTACTGTCATATGGCTCAGATACATTTGGCATGGAGAATTCTACCTCAAATTGTCAATTACAAAAAGTGTGTTTGTTAGATTTTTGTAATACAGTGATGAATGTTGCATGGAGTTCATTAGAGGATTGTTGACAAGAATAAGTGCATCCAAATCTTTGGTATATAAAACAAAAATTTTGTAAACACACAATTTGAGCATAAATTATTACATAGAGAAAATTCAAACACTGTTCAAAGTCTATACTGCAAAATAGAAAAAGAAAATCAATAATTAAGCCTTGTTTCCTAGGAAAAATATCTAAATATCATGATGACGGAATACATTTACTTAAAAGACTTGCTTTCAAAGAATATATCTTGAAGTAAGGTTATTTTTCTTACCAAACAGATTTTCCCATTGTATTTAACCATAAGTCTAACAAATCAGTGGGCAAGTAAAAACAAGAAGAAAATAAATAAATAAATAAAGTTAATTCAAGATCTATTATCTGTAAGTAAATATTTAACACAAGTTTCTCAAGGTAATGCATTTCATTGTAATAATGTTTTAAGACAAAATTATACATGTGTGTGTGTGTGTGTGACAATATTTCAATATGTATTTTGTTTTCTTCAATGTGACTGACACAATTCAGTACAAACATACACACACCTACCTTGTGACATGAGAAGTGTCAGCAATGCCAAGAAGTAATACAGTCCATATATGTGCAGCATGCAGTTCTGGAGAGTCATGGGTGCAGCTGGAGGAAAAGTCACCCGGGCAGAGCAATGAAGGGCTGGTAGTGAGACGAATCCTCCTGGGAGAAGAGCTCTCTGCCTCTTTCAGCATGAGCCACCACTCTCAAACAAAACAAGCTCACACTGATACTCCAAAGGAAAAGAGGAGGGGCCTCATATCAAAAAGAAGTATCAATAATGAGCCGTTAAGAATAGACTACATGCGTTACATCAAAATAAAGTGCAGTCATTTGTCCCTCATTTCTCCCATCCTTCCTAAGCCCTAGAGAGGGAGTCTTCAGTCCCTGGCAGACGCGCACAGTCTGCCTGAGACCCTCTGCTGGATCAGAGGTAATTTGCTCATTGATAATCCCAAAGCCCCAGATAAACACTTTCACGCCCAGCTTCTCACTGTGACAGAAGAGTCAGTCTCGATGCTCTTATGTGTGTGGTATTAGTGTGTCTGAGTCCTCAGGCCATATTGCATTTAATGAAAATTTAAGAAGCAAATCCTCACTCGGGAAGTGATGTTTAATGAAGGAGTGGGTGGGTTTTTGGAACAAACACAGACACAAATCAAAAGCGCTTGCTGTGCTTTGAAGGGTCCAATCAGTTTCAGAAGTGATTAGATGGTGACCCAAAACGTTTTCATATGCAGTCATTAATGCTGGATCTCTCTCTCTTCTTCTGCCATGCTTCTCGATCTTTCTCATAATAGAGTTTCTCTTCGTAACACTGGCTGTCAAGATCAAGAGGTGTCTGGCATGTGTGATGTGTAGCAGGTCTAACTGGGGAAGTGGTAAGGATATCATCAATATTCATATGAATTAACACATTGCAGTTAAAGGAGATGTATGTGTGCGCATTTTATCCTACTCTTTTTTTTCTATTAAAAAACCATGACTGTAATGTTAATTGGTTTATAGTAAGTTCCCTTACTCTACAGGCTGAAAAACTAATAGATTTAACAGGATATTTCATGTAAATTTACAGTAAAAGTGTGTTCTTAAGGTGATTGTCAGTATAGTATAAAGGTAAATAAAACTTACTGGCCCAAGTCAAAGACCCAGCTCAAAAATCTCTATATCCTGGTCTCTATATAAGGCCCAAGTTTGATTTATTGGCCTGTTTTGCTTTCTGTCAGAAGTCAGAAATTGTAAATCCAATTACTTTTAAAAATTAAAGCAAACCTCTCCTCAACAACTCACTTTGTATAATAACATTTCTTTGTTTCTTTTTTTAATCCTAAAACCTTCTGTTAATTTCTAGGCTGAAAACAGATTTTGAAAGATAGTTTCTTACTAAAGTGCCTCACTAACATTTTTAGTCTTTGCTTTAAAATGTGGTTTAGTCTTAGTTTTTAAATAATATAAAAATATAATTAACATAAAAAAAAAAAAACATAAAAGAATATTTCCATTCTAAGCAACATACATTCAAAATCTGGGATTCAAAACCTAACCTTTTTTCAAGACACTTGTTTTGGATCATTAATCAAATGTGACCCTGGACCACAAAAGCAGTCTTAAGTTGCTGGGGTATATTTGTAGCCTGGCAATACCAAACTCTGCTACTTCGCTTTGCTTCGTAGACAGAGTCTGGAACAAAGCGTTAACTTTCTCGTGGGCGGGCGCTTGTCTGAAGTTTAAAATCATTGGTGTACCCATAAGCCAATCACATAACGGTTGGTTATGACGTATGTTATTCGCCGGCTCAGCCGCCTTGAACTTCCGCTGTAAACACAGGTATGCGGCGAAAACAAAACCATCGAGCGAAATACCGGAGTGAAGATGGCTGTGAACGACTTTTGCAGATTATGTGAAGTAAATCTACACATCCACAATTATCGCCTTGCCGAACTTTGGCCTCCCCAATTTCTCGCTGACGATCGGTAACAGTTGATAAGTAAAACTTTTCCCAAAACCTGTCAGGAGTAGGGCCACAACATCACCTCCATTCAAAATGCGAACCAAACACTCTTCTTGTTCGGGCTTCAGTTGGCAAATGCCAGGCAGTGTTGCCAACTAATTTTCAGAGAAAGTTGCTAAAGGAAGGTCAATTTGTTGCTAAAAGTTGCTAAATGACGTTGTGATGTCATTGCGCGATGACGTCATTGCGTAATCACGGCGCAAAATTGTCACAACATCAAATCTCAGCAAAAATATATATTTTATATATGTTAATTTAGATTTGTTTGTAAAATATATGCAAAATATTATATTAAAATAAATAACTATTTTAAAATACATTGAATTATTGAACACACACATTTTTGAATGATTACAATTAAATTTTTTTTTTTTTTTTTTTATATATCTAGTAAACTAGTAATATAACACATTCTCAACAATAATGCTTTAAGCAGTGTATTAGTAGTTAGTATGCTACACTCCAAGAAAAGGCTGTAAAAATAGGGCACAATAAACATGTTAATATGAAAGAATTTTCCGTATTGGTTTTTAACCTGCATTTTAAATTACGCATTGTGTTTTCGGGTTACAGGGTTACAATGGATAATGGATAACATCCTGGAAAATTACTAGTAGCCTTTCTTTCCCATTTTTCTTACAGCGTACTAACTGATCAACAATCGCAAGTACAAGCTACTAACAAAGTGTATCATAAATGAATTATTCAATTATTCAGTTATTATTATTATTAAATTGAAGAATTGTAAATAGCAGCTAACTCAATTCACATGATGGGTGTACTGCTAGGCATCTTTGGTTTTCTTTTTGTGTAATTTGGATGGAAAATGTGTCTTTTAATTGTCTGAGTCACTTATCAAAAGTTGCTAAAAGTTGCCAAATACATTTTTTAAAATTGCTAAATTTGTTGCTAGGTGCTTTTGGAAGAAAAAGTTGCTAGGGTAGTCTGAAAAGTTGCTAAATTTAGCAACAAAATTGCTAAGTTGGCAACACTGATGCCAGGAATATTCTCCACAACAGAGCGAACGGCATCCCGTGTCTCCGCTGTCGTTTTAGATTTCCCTCACCTAAACTACAATCTTAAATTCGGTGCTTAGCCTCTACGTCATGGCTCTCAGCCCACCCTCTGTTCGTTGATTGGCCCGGCTGCTGCGGAGCCGGAGATAAACTGAGAGATGGTTTGCTATATCAGACTGAGTACAGAAGCTAAATGAAATTGAGCAGAAGTACGAAGTCTGACGTAGTCAGGCTAGTATATTTGTAGCAATAGCCCAAAATACATTGTATGTGTAATAGGGCTGACGAGACGTGCGGATCCAAGTGCAAGCTTTTATTTACAGGCATGGTCATAAATACAGGCAGGGTCAAAACAATGGCAAACAGGTATGGCAGGGACAAGACAAAGAGTAAACCTAGGGCAAGCATGGGTCGACGATCGGCGAACAGTATCCAATGGGCAAGGCAGAGAGATAATCCAGGGAACACGGGCTAGAAACAAACACGGGAGAACAGGCAAGATTAAGACAACAAAGTGGGCTCCGTAGTAGCTATCGCTAGGAGAGGGATAAGTGCATACAATACTCGGCAGTGAGGGAAACAAAGTCCAGGGTTTAAATAGAGTGTGTGATTAGTGAGAGCTGTGTGATCAGTGCCTTCAGCTGTGTGTGCAATCAGTGCAATGGATGATGGGAAATTGAGTCCAGTGTGATGTGTGCTGTGAGAGTCAATGTGGTGAGCGAGTGACCTCTGGTGGTGAATGAACGGAAGTGCAGGGACAGGATTCGTGACAGTATGGGTCAAAATGATAGATTTTTCTTTTATGCCAAAAATCATTAGGATATTCCATGAAGATATTTTGTACATTTCTTACTGTAAATGTATCAAAACTTAATTTTTGATTAGTAATATGCATTGCTAAGAACTTAATTTGGACAACTTTAAAGGCGATTTTCTCAGTATTTAGATTTTTTTGCACACTCAGATTCCAGATATTCAAATAGTTGCATTTGTATTCAAATATTGTCCGATCCTAACAAACCATACATTAATGGAAAGCTTATTTATTCAGCTTTGAGATGAAGTATAAATCTCAATTTCGAAAAACAATTACACTTTAGACTGGTTTTGTCATCTAGGGTCACAAATGATCAAATTAGTGACAATGATCATGGAAACTCATCCCGCACTGTTTGTGCTACATGAATGATAACTCAAATTGCATGGCTTTGTTGATGAAGGGTTTACTTAAAATTTTAAAAGTAACTTTTTGAGTTCCCACATGGGCCATATACATATAGAAACCATATCCTAACAGTGACACACACCACCCTATAGTGCCACCGAATTTTGCATGGGCAATTAACACTCTTTCTTGATGCTTCATCTTTGTGTTGCAGGCAGGAAATAATAGTTTCAGTAGCACTTTAGATTAGGGAACACTATTCACTATTAACTACTAGTAGCTTATTAGCATGCATACTAGCATAGGCTGTTTATTAGTACTTATCAGGTATTAAAGTGCCCCTATTATGGATTTTTGAAACTGACCTTTCATGCAGTGTGTAACACAGCTCTAAGTGAATGAAAACATCTTGCAAAGTTTTAAATCTGAAAGTGCACCGTGTTTAAAGTTATTGTCTCTCAAAAGAAAGAGTCGACTCTGAATCATTGAAACTAGTCGTTTTTAAAACGAATCCCAAGCCGTTTCATGTTTACGTCAACATGAAACATTAGCATATTGCCCGCCCACTTGTTGGTGTTTTCGCATTGGTCTGAATGAAAACGCAGATTCATTATTTGCCACTAGGTGCCGCTTTTGGAGCTGTAAAAATAGTGGTTTCCCTGGTAAGTAACGCTGTACACAAAGCAGCACTGCGCTCTCAAACACTGCTTTATCAGGCATTACAGGCGAGATGAAATGAAAATGAGACCAATCGGACCAATCACTGCAGATTAGCGTCACGCAAAGGAAGGGCTTTTAAAAATGAATCGTTGAGCGAATAAGGTAAAAATAAATGCATATTATAAGACAATGAAAGTTTTTTTGACCTTGCATGCATGTCAACCTGTTGTTGGGGACTCCCAAAACCAAAATATGAACCTTTCATAACCCATAATAGGGGCACTTTAATGCCTTATTCTGCATTAAACATACCCCAAAACATAACTACTATAACCTTATTATGAATAAGCAGCAAATTAGGAGTTATTAAGGAAAAAAATACTTTTTTCTGCCAGCAGTACAGAGATGAAGCATAAAGAAAGCGTGAGTGGAGACTGAAAAGGTCTGCGTCTTCACTCCTACTCTGTTTGGCATGATCCAGAAGTGCAGAGATTAACCTTGCAAATGAGGAGCAGCTTCCCAAGTAGCTCCTGGCTTAGTTTTGGGTTACACATAATTGCTCATAATAGCTCTGCATGAGTCTGTTGTTATTTAGGACTCAAAGAAGTGAGTGACAAGCGTGCTATGCAGGATTCTGAATCCTCCGTGCTGTGCAGGCACAAAGACAAAGACAGCTGAGGCACCGGTCCAGCAATATTGGCGAAATCGTGAGAACACAAAAGCATGAAATTTCCATCTCGCTCCGAGGATCTAAAAGACAAGCCTTCTGCTATATCTCACGTCTTTCAGATGATGATGAAAGATTCGCTGTTTACTATAGTACTTGCAGTTCAGCAGGTGTGTGATGGTTTCATAGTGACGTTAATCAGTAATCCCTGTTAGAAATATGCTTGCGTGAGAAGAATATATGGATTCTGGAGAGTATCCGATTACTGTAATTTCATTTAAGCTTGATGGTCGCATATTAGGCTGTGGCAGGAATTCAGCTGAGCTTATGCATTATGTGTTCTCAAATCAGGCGATCTTGTTGGAAAACTGTCCAGCATTAATGTCTCAATATTTTTGCATTTTGAGCCTAAAGATGAATTATAGTGCATTGTACAAGATATTACACATGCACTTAAAAGATGGTTACTGCCACAATGATGATGTCTAAGATGTCTAGAAAAATCTCTGAAGAACGAAACACAACAGACAAGCATCTTCTTTGTGTCCATTTCTGTACAGTAGATTGTGGCTCTTAAAGCAGTGATTGCCGCAGGGCAAGTCTACAGCTGAACTCCAGTGACTCAGCCTGCTGTCCAGCCCTGCCTGTTCACTTTCATATAGATCAAAATAAACTGGAGACAACTCGCAGTACTCACTCTGAACATCAACTCACTAGTTTAGCAGTTCATTTTGACATGTTGTGATGTGTCAACAAGGATTTGGAGTACTTTATAAAATATTCTATCCACAGGAGCTGCCATCACAGATTTCTAAGGCCCAGTAGCGTATGTTGCCTGAATAAGATATTAATGTTGTTGTCACACCTGAGACATTCTTAAAATAATTATAATACATATTAATTACAATAAAATTAATTATTATTATTATTGTCGTTATTATAAAGTTACACAATTACGTTAACATAACATTACGTTACATTATTACGTTATTAAGTTTCATAATTAAGTTAATTAAGTTTCATAAGTCTAATAAGTCAGTGCAAGTCAGGTTTAATATCTATATACTGCTTTTCACAATACACAGAGTTTTAAAGTGGCTTTGCTGAAAATCAGCCCATAATTGGAACAAAAATTGGAAAAAGAAAAAATAAGGAAAATATAGTTTTGTCAGTATTTGTGTGTGTTTATATACAGCATATACTGTACATGTGTATGTGTGTGTATATATATATATATATATATATATACACATATACACAGGTGCATCTCAATAAATTAGAATGTCGTGGAAAAGTTAATTTATTTCAGTAATTCAACTCAAATTGTGAAACTTGTGTATTAAATAAATTCAGTGCACACAGACTGAAGTAGTTTAAGTCTTTGGTTCCTTTAATTGTGATGATTTTGGCTCACATTTAACAAAAACCCACCAATTCACTATCTCAACAAATTAGAATATGGTGACATGCCAATCAGCTAATCAACTCAAAACACCTGCAAAGGTTTCCTGAGCCTTCAAAATGGTCTTTCAGTTTGGTTCACTAGGCTACACAATCATGGGGAAGACTGCTGATCTGACAGTTGTCCAGAAGACCATCATTGACACCCTTCACAAGGAGGGTACGCCACAAACATTCATTGCCAAAGATGCTGGCTGTTCACAGACTGCTGTATCCAAGCATGTTAACAGAAAGTTGAGTGGAAGGAAAAGATGCACAACCAACCGAGAGAACCGCAGCCTTATGAGGATTGTCAAGCAAAATCGATTCAAGAACTTGGATGAACTTCACAAGGAATGGACTGAGGCTGGGGTCAAGGCATCAAGAGCCACCACACACAGACGTGTGCAGCCTTCAAGGAATTTGGCTACAGTTGTCGTATTCCTCTTGTTAAGCCACTCCTGAACCGCAGACAACGTCAGAGGTGTCTTACCTGGGCTAAGGAGAAGAAGAACTGGACTGTTGCCCAGTGGTCCAAAGTCCTCTTTTCAGATGAGAGCAAGTTTTGTATTTCATTTGGAAACCGAGGTCCTAGAGTCTGGAGGAAGGGTGGAGAAGCTCATAGCCCAAGTTGCTTGAAGTCCAGTGTTAAGTTTCCACAGTCTGAGATGATTTGGGGTGCAATGTCATCTGCTGGTGTTGGTCCATTGTGTTTTTTGAAAACCAAAGTCACTGCACCCGTTTACCAAGACATTTTGGAGCACTTCACATTTCCTTCTGCTGACCAGCTTTTTAAAGATGCTGATTTCATTTTCCAGCAGGATTTGGTACCTGCCCACACTGCCAAAAGCACCAAAAGTTGGATAAATGACCATGGTGTTGGTGTGCTTGACTGGCCAGCAAACTCACCAGACCTGAACCCCATAGAGAATCTATGGGGTATTATCAAGAGGAAAATGAGAAACAACAGACCAAAAAATGCAGATGAGCTGAAGGCCACTGTCAAAGAAACCTGGGCTGCCATACCACCTCAGCAGTGCCACAAACTCCATGGCACTGCTGAAAAACCTGTATGTGTGTGTGTGTGTGTGTATATATATATATATATATATATATATATATATATACATAACAAAATTAAAACAAAGTATTAAAACATTTATTTTGTAATTGTTACTAAATAAAAAATAAAGGTAACCCTTTATTTTAAGGTGTCCTTGTTACACGTCACATGTACTTACTATTATAATAACAATAAATTATGCATAATTACATGCAAGTAACACTATAAGCCAAACCCTAATCCTGACCCTAAGCATATGTGACCCTGGACCACAAAACCAGTCCTAAGTCGCTGGCGTATATTTGTAGCAATAGCCAAAAATACATTGTATGGGTCAAAATTATAGATTTTTTTTTTATGCCAAAAATCATTAGGATATTAAGTAAAGATCATGTTCCATGAAGATATTTTGTAAATTTCTTACCATAAATGTATCAAAACTTCATTTTTGATTAGTAATATGCATTGCTAAGAACTTCATTTGGACAACTTTAAAGGCGATTTTCTCAATATTTAGATTTTATGCACCCTCAGATTCCAGATTTTCAAATAGATGTATCTTGGCCAAATTTCAACTCAAGCTCATTTAATCTCAACTTTGAAAAATTGACACTTAAGACTGGTTTTGTGGTCCAGGGTCACATATAGTAAGTGCATGTAGTTAATTAATATTACTCAGTACTTAAATGTATAAGTACACTGTAACAGGGACACTTTAAAATAAAGTGTAACCAAAATTAATAACATTATCAGTGAACAGTGTAACAAGATTATTTCACAAATTTGCAATAGAGCATACAATTGAAAATCTTGAGCATTCTTAAAGCATGGCGTGTTACGATTAAGGTAACAGACATTGTTCAGTGATGCTTATAAGAGAATTAAAGCAATCTGAGAGACCACAGTAGCAGGTGCTTTCAATTCTTTAAGATAATAATGACCTTTCAGAAAATGAACTAGCTAATGGAGTTGGGCTGTGTGGATATAATCAGATTTGAGAAAGCATTTCATTGGTGCTCTTGAAGAGTCAAAAGCTTACAGTAATCCGTAAAGTGCAAACAAGTAAGTGCCAATAAGCAGCTAAAGGGTATAAATACAGTCAGCTGAGGGCATGCCGTCGAATCAAGCGCTGAGAGTCACACTGCGTAATGGCATTGCATGTCCACTAGAGAGCAGAGTAGGTTACTCATCCACTCCAAGCTCAAATTCTACTGTAGGATGCATTTGTACTGCCGGAGAGGATTTAAACAAACCCCATTTGTCAGCGGTTTGTATGTCGATTTCAATACCATGGCTAATGGTTTGACATAAACAAATATATTTTCCTGTCAGTGCTTGAGCTTCTGATATTGCACTAGCTGCCCTTTTTTTTGTTTAAATGAAAATTCTGTCATCAATTAACCACCTTTAAGTTCCACATTCCAAAACTGTACATGTTTCTTTCTTTCTTCTATTGAACACAAAAGCATGAATAGCATTAAAAAAAAAAAATTTTTGGTTACCAACATTCTTCAAAATATCTTCTTTTGTGTTCAACAATAACAACATGATAGTGAGTAGGCTAAATGATTGCGTTACCGCATAAAGTCTTATTAAGCATCTCTCCAGCAGCAGTATATTTTCTGTTTAGTAAATATATTTTCTCCTTGCACATTCAGGGCCTACTGCAAAATGTAAAGTGTCCATTTTCAGTGCCAGACAGGCACAGTAAATATTCTCTCCCTCAGCTCTCCATATAAAACATTATTAGACATAATTTAGTCTAGACTCTGGACAATACCCCAAATGCAGTTCATGAAGTTGACCAGCAGATGGACAGTGTCCCCCATAAAGATATTATGATGCACAGATGAAAACGCGAAATATTATTCAATTATTTCAAGAATTAGTCACATTTTACCATATTATTCCTCACTGTATGTGTTTCCAATAAAAGGTGAATATAATTATTTCAGAGATGTCTTTTCAAAGATGTCAAGTTCACCTAATGTATCAAACATAAATTAATCTAAAATTAAACTGCAAGAATTTCTCGCTTGTGTTAATCTGAAGGGAAAAAAAGTCATATACATCTGGGAGACATAACTCAGATTAAAACCTCATTGTTTCTGCTTACTAATTTCAGTTAAATTGGCTCAAATTTAGTAGAGATATTCATGCTGCGACATCAATATAGAAAAAAAAACTATTAGAATAGTTTCAACACTCTTAAAAATGAAGGTGCTTCACGATGCCATAGAAGAACCTTTTTGTCTAAACGGTTCCATAAAGAACCTTTAACATCTGAAGAACCTTTCTGTTTCACAAAAGGTTCTTTGTGGCGAAAGAAGGTTCTTCAGATTATAAAAAGGTAAGAAAGAGATGTTCTTTAAAGAACCTTTGACTGAATGGTTCTTTGTGGAAACAAAAATGGTCCTTCTATGGCATCCCTGTGAAGAACCTTTTAAGCACCTTTATTTTTAAGAGAGAAGGTCATTAAATAAATTTAACATGAAACTACATCAAGAAAAAAGCTAAAACTCTATGAATCTTAAAAGAGCTAAAAAACCTTTTAATATTTTTAATAACAGCTATTTAAATGCTTGCATAAGTTCCCATGCTTTTACTATGCATACATAATAAATTATTCAAGTTCAAGAGCTTATGGGTATTTCCCAATGCCCCAGTTTTCTACTTGATCATTTTGAGTTACTTACACTTAAAATCTTTGATTTATTTTTAAGCCAAAGAAGTTCCAGGAATAATTCCTTAGGAATTAATTTTGTGACCGTTACAAATACATTATATATAGTATGACTGTAGTATGAATGAGACCTGAACATACTACATTGACCATGTTGGTTGTAGTTCTTACGTATTTTACGAGGTGGCTAATTTGTACGAATTCGGATCTCACTAGTAACAAATTCATACGATTTTTGCTAAATCGTACGTTTACATTTACATTTATGCATTTGGCAGACGCTTTTATCCAAAGCGACTTACATTGCATTCAAGTTATAGTTTTTACATTTTATCAGCTCTTGCTTTCCCTGGGAATCGAACCCATGATCTTGGCGTTGCTAGCGCCATGCTCTACTATTTGAGCTACAGGAAAGCTTTCTACGTATTTTACGAGTTGCACAATTCGAATTAATTTGTACAAATGACCTACACTTAACCTCACCCCTAAACCTACCCATCACTGGGGTTTAGACTAATCATACAAAATCGTACGAGTGAGTTCGTAGGAATTCGTACGAATTAGCCACCTTGTAAAATACGTACAAATTGGTCGTGAGATAGCGTTGGACATACAGAGCCAGATGCATCATATTCACAACTCTTCTCCCATGTCCATTCAATGCGCAGTTCAGAATCTCATTGGAAGCATTAGCTAATTTGGGATCTTTTCACCTAACCGTTTATACTGTTTTGAAGCTATATTGTAGGGAAATTTACTATAATGAATTTTCATATCTGAATTTTCAGCAGCCCACTCCAGTCCCCAGTCTTCAGTGTCACACACTCTTAAAAATAAAGGTGCTTAAAAGGTTCTTCATATCGATGCCAGAAGAACCATTTTTGGTTCCACAAAGAACCATTCAGTCAAAGGTTCTTTAAAGAACTATCTCTTTCTTACCTTTTTATAATCTGAAGAACCTTTTTTTGCCACAAATTGCCACTTTTGTGAAACAGAAAGGTTCTTCAGATGTTTAAGGTTCTTTTTAGAACCATTTATACAAAAAAGGTTCTTCTAAGGCACCATGAAGCACCTTTAGGCCTCATTTACACTAGTGCGTTTTCGTTTTAAAACGCATAACTTTTGCTACGGTTACACCTATCGTTTACACTACACTCTCAGAAATAAAGGTACAAAAGCTGTCACTGTCGCTGTCACCGTTTGAAAAGGTACCGCCCCAGTGACAGCTTTTGTACCTTTATTTCTGAGAGTGTAATCCGGCGTTTTCAAGGTCGAAAACGGAGACTTTTAAAAACGCTGCAGACCCCGTTTTAGTTTGAAAACTCCGGGGTTGCGTTTCAGTGTAAACGGACCAAAACGGAGACTTTTGAAAACGATGGCGTTGCTGCCCACATTCGCTCTGCTTATTCTTGACGACCATGTAAACAATAACATCATTCGACCGCTCCAAGCACGCAGACGCGTCCGCCATCGAAATAATAGGGAATCTACCTATACATATCTATGATTGTACCTGCATGAATGGTCATGTGACATGCGTTTTAGGTTGTGTAGTGTAAACAGAGATCGTTTCTGAAACGCAGCGGAAACACCAGTGTAAACGTTGATCGTTTTCATTCTAAAACGCCGTTTTAAAACGAAAATACACTAGTGTAAACGGGGACTTATTTTTAAGTGCATGATCCTTCAGAACTCATTCTAATAGTTGATTTGGTGCTCAATAAAAATAGTTTTCTACTATGTCCATTACCACCCTGCTGAAAAAACCAATAGAACCCTGCCCAAAACACAATAGAAAATGTAATAGTTTTAATGGTTATAATGGGAATTCTATTGGTTTTAATGGAAACTATAATGGTGTCTACTGGTATGTGATGGATTCTATTGGTGGGATGTTAAATCCTGTTGGACAAATGCCCAAAACACACTACAAAAAGGAATTTTGTAATGGTTTTACTGGAAAAAGCTAATGGTTTATAATGGTATTTTAATGGAAACCATTGTAATTTCTGTGATGGTTTCTATTGGGCTTCTATTGTTTTTTTTAGCAGGGCATAGTAGGACAGTCCTATGTTGTTGTTCTTTTCTTTTCTTTTCTTTTCTTTTCTTTTCTTTGTAAAGTGTAATTTACAGAGTTTATGAGGCTGTTATGCTCTGCTACATACTTTAATATGTAGCAGAGAATATTATATCAAAGCTTGAGACGCATATTGCAAAAGCAACAACATCCAAAAAAAAAACAAAAAACACTGACTTACGGATGTAACACTCCCTGGTCTCCCCTACATAATAAATGTTCAGGAAAATCTTAAATAAATTGATTTTTTCCCCCCACTGAGCTCTGCAGTGAAATGAATACATTTCTGCTCTGCTGTTTCATTCACGCTAGACTAAATCTCAGCTCTGGTGGTCAGTGGTTTGTGCCATTTTAGCAAATGCATATGAAGGCCAAAAATGAGCTATCACCCCCGCGCCTCAAACACTATTATTTATATGATTGTGCAGCGTGTATTGATTTAAAGGAATCAATAGCAAGCACAAGCCCGGCATAGAGAACGGCAGCTGATCTCTTGTGGTGGACTAAAATAACTGCTGCTCAGAGGGAGAAGCTTTAAAGTGCAATATGTTCTATTTCAGAGCTGACGAAACTACATTCTGACAGATCAGAAAACAAATTACAATCACATTCTGAAAGCTTAGAATTTAAAATGACATTTTTTGCAAGTTTGCACATTCAGCCAGTCAAAGACGATCTGATGAAAGCGTGGTTTATTAATTTAACACTAATGAAAGCCATTTTCAAATATTCACTTTTAGTACAACCATTTCTTTGTGAGGAGCTCTGTACGAACCTTTACTGATTTTGATTTGTTGTGAGAGTTTAGCGATTGCTCTTTTTGCGGCACATTGCATATAAACTATCTTCAGAGTTCAGGGTGCTAATTGCTGTAGGCGCTTATGGCCTTGTAGCAACACTGAAAATCAATATCAGTCACCAGAGAGAGAGAGAGAAATGTGTGAGAGAGAGGGAGACAGAGAGAAATGAGTTGAGCTAGAGGATAAGGTTAAAAATAAGCCTGAAAACAAATTACCTGTTGGGTCTTTTCACACTTAGCTCAATTATACTATGTCACCTTCACCTGATAGTCTTGTCACCTGAATTCAACAAGGTAGGAAAATACAATCCCATTACTATCAGCTCTCTCCTGCATTCAAATGGGTCAGAGACCACACTGCAAATATATATATATATATATATATATAACTATTTATTTTTTTTATCTAAGTTTCCTATGCTAGCCTTTTTCTGGCACAAAATAAAAATAAATACATTTAAAACAAAAAAGAAAGGTAATTTTGATATTTTTCCCCATAACATTTCTGAATTAATACTCACTCAGTTCTGTCTATTTGTCTAAGAATTCTGAGTTTACATCTCGCAATTCTGTTTTTTATTTTTCTACCATGGAATTAAAAATAAATAAGGTAATTGTGACTTTCTAACAATTCTGACCTTTTTTTTCTTGCAATTGTGAGTTTGTCTCACAATTCTGACTTTTCTTATCAAAATATCTTTTGTAAGTGTATATCTCACAATTCTGAGTTAAGGTCTCACAGTTCTATCTTTTTTTTCCTCAAAACTGTGAAAATGGTGGAGATGGGCTTCCATGCTTTCTAGTAAAAACCCATAAAAAAGGTTAAATTTACAGTACTTGGAAACAAGTACAACATTGTCGTTTTCAGAGAAATTGAGTTTTTTAAACCCCACTGGCAATTTTTTGTTATTATTATTGTTTTTTAACCCACAACGGCACAACCTCATTAAATTTGATTAGACTTGTGTTTAATGAAACAAGATGAATTAACTTGAGAAACTGAGTCAATTTAAAGTTTAGCTGGTACAACTTGTGAGAACATATCAATTTCAAATTGCTTTAAGTGGAAACCTCATTAGTTTTTATTAGGTTTATGTTATTAAACAAGAAAACACAATTTGCCAATGGCAAACAAACAAGATATTTAAAAAAAAAAAGCAAAAAAACAAGCTGTAATATTTTATGCAGTTAGATTTTCTTGCATTATTGATATTATTACTAAGGTATTTTGCTTGTCCAGTTAAATGCATGTTGTTTTATGCATGCCCATATTTATTTGATGGAAAACAAGACAAAATGCTTCTAAAGGAAAATATATTGTTTATGTGGTTCAGGACCTTCAGAAATTCTGAGCAGTTCAAAAGCTCAATGAACAAGACTGAGAGCTCACCGCCCGTGACTTCAAACACTACTGTTGTAATCCTCATTTAGGAAATGACCCTGAATGACTACCAGAGAAAAGAGAAAATCAATATCTTTGAGCACTGTGTCAGGCAGCCTCTGAACTGCAAAACATGAGGATGAGAGCAGTGGAAACACAAAGGCATTTGAAAAGGAGAGTTTGATCACCCCCAGAGAGCACAACTGAAATCTGATGGTTTTGGGCCTCTTTCTGTCTTGTGAGCTTGTTACTGATGACTGCAAGACTGGAGTCAAATATTGCAATCATCGCATGAGCTGTCCTAAAGAATAAACACAGATGTCCCATCACTACAGTTCCAACCAGACCACTGTGGCAATAGTGACATCCCAATCACATTTCAAAATGGATTCACAAGGCAAACGTAGGGACTCACATCATTAACAGAGCCTAGATCAGTGTAGGTGACAGTTACTGCCTCTGTTGTCCTATTAGCTGCCTCTAAATCCTGTCAATCCTGAGTTCATCCCAAACATCAGATGGTTTATGATTTCTGTGCCACCCAAATGAAACTATAAATCTAAAGCGATGAAAGCTTTATTGGCTGGCTGCAGCATCGCACCCACAATATATTGCTTTATTTTTCTCGATGCGATATACTTTCACAGAACCAGGCTAACAGGGCCGACAGCTTGCAGTGAAATGTTATTCTGTGATTCAAATGTGAATTAGTACAGCAGAATCAATGCATATCATCAGGCCATGGTGCTACAGACGTCTCAGCTGTGCTCTCTGAGATGTTTTTCTTTCAAATGCTATTCATTATGCATGCTCAGTCAACAGCCATGGCCATAGAGCATTTTCAAATGCTAATTGTTGCAGTCGGCTCCAGCGAATCTGTTCGGTGTGAAAGGAAGAGAGAGCTCGAACAAATAATTACCAATAACGATCCTTATTTTTGAATATGCATTTTTATTGGCTGCAATTTGGGGCTTAAGGGTGGCTCCAAGGGGGATTTCGGATGTGAAAACAAAGTACAAAGTAAATCTTCTGTTCATAAACTGAACCAAAAATAGAACACCTTTCTTAAAAATGCTGGTAATGAAGGATACTTCTCTATTTCTTCAGTTCTCTTAAACAAAACATTCACGCTGCGCCTATGGTGAATTGCTAAACAGCATAAATAGTTGTTCACACAGTTTTGATTAGATCTCACTTTGGCTCAGAGAAAAGAGAGCAACGCTCATGAGGATGCAGAGAGATCACTTGGATCATGTTGCTATGACGACGGGGGGAGTGTCAGGTGTGAGAGTGATTAAGGAGATGTGCAGGGCCACATTTAGAGATGCTCCATGTACACGGGGAGACGTGGGGGAACGAAAGCACAAATATGACCGGGAGTCTATTCATCTTGAAATTGGACATGTTTGCTATTCATTTCTGCTCTTTTTTTCATGCATAATGCTGTAAATTGTCCGTTGGTGGATTGATTTACTAGGTTTATAGAACAGATTAGTGTTTTATTTATGGTTTATGTGGGGGAAGGGGATCATTTTGCCACTTTTCATTAGCAAGTTGACAGAAAACATTAGGCAGACACAGTGGATATAAACACGAGACATCTGTAAAAGTGCTATTAATAAGTGTTACGTTATATCCTTATATTTAAACGTTGCAATATATTTGCACCATATAAGTCAGTATTAGAGATTTTGAAATGTATCTCTGTATACAGATATTTAATTGTACATGTTTATTTCCCCTATTTTTTACATTTACATTACCCTTGCCATTATCTAAAACACACTTAAAGTTAAGATCGAAAAACAATAAGGTAACATTCATTCATTTTAATATGTCCTTTGTCGCAAATTTTACAGTATTCACTATAATGACAATCAGCTAAACCAAACCCATGTTTGAACATTTTTAATGCATTTTAATGTCTGCCATTTATCATTTAACAGCCATAATGTGTATATATACAGTATATATATATATATTAGTGGTGGGCATAGATACATTTTTTTAATCTAGATTAATCTCACTGTAATCTTGGAATTAATCTAGATTAATCTAGATTAAAATGGCTCATTTGAATTCTGCCAAGTAGATCAGAATAAGTTCACTACTAGTAGTAAACAACTAGCAGTCATCAAGAAGCAAACATAATATGGTGGTAATTTGTGGTGTCGTGGTAATTAATAGGCTAATTAATTAAATTAAATGATGTAATTTAAAATGACATAAGGTAGCCTACCTAAAGGCTTTTGCGTTTTTTCCCGACATAAAAATAAAGGGGATTTAATATTGATAATAACATTGAAGACATTGTATGATTATTCCTTAAAGATAAGGTTTTAATAGTTTTAGTAGTAGTAGTCTATTATGTTCTGCCCAATGTCTTCAAGTGAAACCGAACTTTTATTTTGACGGGTTGCCTTGAATACCTTTACATTTTCAGTTTTTCTCAAATGAAACGCTCGAATGCTCATGAAGTAACTCTCAGAGCAGTTCTGGAGATGTTGTTCATGTATTTATGTCCTCATTTAGTGAGACCACAGACGTTAATATCACCGCAAGCGTCGTGCGCTTCTGTATGAGTAAACAAACCCGCGCGTCTGCGCCATACATTAACACAGAGACACACAGAAGTCATATTTAAATAGACGTTTTGCGGCTTAATATTTACAAATAGGAGTGGGAGTGTGCTCACTTGTGTGTGCGCTTACGTTTGTTTGTGTGTGCGCGAACCGGGGCAGAACTCCGCTGTGCGCGCGATACAGAGAGCGCTACCATGTAAAGTAGAGACATAAATGACACGCCGTCGTGTAAATAAGATAAATAACATAAGGCTATTTAGTTTGTTTAATAAAAGAACAAGGTATACACCTGTTCTATAGGGAAGGTAACATTGAATGACTTATTTTGTGGTCTGGCGCTATAGAGAAAATAAAATTAAATAAAATCAACTTGACCTTCAAGGGGGGCGGGGGGTGCCCCTAAAATAATGGTAGGGGAAACACTGAGATTTCTATTGGGAAGCTTCTTAAAAATAAATTTTCCCTGAATCAAACCCGGCGGCTTCATAGCTTCATCCATGTTAGCATGCATACACACAGGTTCGAAGACTAGTTCTCGCCCCCTACAGTGCAATTCGGCTAGGTATACATCCGCGCTAAAATATCAAGGTGAAAGTCATCATAGCTTGCGTAGTATAGACCCAGCTCCCAACCCAACTTTGAGAATAGATTAACGGCGATCTTTTTTTTATCGCCCGATAAGAGTCTCACGTTAACGCAGCACGTTAACGCCGATAACGGCCCACCACTAATATATATATATATATATATATATATATATATATATATATATATATATGATTATAATATATAATCATTATAATTTCATTTTTCATACTGTATGATACAATGTTGTAATGCCTAAATTCACTTGTAGCATTATAAATGATTGATTTAGTTTTAAGTGTTTCATTTTCAGTTTAAACGACAGAAAATAGCAAATAATTTTAATATCTGCCATAACATGAAAATAGTATCCATTCCTACGCAGTGTGCAGTATCTGCCAGGCCACGTCAATAGCAATTTATGTATATTTATGATTCAGTTTAACATGAGCATCCCAGGAGATGGTAGATTTCATTGGTTGTTCATGTTTTTGCATAAATATCCATCCAGTGCTGCAAACAAAGGGTTGAACATGCATTTGAGTGCGTTATGAGGGAACGGAATAGATCTGGCTGTCAAGTTCATCTGCAATCAGCCAACCATGTAACATCTTACAAATGCAACTTCAGAAGTCAATCGCTGTCTCAGAAGTGACAAAGAAGTTTTAATATGATCTCTCTGGACCTTAGCCAAACAATTCTGCAGGCTCATCATATGAATACAGGAAAGTACACCCACTCTACTACCACCCATACAGGAGCCATCTGCTAGTGTGGAGAGGGATTGGACTAATGTAACATGCACAGCCCAGGTAACAGTGCTTTTCTTACACAGATATGGAAACATCATAACCTTGCCAAATCCTACTCTTATACCTGTGATCAAATAAGTCTTAAAGCAGGTTTCAGACAGGAGAAAAACGACAATCTCAATAGATTCTCTTCAGACGTGTCAGGGATTGGTTCTGCTCGTCTGTAAAAGCTCCCCTGAAGCCATACTATTAGACCTTTGATAAAGTGGTTCGACAACTCACAATGAATTTGTGATTTATTCAATTTGGCTCAAGGACTCGGTTTTAACAGGAAGCTACAGGATAATGGAAATTGTGCTGATGGGAAATATAAGAAAATTAAATGCCGAAATTCAGAGGAGAGAAAAAAACACTAATACACTTAGTAATCCAAAATTCAAGTCGTTGCATTATTCTCATCAGTCCCTATTGTGACCTCCTATGAAAGTCAGCCCGGCGGACTTGTGGCAGCCCAGCGGACCCTCGCAAGTGATGCATTTAGCCTTGGTCGTGCAGGTGACACACATTATATTCACCGAGGTGCAGTCTCTCTGCTTCAATCTGCTTTTGATGTAATGCAGCTGGCAGCTGGTTCTGGCTCAAGACTCGGCTGTATTCCATTATACATGAGCGGAACACATTAACACTAGGAACAATGACAGCTCAATCCATAATAGAGTGTGTTGAACTAGAAATGTACATTAATGATCAGGCTTTAACTCAGAGCTTACCAGGGCTCGGAGAGCAGAGCAGAGCAGAGCTCAGCAGAAATGCATGGCTGTTTCTTGGTTGAAAATGGAATAGAGACACATAAAAATGAGAGGTTTTTGAAAAGCTTCATTGTCTTTCTGCTTTGGTTTTGACTGCAGAGAATGGTTTACCCAAAATAAATCAATTATTTTAAAAAGAGTGAGAATTCTGTCGTCATTTACTCACCCTCTAGTTGTTCCAAACCTGTACGAGTTTCTTTCTTCAGTTGAACATAAAAAAAAGATATTTCAAAGAAATGAATAGGGACAAGCAACTGTTTGGTCATTCTTTAAAATATTTTTTTCTGTGTGTGTGAGTAGAAATATATTCATACAGGTTTGGAATAACTTGAGGGTGAGTAATTGATCACAGAATTAAACAAGGGGCAGGTGAACATAATAACAATTTTAACAAACGGGTAGCTAGCAGGAACATAGGAAACAGGACCAAACACAGGAAAATCAAGAACAGACCAACTAAAATTCCATAGAGTAAGTGTACAACAACAACAACAAAATAAAGCATGACAAAAGATTATTACAACATATTGATTTAAAATGTGCTTTAAAGTAAAATATAATTTGGCATTATACAAAGTGCATGTTTAAAAAGCAAAAGTGTGTTATAAAACATAGTCATGAAATTGTACTCTATATGACAATGATTGTACTAAAAACAGAAAAGGTTTCCTTTGCTTTTTTGAAATGTTTCATGTACAGACGACAACATTGTCACACGGATCCACAATAACAGGGGCGTCCAGTCCTGTTCCTATAGGGCCACTGTCCTGCAGAGTTTAGCTGCAACCCCAGTTTAACACACCTGAACAAGCTAATCAAGGTCGTACTAGAAACGTCCAGGCAGGTGTGCTGTAACAGTATCGTTTAGAAAATATAAGAGTTATTTTCTGAAAACAGTGTTGTGTAAACATACATTTAAGTGGCCTTTTATGTCATTAATATTGTATTATCTGCAAGCAGGGATTTTTAAGATTTAAAGTACACTCCAAGTGCCCATGCAGTACAATTAATCACAGTTCTGTTTCACAAGGATTATCTTGCTATTATATTTTCATAAATATTTGAAACGCTTTGCACTGTATCCATTATTTGTCTCATCAAGAGCTTTTCTGCCATTATACTTTATGATACCCTGTTAACTATATACTGAAAAATGGAAAAAGTAAGGTACTCTAAAAAGAGCTGGGGTTCCTTTCTCTGCCAATTATATACAAAGCTCTGGCTGTTTGACCCACACCACTCTGACACCCACCCGGATCCAAACAACCTGTCTAAGGCTTTTCTTACCGCCTTTAATGCTTTCACCGAGAAGCAAGAGAATTGAAGTATTCAGGAGAAATGGGAGTATTGAACAAGACTTCTTGTTTACACTTGACTTGTGAGAGGATCGTAAGTGAAAGCTTCTCATCCTTCATCCACCCAATCTATTCACACAACACAATTCTGCTAGTGACCTTTCTGTTCAGAACCTCCAACAACGAGGATAATTGGCTGCGTCGCAAGCTACCTTGGACTATGCACAACATAAAAATGATGTACTCTTCAAAACAATGCAATTTGCTGGTTATGTTACGGCTGATGTTTAATTTTGCACATTTCCATGCTCAGACAAAAAGAAACACTGGTTGCTCCTCTTGTTTCTTAAAATTCGTATTTCCTTCTTTTAAAGTGTTGATGGCTCCCAGGCTTTTAGTAACAACAGCACTGGGGCATGTCGCACTCACTTATGGAGTGTTTTATGATTAATCGTAACCAACACAAAGTCTCTGTTGTCAAATCAAAGCTAAATGTAATTTTGTGAATGCTAGCGTTGTTTATGCCTTAACCCCTCTTCGATCCATGTTTGAGTCCATAAAGGCTGACACATTATTGCTGTTTTCCTCTGTCTCTTTTTTATGTCTCTCAGCATTTCTTCTTTAAACTCTTGTGAAATGATGGGGGGTCTGTGCTTGTGCAGGCTGGCTGCTGTGGTTAGCTTGTTTAACAGCTTCAAGGCATACTGCGCTCCAGTGAGCTGTTTCTTAGATGAACAACTGACAGACTTGTTCAGACCCTACAGTACAGTCAGTCTAAAATAGAGCAGAGTTGTTACCTGAGATTAAACACAATCTATCAACCGCCTGTGGAAAATGATAAAGTCTGAAGCAGACTCCACAGATGGTTCAAAAGTCTGGTAGAGTTTAGAAGTTAACTTTTTTTTTTTTTTAATTTTTTGAACGTATTTGTTACTTTGATAATAAAGCTGCACAGTTATTGCGGGTAGAAAGTGTTCATCTAAAACATGGTAGCAAATATTCCAATTTTATTTGTATAGTGCTTCTTACAGTGTACATTTATTTGAAGCAGCTTTTCAGAAAATATTGATGTTACTGTTTATTATATCTTGATAAGTTCATGCTGTTGCATTTAGCAGATCAGAGAAAAATAAATTACTCCTTCTCATGTCTAAAGTTGGCTGTCCCGTCAGGTTGCACCTTCTGCAGATCATTTGCTTTTACCCTATAAAGTCTATACTGCATCATATTGATAGGAAAAATCCCTAAGGCCTCTAAATGATCAACATGATCAAATAATATGACAAATAAACATGATAGTTTATTTTTAACGAGTAAATGACCTATATAATTGTAAAAAAAAAAAAATGGTTGTGTTTCCTGTGTCTTTCTGCTGTGAAAACTTTACTGATTTTTATAAGTATATGTAACTTTTATATTGTTAATATTATTTCAAGATGGACCAAAGCAGCTTAGGTTTACTTATCCATACATCATTTTTAGGAAAAAAAAATAAATAAAAATAAAACAAATAGTTAAAATGTATGAAATAAAGCCAACAAGCTTTTGAAGAATGTTTATTTGTACATCTCCCAATCATCATTACCTTATATGTTTTGGCCCACACATTAAAAACCACAGATTGATAATAAAACTAAGCCTTTAAATCTTACTAAGACATGTTTTTGGGAGAAAAAGAGTATTTAGTTATTGAAAACTAATATTTATATGCATTTTGTGTAAGTAGTCTGCTATAATGTTTTAAAGATCTCATTGTATTACATTAGCATTCAGACTTTCATTTTACATTTTGGCCATATAAATATCAGCAACTGCACCAAATTACATATTTTTTGCCCAATTTGGGCCTCTGAATAAAAAAAAGATTTTTCTTTAAAAAAGAAAAGAGTTTTTGTTTAGTTTAAAAAAACCAAAAAAAAACCTAGCATTAAACTGAAAATGCTTTACCCACCATTATGTTGCTCGAATCCCAACTGATGGTTTCCTGGGGAAATGAAATATCAAAGCTGCTATTTCCATGCAATAAAAATGTAAATTATAATCACTGGCTGTCAAGTTCATCTGCAATTATGTTTGGTTTACTAAAGATTTAAACATGGGTCTCATGGATTCAAAACAAAACCTGTGCCACTAGACTTCTTTATGGAAGGCCGTTTCTGCACCGGAGTAAAAAAAGTGACTTTATATCTCCCAAATGTGAATTTATATCTCACAGTGTGACTTTATATTTCATGTCTGTTACTTTGTTTCTCGTAATTGCAACTTTATATCACCCAGTGTGACTTTATAGCTTACAACTGCGATTTTCTAGCTTGAAATGACTTTTTTGTACGTTTCTTTGTTTGTTTGTTTTGAGTGAAAACAAGCTTTCATATATCTTACACTAAATAATTATTTTTTAATTTATTTTATTTTATTTTTTCTTTGGTCATGTTTTATTTCACTTAAGGTACCGATTTAGCCAGGGCTGGCACTAGTTCCCACTCAAAATACTGTAAAAATAGGTCTCTATGTCTTCAATGTGCTCCCAAAGCAATGTCAAACTCTTTCATCTCCATCTCAAAACAACAGTACAAGGTTAATAAACCAACTAATGCTATGAGGCTAATTCAAAAAGTCAAGCTCTCGACCTAACCAACACCTCATCCACTGGGAGAAGTCGCATTAATCTGCTCTTTTGTAAGTTGCCAGTGCCTTCATGTCCTCAGCAGCAATGCACTGTGGGTAAGGAACGGAACCAGAGTGAGGTTCTTGTTTGGTTACTGGATTAGAGAGAGGCAGATGGTCCCCACAGTCAGATCTGGACCGCCATCCTCCTCTTCTTGGCAGCAAACATGACAGCCTATGACTCAAGCCACGGCGCATTTGGAGCCGCGTGTACGTGTTGAGTTAACGGAAAGGTTTCAATGACTAATTTAGATTTGCAATTAAAATTGGAGATACTGCGAATGAGCAGTCAGTGTGGAAAGACCTTATAAATATTAAAGAGGCCTGTTAGTCATTCTAAAATATAACAAGTTCACTTCTTGTTATTTCCAGCAAGCTAAAGTCTGAACATACGGATGTGCTATCGGTTTCCCTGAAGAACAGCATAATGGAGGCAAAGGTCTTTTTAAAATATTGCTATAGTATTACTATGAAGCCTTTTTACTACTAAGAACAGAAAACTAAGCTCAGTAAGAACTTACAAGTTGAGGAATTGAAAGTAGCAGTCTCTGATCTCCATTAAAGGGATAGTTCGGCCCCAAAAGGAAATTCTGTCATCATTTACTCACGCTCATGACATTCCAAGACTTCTGTTCTTCAGCGGAACACAAAAGAAGACATTCTGAAAAAGCTTTTTGTAAAAGTCAAGTGTTGTTTTGAATGCCAATGGCTTTCACAGAAAAAAAGAAAGCCTTGAATGACATGAAGGACAACATTGAGACCTTTTAATACATGGACAAAAAACACTGAAATATTTTACAAAATATATTCTTTTGTGTTCCAACAAAGTAAGGCAGTATTAAAAAGACATAAATGTTACTAAAGAATGACATAAATTTCTTTCTTATTTATTTATTTATTTATTTTCTTTTTGGATGAACTTCCCTTTAGGAAAACCAGGTTATGTTAAAAAGTGATGATAATAATCCAGAGAATTAAAATTCTGTGAGCATTAAAAAAAAAAAATCTTCACATTTTTGTATAAGTTTAATACAAAACAAAATGTTGTTTGCTGGTTTTTCCCATTTGTATAAATACATGTAAAATTGGTTTACACCACATATAAACATATTGATTAGATAACCTACTGAAAATAGTGTACACTGCAAATGTACAAGAGCACAGGGCTTAACAGGGCTACACCTGTTATTATTGAGGCCTGGAAATGGTTTGCTTCTTCCTTCTTTTTTCCCTCTTTCTCTACATGCATCAGACTGTTAAAAGATGTCTGTTGCTTCCATTTTCCCTGTTTGCTATGTTTGTAACCGATATTTGCATTATCTTTGTTATGCTTGAAAAACGATTAAAAAAAAAAACTCAACTTTTAGACGGAAGCATGAGAGAATGAGACCATCTCTCTGTCAAAATACTACAAACAGAACAGCTAGTCATTGTGTGTTGTTATTGATACTGGGATTTTTACAGCACACAATGGAACCAAAGATATCTTAGAACTTATCAGTTAAAGTCTGCTTTACTCTGAAGACATCACACACTGTAAGACATTTCAAGCGGTTTCAACTAATTATTATTTAGTAACTACTTCCACAGAAATTTTACGCTCAGTCAATTTCTGACTTCAAAGTGTTATCTGAATTGTTATTTTGCAGTTGGTTCAACCTTTGCTGAACTAGTTTTATAGTCATTCATAAGATTGATTATTTGGGCATTCACGAGACTAGAAACGCCGTGTAATCCGCCCCGTTTCAAAAGAGACACCGTGGCTTGTTGTTAGTCACGTTTAATGTCGTCTTTTTACTTAACGGGTCAATTGCAACAGTTTATACAAGCAAAAACACATTCAGCACGCCCATGTTAACTTCAAATGAGCGCATTACTGTGGTTTACATTAAGTTACACGTTTCATAAGGTTCCGGTTAAATCGTATTAAGCATAATGGTGAAAGATCGCGCGATCTCTTCATTATGTTTTCACGTCACGGAAACACACACACACACACACACAAAATCATTCAACACGCCAAAATTAGCTAAAAGTCATTATAGTAACACAGCTTTTGATATTAAGTGCTGTATGGATTAAACAAGGTGAAAGACCATTCCCTTTACTTAAATTTCCCTCAGATAGCATACAACGCTTAGATGTTTTTATATATGTTGTAGGTTTATATATAAATATATACTTTTAAATAAAACATTACACCGTTTAAATAAACGTTTTGATCAATTCAGTCTAAGGTTAAGTACCCTGTACAAATATTTATTACTTGACTACCTGACGCCTGAAATTGACATAGGGCCTACACTGTCTTATATGCACTTTTCTTCGGATATACAATTCATAAAACACTTTCTAAATGTCCTCTAAAAAAAGAATCGAATATGTTGCATGGTTTTCTCGTTAAATTTAGTCTAAAAAAAACAACAACAACAAAAACATTTATTTAGTGCAACTTACCTGGCGCGTGAACTTGACAAGATGGCGGCGCTGTTTCTCCCGCGAAGTCACTCAGGCGTTGGATTTGTTTTTATTATAGTCAACATTTTGCATTCTGAATGTTGACTGGATTTGAAAATAACAATTAATTTAATGTTTTTAATATATATTTGTGCTGACTTAATATAATGTCTTCTCAACTAAGCCCAAGCAATAAAATTAGTTAAACTTAAATATTTTTGCCCTTCCAACATTTTGTTAATTGGATTTTTTATTGGATTTTCATAGTATATGTTGCAAGTAGCAGAGTTATAACCCTCTGGATGTTTACTTGAAAACCTGATGCATCACCAAGCTATCACAGCCACATACAATCATGTATAAGAATGATAAATGTGCAAATGTGAATCAAAGATTGCCACCACAAAAAAAAAAAAAAAAATAGGAGCACATTATGCTCCTATCCTTTGTGTTTTAGATCCTACATCAAAGGCTTGGTTGGTCCTCAGCATCCTATTGAAACTGTTTCAGAGAGGGTTTGTCCTTTAATGAGACTGTTAAAGAGTTTTAATCTTGCTCTATGGTGCCACTGCATACTGTTAAAGCTGAGGACTGAACACTGCTGATTAGGATAAGTGAGATTATAATAAGATCTCCTTTTGATGCATGTCACAGCATGATTTTAATTCACACTTCTATTTTTGAACAATGTCTTCAGATACCAGTCGTTTGGCTATTGTTATGGAAAAATGACTGCTCTATTTTATGCCATTATTTGAAGACATACTAGAATCATCCTCAGATACCGTTGCATCAGCGAGACACTTGACCACAGGGTGTTCAGTCAGGCCATCTTTGAAATGTTAATATGTAAAGCACTTGCAAAAATGACAAGTAACCAGGCAACTGAGAAAAAAATCTTTAATTGTGTAATACGGCACTTGTGCAAAGTGAGATCTCTTCCCCGAGATGTTAAATTATGAGCATGGCAGGGTGAAAAGATAGGCTACAGGAAATTGATGTGAGCTAAAGCAGCATGACCTGAAATTCTGTAAATGAAAGAGGCTGATGTTGAATCTCACTCCTATAGAGGCATCAATCAATGTCCAATCTGAAAATGAATGAATGTTCCTCTGTGTTCCACTGAGCTATGATTAATCTACAAGTCCAACATTATGTAACTCCACACATTCATTTGCCCCTAATTCTACTTTCCCTTTCACACAAACACGTTTGAAGACTTCTGTGTGTTAGCGTATGATTCTATAAAAATCTCTTTGAAAAGAAAGATTGTGGCAGCAGATGTAAAGGTACTGAAAAGAAACAAAAGCACTTTGTGTATTTTCACTAGTCTCAAAATCAAAAAGAGAAAGAGACTGAAAAGTGGGACATCTCCCCAAGCTTGTCTCAAAACCTCTCAAGGGCTTTGTTTTGCCTAAGCAGGGAGTCTATTTATGCATTCATTTATAAGCCTGCTTCGAGTATTTGCAGTGGAAAACAAACTATTTGCTAGAGACACTGATATAAGTCCTTGATGTGAGAGCACATTTATCTTATAGGATAAATTTGGTGTCTACTATTAGTGATATTAGATGAAAAGAATATATATCCACAAATAAAACTGCGTTCTTATCCATATGCTAACAAGCACAATTCAGTGCAGGTGGTGGGCTTCCCTAGAGTCTCCTGCATCATGGACTATCTTATACTGACAGGCAATGGTTTGTGAAGCTATATGTCAGAAATGACATTCATTGACAGTTTTCCTCCACCACCCCTTCTCCGCACTTACAACTATTCCTGTCCTAACCTGTAGTGGGGGAGGTAGGGAGGTGGGGAGGTGGTGGGGGGGGTCAAATATTTAGCACGCCAAATACGCTTAAACTTTATTCTATTTATTATATGTAAGTGTGAACTTGTGAAATGTCCTATATATCACTATTCACACTACCTGCTTAAGTTTTATAACAATCCATCTGCTGTAGACTGCATCACAAATAGCAAGCTAAGGGTTCTTGGACCTGAGAGTCAATGTTCATGGAATGTTCAAGTCAAGCTATGCAGTATTTTCTGAAGCAGTTTAACTCTTTCAACATGTGTAGCAAGGTAAAAGAAATCTCCAGGCTGGAGTGTTCATTTCTGCGCTGTGGTAAACTAGAAGGCTAACGTCAATACTGCATAACCCTGGATTCACACATCTATCCATCCGTCTAGTCCTGTGGTTGTCAACGTTTTTGACTCCAAGGCCGCAACGATATTCTGTTGCCCAGTGATTAACGATTAAAGATGAGGATTTAAAAATATATATGCTTTACAATTTTACTCGATAAAATATTTTAGAGCTTGACATAATTGCAAAAATATATATTCATATTCAATGTATAAAAACGAAATTACATTTTTTAAACAACATTTTTTCAATTAGGTTGGTGGGAACCATGGTTCTTCAAAGTTTGTTTTGAGGGTAAGAGGGTGAATTAAAATAAGAAATATTTTGTTATTAATGTTATTTTAATTCTTGTCTTATTTTAAATCATTTGAAGTCATAACCTGAAATAAAATCATTTAGTGGGCCCTATAGCCCCTAGTTGAAAACCACTGGTCTAGTTGGTGGTAGTCTATAGTCTGTTTGCTTGCTTGTTTCTTTTTGCATCTTTTAGTCAAAATATAATATATAACAATGACATTCAAAAATGGATCTGCGATCCCTAAGGAGTTTAATGAAGTACCACAGGAGTTCTGCTAATTATTGTTTGATCACAAAGTAATTTTTGTGATGAAAAAAAGTTAAACGAAACAACAGTACAATATTAAGTTACTTTAGCTTTAATTGAAGTTATTATATGTGTTATTGGCCAAGATTAAAATGCAGCAGTTTTATATAATATCTAACCTGAGGTCTCTGCTCTCACTCATCTCCATATGCACTATGTGGCTTATTTGGCATGAAAAAAGACCCCTGAATTATACTGTTAATTTATTTACTTATTATTTACATATGTAAAAGTAAAAAGTAGTCTTCAAACAAAGACTGTTTGCACATTCTGTTTGTTGTAGTACTGCAACAGCAGGTGTTAATTTGACCTTTAATACAAGGAGTTTACTCTAGACTGTTGTGCTTCTTAAGGCCACTGTGGTGATGACATTTAGCCTATCGCTCTTTTGGGTGAGTCAATTACTGTCAGTAAATGGAGAAACCTTAACGATGGCATTTAAGGTTGTTCATATTGATTAAATGAGGATGTTGAAACTTTAATATCTTGAATTTGTTCGGTACAGGTTGTTTTGGGCTAAAAATGACATTTATATTTGTATTTTTATTCAATACTTAAACGTACACATTATGTATAATTTAAACATGTAAATGATACACTACTGACAAACATTTGAAATAATTATGATTTTATGAAGTCTTTTATGCTCATGCACTAAGGCTGCATTTATTTAAAAATACAGTAAAAAATAGTAACATTGTGTATTTTCAAGAGCCATAATGCTTGTGCTCATTTATAATAATGTTTATTATTATTATCAATGTTGAAACCAGTTTTTGTTGCTTAATATTTGTAAGGAAACATAAAGCTTGTTTTCAGGAGTCTTTAATGAATAGAAATTTCAAAAGAACAGTATCTTATTTAAAATAGTAATATAGTATATGTATATATATGTGTGTATACACACACACACAGCAAATTTATTAAAAATAAAAAACTTAAATGATTCCATTGCATAAGTATTCATACCCCTATCTGGGACCTATCTCATATTGCTTGTAGATGTTACTACACTTTGAGTGAAGTTAACCTGTGGCAAATCTAATTGAATTGGTATGATTTCAAAAACGCACACACATCTTAATAAAAGGTCTAACAGCTGATAATGCATATCAGAGCAAAAAAAAAAAAAAACAAGCCCTGAGGTCAAAAGAACTGCCTGTTGGGCTCAGAAACAGGTTTGCATCAAGCCACGCATCTGGGGAAGAGTTCAGAAAAAATAAAATTCTGATTGAAGGGTCACAGCAAAATGTAGTCTCTGTTACCCTTAATGGAAGAAGTTTGAAACAACCAGGGCTGCATTTCCCAAAAGCATCGTAAGCTTAAGTTGATCGTAGCTCCATTGGGTCTACGATGTACTTAAGCTTACGATCCTTTTAGGAAACGCAGCCCAGGACTCTTCCTAGAGCTGGCCTCCTGGCCAAACTGAGCAATTGATGGAGAAGGGCCTTGCCTAGACTACTAACCTGATGGTTACTCTAGTTGAGCTCCATGATGTGGAGACAAGAAAAATCTACAGAAGGACAAACATCACTGCAACACTCCACCAATCTGGGCTTTATGGTGGTGTGGCAAGACTCAATCCTCTCTTCAGTGAAGACACATGAAAACACACTTGGAATTTGCATATAAGCACCTAAAGGACCCTCAGACTCTGAGAAACAAGATTCTCTGATCTGATAAACCTCAATGTTTTTCAGCGGCAGGCACTGAGGGACTCGTCAGAGCAGAAGAAAAGCTCAATGCACCAAAATATTAAGATAGCCTTAATGAAAACCTAGTCCAGAGCATTCAGAAACTCAGACTGGGCAGATGGTTCACCTTCCAACAGGACAATGACCCTATGCACGCAGCAAGAGTGGCTTAGACAACTCTGTGAAATTCTTTGAGTGGCCCAGCCAAAGTCTGAGCTTGAACTCAATCAAACATTTCTAGAGAAACCTGAAAATGTGCACCTGCTCCCATCCAACCTGACAGACATTGAGAGGTGAAGAGGTGAGGTGAAGAATGGCAGATAATTTACCAAATGTTGATGAGCAAAGCTTGTCGCATCAAACAAAAAAGATTTGAGACTTGATGTGAATTTAAAAAAAAAAAATTTTTAAGCAGTTTAACATAAGGCAACAACATAATAAAACGTGAAAAAATGAAGGGGTAGGAATACTTTTGCAAGGCACTGTATATATGTATATACAAGGGCGTAACCATGGTATAGATATTGGGGGGGTCCAAATGTGAACAGTGAATAGTGGCACTTATCTGCACCTCTGCATTGTAATACATTATAAAATAGTATGCAATAACTTATTGAGTGTAATTTTTAAATTTTATTTAAAATTATTAGGACAAAAGCCCTCCCTACACCTACCCTACCCGATACTTTATGCTCGACTTTTTGATTATTTACTTCATTTTTATTGGAAAATAAATGCTTTTCTGATGTGATTTGAAATTTAAAAAGGGAGAAAAAAAGTTCGCCAAAAGGCAGATTCGAACCCTGGTCGAGCGTGTCAAAAGAAGCGTAACACACGCTTTACCATCTGCGCCACTGAATCTAACGAATGATTATTGTCTTTTGCTAATTTGACTATCCCAATAATACCTTTGTGGGTGGAATTAATGTAAATAGCCTCTGTCAACAACATGGATATTGGCACTTAGACACTCCGATTTTTTTTTTTTTTATTCCCAACAATTAAACAGTTGCCCACAGAAAAAAACAGGGGGTGCTGCAGCACCCTCAGCACCCCCACTTCCCGCGCCTCTGTTACCGTCTGGAAAAAAAAGGCGAATGTCCGCCTGTTCGTCCAGTCCTGCTTCTTTGTTTTAGCTCCTACCTTCATTTAATTTAAGCACCAGTTACAGTCGGACTGAGCGGGTTTTTCAAACGATGCCGCAAGCCGGCGTTTACGGGCTCAACCAAGTGTACAATTGAGGGGGGGTGGTCACACAGTTTTGTTTCCCTTGTTTTTCCTAAATTGAAAGTAAATCGGAAATAACAGGTCCACTAGGCTACAACCAGGGTTCATTAAAGGAGGGAATACCATATGTCACATATTACAATATAATAGGCCTATTATTGGGGGGGACAGATTGGTATTTTTCCAATTTTGGGGGGGACACGTCCCCCCCAAAGTATGTGGTGGTTACGCCCATGTGTGTGTATATATATATATATATATATATATATATATATATATATACACACTGTAAAAAAAATTCCGTAAAAATACAGTACAATATACCGTAATAATTTGAAGGAATTGTCCGTATTTGTTTTTTACAGGTGTTTTTCCGTATTTTTTTAATTACGCTTTGCATTGTGGGAACGAAGCTCAGTCGATTATCGGCGCGAAAACAGTGCTTGAGCAGACGCCATTATTCACAGAGACAGTCTCGGTAAAAATTTCATTTTAAAGTCGGATTTCGGGTTTGAGGAACCGTTTTTACACTTCCGTGGTAAATTATATTTTGTTAAATGTAACAAACTGTAACGTTAACGTTGCTGTCTTCCTTGTTTGCCAAATGAATATCAGGGCCGTCGCATTTGACATTTTCAGCACACCGTCACATCTCACTCCACGTGGAGGTAAGTTACGTGTTACAGTGTGCTCACTTTCAGTTTTATAAATAAGTTTATTAACTTTTAATTGTTATTGATGCGGTGTATTTGTTACTGCGCGTGCCGTAACGCATCCGGCATGTTAACGTTAACGAGGTGATGTTAAGCAGCTGTGATAAAGTTAAATCTGAAGTGTCCTACAACTTTGTTTAGAGCGCTTTATGCCTTCAACAGAAGCTGGCAGAGCAATTGTCAAGAAAAGAAGATACCATTACGACTTTTTTTTTTTATTCTTTAAAAGAGATTTTACGACTAGGTGAAGATCTGACATCGCGGAATTCTTCAAGGATAACGCAACTTTTCTGCCAAACGAGGTAGGTTTAGACATTTTATTGTCTTGTTTGTTACACAAACACACGCACACACACACACACGAGAAGTTTGTTCGGTAACGTTAACGTTATTGACACGCTGTCGGTGAACGCACAAGCTTCAGACACGCGTCAGGAGCGCATCGAGTTCTCTCGCACTTACACGGACAAAAGCACACAAAATTATGTCAAAATGACCATTTTTGGTTAGTGACAGTTTTAAATAAGTTAAAATGTCTTGACTGATGTAATGTTGGGATGTGTGTCGATGTGAGTCATGTTTTAAAGGGACAGCAGTTAATGACATTCACTGTTTCTTCTGTTTTCTTTTCTAATGACAGGTCGTAATTGCTGCTGTATTGTGCATCCCAAGTACCCCCTGCATTCTTATCAAGGGTTTGTATTCTGTTTTATTTATTAACACTATAGTTTTTATTTATGGAAGCATATGGGGAGCAAAATTCAGTTTGAAATGCAAAATGGCAATGCATTTCTGTATTTAAATTGACATTTTCCCATACATACAGTGAGGAAAATAAGTATTTGAACACCCTGCTATTTTGCAAGTTCTCCCACTTAGAAATCATGGAGGGGTCTGAAATTGTCATCGTAGGTGCATGTCCACTGTGAGAGACATAATCTAAAAAAAATCCAGAAATCACAATGTATGATTTTTAACTATTTATTTGTATGATACAGCTGCAAATAAGTATTTGAACACCTGAGAAAATCAATGTTAATATTTGGTACAGTAGCCTTTGTTTGCAATTACAGAGGTCAAATGTTTCCTGTAGTTTTTCACCAGGTTTGCACACACTGCAGGAGGGATTTTGGCCCACCTCCACACAGATCTTCTCTAGATCAGTCAGGTTTCTGGCCTGTCGCTGAGAAACACGGAGTTTGAGCTCCCTCCAAAGATTCTCTATTGGGTTTAGGTCTGGAGACTGGCTAGGCCACGCCAGAACCTTGATATGCTTCTTACAGAGCCACTCCTTGGTTATCCTGGCTGTGTGCTTCGGGTCATTGTCATGTTGGAAGACCCAGCCTCGACCCATCTTCAATGCTCTAACTGAGGGAAGGAGGTTGTTCCCCAAAATCTCGCAATACATGGCCCTGGTCATCCTCTCCTTAATACAGTGCAGTCACCCTGTCCCATGTGCAGAAAAACACCCCAAAGCATGATGCTACCACCCCATGCTTCACAGTAGGGATGGTGTTCTTGGGATGGTACTCATCATTCTTCTTCCTCCAAACCCGTTTAGTGGAATTATGACCAAAAAGTTCTATTTTGGTCTCATCTGACCACATGACTTTCTCCCATGACTCCTCTGGATCATCCAAATGGTCATTGGCAAACTTAAGTCGGGCCTGGACATGTGCTGGTTTAAGCAGGGGAACCTTCCGTGCCATGCATGATTTCAAACCATGACGCCTTAGTGTATTACCAACAGTAACCTTGGAAACGGTGGTCCCAGCTCTTTTCAGGTCATTGACCAGCTCCTCCCGTGTAGTTCTGGGCTGATTTCTCATCTTTCTTAGGATCATTGAGACCCCACGAGGTGAGATCTTGCATGGAGCCCCAGTCCGAGGGAGATTGACAGTCATGTTTAGCTTCTTCCATTTTCTAATGATTGCTCCAACAGTGGACCTTTTTCACCAAGCTGCTTGGCAATTTCCCGTAGCCCTTTCCAGCCTTGTGGAGGTGTACAATTTTGTCTCTAGTGTCTTTGGACAGCTCTTTGGTCTTGGCCATGTTAGTAGTTGGATTCTTACTGATTGTATGGGGTGGACAGGTGTCTTTATGCAGCTAACGACCTCAAACAGGTGCATCTAATTTAGGATAATAAATGGAGTGGAGGTGGACATTTTAAAGGCAGACTAACAGGTCTTTGAGGGTCAGAATTCTAGCTGATAGACAGGTGTTCAAATACTTATTTGCAGCTGTATCATACAAATAAATAGTTAAAAAATCATACATTGTGATTTCTGGATTTTTTTTTTTTTTAGATTGTCTCTCACAGTAGACATGCACCTACGATGACAATTTCAGACCCCTCCATGATTTCTAAGTGGGAGAACTTGCAAAATAGCAGGGTGTTCAAATACTTATTTTCCTCAGTGTATGTGCAATATTTAGTGCAAAATGAAAATTCAATTATATAATTTACGTTTGCTATTTCCTACACTAGTTTTAATATGCAAAATAAAATCATATTTTAACGCTTTATAAGTTGCAAAATGAAAATGTATTACACAAATTTATTAGATATGTTTAATATGTCCAAGCCAAGACTGTAGTAAAATTATCATTTAATTGCTGTTTTTCCCAAATGCATTTAGACTTAAGGACACTTGGGATTGCATTTTCATCACAATACCGCATGATAATTGTTGAAAAATGCAGTAAGAATTTGAGGATGCGTTCTGAGCCAAGGGTGCAGCAAAAGGGTAGCAAAATGGTGTTTTAAATGTCTTTTATTTTTCTTAAATGCATTGACGCTTGCATATAAGACATTTCAATTGCATTTTCATTTAATACTTCGCTATGAATTTAAAGTCAATGTGGATTTGAAATGCATTTGAAAATGCAACATGCCCCTGGCCTGTCAATCGTTAGGTGGGGCTCAGCAACAGGATGCACAATAGGTCAATATTAACTGTCAACCAAACTTATTCATTGCGGGGTATCAAATGAAAATGTTATTGAAATGTCTTGTATGTAAGTGTCAATGCATTTAAGAAAAATAAAAGACATTTAAATCAGCATTTTGCTACCCTTTTGCTGCACCTTTGGCTCAGAATGCATCCTCAAATTCTCACTGCATTTTGCTACAATTATCATGCGGTATCACGATGAAAATGCAATCCCAAGTGTCCTACCCCTAAGTCTAAATGCATTTAGGAAAAACAGCATTTAAATGATAGTTTTGCTACAGTTTTTGCTTGGACATGTTAAACACATCTAATCAATTTGGGTAATAATTTTTGTTTTAATTAACTTAATATTGTGAATAATTAACTTATAAAGTGTTAAAATATGTTTTTAATTTGCATATTAAAACTAGTGTAGAAAATGGCAAATGTAAATTATATAACTGAATTTTCATTTTACACTAAAATTTGGACATGTATGGCAAAATGTAAATAAAAATATAGAACTACATTGCCATTTTATGTATTGCAATGCATTTCCATTTTGCATATTTCAAATTTAATTTTGCTACCCATATGCTTCCATTTTTATTTACCTTTAGGGATGTTCAATACTGACTAGTAATTGAGTCGTTTATTCAGTTGACTTTGTTATTTAAGTTCTTTTGTGTATGAAAGATTTAATCAATGTTTGGAGTGGCTTTCTGAATTTACAATGTGTTTATAATTTCTTATTTTTTTTATTATTGATGATTCCAGATTGCTGTCATTCAAGAACTTATCATTTCCTCCCCCATTGTGGCTGAGCTACACATTGTCTTCATTTTATTTTAAACATAAAACATCCAGAGGAGATGGCACCTACGTTGGAATTCATACAAATGTAAGGAACATATGTAATGAAACTGTGTATAAAGCATTTTGTTGTGTTGCTGTTTAGTTGAAAATAATCAAAGGGGTTAGTTCACTCAAAAATGAAAATTCTGTCATTAATTACTCATCCTCATATTGTTCCAAACCCATAAGACCTTCGTTCATCTTTGCAACACAAATTACGATATTTTTGATGAAGTCTGAGCGCTTTCTGACTCTCCAGCAAGGGTCCTTACACGGTCAAGGCACAGAAACGTAGTATAAGGACATTGCTAAAACAGTCCATATGCCATCAGTGGTTCAGTCTGAACTTTATGAAGTGATGAGAATACTTTTTGTACGCAAAGAAAATAAAAATAACTTTATTCAAGTTGTTATTTAACAAAAACAGCGTATCCGTGTGGTGCGGCTGACACAGAACAGCGTACGCAGTTTGCGCTTAGCGGGTATTCTCCAAAATGGCGCTACTGTGACGCAGATGCGACGAATTGTTGAATAAAGTTGTATTTTTATTTTCTTTGTGTACAAAAAGTATTCTCATCACTTCATAAAGTTCAGATTGAACCACTGATGGCAGATGGACTATTTTGACGATGCTTTTCAAACTTTTCTGGGTCAAAATATGTTAAATTGTGTTCTGAAGACGAACGAAGCTTTTACGGGTTTGGAACGACATGGCAGAAAGTGATTAATGACAGAATTTTCATTTTGGGGAGGAGTAACCCTTTAAGTATATCATAAAACATTGTTGACAAGATCACATGACGGATACAACTGGAGACCACTGGAAATGCAAGTTTAGCATTTTATAAACAATGTTTGAACTGGAACTTGATAATTCAATCTCAACCTGTTCTGCACGTTACTCTATACTTCACTTTCATTCATTTCATTTCTTATCATTTCCAGTCTTCCTGTGAAGAAATCCTGAACGAGGGTCGACTGTTCAGATGAAGGGATCCTACGCTTCCAAGACTCGTGTATGAACAACTTCGAGAATCCATGTACAATTTGAGCTTTTTTCAAATCTCAACATGGAACTTGGACTGAACATGCAGCAAAAGGGAAAAAAAAAAAAAGTTTCCCCAAGCTGGCACATGGCAAGAGATACTAAAAGCACACAAACACTTGGAGCCCTGCTGTTAATTTAGATTGTATAGTTCTCTTAGTTTCACATTGAAATGTCAGGCATGAGTGCATGAATCTTTGTTCTTTATTTTCAAATGATGTACAAAGTTTTTTTTTTTTTTTCTTTGTAGTACCATGTCAATTGTAGATGACAGAATTCACATTTTTGTCCTTTTAAATAACATTTCACTTGACTATTGACTAGAAGTCTGTAGCAATTGTTATTAAATGACAGCCCTGGCTTTGTATTAATTTTTTCCCATGTATCTGAAAATGTTTTGAATCTTGACTGTTTCACAGTGAAGTTTGTGACCACTATTTGGTGCAACACCAATATTGTACAAGTAGCTGCTCATGTTTTCTTTTTTCTGCCTGGTGCTGTTTAAAACTAAAACACATTGTTAAATGAATTGATGTCATAATATTTTTGTCTTCACCTGTTAAAGGCAAATAAAAGCTACTGAACGCACTTTTAAGAATGTTTACATGAGGTAAAAATAAACCATGTTCAATTTGTATATATTGTGCTGGATTTATTTGCAACTAAAGATAGGCCTATGCTATAATTTTTTAGAAATTTCTGCAAAACGGATTGTCCGTTTATGGTACAGAAGAAAATGTAAGTCTACAGAATTTTCCTATTTAATGTGGAAGGAAATGTCCGTAAATTTAACAGAAAATGTCCTGGTAATTTTCTGCCAGTATATTATCCGTTTTTTTTACGGAATTTGTTTTTACAGTGTATGTGTGTGTGTATATATATATATATATATATATGTAATTTTATAAGTATAAAAAGATATTTAGGATATAGGTATAGCTATAAAGATATATAAAGGTTTCTTATGATATGAATTTACATAATTTAACGTTTTATAAAACCATTATTTATTACGTATTATAAATAGCCTAATGACAATCATCATCATCATTATTTTTTATTATTTAATTAACTTTTATAGTTCTGATAGTTCTAAATGACAAACGAATATTTAATAATGTGTCAGCTTTAATTTATTATTATTATTATTATTATTAGTGGTACCCAAGGAGGACGTAGTCTCCATGGCAACGTCGTCACTCCTTTTTATTATCCTTATAGTGAAGTCCTGGCACCTGTGCTGTGAACTGTGCTGTTTGCCGCGCGCTGATAGAGCTCGTGTCCAGCAGTGATCGCAGATTAGGAGCGCGCTCTCCACTCCAGCAGCTCGTCTCGCGCTGCTCAGGTCCCCTCTAGGTTTTTGAATCTCCCACGCCAGTTCGTGTCACATCCGGTTCAGCACCACTGCTTGGCCCCGCTTCTCAAATTTCCTGCCCACACCTACTCTCTCGTATTAACCAGCCAAGTTTGTCTAGTGATGAAGTAATATTTTCGCCGCTCTCCTGCTCATCCCTACATTCGCGGTCGGAACGCCGGTTCAGCAGGACAGAGGACGAGGAGGCGTCGAGAAGCTGAGATGAGATAAATATGCAAAGAGGCGGCTCCGCAAACCATTCCAGTCTCATTTTTTCCATTATTTTGGCGCTGAATTAAAATATATACGTACATTCAAGAGGAGCATCTGATAGAGAGCCGGACAGCAGCACAGAAAACAGCTCTGCATGTGATATCCTCGGATCAGGTGGCATCGGCGGCAGAAGATGCAGCCTGCAAGCAAGCTCCTGAGTCTCACCCTCCTTGTACTGATGGGCACTGAACTCACCCAAGTAGGTTTATAAACGCCATTTTCAGCGCACATCTCAGGCTAATTAGGCAGATATGCTCAAAATAAGCCGGTCTCGTGTATTATCATAAAGGCAGATTAATCTATTGGGCAGCAGAGATCGGGAAGGACTAATATGATTAAACCTCATTTAGAAGAAAAAATCACAGCAGGGATTCTCTTTTCTAGAGCTTTGATCCCACATGGCTAGAGGGGTTTTTAAAAATAGTAACTTCTAGTGGTATATAGGCTTTATTGTAGGTGATTATGAATGTCTTTACAGAGTAATAGTTGACTGTTTTAGTGTTTGAAGATAAATGCATCTTGGTAGCAGTGAAGACTCTATTAGTGTGTGTGAGACAGTGATCATCGGTATCATTTTATCATTTGTATGATTATTCCTATTGAAGATAAAACACTCCAGGGCTTGTGTAGTGTATTCCCATTATCCACACACTGTGATTGTCTCTGACACTCTACAATCTCACTTTGAAGACAAAAATAACGAGTAAATTGCTTTCTCCACACTCCACATTGATGCCTGCTCTTCAGTAACTAGGTTTTTTCTTACGCCTTGACATCAAATCCCTGTTGGTGAGTTAATCAAATGGTAACAGCTATACTGAATGGACAAGGTCATTAGTATAATATTGCAAATTTAATTGATTTTGCCTCTTTTCTATATTCTCCATGCAAGACACAAGGCTTGATTAAATGTATGTTTTTTTTTTTTTTTTTGTCTTTCTTGGGGCATTTTATTTAACCTTATTAGACTACAAGTATTTAAACAGGTTAAAATGTTCTAAGTCATTATATACTGTAGGCTAATTGGGAATTATTGGATGATTCATAAAACAAAATCAGTCATCTGAAACTAAGTGCCCTGTGCCATAATTTGTAATCTGTCCCAAATTATGAACCACTGAAAGAGAGAGAGAGAGAAAGAAAGAGAGATCCTGTCTGATTTAATTTAAAAATCAGGTTGACACAAAAAAATATATATGTTAACTATGGCATTAGACGCACTTCATATTATAGCATGCTAATAATATCATAAGTTAAACATTATTTTAGACAGCATCTTTAATCAACCTTAAGTAGTAAGTAGTTTCACATTCGATTTTATAAAATTCATTCAAATTGTTCATAAATCTGATTGACCTGCACAGGAAGAAAACTTCTCATGTGTAAATCAGTGATTGATCAGATATTTCTCTTCATATGTTTGCGCAGGTGAAAACAAGTGAAAACAAATGTTTATAGCCAAAATTAAAAAGAAAAAGAAAAAAAAAAGGACAGAAAATGAAGAAGAAGAAGAAGATAACAAGGATGTAGATTAGATCTGTTTAAGAGTTGAGTCTGTCTGTGAGTGCTAATTTGTCACTAGTTCGTTTAGAACGTGTCTATGGTTTATTTGTGCATAAAACAAATATGCAAATAATAATAATAATAATATGATGCATGGTAGAGAAGGGGGTGTTGAGGGTTTGATAGGAACTTTTGTCCAGGAGAAAACTGTTAAACTGAGGAGGAAACCTGTACTGCCCTCTGTTGGCTAAATAATACCATGACATGCTGAGAGATAACCTGTGTCAATGCTCAGCTATCCTATTAAAAATCCTCTGTTCAGAAATGACTCATAAATAGCACTCATAAAGCACTCAGTTTTAGGCTGAGCATAAGTGAGTTATCTTTTTAATCAAACATCTGTTGATATTTCAGAGTTTAATGAAATGCTCAGAGAGCATTAACAATCATAGCTACTTTAGAGAACATAAAATATGTGGGTAGCCTACTGTGCACTGAGAGAGCCTGTAGATGGCTGCAATATTACACCGATGAGCCGCAACACAGCGCGCGAATTATTCAATGGGGTCGACTTTGAAGAGCAAAAAAGATCATTTTCGTCTCGCGTAACGCAAAAACGCAAAAATTGTACCGTCTACACCAGCACCTTTAACCGTCCGTCATAAGGCGTAGCCTAACAAAGCGATAGATAGGCTACTGTTTTTCCGATGCCCCCAATAGCCTACTTTTTATTGAGTCATATTATAACAAACCATTTAAATCAATAAAGCAATGAATTAAAAACTTTTCATCTAAAAAAACAAAAAAATAAATAAATAAAAACTGCTGAACTGTCGAACGCGATTTAGCTATGTTCGCAAACGCCTTTTTTTTTTAGCACATTCTGAAAAACGTGTTTTAATTTTTTTGAAGGTTTATGACTTAATAAAACATCGCTTGCTGTTTTAAGGGCGATTTTAGAGCAAACTAGGCTACACTGTTTGTCTATTAAAACCTGTTTTTAACTATTGCTGTCAGCGTGGGTATTGTGAGAGTAACGAAAAAACTTTGTATGTGTTTAGTGATTTATATATCCGTGCGTCAAGCGCCTGGAGGAGGTTTGTGATATTTATGAATATTTCACCAGTATAGCGGGTGGGCGGAGGCACGGAACCAATGAGATGAGATGGTCTGCTGAACCTCCGTCATTATTCGCGTGAAGAGAGAAGACAGAACAGCAATCTTCCCAGAAACCGAGAGAGCTCGAGTAATTATAAAGTTCAGTATAGGATAGCGCAAGTGGAAATGCCAGAGATGAATTCATTTACACTGGGTGCTTTACAGAAGCACATCACCTCTGTCAGCAGCGCAGGTTACAGTTTCCTCCTGGAATGTGTATAATGAAGGTTACTGGGAAAGAGGAGAGCAGAGATGTCGGTGCCTTTGCTGAAAATTGGAGTAGTGCTCAGCACGATGGCGATGATCACCAACTGGATGTCGCAAACCTTGCCCTCTCTAGTAGGTCTGAATAGCACTAAATTAAGCGTGGCACCTCCGGGTGTGCCGGACCGGAGCACTGGCGTGAGTTTCCTCATTCTCTTTGTTCATGAGCTGTGAAAACCATTTAATTATTTATATCTTATAAATTATAGGCTACTATTTAAATAATGTAGGTTAGAAAATGGAAAAATTATGTTCATACACAGTAGAATCCATTCCGACTCCGGAATATAGCCTAGGCTAAATATTTTTACAATGTACCATGTTAATATAATGTTTTTTCTTTAATGTTCTGTGCCGTTTTGGTTACGTAGTATTCTTTTAAGTACCTTGGAGTACCGTAAAATATCATAGTAGCCTATATAAATATGATAATTATTTAGTAGGCTACTACAGATTGAGGTCCCATTACAGTAGGCTATCAGAGGCAGTGAAACTGTTTAAGTGTTTGTCTGTCTTTTGTGTTTTGGTGGAATTGTTGCTGTGCTATGGCCAAAAAAAGAAAAAAGTAAGACCTCAATTATTCATTTGGACTGCACGACTTTAAGCAGACCTATTTCTTTTGTATGGCTCTGCGTGATTCATGTAGTGTAGCAACACAAAAGGTGGCAAATAATATAAATTCATTTTTTGACACATTGAACTTTTGCAAAGGAAAGCAAAAATGCATTATCATTAGTTCAGTGTTTCTTGTTTAAGACATCTGTACTTATCAGAAGGTTCGTTTATGAGATGAGGTACTGTAGTAGGAACCAGCTGGTTGGAGTCGAGCAGTGACAGCATGTGAATTCATTATTATACAGATTTTCCAATGGGCAAAAACCTTTGTCTTTTCAGGTTCAAACGATGCAATCAGGTAAAAATATGTCTCAGCGGGGGGGAGTATTGACTTTGAGTGTGTTTATAGTCTTGAGTAATTTTTATTAGTCACCTGCAATCTTGCAAATCCTGTGTTGAAATCTATACTAATTAAATCAGTTGTTTGTTAGCAAGGGAATTGTAAAAAAAGAAAATAAATAAATAAAATTCTTATGTAATAGTTTATATGCCTCCACTATTTTTGTATTGTGATGAGATCTGTCCTCAAAGAGTAAAAACATTAGATTTTATTATAATCTAAATTCAGCATTACAATGGCAGCAGATTTGCAAAGATGTTCCTTCGATTTAATAAAAAGTGCTTTCTGTCCGCACTGGTTATGAATATGGATTATTCATTAGATTACTCAGGATTAGGACAAGACATATGGAAACGCTCACTCTTCCAGATGGCTCTTTTATGTAAAACCAGTGGGTCATAAAATCCCCTTCGAGAAAAGACCATTTCACATCAAAGCACCAACTATGAAAATCCTTTAAAAAACTGTTTTGTCAGTATATATTGACCACTAATACACTGCTCTGCTCCTGATGTACAAGGAGGAACAAAATGTGAGCAATGGAAATAAAATAATACAGAGATTAAATACTGTACCAAAAAAAATTATATATATATATATATATATATATATATATTAGTGCTGTCAACGATTAATCGCATCAAAATATGTTTTGTTTACATAATATATGAGTGTGTACTGTGAATGTTTATTATGTATATATAAATACAAACACATGCATGTATATATTTAAGAAAAATATGTTGTTTATATGAATGTATAAACGTAAATATTTTCAATATATATACTGAATGTGTGTGTGTATTTATATATACATAATAAATAAACACAGTACACATACATATATTATGTAAACAAAACTTTATTTTGGATGCAATTAATCGTTTGACAGCACTTATATGTATATATGTATGTGTATATAAAATAACTAATTTTTATATATATAAATTAACAAATATATTATTATGATAATATATAATAATTAATTATTTTGTAGTAAAGTAGTTTTAAAACTAAAATAATATTATGTATGTATTATGTATAATATATCAACTTTATAAACACTTTTGCTGGAAAACAATTGTGTATGGTGCAACACATTACTGATTTGTTTTTCATTTTCATTTTATTCTGATGCTGCCAACTCATGCTGCCAAGATAATCACAAGTCATCCTTAAACTGACAAAACCCTTGTCTATATCATCCAGTTAAATAGTGTTACTTTAGTGACATGTTTACTTCAGTAGAATTCACAAAAGCAACATTTCATAAACCATAGGCAACCAAACGTTTAAGTTCACGGGACATTAAAAAAACAATCCATAAATGTATGATTATTGCAACGTAAAACTTGCACTGGCATGACAGTTTCTATCAGCTGGCCAGAAACTCTATCACTCTGACCCTTGTGTAGGGCTCAGGTAATTAACCTTCCCAAAGACTGCAGTGGGAGAAAGAAGAAGACTGTTACAAAGCTGTTTCCTATAAAGCACATCCCGATCAGTCAGTGACCTTTTTTCCTCTTCGTTTTGTCCTTTGCCCAGGTGCTGCCTGCTAACCCAGAGGAGTCGTGGCAGGTGTACAGCTCGGCTCAAGACAGTGAGGGCAGGTGTGTGTGCACTGTTGTGGCTCCTCAGCAGACCATGTGTTCACGGGATGCCAGGACCAAACAACTGAGACAGCTCCTGGAAAAAGTAACCTTTGAAACTAATCCACACAAAGACCTACTGACAGAATACACAGCTCACTGAATGCCTTTCATAGTTCTGTTCACCCAGCACATGGCTTATTATTCTTCTCTTATGTTCTCTTTCTCTCTCTCAGGTCCAGAATATGACGCAGTCTATCCAGAATCTTGACCAGAGGACTCAGAAAGACCTGCAGTATGTGCAAAGAATGGAGGTGCAGTTGAGAGGCCTGGAATCCAAGTTCAAACAGGTGGAGGAAAGCCACAAGCAGAATATCGCCAAGCAATACAAGGTGTGTACAAATACATGTGCTCATCCAGATCAGTGTGGTTATTCCACTATCAATGCCATTTTCATTTGTGACCGCATGCAGTGTGTCTCATTTACCAAAAGGTTAGCTCGCTTATTTAATTCAGCTCCCAATACTGGCCTTTAACATTACAAACATTACAAATCAATCTGTGAGAAAACAGCATATTCATTTTCTGTACACTTTCAAGCCAAGTGAGCTCAGTATATTTGTTATGAATGATTTTGTCCTCCTGAGTTGACGCCACAAGAAGTGAATTACAAAATATGATTCATTTTGGCAACATAGCATCTTTTCCATCTTAGCTATTGCTAGCTGTCTGACATCAATTGCATCTGCATGCTAATGAGGCCGTTTCTAGTTTTCTAAATGGAGGCGCAGTGATTTTGTTGCACGTTGCAATTTGTAATGTGTGTATCGAGCTCCCAAAGTGGCACTGATTTTATAGATCAGTCTCAGTTCCTTCGGCATCATCTGGCCCTTCAAAGTCTTTTAAACAAAATAGTGTATTGAACATTTTGTTTTAGTCAAACTGAAAGTTATGGTTAGGAACGTGGCACCTCCTGTTTATTTGCCAAGTAAGAAAACTACTCAAAACATTTTATGGCTTGACCTTTAAATATTTATTACATGAAGGCATCAAATATTTGGATGCAATCGCTGGAAAGGTCATCTTATACACCATCATATGATCTTTATACCCACATGGGAGTCCATATGGTGCACATTATCAAAAGTTCAGGTATACACAGAGCATATACAAACATGGCATTTCAGCAGAAGTAAGGATACATATAGAATTTGATCAACTTTTTGATCCCAGTATAATGTAATATAATATAAATTAGCTTTCAAATGTTTGGGGTCAATAAGATTATTACTAGTTTTATTCAGCATTACATTTTATTTAGATGCATTAAATTTATCAAAAGTTACAAAATATTTCTATTTCAATAAATGCTGTGTTTTAACCCTCTATTCAGAATTATGAAACAAAACAAAAAAAAAGTCTCACAGTTTCCACAGAAATATTAAGCTGCAATGTTTTCAACACTGAAAATAAAAAGTAATGTTTCTTGAGCACCAAATCAGTATATTAGAATGATTTCATATTAGGATGATTTTTTATGTCATACTAATGACTGGAATAATTTAGTTTTGCCATCATAGAAAAAAAATAAAAATAAAATAATAATTTTTAATTGTAACAATAATTGTAATTCATTCCCTCGTTGTGGCCATGTTGTACTAGTTTAATTAAATCAAAATGAGGGAACAAATAAGTATATTGTGGCCACAATTTAACTAAAAGGAGAGAACAAGATAGTAAAATGAGGGAACAAATTCTTAATGTTTGGCCATGATGATGTATTTTTGTCTGCATGCCATGTGCTGAGCTCTGTACATAAGAGATTTCTTTCAAAAATATTTAAAAATCATACTGTCCCCAAACTTTTAAACGGGAGCATATGTATAGTTTCAATAACTTCCTATTAATATTATGTTCTTTAGATCTATGTGCAGAAACCATCATGATTATTTGCACTTCTGCAAATAATTTCAAGCATGTTTATGTGTTCATAGCTCATCCTATCAAATTATTTTTAAAATAAAATGTTGCATCATTTCTGAACAAACAGCTGTATCTGTGAAAATGTGTGTGTTAGAAAGGCTAGCGAGTTAGTTATTCAACCAAATTTCATTTTCTTGCTTGCAGGGCTAACTTTATGAATTAAATCAAAGCTGCAGAGACTGAAGAACAAGTTCAATCCCATTGTAATCCTCAACTGGTCAACTGATTGCATCATTCAGTTTATTTTAAATACAAATACCTTTGAATTCTGTTCACAGTCTTTTTGTGCATGCCACTATTGCAGCCTTCCTTGAGTAGATTTTCTTATGTTATGACATATCCATGTCAATAATTCAGATTTGTTTATGCACATTTGGATATTTTGAAACAAGGGAAACTATTGTTGTATGTGAAGCATGTAACCCTTGACACCTTGCATTTTAAACATTGAAAAATAAAGAGAGTTTTTTCAAATTTTTGCTGGTGTACTGAGAACTTGTTTTATGCCATGTTGAACTCTACATCTGCTTGCTAGGCACACTCAGAAATGATGATAGAGTAGGCAGAGAGGGCAAGTGTAGGGCAAGACAGGTGTTTGGACGCAATCGTTGCACGCATGCCTACTGAACCAAGCCTATTTTAACCTTTCAGGCCATAAAAGCGAAAATGGAGGAACTTAGGCCAATGATACCAGTGTTGGAGGAATACAAGGCCGATGCAAAATTGGTAATGCAGTTTAAAGAGGAGGTCAAGAATCTGACATCAGTGCTAAGTGAACTTCAGGAGGAGATCGGGGCCTTTGACTACGAGGAGCTTCACAACAGGGTGTCTAATCTTGAGGAGAGGCTTCGTGCATGCATGCAAAAATTAGGTAGGATGAGTTTGAGCACAAACACAAACAACCATTATATTTCATTTCGAAATATTATATACGACAGTGCACAAGAAGATCTTCTTCTGATATAACACACACTTTAGTATGCAAGAAAATTATATAATTTTTTAGTTCACATTTTTTGAATCACAAAAAAGGCCAGAAAAAGCCACTATGAAAATATATTGGTGTAACTTTTACTCAGTTATATTAAGGGATTAAAGACTGCACAAATAAAGGTACACTTCACTTTTTTTTTTTTTTAATTAAAAGAATAATTCACCAAAAAATAAAAACTTACTGACAATTTACATACCCTCAGCCCACCCAAGATGTAGATGGGATTATTTCTTAATCAAATTTAGCATTACCTCACTAGCTCACCAAAGGATCCTCTACAGTGAATAGGTGCCGTCAGAAGGAGAATCCAAACAACTGATAAATAACAATACATTCACAAGTAATCCACACGACTCCAGTCGATCATAATCCATAAAGATCTTTCCTCTAGTGAAAAAGTCCATCCTGTTGTCCTCTGACATCAAAATCCACCAACATGTTTGTTTAGAACTGTTTTCCCTTAAAATGGTGCTTGCGACAATTTTTTTTAAAGGGGTCATCGGATGCAAAATTCACTTTGCAAGTTGTTTGAGCATAAATGTGTGTTGGAATTGTGTGTACACATCCATCCTATAATGTTAAAAATCCATCCAGTGGTTTGTTTAAAATCCCTATTTCCTTTCTCAAATCTGCCTAAATGCGTCTATGTTCAGGCAAATCATTGTTGATCCAACTTCATATACAGAAGAAGTGAGTATAAGGGTTTTTTATGAATCTTTGCAAATTGCCTTTCCTAATAATGTGCTAGTTAGCCAGTTTCGCAGCTAAACTTTACAGTCTGCTCGTCACTCCACGGAAGAGAGGGACGGGCTCAGCAGAGCTCATTAGCATTTAAAGCAACATGGACTAAAAAACAGCTCGCCGAAAACAGAGCTGATTTTGACAGGGTAAAAAGGGTGGTTTTTTATACTACCATTAAGAAATTTTAACCAAAGTATGTTATAGGCTTTTCATTAAGACCCTAAAGAATCATATCAACTTGTGGAAAATGGGCATCTGATGACCCCTTTAACTGGAGAAGGCAATATTATGGATAAAGGACTTGACATTAAAAACATCTTAATCAGGGGTGGGCAAACTTTTTGACTCGAGGGCCACATCAAGTTTTTCACATTAAGTGAGATGGCTGCATAATATGTTTATGACAAATGAAGCTTTGATTTAAAAAATAAATAAATAAATAATTATAAATTGACACTCACTTACTACTGTACTGTTTGTATACTTGTACATACATGGCAGTTCTATTCTTGTACCATATCTACCTATTTTTATGAGCACTTTATGACACACAGATAAGTCGCATTGGTGTGCAAGTCGATTGATGTATTAGAGATCTTTTATCATTTCATTCAGAAATAATGTAAAATAAAGAAACGTTTACAAACATTAGAAACATGTATTTATATTCCCCACACTTCACAACAAAAATCCTGTAAATTTAGCAGTGTTCAGAATAGAAAAAAAGAACAAAAACATAAGTAAAAAACAAACACAAATTATTAGTGGCATTCACTATAAACATATTATAAACGCCCAGCCTAAATATATATAATATAATATATATATATATAAATATATGATTGTTTAGGGTCTTAATGAAAAGTCTATAACATACTTTGGTTAAAATTTCTCAATGGTAGTGTAAAAAATACCTTCTTTACCCTGTCAAAATCAGCTCTGTTTTTAGCACGCTGTTCTAGTCCATGTTGCTTTAAATGCTAATGAGCTCTGCTGACTCCGCCCCTCTCTTCTGTGGAGTGAGGAGCAGACCATACACTGTTAGACTGTTGCCAGTAAGTTACTGTAATTAAGATTTACAGTAGCAAACTGTATTTGATTTACAGTTGAAAACTGTACGGTTGTACAGTAAATTACTGTAAATAAAATCCAATTCATCAGTATACTACTGTAATTCATTCATTTCGATATAGATTTCATTAGATTTTATCATTTTTAATATATAATTCATTTTATTTTTACTCTGCATAGGTACTACTGGCATTCAATTAAAACAGACACAATAATTACAAAATATAAAATTCTTTATTTAAAACATTGCATGTATAACTCTTAAAAATACAGACTTCCAATGCTGGAACAGTGCATCTTCACCATTTCTCCTGTCTTAGGGCGTTTTGCAGTGCATTATGTTGTGTCCTCTGGATTCATCCTTACAAAGAATCTTTAGGCAACAGAAACATAATGGGGAAAAAGACAAACAGCCAAAGAATACATAGCCATCTGCAAAACCCAGGTGCTGCTCCAAAACGTGGCCACCATCTTTGCTCACCATCCACTTTGTTAGTGACAGAAATGTCTTCTCTGAAAAACAAGAAGTAGAAATAGCACACTTTTAAAAGGCAAACCTCATATAGAATACACAAATCTCTCAAAACCATAGTTGTTGTCTTACCATGAATTATCAGTCTCAGGTTGGCTGGCCTGCTCATGTCTTTCTTGATGCTTCATTGCAGTTGCCTTTAAAACACAAAAACAAAAAAATGCAGTAAATCTTAAATTCCATTAAAAACTACAACAAACTAATTCTAAAACTAGAAAGGCAGCTAGCCATAAAACTAGTTTATCCTAGCTAACATACGATTTTATTTTCTCAGGCTACTGGCCAACATTAACTACTACCTGAACTAAATTTCACATTAGTTAACCTAATGTTAATATAAGATAAGCGTTGCTCGTAAAAAATAATTTTAATTCGGTAACTTAATTTAATAAGATGACAAAAGTCATTTGAAACGACAGCGCAGTTTACCATGGTAAAGTTCTGTAACCGCCATGTTGACGAGTAAATGTTACTATGGGTTAAACTGGTGTGCAAAAATCTGACACAAACACACAGACAAACGTACATATATTTTTACCTTGCTTGCAGGTCTTATTATCTCGTAAGGTGCATCGACACACAGCGCAGATGTTCTCCTGAACTCTCCCACTCTCGTGGGCTCATTACCCGGGAAATACCCGCGACGCTGCCCCGCTGCTTCCATGTCTTCCTCGGACGCGAGTGGCGCAGCGCGACTCGACTCGACAACAGACAACAATATAGAACCCATTATATATATTATCCACAGTAAATGCGGACAGTAAACTGATGCCCCGGTATATTTCTGACGTGCAGATATACTCCAAGATTTCTGACACGAAGTACAAACGGATTTTCCAATCATTACAAGCGATGTAACACATCCAGTGTAGTCAGTCCCAAGCTGTTGCGGCGTTGTAGACACGGTGTAGTGCAAATTGTGTCAATCCAAATGTAAGAAATGAGGAAAATAAAACGACCTCAATAGAATGGCGCCAAAGACACCGTTACAGCAAATACAGTAGTATACAGCAATTTAAAAAAATACAGTAAGTCTCTGTATGTGGGGTCTGACGTCACAGGAAATTCCCATGATGCAAAGGGTATTACAGTTATTTACTGTAAAGGGAATTTGCAGTATTATACTGGGTGATATACAGTAAATAACTATGGAAATTACAGAAATGTCTAACAGTGTAGATATGTGTAGATTCCCTATTCGACCGCTCCAGATATGTTGATGCGTCAGCCATCTCGCATTCACCAAAATAATCAATGAATATTCAAAGATATACAAGCATATAACTTGCTGTTGTAGATGCACACAGTCAATGTGCTCAAGGATTCGCAAACCGTTCCAAAAATTGCGGATGGCTTACGTATTGCGGCCCACAGAAACCGATAATGATAATGAGGCATCTAGGTATATACATCTATGGAGCATACTACTAAACCAGGGTTCCTCAAATCTTTCCCTGGAGGGCCAGTCTGCTGCAGAGTTTAGCTCCAACCCTGATCAAACTCACCTACCTGTGATTTTCTAATGATCTTGAAGACACTGATTAGCATGCTCAGGTGTGTTTGATTAGGGTTAGAGCTAAACTCTGCAGGAGTGGGCCAGATTTGAGGATGCCTGTACTAAACTTCAGCCGAGAAACTTGCTAACTAGCTCATTATTATGAAAGGCGATTTGAAAAGATTCATAAAAAACCTTATACTCACTTCTTCTGTAGATAAAGCTGGATCATAAATGATTCGGACGAACATAGATGCATTTATGTAGATCGGGGATCAGCGCATTCCCTTCAAAGCGAAAGTAACGTTAATCTTCTGCCTCTTCAGCGGCTCAGATGTCGGGAGTAAATGACGACTGCTATATTCATTATTACATCCAACAACAAAACACCTCTATCGCTTAATCGGAGACATCTTGCATTCCCCTGCACCGGAGTTGACACAATGGCGGACAGCTCTCAGCTCACTCAGGGCGGGTCTAAAGTAAGATGGCCTTGTCAATCAACTATCATGGGAGGGGCCTGTACAGAACTATGTCATTCTGACAGGAATCTCAGAACGGCCTGATTTGAGAAAGAGGATTTTAAAATAGGGATTTATAAAAAATGATGATCCCGCACACTATTGGTCCATGCTAAATATAGAAATTTATTACAAAAAACAGAGCCGTTTCGGTCCACTGACCTTCATCAAGCTTGTGTATGCTGTTACAGACAAGCCATTTAAAAACAGTCTCCACCAATGAATGTAATCGACACTACATGTGAACCAATCACCAACTTGTAAGACATGATTAGCGAGGACTCAAATATCCAATAAAAAGCACTTTTCAATATTACCAATAAACGATATTCCCTATTTTATAAACAAATCTAATGATATTTGCAAAGTCACATTGTTAGACAATAAATATCTAAACAAGATTACAATATCATCTCTTCACAATTAAGCAGACACTCAAAATTACAGTACAATAAAAAAACACCCTACAAAATTACATTAAATAATGCTTCATCATTTAACCCCAAGGGTGATAAGGTTTGCAAAGTCACAATCCAAAACAATTCACGTCTTAATAAAAGAGTTTCAATATCGCCACCACGTGGTGGAACCGACACCTTTTCAATCCCCAAAAAAAACGTAGGGAGGACACAACATGATTAGAAGAAAGGAAATGTGCAGCGACTGGATAATTGATATCCTTTCTCCTAATGGAGCTCTTATGTTCACTGATCCTCTGTTTCAATTGTCAAGATGTTTTTCCCACGTAACACAAACCACATGGACATCGAATAAGGTACACAACATGGGTTGAAGCACATGTAATGACAGAGTTAATTTTATATTTTCGACCTGTTCTTGGATGACATAAAACCGCAGTTCTGAATGTATTATTACACTGTGCACAATTACCGCACCGATAATTTCCTTTCTGTATAGGACTCAATAAGGTTTGAGATGTAGGAGAGACCGCACTCTGAAACCGGGCATGTACAAAAAGATCTGTAAAGTTTTTATACCGCTTATTTACAATCATCGGAGGATATCGAAAAAGAGGACTCAACTCTGGGTCCGAGGTTAGTAAATGCCAATGTTTTTTAAAAATGTTTCTGATCTGATAAGTTGTTGACGAATATGTAGTATAAAAGTAAACAAATGTTTTTTTTTGTCCGTTTTGTCTTCTTGTTTAACAACTCTGCATGTGTTATTTTAGAAGCTATATCAAAAGCATCATTAACCCATTTTATGGGATATCCTCTATCCAAAAATGTATTTTTCATAATCAGCGACTTTTCAATAAAATCAGAATCTGAATGGCAAATCCTTCTTAATCTGTAGAACTGACTCTTGGGTAAACCCCTTTTCAAAGAGGATGGATGGAAACTCATAGCTAATTAAAGAGTGTTACGATCAGCTTCCCTTCATGCTTCATGCACCCACATATCCAAAAAATGAACTTTTAGGGGGCTCACTTCAAGGGAAAATTCCAATTCCTCTACAAAAGTATTTAAAACGGTCACAAACTCATGAGCCTCCTCCAAGTCTCCCAAAAAAATACAAAAAATATAATTGATATATCTATACCATTTCATTATGCGAGAAGAAAATGGATTGACATCACAGTTATAAACATAGCGGTGCTCGAAATAACCCATGAATAAGTTTGCATAATTCGGGGCAAAAATTTAACCCATCGCTTCACTTGAAGATAAAAGTCCTTGTCAAAATTAAAATAGCTATATTTTAGAACATAAGAGGCCATCTCGACTAAAAAGTCTGAAGGTGGAGAAGAAGTCTCATCACGTTCTGCAAGATAGTACGTTAGGGCATTCAGTCCATTTTCATGAGTAATATTAGTATACAAACTAGATATATCCAAAGTTAATAACAACACCGTGTCAGATAACGAAACGTCCCTGTTTTTTGTAATAAATTTCTATATTTAGTATGGACCGATAGTGTGCGGGATCATCATTTTTTATTGATTGGATTCCACTTGTTGTTGGAGTGTTTTTTCTTACGCACCTATCAATTTCTCAGGTGTGCTGAGTTTGTGTTGATTGAAAATAGGGATTTATAAAAAACTTCTGGGTGGATTTTTATCATTATAGGATAGATGTTTACACACACTTCAAACACACATTTATGTTCAAACAACTTGTAAAGTGAATTTTGCATCCGATGACCCCTTTAAAGCGAAACTGAAACTAGCGGCATGGTTGTTGGAAAATACACAAAATAAACTCACTCGCTTTTTGACCTTGATTGCTTTATATAAGTCGCCTTGGAAATCGCAGCAGGTTTCAGATGAAAAAAAACGCAATTTATAATTAGGGTTGTTCCGATTCCGATACTAGTATCGGAAATTCCACCGATACCACAAAAAATTCTGGCATCGGTATCGGCGAGTACTTGAACCCATGTACGATCCGATACCATTTTCTTAAACAAGACCTATAGGGTGTTTCGCAAACGGAAGGCTGGATCCTACCGAGGCTGCATCCGTCCTAGTTCAGTCCTTCAGAGTCCTGTAGGCTAGACTCCTCATTGGCATATAAACGCTAGAATGAGACGCTCTAGTAAGTGCGCGTGGCTACGTCACATATGTTCCCCGCCTACCGCCACGGCACAAAAACACTAATAAAACTTGGTTTTGGAAAAAACCTTTGTATTACAAATCTTCATATTATTTGGCTTTCTATTAATGCAATACAATGAAAAACCGCCATCTATGATCTCCCTGTGGCATAAATTATTGGCAGTTTAGCGTTTAGTAAGTAATTTACACCAAAACAAAAGATAACATCCTTTCATGTCCGAAAACGTTATTTTTGTCTTAGATTTCATAATAAATTCAGACAAGCTCAGTACGGACTCGTTTTTCGTCAGTTTATTTTCATGAAATGGAATGGGTACAAAGGATTGTGGGTGATTGAAGGTTGCGGAGGATACATCCCATGCATCCTTCAAATTCAGCTGAAAGAAGGACGCGAAACGAAAGCTGTCTTCCAAGGATCCTTCCGATTGAGATGGCCTTCAGCCGAGATATGCAACCTTTGTAGGATGCAGCCTTCCGTTTGAGAAACACCCATAGTTATGCGCACTAGCTTTGCTTAACGCTGCAAATCGGAAATCAATTCTTCTTCGCTGCTCAGAATGAAAACACAGGAAGTTGTGCTGTGTTGCCACAAGCAACCACTATTTAGAGCAGCGAAGAAGAAATACAAACGTGCTAGCACATTGCCAATAAATCACTCGCATATGCGACTAAATAATGTGTAATATTAGCCACTGACTAATAAATGCTCAGATTTTACTCGCCAGTGTGTGAGTTGGAGGCTATGTATAAGTTTAGCACAGATATATTGTCATCCTCCGAACACTCTGACTGAGCGCTTCAGAGTTTCACTCTCCGTTAAGCGATCTGTGCTATTTATCAGTTCATCTGAATGAATGCGCAGCGCACCTGTATTTGGCGTACCGTAAGCTCTAGTGTGAAGTGCACGACTCGCCGTCGCTTTGCTTTTTTCCTCACACAGAGAGAGAGAGAGAGAGAGTCTTACATGTAGCGCATCAATTCTGCATGGTATATAAACGATATTCCTTGTTGTATTTTCCTGTCAAAATAACGGAGTTCCTTTGGAATTCTTCAGCTTTTAAGAACTGCTGGGTTCTCCAGTAGTAGGCGGAGCTAATGCGCAAACGACAATCTCGTTGGCTGGCGCTCACCTATTATCCGCCCTGTTTTGATTTCAGCAAATCATTTCGAGCGAACGCAAACAACCTGATTAATATTCATGAATCCATCAGCTCGTAAATCCTTAGTGCGTTTTATATTGTTCTTAGTAGAATTCATAGTATGATTATCTTTATCAGTATTACTGATAGTCCCCCATTTTTACAGAAACACTGAATGACCAAAAAAGCACCACCACCAGTCTTAAGTTCAGTTAAAATGACTAATATGTATTCATACATGGTTACCAAGTTTTAATTCTAATTGCTAAAGTTATATCATTAAATAATACTTGATTATCATAATATATTTATAATGCTTGACTGACTGATGTTGAGTGTACTTTTAGATATTTAAAAAGATGTGCCATTTTCCAAACATTATATATTATATTTTATATATTATTATATATTATATCTATCTATCTATCTATCTATCTATCTATCTATCTATCTATCTATCATCTCACAGTATATGGTGAAGCACACCATAAAATAATTGTATCGTTTCATACAGGGCTAGTAGTACATACAGCTGTATAACCAGATACACACCCAAGTATTGGATCAGTACTCGGTATCGGCCGATACCCTGAGCCTAGGTATCGGAATCGGTATCGGGAAGGGAAAAAGGGTATCGGAACATCTCTATTTATAGTCCAGAAAAACAGTAGCCTACTATATCCATTTTCATAAAAATGTGTGTGGAAAACAGAAGAAGAAAGCATATCTTTTGCAAGATAAAACGACAAATTATTTCCATGTTTTCCCCACAAAATTACAGTGCCCTTGAGCAGGCTACATTGCCATCTATTGGATTTTACTGATATTGCATCAAATTAGCTATTTTGGACCAACTGCCTCACGGGCTGGATGAAAATGCCCATAGTTTGCCCACCTCTGCAGATTCGTAGCATTTTTAAAAATCCCTCGCAGGCCGCCACAGGAGTGATAGCAGGCCGTAGTTTGGACACCCCAGGTCTTAATCAACAATTTGTTTATTAAAAACACACAACTTTTCACTTAACAAGACACTAATTGATGGACTGGAGTCATGAGAATTAATGTGATGTTTTTATCAGCTGCTTAGATTCTCATTTTGACAGCACCTGTTCACTGCAGAGGATCCATTTGTGAGCAAGTGATGTAATGCTAAATTTCTTCCAATGAAGAAACAAACTCATCTACATCTTAAATCGTAAATTTTTAGCAAATGTTAATTTTTTGGTGAACTATTCCTTTAAAAAAAACACATGTTCACAGCACATATAAAATAGCTAACAAAGTGTAGCTTCAGTGTTTATTGAAAATGCAAATTCAAGGATGCTTCGCATTACACACATTAGTCTTGACTCAATGAATGATGACTAAGGAAAATACAAAACACTGTAATTTATTGTGCTGCTTGGAGGCATTAGCATGCTGAATTTAAACAACACAACATATCCCTGTCATTTTCCCTGTTTGAAATGCTGTATCTCAGCATAGCTTATCTGATACAGATAGTAGCAGCAGATTCTGATGTTGCCTTATTCTGAAGTGAGGAATGGATCTCATATGGATGTTAGACACAGACGTGACTAATGAGAAGCTGCTGTGCTGTTCTCTCCTCTAACAAATGCCTTTGGGTCCACCTGAGCCATGGCATGAATTCATAGCGACTTTACAGGTTAATTAAATAACATTATCAAAATTCAGTATGACAAGACACAGTGTCTTACACATCTCTGATTTACAAACAAATCCTCAGTTGAATGAAGAATTTACGATTTTATCCAAAAGCAAAATGTAAATTTTCACAGAAATCTTAATAACATTCATACATTGGAATATAGGTCAGAAGCTCTGTGTAACAATAGAGAATTGCTCTTGCTTCTTTTTGGAGCATTTATTTTAGTTTCAGACGAATAACAGATTTAGTACGCATGCATAATGCAAATGCAGCCTTACTTTGATTGATTAAAGGAGGACACCATGCTGGGTTTTGGTGCTTAACAATAAATACCAAAAAAGAGCTGCAGTTTTAAGATTTCCACTGAGCCAAAAGCTACATGCAGTGATAAAGAGAGACATCTAAATATGATCATGGGATTCTTTTGAAAGATTACTGCTCACAGTACAGTAATCTCCTGGCTGCATGAATTTCTAATGCTGCATTTCACAAGGGAGTTAAATCACTGGATGGGAAAAAACACTGATAATTTGTTCACCAGTATAAATAACATGGACTTCATTCATTGTTAATATTACATTCATAGTTAATAGGGTTTTGAAGGAAGCCTGAACCAATTATTTTGTGATTGTTGCCCATAAAATTTCAAGCAGTTTCAGCAGTATCCTGTGATGTGCCACAATTTTTGTCCAGTTATTCTATAATTAATATCCCTGCAATGTATATGAGCCCATATTTCATTTAAAGGCTTCATGTAAATGGCTTAGGCTAAGGCTTCAGGTAATGAAAATGCAGTAAGCAGTTGTACACTTTCCATTATATTATATTATATTATATTATATTATATTATATTATATTATATTATATTATATTATATTATATTATATTATATTATATTATATTATATTATATTATATTTCAAATGTTGGGTTTGGTATACATTTCTTTTATGTTTTGATGAAAGAGTTCTCCTATGTTCCCCAAGGCTGCATTTATTTGATCAAATATAGCAAAACAGTAATACTGTCAAATATTATTTAATGCATTTAATGCATTAAATACTCAATTTAATGCATCCTTGCTGCATAAAAGTATTTGCATGGATATAAAACAACAACATTTTCTGACCTCAAACTTTTTGAACGACTGTGTATATTATATTTACATACATTCATGTAAAATTTATTCTAAAATCTTGATTTAAAAAGTCAACAACCATTTATTGTTCTATTTATTTTCTTGGAAAGGTGCATGTGCTAAAGATAAAAATCACCAGAAAGTCAAAGTAAATAGTTACTCATACATTAATGGAAGTACTGAGTTTCTGCTAAGCTTCTCTAGCAGATTATTCCGTTACAGTAGCACAGTAGATTTAGCAAAATAAAACATTTTATGCAATGCCATTATGTAAATATCTGAGAAAATTACATAAAGCAGCAGCAGTCATTAGCGATGTATGGCTGTGAACTCAGTGTTGCTTGCTGTATATTTCAACATAATTGCATCAACAGTCAGTGTCATGCACTATACTGTAGATCCTAGCTTTCAATCCACTGTATATTCAGTTGTGCTACTGCTTTGCAATCCTAGAAAATGTTCTCCACTACGTTATCACTCAAATACACTAATAAAACTGCAATTTATCGCCTGTGACAGACTATTCAGCTAACATTTGGCCATCGGGTCTGGTGTAAAGACTGACCACCTGTGCCGAGGCAATAATCAGGCTGGTAATTATGCGAATATTATGTGCCATAGAATATCTTTGAATGTAGGTTTTGTCTGAAGAAGCATGTTTGAAACAGAGAATTGGGTGAATAAATTGCAACTCATTCAATCCCAAAAGGATTACGGAATTGCACAGGTCAATATTAGCAGATTATGAGTAATCATGTATAGAGGTCAGTCTGTTCAAGGGCTTAGCAAGTTACTTTAATGTAGAGTAAATCAGTATTATTTGATAGCAGTAATTTTATGCCAAAGCTTCTGAAAATAGATATAGTTTAGTGATTTGTAATTTGAAATGGGAGTACAATATAAAATAAATATGAGACATGGGCAGTCAGCTGGTCATGGTCACAAAATAAACTCAGATGTAAAGCAGAAAGTTCTTATATCAACCTGAAAGGGTTTATTTTGTGACAATGCCTGGCTGACTCACCAAATAAATAAATACATGAACATGAAATATTGATTTCAGTTTTCTTATCATGTGAGGAGAAAGAGCGCGCAGAGGGAAACGAGAGATTTAAAACCAGCTTGGAGCCCGGTTGCCAGGGACAACTCTCAGATATACAGTTTCATGTCATTATGACCGCAGATTTCTGTGATTGACCAATCAGAAACAAGTATTCTGGAGAGCTGTGTAATGACACCAGATAGCCAGGTCAGTGAAATACAAAACAGTTCTTTCTCCAGAACTGGCTCTGGTGTGGTTTTACATAAACCAGCACGACGATCGCATTTCAGTGCCAAGAACAGAATATTGGAAAAATATCATGGGAAACAGAGGAGTATCTATAAACGTACATTTCGTTTAAAAGCAGTTGCTTTGCCCCAGTGGACTTCCAAAACCGCACAGCCAGAGAAAGAAAGAGAAAGGGAAACCACTTGAGTTCTCCGAAAGACATAAAGTGACAGAAAAAAGAGAAAATGCGGTTCAGAAAGAAGTATAAATGAGAGAAGAACACACTTCCTTGTGTATGAGGACTCTTACCACACTGCAGAGACGTCTACACAAGTTATGCTCCAGTGCATCTGTCTGACACTGTGTCAAAACAGAGAGTATGAGAGGTTCACTGATGCCTGAAAACTTCTGCCTGAGTGCCTAACACAAGCCAGAATATGACAGGAACTCCAACGCCTCTCCCATCCACCTCAAACTCATTTACCAGTGCAAAACATTGAAGTTTAACATCATATCACTCACTCATAAGAAAACAAACAAGCAGTGTGTTAAAGGAAATGGAAGAATTCACCAGAAATGAAAATTGTTATCATTTACTCACTCTCACATCACTGTAAATCCATATTACCTTTTTTCTAAGAGATGTCAGACTGCTATTGTCTATGCAATGAATGTGAATGGTCACCAGACTATTGCAAGTACAGCAGTCAATATGACTCTATATTCCAAGTTATTCATGTGATTTGAAAATGCCTATTCAAATGTGTCACATTACAAACAATTATCAGACACATGAGAACAAATGACGTTTGGTATCTTTGACGCTAAACCTGGTGTGATACATCTCAGTGCGCAACGCAATATCATGAGTGAATAACTTTTTTTTGTTGAAACTTTTATAGCACACCAGTCGTAAAGACTAATTTTAGGTTTATTTTATTGTACTTGACAGCCCCTAGTCACCATTCACTTTCATTGTATGGAAAAGAGCAGCATAAACATTCTTCAAAGTATCTCTTTTTATGTTTTATGCAATAAGAAAGTCGATTATGAGGGTGAGTAAATGATGAAAAATGATTACAATAAAATGTTGATTTTTACTTGTTACCATGTTTTACTGTTATCAGCTTGTGGGAAGCTGACAGGCATAAGTGATGCTATAACCATAAAGACATCTGGATCAAGATATGGATCCTGGATGACTGATCCGCTTGCCCCTGATGGTGATACGAGGGTGAGTTCATCAAATCTTTACTGTCTTAACTGAATTCCTCTGGATTTTTTGTGTGAAAGAAAAACGGCTTTAATCACTTCACACCCCTCACTTTAATCTCAACTGGTTTAGATTTTTTTTTCTTCTTAGCTAAAATGTCTTTGACTTCGTCTTATCAGCACTCTTTTTGTCCCTGCAGTATATTTTCTTGTAAACATGCCAAGAGTGTGGTTTATTAAATTACCGGCACACATTAAGATGCAAATGATAGGTGTAAATCTTGCAAGATTTCATTACTGTGGCAGCAAAGTCATTCCCAGTAAGAGCTGAATGATGTCTGTTAATTCCTGTGCCAGCATTTCCCACATACAAATGTTTGTATATTACTATTGGTTTCATATCTTTGTTTTCAGACATACTTTAGTATTCTGAGCTAAAAAGCAAAATCTTGTACGACTGTTTTATTTCCCTGCCTTTGTACAAGCTTTTCTGTCTTTCTCCAATTTCTTGAACAAATTTAACACATCCATCTTGGTTAGATGTCAGCAGCGAGTAAGTTGCTTGACAACTAATCCATGATCCCATCATATATTAATGCAACAACTTCAAAGAGGATAGCTGAAGGTGAAGTGGTGGAGTTTTTAGCTCCTTTGAGATGGATCGATACAGTAGAAAAGACCAGAAACAGAAAGGCATCTGGCCTGCAGATCTGTCTGAGCCTTAAATGATTGATGAGGGGTCAGAGAGTTGCCCTTGCTTGAAGCCTCTGATAGCCTTAGTATTTGTTTTAACAGTGAATACACACTTAAAGGGGTCAGACAGTTTAAAAACACGCTTGTTTTAAGAATTGGATTTTAGGAAGTCAGTTCAGAGCAGGGATAGGATAATAGGCAAGTAAAGAGCAAATTTAATACATCAGTCCCAAAGACTCCAATAGCATGCTGACCTTGACTGTGAAAGAATCAATGACATAAAAGAGCATCCACGATAAAGAAAAGGGGGGGGGGGGAAATCACGTGTCAAGTGAATGTCATGTGGTGTAACCATGCATTAAAAAGCAATAGCATATTTTCCTTTCACTGAATATATTTTTGCAGACATTTAATTGTCTGCAAAAATATTCTTAAAGGGGACATTAGACGCAAAAATCACTTTTACATGGTGTTTGCATATAAATGTGTCTTAGCAGTATAAAAATGCATCCATTCATTCCTTTTTTTAATCCCAGAAAAACCTAAACAGTTAATTATTTTGTTGTTGACGGTAACGTGCCACAGAATACGCAAAAAACAGAAGAGAGGGGTGGGGTGAGCAGTAGCTCATTATCATTTAAAGAGACATGCACCGAAATGGGTCGCTGTGAGCAGAGCTGTTTTTTGACAAGGTAAAGCATGTTGTTTTACATGACCTTTGAGGATTTTTAACCAAAGTATATTACAGACATTTCATGAAGACCCTAAGAGTCATACCAACTAAAAATATCATAACATTTTTGGAGAGTCACAACACGTTACATTTTACAATCAGAACTAACTTTGTCTCATCATAAAAAGGTAAAATTATCAGATATTTTAAGAGGTTTATTGATCTTGATCCAGTCAAGTTTTGTTTTTTGGTTTTATTCACACCACTTGACTTTTATTTGGTGGACAGAAGTTTTTACAATTTTAATGAGCAGTGAAACAGGTTAATTATTTTATTCTGCAAAATAATAATGAAAAACTATACAAAACTGCTTAAAATTGTATTCTTTAAGAATTTCATTCTTTTATCTTATTGTCTTTTTTCTTCTTTTACTGCATGTCCCCAAAAATATCAAAAATATTTTTAACGTATTTTTTGAAAAAATAAAAATAAAAATCCGAAACAAAGACCATTTTCGGTAGCACTTTATTTTATAGTCCTGTTCCATTTGTACATACTGAACCAACTCGTAACCCTTGTGAAACTTCCATAACCTTAACCCATGTAGTTACCTTATATTACCCTGCGTTTTCTTAGATAAGTACACGTAAGTGCACGTACTGTAAAATAAAGTGCAGCCTCATTAGCGATGTAATGTGTATAAACACTGATGTGCATTCATTTTTCCACCACCAGGTGTGGTACATGGACGGTTACCACAACAACCGCTTTGTCCGGGAATACAAGTCAATGGTCGACTTCATGTATTCGGACAACTTCACCTCACACCGGCTTCCTCACCCCTGGTCGGGCACAGGGCAGGTGGTCTACAACGGCTCCATCTACTTCAATAAGTTCCAAAGCAACACCATCATCAAATTCGACTTCAAGACAGCCACCATCAGCAAATCCGGTCAGCTGGATAACGCCGGCTACAACAACCGTTACCACTATTCCTGGGGTGGTCACTCCGACATTGACCTAATGGTGGACGAAGGTGGGCTTTGGGCCGTCTATGCCACCAATCAAAACGCAGGGAACATTGTTATCAGCAAGATCAACCCACTGACCCTGCAGGTCATCAAAAGCTACACCACCAACCACCCAAAGAGGAGCGCAGGTGAGGCCTTCATGATCTGTGGGACGCTTTATGTCACCAACGGATACTCAGGAGGGACAAAGGTCTACTATGCTTTCCATACCAACTCCTCTACTTATGAGTATATCGACATCCCCTTACAGAACAAGTATTCCCATATCTCCATGCTGGATTATAACCCTAGGGACAGAGCTCTTTATGCATGGAACAATGGACACCAGGTGCTGTATAACGTCACCTTGTTCCACGTCATTCGCTCTGAAGAACTCTAAAGTGACATTATCCATCCCTTTGAGATATACAGTAGCACTGATGGAGTTTATAACTGAAAAAAAAGAGTAATGCCTCATGATTGTTCAATAAAAGAAGACATAAAAATGTATCAAAAGTAATAGTTAATGGCAACATAATGAACAGCTGCCAAAAGGTCTTTGTTCTTTTGTAAGCTCTCCTTAGATAATTTTGTTTCAATTTTCACTGCAAAAAATGTATTAATTAGTATTTTTGTCTTATCGACCAGTAAAAATATTGAAACATTCTTAAAGGGGACATTAGACGCAAAAATCACTTTTACATGGTGTTTGCATATAAATGTGTCTTAGCAGTATAAAAATGCATCCATTCATTCCTTTTTTTAATCCCAGAAAAACCTAAACAGTTAATTATTTTGTTGTTGACGGTAACGTGCCACAGAATACGCAAAAAACAGAAGAGAGGGGTGGGGTGAGCAGTAGCTCATTATCATTTAAAGAGACATGCACCGAAATGGGTCGCTGTGAGCAGAGCTGTTTTTTGACAAGGTAAAGCATGTTGTTTTACATGACCTTTGAGGATTTTTAACCAAAGTATATTACAGACATTTCATGAAGACCCTAAGAGTCATACCAACTTGTGGAAAATGGGCATCTGATGTCCCCTTTAAAACAAGATCAATTTACTTGATAAGCAAAATTGTGTAAAATAATGTTCTTTAGAAAAAACCTGTTCTTAAAAATCTTCTGTTCTTCTAAAATTCTTACATTTGTTCTTAAAACACTATACATATAGTGTGTGTATTTTTTCAACATTTATGTCATATGTTGAAAAAAATACATAATATCTTTGAACATTAGAAATACTGTATTCTATCTGAAAACAAACCCAATTTTGCTTCAAGTAAATTATGTTGTTTTTTAGGTATATTTAGATATTTTAACTGCAAAACAAAAACACTGATTAATTAAAATATTTTTTACTGTGTTCTTAGTACTTGTACAGCTATTACGGACATGATATAGTTTCATAGCAGAGGGCAAAGAAGTGTGACGCAAGAAAGATGTCATTTAGTTACCCAGTTATGTCCTTTGTATCGAGAGCAATCAAAATTATTTAACATCAACTAAAGAACCGAAGGCACTGACTGTTGGAGGCACTCTGTTAAAGAACTGCAGCGTATTGTTGTGACTGTATGTAGTTTCTGATTTTCGCAAAGATTTGCATGAACATTTTTAGCACTACGGTTCACATGATTGTATTTATTTTTTCTCGCAGTAATATGAACCTTGTATGTGGAAAAAGAGATTAGATTAGTGATGGGTTTGCTGTTCTTCTTGCCATGTTTCATTTTTGCTGTATCTTTTGTGTTCTTTTTTTAAATTTGTGTTCATAAAGTGACTCTTAAATAGTAGGATGGATTGTAAGAAAAAGACGTCAAGAGTATATATATATATATATAGATATAACTTGTCAGCAAAAAAAGGTATCAAAAGACAATGTGAAAAAATGTATTTACAAGGTATTATTCTTTGACTGTATTTCAAGACAGATCCATGTGTCAGCTGTTAGAAGAAATAGATGGAATCATCTAAAACTGTTACGCTTGCATCCGTGTTGTACTTGCAATGTGATTCATATCAATAAAGCCAGTCTTTATTTTACACTTCTTGCCTAAGGGAAATGAAATCATGTGCCATATGTGTATATCAAATTACAATATCTGAAAATATAGCTCTATATAAATATAGAAAACAATAATCTCGTCATTTGTCTGCATAGAAAAAGATTTTGTGCAGATAATAACCCGACTCCAGCTTCCGAAGCTTCCGGAGCCAAGGGAAATGTCAAATGGGATTGAATAGTCTAAAGGAAAAAATAGGACCAGTCTAAAGGTAGATATCATTACCAGCCTATATTCTTTCTCCATGGCAACGGGGGCAGAAAGTGATGACCTCATCTGTTTGGCTGCAGTGAAAGAGCTGATCCGGAAGCGGTGGGACACGCGCTAAAGACAGAGCAACTCATTAGCCCTCAGCTCTTCTCTAAAGGCAGTGTCAAATTGAATTGTCTGGTCTGTCTGCGCTCAGCAAATGCACATTTAATTCAAGCCACCGTGACACTAGCAAACTGCTATTCAGGGAAAACATCAAGCGCTAAAGGTGCTTAGATTTAATGGCATTTCTTTCTTTCATCTCAAGGTAGCCATCAGAGCAGCTAATCTAATTCCCCTCAACTCATCAGTGCCATGGAGCCAGCACATAATTGAGCTTCTCTATGTTGCGTTCTCATCGTGATGATCAAGAGTCATCTTCATTCTTTATAATTGTTTATAATGTAATTATTTCAAATCAAACATCTAACGCTTGCAGATGCAGAAAGATCAGGCCCTTTCTGTCAGAGCATGCTGCACAACTTCTTGTCCAGGCCCTTGTCATTTCTAGGCTGGACTACTGCAATGCTCTTCTGGCTGGACTTCCATCAAACACAATCAAACCTCTACAAATGATTTAGAATGCAGCTGCACGACTGGTCTTCAACGAGCCCAAAAGAGCCCATGTTACATCTCTCTTTATCTCCTTGCACTGGCTACCGGTTGCAGCTCGCATCAAGTTCAAGACATTGATGCTTGCATATAGAACAACCACAGGCTCAGCACCCGCCTACTTCCACTCACTATTACGAATCTACATCGCCTCCAGAAGTCTGAGATCTGCTAGTGAGCGACGCCTCGTGGTACCATCACAGAGAGGCTCCAAATCACTCTCCAGAACATTCAAAATGTTCACCATTCCTGGCTGGTGGAATGATCTTCCCACCCCTATCCGGAGTGCTGGATCCCTGTGAATCTTCAAGCAACGTCTGAAAACTCATCTCTTTTGACACTACTTGACTTCATCCTAAACTTAAAAACAAACAAACAAACAAACAAACTTGATCTTTCTCTTTATTTATTCCTTACCTTGCTAGCTTGTACTTATTTGAACAATGCCTGAGACTTGGTGTTGCGAGCACTTCCTCTGTCTGATTGCCTCTTCAAGATGAATCGCTTTATGTAGTCCCCAATTGTAAGTCGCTTTGGATAAAAGTGTCTGCAAAATGACTAAATGTAAATGCAACAGACAAGGGATGGTTCACCCAAAAATGAATGTTTAATCATGTCGTGCAGTGTTGTTTTGGACTAAATGATCTACTTTTGTGTTCACAGAAGAAAGGAAATCATATGTAATCATAGTAAATGATGACAGAATTTTCATTTTTGGGTGAACTGTTCCTTTAATACCATATTGAGCCATATTGCAGTTTTTAAACAGGCGGTTTGGCTGGGTAACGTGGCCCTGTTAGCCCCTGCTGCTAGATGGCGTGACTGGCACCATCTGGCTGCAAAAAATCATCTTTCTCTATTGAGGGCCATTCAAAATTTGCCATGCAGTACATTCTGATGAAGACATTTTTGCAAGCAACATTTCAGGTTGGAACCTGCAGTATGGACCTTTTATTTTCATATAGACTGAATACGTTACAGAAAGTTTTAGACGTTATTTTGTTTTGGGCTTTTATTTTGTTGTGGGTACTTTTGGAACATTTGATTTTTGTATGTCATGCTCTATCCATAGCTTATGCATAATTAAGACCCCCTTCTTCAGACAGCCATGAAACTGTCATTGAGATGAATGGGGAAAGCTAAAAAATAGCTCTCTACAGATATTACAGGCCTTCTTGGACCTAACCAGCTCAGATTTAATTAAACAGTAAGTTAAATGCATCCTCAGGTTAAAATTCAGAAATTAATAGAAATAACTGGCAGTACTGAAGACAGGTTTAGTTCAGCCCTTATTACTAGCACAAAAATAAGTGCACGTAATCTTAGACTTAATCTGATCCTTTTTATCTTGTCCTTCTTGATGTGTTTGCCAACTCTTACCAGCATAAATGCAATAGTCCTAATGTGAACTGAATCATTACATGCTATGACCTTTAGATTTCTATACTTGACCCTAGTATAACTTAATTAACAAGCACAGATGGTGGACAAGTGACCGTATCAACCACAGCAAGACATCCGGGCATTTAACAGCTATCTTGCTATCTGGCTATTAGTTGACATTATACAGCCTACTGTAAGTGATGCCAGAATGAAAAGGAAAACAATTCATTATGATTTAATGAAAGATTATGGAGAATATTTTTTTTTTTACTTTGGAATAATATACCCTCATGTATATACATTCAGTAAAGACCATTAATATGCATTAAGAAAGAGAGTACTCTAGGCTACATTTATATTTTATTTTGAAATGTAACACTGTCACATCAAAGTTTACTTCAATGATAAACTAAAGGCAATTGATAATGAAAACTGTCTGAGACTGCCTTTTTTGTTGTTCTGAATTCAAATCAATTCAAAATATTCTCCTTTCATTCTCAAAAAGCTATATAGTTTCAGAATTGTAGTCTCAACCCTGTTAAAAAAAATAAAATAAAAAAACATATGCTGGTTATGTATGTTTTGAAGCATGGCAGCTGGTTTTAGCTGGTTATTAGATGGTAATGAGCTGGTCCTGAGCAGGAGCTAGTTGCTTAGGGCCAGCACGTGACCAGTTTAAACCAGACCAGTTTATAACCAACTCAGGACCAGCTTAAACCAGCTCAAAGCTACCATGCTTCAAAACATATCTAACCAGCATATAACCTACTGTTTTGTTTTGTTTTGTTTAAATTTTTTTTTCAACAATTCAATTCAATTAAATTCCAGTTTATTTGTATAGCGCTTTTTACGATACAATCGTTGCAAAGCAGCTTTACAAGAAATTAAGTTTCTACTATATATATATACATATATATATACACACACACACACATACATATATATATATATATATATGCATACACATATGCACACATATATACACATACACATGTGAAGAAGAAACCCAATATGTTTAAGTTATGACAGACTTAACTTGGTAATTATGTGTTGTCTGAGGGTTGGCATCCTCCGTGGTCCTCTGAGGGGTTGCCATCATCTCTTCTCAGGTGTTTGGTCCTCTCGGATCTTTTTAAGGGTTGGATCCAGACTGACGCTTCAGTAATTCCTAGTTACCATACCGTGGCAGAATCAGAGAAACAGATAGAGACATAATTAGCGTAGCTGCTGTCCTATTCAAGCAAAAATGATTTGTTCAACCCAATCTAAAGAATTATAATGTCAACAGGGAAGAAGCTATATAGTCTCAGATATGGTGAGCTGTTCAGATGTGCTGTTCAGATGTGAGATGTGCGGCCGATAGGGTTCGGTTTGTCCCTATGGACATCCTAAATGTGCACTTATCTTTTTAGCTACAGCATCGGATTTCTTCCGCTAACAGCTCTCCTCTCTCAGTTGTCTTCCTATAGTGGGAATGGCTTTTAAGTAAATTACATAGAGTACATCCCATGTTGCTTTGCTCATAATGCCTCTGAAGGGGAACGTGTTTTCTATTTTATCTTTTATATACCGTATATAAAATGCGACTATTGTCTATAAACAAACTACACCATGGTCACATGATTTCAATGTCACCACAACATTAAGCTTTCAACAACTCGGTCATGTTTCGGTTTTTACTTAAAGTGCTTCAGTCTTTACTTAAAAGACGTTTTCCCTGAACATTTGAGTTTATATAGTTTGCAGGAGAACAGTTTGATTGGCTTGCAGGTGCAAACACAATGTTCGCTGTGATGACGTTTAATGTCCCTGACAACCTCTGATTTCCCATTTAGTCACTTGTTAGCAACTGCCTTTTTCAAAACAAGTAAAAGCTTTAAAAATTCACAGGGGGGCATTACTGATGTATTTTATACTGTAGAATAATAAATGACAATATCCTGAGTTTGTGTTAACCACAGAGCTTATTTTAGGCATCTAACCAAAACATTTTTTTTTTTGATAAACCCATTGACTTTGATGATGATGGAACCAGAAGTGTTAAAATGCTCATTTCTGGGTTTTGGTCTACAGAAATACATCATCCCTGTAGCACTCTACAGTGAAAAAAATATTTACATTAAAGCATTTTAACACTTGGTAAGATAAGGGTTCAGAGACACTTATGTTTACTGCACAGGCTGCCTGCATTACATATCAAGAGAAGTAACATAATCTCACATTTTTAGAGGAATAAGAAGGACTGAAGCACCTACATTATGAAAGCAATGAGCTAAAGGTTATCTTTAGAAGCGCTGATAAATGGCAAACATGACCATGTCAATGCATTATTTAGTAGATGTTTTATACAAGCACTACAATATTCTTTTGCTTGGTTGTTCCTCTTGCCTTGCTGTCTGTTTCTCACCTCACCTGGGATGTGTGAGGGTGCTAAAGTGTTGCTGTGCATACCTCTGCAGCAGCCCAGAGCAACACCTCTCTCCTGACTGATAATGGCTTTTCAGAAAACGGAGCATCTGCTCTGTGCTATTTTTATCTTTTTTATTCCCTCTCCGATTCTGTCTTCAGGGGGGTTGAGCTATCGCGACTCTATCTATCTATCTATCTATCTATCTATCTATCTATCTATCTATCTATCTATCTATCTATCTATCTATCTATCTATCTATCTATCTAAAGATATTATGTCACATCATCATTGAAATGTTCATGTCGAAATTTAGACAATGTAGGAGTAATGTATAAATCATATTAAATTAACAGTAAAATACAGAAAATGGTTTAAATATAATTAACAAAATTAAATACATTTTAACAATTTACGAGACTATATATTTATTTATACAAATTGCAGGCCTCATGAGGTATTAAGGGTAACACTTTAGAATATTGTTCCGTAGTTAATGAATAACTACACAGGAACAAATGACTAATGCACTATTAACATTCTAGTAACTACTATCAACAAACAAGAAACTCTGATTAATGATTTAGTAAGTAATAGCACTCAGTTGAAACTGGTAGTTTACTATTAGCTAATCGATAACTACTATTTTTTTTCTTATATCCTACAGAACTACTAAGAACTACTGTATACAGGTCCATAATCAATGTGAATTATGCATAATGTATAATTAATTCTAAAGTGAAGATCATAGTAACCCACTAGTAATGACTCAAGTATTACCAAATCCTTCTAAAGGAACTACTAACTTGGATCAGTATTCTAAAGTGAAAAGCATGGCAACTCCCTACTGGCAGTATTCTAAAGTGAAGATTGCGGTAACCCACTAGTAATGATTTAACATCACCAAATCTAGCAAAATGAATTACTAACCAGAGCCTTACAAAAACCTCAAAAGTTTACAATAACTTCAGTAATTACTAGGGAGTTATCATCTTCACTTTAGAATACTAATCCAAAAATTTTGTTAAGGATGTAGTAACACCTGAATGATTACTTTACAAAACCCTCAAAAGCTTACAATGATTTCAGTCATTACTAGAGAATCATTAATTATCATAGAATTATTATTCACTTTAGAATGCTGATCCAAATAATTAGTAATTCCTTGTGAAGAATTTGGTAACACTTGAGTCATTACTAGTGGATTACCATGACTTTCACTATAGAATTAATTATGCATTATGCATTATTCATTTTAATGATGAACCTTGTATAGTATAGCATAGTGTAGTGTAGTACAGTGTAGTACAGTTTAGTATAGTACAGTACAGTTTAGTATAGTACAGTACAGTACAGTACAGTGTAGTGTAGTGTAGTGTAGTGTAGTGTAGTGTAGTGTAGTGTAGTATAGTATAGTATAGTATAGTATAGTATAGTAAAGTAAAGTATAGTATAGTATAGTATAGTATAGTTGTCACGCCCCTGAACTGTTTTGTTGTGTTTTGCTCCCCATGTGTTCCGTGTGACCCAGTTTCTGCCTCCCAGTCTAATTGTTAATTTGATTCCAGGTGTGCCTCCTTAGTTCCCTCGTTATCCTGAGTTTAAAAGACTGTCCTTTCAGTTAGTGTTTGTTGGTCCTTGAATGTCTTCCCTGCTTGTGATGTGTGTTATTTTGATTAAAAGACTCTCGTTGTAAAGAATTCCTCGTTCCTGGTTCCCGTGCCCCCGTGAACCGTGACAATAGTATAGTAGTTCTTGGGGAAGTATGAAAAAATAATAGTTACCGATTAGCTAATAGTGAACTACCACATTTGACTAAGCACTATTACTTACTAATTCATTAATCAGAGCTTCTTGTTAGATAGGCTACTAGTAGTTAAGAGTGCTAATATTGCATTACTCATGTGTTCTTGTGTAGTTAGTCATTAATGATGGAACGGTATTCTAAAGTGTTATCGTATTAAGATAAGCTGTCAAACATTTTTGAACATTTTTGAATCTAAAAATCCATCTGTGCTGACAAATTTGAATGTTTACAATTCATCTTAGTTCATGTTGTATCGTAGGTTTTAAAAGACTGCCTGCAAAACTCAAAATAAAATCAGACACCACACCAACAAATCGCACCCTTATTATGTGTATTATTATTATTTTATTCATTATTATCACTTATTTTTATAGCTATTACTTTTAAAGAAAAAAGTTTAAAGATGCATACAATATAAATATAAATGTTATACTATGTGTTGGCTGCTCATAGTCCCAAAAATAGTCTGCCATAAATCCAGTTACTGTGTAAAAAGTCAAACAGAAATGAAATATGACTCTATATTGGATATAAAAAACTCTAACACAGAGAGGGAACTTGTCTCTTCATTTTAGATGTTCACCACATGTTACCGCTCCAGTCCCATCATCACTTAAAAAGGCTTAGCCTGAGGACTACACACTGAGTAATGGGGGAGAGGGGGGTCTGCTTTGATGTCCTGCTGCCTCATCAATCGGAAAACTCTGCCTGTCTCATCTCCAGTTCAGCGAGAGCACCATAATCGCACCCGACTTCACTAAAACTACTGAGTTGATTATTTTTATTCAACTGCTGTTAATTTATGCATTTTTCTGATTTGTTAGGATACCAAAAAGTATTAAATTAGTTGAGGAAAGTGCTTACATCTCTGTACAATCACAATAATGTGTTTCTAAGAAAAGAAATCCGTGCTTCTGTGCACCACCTGTGCTCAAGGGTGATTAGCAGAGATGAATATTGCTGATTTGCATATAATGGATCTTCATAAGATAGGTTGTTCTCAACCTGCATGCTTTCATAACAATCCCACTCATTCATAACTTAGCAGCTGAATCTAAGATGACTTGTTTCTTTGATGGATACTATTTCAGGATCAGGAAGGAAGAAATTATTTAAGAACTTACATCACAAGGGGAAGAGATTCAGAGACTTCAAAGATGTTCAAACACAGGGAAGCGTGTGGAACAGTGTGCGTTCTGTCAAAGACAGAAAGAGAATGAGAAATTAATCGTTCAGCTTGCACAGAACCACAGTACTTTGGACAGTAATGATGCCTTTTGAAATGCACTTGCCCAGGCACAATCATCATGAGATAAAAGTCTGAACAGAGGAAAATGTATATTGCGGTCGGTCACAGAAAGGCTGGGATGAACTAAAATTTCTTTGTGTTCTGCTCAAGCATATTGCACATGAATCTGTTTCACAACAAAATGCATTCGTTTTAAATTAGCTTAAACACTACCTGGCTTCCTATTAGGGTTTCTGATGTTCAAAACATCCAACTACAAGATTCATTCCCTCCAAGCTCTGATACAGTTTCAGAGTATTGCATAAGTATCCATGTGGTACAGAATCACAGAGACACAAACCTGACACACAGCATGTATCAAAGTGGAGTTATGTAATGATGTTCCACAATAAGATTTTATTCCCATAAGTACTCATATATTCACCTTACTTTGACCAAAGCACTATATAAACTATACATGTCTATATAAACACATTCTGTTTGAATATTTCCACCGTTGATACCCAAGGAAAAAGATACAAATAACCAATAGGAGGGTATGTTAATTGTCACAATGGGAACTTGCTTGTACCTTAATTAGCCCTAGAGGGAAGTACCTTAAAGTTAAAAATTAGTACCTTGCATAGTAGTACCTTACTGGTACAAATTTGTACCTTTTGAAAAGGTACTGCCCTAATTACAGCTTTTGTACTTTTTTGCTGAGAGTGTAGGCTACTTTTGTGAAAGTAATTTTCACATATTGTCATATAGTTTCAATAACATCACAATGAAACAGAAGAAGCAACAGATCTTTTCTTCAGTATTGTGACATATACGTCTATATGTAATGGATTACTGAAAAAAATATAGAATGTAGAACAGGACTTGGTTCTACCCATCAGTTGTTGATTGGATTTTGAGATGTAGGCGATGCATGAGGCTGATCATGGAGGGACAACTAATATCTTTCATTTCACCAAACTGATTGTTCACTAAAAAAAACTCACAAATCATGTTTCATTTCAAGTTTGGTTTTGATGTGACATAAAAGCAGTGATATCTAAGAATGTGAGTTATACACTTACTTTTAATTCCAGTATTCCAGTTAACACCATTATTTATTCATTTAGACTGATTTGATGCAGAATGTGCACAAAATGCCTCCACGTTTCCCCATTATTTCTCAATTACCCACCACCAAACCCACTGTATGTTTTATGAGGTCTATTAAAATTCAATGGGATAGAAAGGAGAGACATTGTGTTCCACTGTAACTTTAACCACTGATGTTGCTGTTTGACAGCGTCACTTTAGAAAATGGTTTATACACTTTTAAATGTCATATTTCAAAGCATTTGCATTGTTGCATTCTTTTTCTCCACTGAGAAAATACCCTTGATATATATGGAAGAATTGTCCATAATAAGACCCAGTGTTGCAGAAAGTTACTTTTAAAAGTAATGCATTACAAAATTGTGTTACTCCCTAAAAAAGTAACTAATTACGTTACATAGTTACTTTTTATTTTGAGTTACTTTTTTAATCTGGGCAGGGCTTGCTTGTTTGCTTTTAATAAAAAAAAAAAAAGTTCTTCTTTTACAAATGTAAAAGCCCTTTAACAACAAAAGTGAAATGAATACACCTCAAGCTGAAGGAAATGTAAATTCATGTCTGTACAGTAGAGGGCGCAGCTCAAACAAATTGCATGAAGAATATGACACACAAGAAGAAAGTTTAACACTATTCAGCAATAACAAAAAATGAAACACTAATTCATTTTTGCTATGGTTGAATTGGATCATCGAAGGTCAGTAGCAAAGACATTGGTTAATAAAATGGGATTAAATACATAAAGGATTTAGTATTAAACATATTTCATTATTGCAAGTTTGTGTAATATTCGGAGTTTGAATTTGTCTTTTATTCATTTTGAGGAATACTGAATCTGTTTATGTGCAGGTGAGATGATTAAATACATGTTCATATTTAGTCTAGAACTACAGTAAGCATCATGTTCACAGCACACACAACGCTTCTGCACTTACTCCCGATTTCTCTCAACTTGGCAACACGAGAGCTGTCAGTCAAGACACTGGAAACAAAGTAACTGAAGTTATTTGAAAAAAGTAACTCAGAGATATTTCCTTCTAAATTAAAAAGTAATGCGTTACTTTACTAGTTACTTTAAAAAGTAATCTGAGAACGTAACTCGCGTTACTTAATATGACATTACTCGCGTTATGTGTTACCCCCAACACTGATAAGACCTATAACATGCATTAAGAAAGGAGATGAAGTTTCATTTCAACTTAAAGAATAAAAACATCACATTTTTATATTTCATTTGATTTTCTGCTACACTTATCCCTTGCATGCATGAAATTGTTTATCTGCACTGCTCTGCAAAAAGCATTTTTAATCAGTATTTTTGGCTTGTTTTCCATTAAAAGTACCTAAACATCCCCAAAACAAGATATATTTGCTTGAGAAGCAAACTTGTGTAAGATATTAAGATTTCAAAGGATATACCTTAAAATAAGTTTATTTTCTTACCCCACTGGGCTTTTTTTAAGAATAAACCACACAAATTTTGTTAGATTTATGCTTAACCAGAAAGAAAAACAACATGGTGATATTTTTAGCAGAAAACAAGAGAAAAGTAATGATTGAGAAAGTGATTTTAGGTTATTGTGGGAAGCAACAGTGTTGCACCACTGAGCACTTAACAACACTCTTCACCTGAGGGATCTTTTGTTCTGTTTTCTTCACTCACCAATCAATACTGCACTTTCTCCTCAGGATAAAGATAGTTCAGGAGATTGAAATACACGTGATGTGCTATGAATTCGAGAGCCGTTTCAGACTGCTATTTCTAGATGTGCACTGGGTTTGAGAGAGGAAACCTCTTTCCCTTTCACACAGTATGACATTTCTGAGGGGCCTATGGAAAGGGTGACATGCCAGAAATAAACGCTTTACTTGTTTTGCTATTTAAATCTTATTTTCTGTTCCATTTGTTCTTGAAATCCAATTTCATCAAACTGCTGTTTTCTGTCTCAACAGAAAGAAAGCCGTGTTCAATTACCTTCCTAGAGCTCTCATGATCCCACCGCTAATCTATCTGACCTACAGCTGACTTTGTGTTTTCCTCTTTTGGAAAATGCAATTTGGAGATGAGGCATTTTGTCATTGGCACAACCTGTCTGTGACAGATACTTTGAGCTTGTTGTCTAGCTGAGAGAAAGGAGAAAATGTGATGAGAAAGAGTGACGAGAAATGAGGAGACATAAGATAGAGAAAGAGAAAGCTGAAGTGTCCACTGGAATAATTCCTCTGTTATCCTTCAGCATTAAGGTTGAGCTCTCACAGAGCATGTGGTTATGTCTCGGGACATCGCATCTGAACCACAGTCTGACATGTCAGAAGGCCCCAAATATATGTATTTATTCTGTTTTAAAACAACTTTCTATTTAAAGAGAAATTAAGAAAAACTTTTGCTTCTGATCAAGTTGGTTTGGTTCATAATTATTTCTCCTAAATTTAGCAGAAAAACATATAACTGGCTGGTTAATGGCAGATTCCATTGTGACATTAAATTCAATATACATTAAATTTTCTCTCTTCATATATTGAAAAATATGACAATATATTTACTTATATATTGTAATGGATTTTCAATAAATTCATAATATAGATGTTACGTGATAAAAAAAATGGTATTGTGTGTGTATAAGTATATCTGAGCATGTATTGTGTTCACATTTATATGGGAACATGTGTGTGAAATATACATATATTTCATATGTATGTTATTAGGAAAACATATATTGCGATATATTTCCATATACAGGTGCATCTCAATAAATTAGAATGTCGTGGAAAAGTTGATTTATTTCAATAATTCAACTCAAATTGTGAAACTCGTGTATTAAATAAATTCAATGCACACAGACTGAAGTAGTTTAAGTCTTTGGTTCTTTTAATTGTGATGATTTTGGTTCACATTTAACAAAAACCCACCAATTCACTATCAGCCAATTAGAATATGGTGACATGCCAATCAGCTAATCACCTCAAAACACCTGCAAAGGTTTCCTGAGCCTTCAAAATGGTCTCTCAGTTTGGTTCACTAGGCTACACAATCATGGGGAAGACTGCTGATCTGACAGTTGTCCAGAAGACAATCATTGACACCCTTCACAAGGAGGGTAAGCCACAAACATTCATTGCCAAAGATGCTGGCTGTTCACAGAGTGCTGTATCCAAGCATGTTAACAGAAAGTTGAGTGGAAGGAAAAAGTGTGGAGGAAAAAGATGCACAACCAACCAAGAGAACTGCAGCCTTATGAGGATTGTCAAGCAAAATCGATTCAAGAATTTGGGTGAACTTTACAAGGAATGGACTGAGGCTGGGGTCAAGGCATCAAGAGCCACCACACACAGACGTGTCAAGGAATTTGGCTACAGTTATTCCTCTTATTAAGCCACTCCTGAACCACAGACAACATCAGAGGCGTCTTACCTGGGCTAAGGAGAAGAAGAACTGGACTGTTGCCCAGAGGTCCAAAGTCCTCTTTTCAGATGAGAGCAAGTTTTGTATTTCATTTGGAAACCAAAGTCCTAGAGTCTGGAGGAAGGGTGGAGAAGCTCATTGCCCAAGTTGCTTGAAGTCCAGTGTTAAGTTTCCACAGTCTGTGATGATTTGGGGTGCAATGTCATCTGCTGGTGTTGATCCATTGTGTTTTTTGAAAACCAAAGTCACTGCACCCGTTTACCAAGACATTTTGGAGCACTTCACGTTTCCTTCTGCTGACCAGCTTTTTAAAGATGCTGATTTCATTTTCCAGCATGATTTGGCACCTGCCCACACTGCCAAAAGCACCAAAAGTTGGTTAAATGACCATGGTGTTGGTGTGCTTGACTGGCCAGCAAACTCACCAGACCTGAATCCGTGGGGTATTGTCAAGAGGAAAATGAGAAACAAGAGACCAAAAAATGCAGATGAGCTGAATGCCACTGTCAAAGAAACCTGGGCTTCCATACCACCTCAGCAGTGCCACAAACTGATCACCTCCATGCCACGCCGAATTGAGGCAGTAATTAAAACAAAAGTATTGAGTACATATACAGTAAATGAACATACGTTCCAGAAGGCCAACAATTCACTAAAAATGTTTTTTTTTTTATTGGTCTTATGAAGTATTCTAATTTGTTGAGAGAGTGAATTGGTGGGTTTCTGTTAAATGTGAGCCAAGATCAAGTCAAGTCACCTTTATTTATATAGCGCTTTTAACACTACAGATTGTGTCAAAGCACTTAACAGTATCAAATTGAAAGATAGAGTGTCAGTAATGTATAATGATAAGATTAAACACTCAATTTTCAGTTAAAGGCATTTCATTATTGAATTCAGGGATGTCATTGTCTAGCTCAGTTTAGTTTAAATAGTATCTGTGCAATCAAATCGGCGATAATCGCTAGAAATTAAGTGTCCCCAACTGAGCAAGCCAGAGGCGACAGCAGCAAGGAACCAAAACTCCTTCTGTGACAGAATGGAGAAAAAAAAAACCTTGGGAGAAACCAGGCTCAGTCGGGGGGCCAGTTCTCCTCTGACCAGACGAAACCCGCAGTTCAAAAGTTTATATTTCTATTTTTATTTTGTTGCAATTTCTAACAATAATAGTATTATGTAGTTAGGTATTTTATTATACTTTTAGTTATTTTGTTATATTTTTAGTTTTATTGTATTTTAATCGAGGTCTTCACTGGGGATATGTCTCTGGGGCTCATCTAGGTGTCCTGGCCTCCGCCGACGACCAGGGCTGCAGACATCATCTCCCGGCACCGATCCACCATCTGATTGGATACGGACTCAGAAACAGAATAGGAAAGAAACAGACAAATATTAGCGTAGATGCCATTCTACTTACGATGTAACGAGTACATTGTGTGTTATGGGGAGTGTTCCCGGTTCCGGTTGATCTAATTAATGCAGCCTAACAATCCTTTAACGGATTTGAATCACCACAATTAAAAGAACCAAACTACTTCAGTCTGTGTGCATTGAATTTTTTTAATACACGAGTTTCACAATTTGAGTTGAATTACTGAAATAAATGAACTTTTCCACGACTTTCTAATTTATTGAGATGCACTTGTATTTTGCACTTAATCCATTAAGTTACAAATGTCAGATCTCATTTTCCATCCATCATGTTACCATGACCTTAAAAATACAAAAATTTTAATAGTTTTTTTTCTTTCATTTATTTCTACACCACCACACATATTTTCATGCATGAAATGTGTAATGCAAACAATTGAATATGTGTTCAGCTTTATTTAAACCTATGTGTTAAGTCCTGAAAGAGGAACTAATTGAGTGTTTCAAATAGGCTTCATATAAAAAAATATGTGCAGTCTTCATTATGGTTTCGTGTGTTAGCTAAATAAACGCACGATGAAGGAATGTAAACAAAAACAGAGTCTTTTAATAAAAATCCAAATCAAGAAACAGAGAATATCCAGGAGCAAGGGGTAGCAAAACACATTGATCAAATAATAGCAGACAAAGAAGCAAGACTGAACACAGGCTTTAAATACAAAACGTAATCAAGGGGAAACAGAAACAGGTGAGGAGCTAATTAACTAATGAGGAGAACTAAGGAAACTGGGTCAATGTGACAATTACTATATATTTTATAATAATTAGCCATGGTCCATACTGCAGTATACTGAAAAAGCACTAGTTTACCATATATGGAAATGTATTATTTAATATATCACATTATATTTTCCACTATATACCCATATATTTTTGATTCATAAGGGAACATCATATTTCTTAACTAATAACTTGCCTATGTAAACATGAAGCTTATTATTTTTACAGATTTAGTCATTCGCAATTATCCATTGCAAACTGGCTAGTGAATTGTTCTCAGGGCATATAAATGTTTAATTAATTAGAGACAAGGAGGAATGGGGATTATAGAAGCTAACTAATAAGTGCCTATAATTAAACTGATTTTCCTTGTTTAGCATTTTTTGTAATGAAGGAATCTTGTTTCAACCATATTCGAATGAGAATCAAATTTAAAATATTTCTGTGTAAACAATATATCTTTGTAGTCTTTTTTATGTGTACTGCATAGTATGATAAACATGTTTTGCTGTACTTCGGAGTCTGCTTCTATAGCTGCTGGTTATTCATACCATTTTTGTACCTGTTTTGTGGCTGTCTTGGCGTGCTTGACAGACAGTGAACAGTGCGAGTAAATCTCATGCTGAGTTTCTATTTCGGAGCATTTCTTCAGTCGGTTTGTCTGGGGTGGATGGGACTGCGTTAGGACTATGTTAGATGGAGTGCAGCATTTGTGCACACTACTGCAATAAAACAAGTGTCTGCATGAGGCTTCAGGGGCTCAACTGTGCATAGAGGACAAGCTGACAGTTCCATCTGCCTCACAATTTCTCCACAGATGTCCACACACACACTTGCTCGTACACACACACACACACACACAGAGAGAGAGAGAGAGACAAGCACGCACGACGGAGCTGTTTTGTTCAACCCATCACTCATTACATTGCTGTCTTGCTTTGGCATCCGTTTCTTGGCAGTGTCATACAGGGCAGCAGCAAAAAGATCGACGGGTTTGAGAGAAAACTAAAGCCGCCCACCCGGTTGTTCTTCCCTATTAGTTTAACAAACTCTTGAATGTTTGAAAAGGCTATGAGGACTGCAGCAGCTTTAAGCAATAGTTTTGTCATCATTTACTCACCCACATGTTGTTCCAATCTTGTATGCTGTTATTGAACAATAGTTCATAGTGACCACAACAGTCAAGATCCAAAAATGACAACTTCTATTTGCAGAGTGAAGTTCCAAGAGGACAGTCCAACACTGGGGCTCATCACTGTTTGTATCACTTGTCTGTGTTTGAGCATTCCAGATAAACTGTGCATTAGTGGTTGGGATTTTTCAGTGACTCTTTCTGCAGATTACAATTATATCCATATGGTAGTGCCAAGAGACTGTCTTTATGTATGAGTCGTTGAATTGTTCATTTAACCAATTTGTTCAGAACATTAATCCATTCAGGAACATTCAGGGTCATTGCATCATTTGTTCAACTGATTCATTCAAACACATTTTTCAGTCTTTAGTGAGTCATTGAACTTTTTTGAGTCACTGAATTGTTTATTCACTGATTTATTGTAGCTCAAAGATATATTGCTCTGATTTTTGTGGTCGCTTTGTTTAGAACTATTTTCGCTGGCAAAGCAAAAATTGACAAAGAAATCTAAAAATGTAAGTTAATCAATATTAATTTTCTGCTCATTAAATTGTTGTACATACATATGCACACAGTCTTCAACTGTGAGTTGTGGGATGATAGGCTGTTTGATTAAATAAAACTTCTGATAAAAGTATCAAATTCTGATTCTGTTTGTTTTTGTTTTGTTTACAGTGTATGTCTATTTTTCTTCATTATGCATACCTGCTTAAAGAGATAGTCATCATTTACTCACCCTCAAGTTATTCCAAACCTGCATGAGTTTCTTTTTTCTGATGAATTCAAAAGAAGATATTTTAAAGAATATGGGTAACCAAACAGTTGATGGTCCCCATTGACTTCCATAGTACGGGTAAAAAATACTGTGGAAGTCAATGTAGATCATCAGTTTATTTTATTTTTTTTTTGTATTATTTTTCAAAATATGTTCAACACAAGAAATAAACTTATACAGGGTTGAAACAACTTGAGTAAATGAGTAAATGATGACAGGATTTTCATTTTTGGGTGAACTATCCCTTCAAAGAATATCAGAAGAAAAATACTATGAAAGTCAATGGGGACCAACATAGAGCACATTTCATGGTCCACATAAATATAACAACATATAAGTAAAAAAAAAAAAAGGTGAGCAAATAATGACAGAATTTTCATTTTGGTGTGAACTACACTTTTAACAACATCTTACAAAGGACTGCGTTGCTGTCAGTTTAATGAGGACACTGGAATGAGGAAAAAGGCGAGGGAAGGGTGAGATGTCCTTCACTGGGTGAAGAGCAGGAGAGTGGGTGTGTTGGGAGAGATGTCAAAGGAAACAAGGGCCACATGGCGTTCACGCTGCTTCACTCAGCGTGCTACTGCACAGACGCCTTGACAGGAACTTCTATGCAAGGTTAACAAGATGCAAAATTATGAACATACAAAACGGGTCAGTCTGTCTTTCTGCATAGCATGGGACCGAAGCAGAGCTCTCCTGAGATTTCAGACGCCACAGCACTGCAGACTTTGCAGAAACAGCATTTACACCAGCATCAAACGTGAGTGGATGGCAACGTCAGTTGGAGATTGCATTTGCAGTGGGATTTGTGTGAAAATGGAAAGGTGTGCTCACAGCTGAGAGGAGACAAATAGCAGAGTGTCTCTCACTTGTTGTCTTTCACTTTCAATCATCACAGCAGCTTCTTGACCCACTTGAAGGACAGAGCAAAGACAAATGAAGCATCTCCCCTGCCATCCAAGCCAAAAAGGAACCGATGGGATTTTAATAACACTGAAAAGCACAGGGTTATTACTTCAGGTTAAAATGCAAATGTCTTTTATTTCAATTTTCCATAATGTTCTCATAAAGTTAATAAATCTGGGCCTAAGAAACACAGTTTCCAGTGCCATTTAAAATCTTTATCACAATATGCCATCAAAACGGATTTGATTTGTGTGTTCCTCCATCCGTCTGGTTATTAATTCAATATTGAAACAGGAAATATGATTTTCGTCCCCTTTGGTCAGCTTCAAACAGTCATTGTATGAAATAACTCTAATGCTCTCAATCTCATTGTCATTTCCTATCAGCCCAAAGACTGGAATGGTGTAATTTACATCTCATTGTCCTGAGAAGGAAAAGAAAGGAGAAAGTCACGCTTTTCAATTTGAAAGCAAGCGTTTTTTTGCTCTGTAAATTAAAGTAAGGCGGCTCTACCGATGGCTTCAGCCCTTCAGGTGCCTGACAATCACTGAATCGGGAAAATTGCTCTGCCTCCCAAGAGTACCATGTACTCTCTAAAACAGCCAGAGACGTCATTATCCCACTCCTTTTCCCATCTGTAGGTTGACTAGATATATCATACCGCAAAGAGTGAAAAAAAGCTGCAAATTGGCGAGAGTGAATGTGTGAAAGCAGTGCATTACAGAGAAGCTTTGTTGTTGTGTAATTAGATAATTTATGCAAAATCATGCATAATGAAAAATGATTCAGGGTGAATAATAATGAGACCTTTTCAGAATAAGATTGTGTAGGATCTTAAGATGAGCAGATGATTTTAAAGAGAAAAAAACTGCGAAAACAACTCTCCTCCAGTGAGGCCCCTTTGTCACTATGGGATCTCATTGCTTGCAATGCCGCAAAGGGGAGAAAATAACAAACTTAAAGCCCAGTTCAAGTAGAAGAAAATTAGAAAGGGGCAAATTAGCATCTTATATAACATTATCAATTCCCACTAAGAGCACTTTATGAGGACACATACCCATCATCGCTGTAGCTCAAGATTTCTTGGTTTAGGTTCAATAGTCTCCTAGCAACTGCTGTGATGAAAAAAAAATAAATAAAGTTGAGCACAACAAGATCTATTATGGCCTAGTTTTGTGCACTGTAAAATGCTTTTGTCAATGACATGTGTCATCTTTGTATCCATCCATATAATTTGTCACAGTCATTTCTGTCATTTTACTTGAACTTGTCAAAAACAAAGTCCAATTAATTTATCACAACAAAACTTTCATTTTATATTTAAAAATTTAGCGGAGTTACTTTTTAAGCGCACATTATTTCAAGAAAATGTTTTGGAATGGTTTCTCACTGCAATGATCCTTGAGATTAGCTGTTATAGCCAAATGCAAATGAGAAGAATACACTCATCACAGGAAGCCATTTTTATGGACATTATAGTCACAGTTACCAGTTTAATCAAAACATTGCAAACAGATCCAACATTCATTCACAATTGCTTCTACAAAGGACTGATTTTAATTAACAAATGTTCAATAGAAGCTGATTAGGTGTGTGCATTTGTTTGGAATAAAAAATGAGCTAATCACAGTTCTAGTCAAGGGCGGGTAATGAATAACGACAGTCCTGTTAGCGCTTTGTCCTGTTCAATTAGGACCGACACTTCATTACAAAAGTACAGCAACAGCGTCCTCTACCGGTAGACTAGCAGAATACCAAAACAACGACAGTACAAAGGTTCTCCAGCAGATTTACTCAATAAACAGTTATAAAACTAACATCAGCGTGTTTGTTATCTAAAAAAATTAGATACAACCAATCTTGTTTTGTTGTTGTTGTTGCCATTTTTGTGAGTTAGAATGTACAGGAAATAAAGAATATGGGCTACATCTCATATTAGACTCTAAATAAACATTCTTCAGTGGCATCTAAGATTCCAAGAAAAATGTTTAACATCTGTTAAAATTGTCCATTGCACAAAAAGTTCTTTACAGTGGAAAAGGGTTCCTCAGAATTTTTAAATTCTTCACACTAATAAAAGATGGTTCTTTTAAAGGGATAGTTCACCCAAAATGAATTGTGTCATTAATTCTGTCATTAATTCGTTCATCTTCAGAACACAAATTAAGATATTTTTTATGAAATCCAAAAGCTTTCTGACCCTTCATATACAGCCATGGAGCTGACATGTTCAATGCCCAGAAACATTAAAATAGTCCATGTGACATCAGTGGTTCAACTGTAATTTTATGAAGCTATGAGAATACTTTTTGTGCACAAAGAAAAAAATGACTTTATTCAACAATTCTTCTCTTTCGTGTCAGTCTCCACTGCACACTCACAAGAGTACCACGATGCATGCGTGTGATGCAGGAGCCAGCATTCTGATGTAGAACCCGGATGTGCACCTTGTTTGTGGTTGTGGCTTGAAGGGATACGGCTACTGCCAGACTTGACGCAAAATCTCGCCATAAAACAACAATAAATTAAATGTGCTACTTATCACATTCTGTTTTATTAACGTCTACACCTACCCCAATTCTAAATGTACTCCACAATAATGCAAATACAGTAATTATTGTTGTTCAGCATGACAAAAATGATGCAATGTCGTACATGTAAGCTCTGATGGCTGTAGCTGTATCCCATCTAGTCTCAACCCTTGTTTGCAAAGAGAGGAATGCACATGCATGTGTCGTGGTACTGTCATGAAAGGAATGAGAAGAAATTGTTGAATAAAGTCGTTATTTTTGTTTTCTTTACGAACAAAAAGCATTCTTGTAATTTCTAATAAAATTAATGTTGAACCACTGATGTCACATGGACTATTTTAACGACATCCCTTTCTGGGCCTTGAATGTGGTAGTTGCATATTTTGGAACCTTTATTTTTAAGAGTGTATGGAAGAAGCCTGAAAAAAGCTATATGATACCACAAAAATTATATAAAAAAGACCATTATGTACAGTATATACAGTACATCTTGTCTCACAGAGCTCACGCCAATGATTCTCTATCGCTCTCCTGAGAGTGAAACTGGCAGTGCTCTGAAGGATCGGTCATACTCCCCTCCAGACAGTGTCCCTCCTGAGTGTAGTACTCAAACTCAGTCTCTTCTCTCCAGGACATCTCCTCGCTGTGGTAGCTCTCCAGATCCTCAGCATTAGCATGACTGAGAGCTAAGCTCAGGATTTCTTTCTTCTCCTTGTAGAAGCGGAGTTCCCTGCCTGTTCGCCGGGCCTCTCCCAGCTCCTTCACGGCCAGCTGCAGCTCCTGGGAGAGCAAGCCGGGGGATTGCTGCTCCTTCTGTAACCAGTCCAGTGCCATGTGGCTGCGCGTACGCTCGTCCAGACGCTGCTGGGAGTAGTAGTGGATCACGTCCTTTAAAAGAAACATTTAAATAACAATTAGAAGGTGTGACATAAAACTGACAGCACTGAACCCATTGACAGGAACTTGGGAATAGGCTTTTTTACTTGGGTCGAAAAGCAATACCCTAGTAACCTCATAGCAACACCAATAGCTACTCAGAACACCTTAACAGCTGCACAGCAACACTCTGGAAACCACCTACAACCCCTACAGCATCTTGGCAGAAAGCTTTGCAAAACTCCATTCAGAAAATATTTGAAAAAAATAGTTATTCTTACCTGACGGCTACATCTCATCTCCCGAAAAGCCTTCAGAGAGCCATTCCAGTGCAAAAGTTGAAAAACTGTCATTATTTCCTGAAAAAAAAAACAGACAAATAAGTTGATATTACACTAGTTTGTATCAGAGTGTGTAGTCAAAGTTCATTTAAAATATATAGCCCATTTAAAAGTATAAAAAGAATAGTCAGTTTAAAAGTATCGCCCTATATTTGTTTGTTTGTTTATTTATGCAAAATACTGTATATAATTTTCATATTGACCTTTTGATGAAAAATTTCAAAGTATTAGGACAAAACATTTTGGTACATTTATCAGAACTGAAAGATCTGCAGCATAATCAAATTCATTGAGACGTCAACACATGGTGTTATTTTTTGAAGTATGCTGATCATATTTAACACATTACAGTGTCTAAACAGATGCTGATTTAGCACTTCTTTTCTGCAGACTGATGTCACATGAGGATCACTGCAGACTTATGTGTGAAACAGAGGCTCATTGTGCATACAACGTGTAAATGATCTATCCCCCTCCAGACACAGGAACTGGTGCTCATCTATAAACTCTGAAGAACATAGATTATGCTCAGCATTCGTAAGAAAGAAAATGGTATCCTGCCACACAAGTAGTCTTTACAGTAGTCGCTAACAGTACTCTTTCAAGCTTCAAAGAGGACACAAAAGCCATAACATTAAAGTGGTTCATATGACTTGTGCAATGAATATTATGATAGTTTTGTGAGAGAAACAGACTGAAATGTAAATCTTAATTCTCAAATAATCTCCACTGTCCCCTGGTGGTGTAATTATATGCACTACCATTCAAAAGCTTGGGGTTGGTTAAGATTTTTTAAGGGTAACTCATTAAAGAAGTATCTTATGCTTACCAAGGCTGCTTTTATTTGGTCAAAAACACAGCAAAAACAGTAATATTGTAGTTTACAATGTAATTTATTCCACTAAAAATGGCAAAGCTAAAATCAGCCATTACTCCAGTCTTTAGTGTCACATGATCCTTCAGAAATCATTCTAATATTCAGATTTGTTGCTCAAGAAACATTTCTCATTAGGGGTGCTCCGATCAGGATTTTTGAGGCCGATCACCGATTGTCGATCACAGAAAGCAGTATCTGCCGATACCGATTACCGATACCGATCTTTTTATTATGTTGAGTTATTTATAGTGAAACTCCAATCAGGCTTTTTAGACATTTATTCAGGGCCTGAATTTCATTTTTGAGAATGAATTCCCCTCTTAGGTGACTCTTGTGAGAGGGGATTTTTTCATTTGAGGGGTGGAGGAGGGCATTTTTTGACATTTTTCAAAAAAATATATTTATCTCACCTAAATGTTTGATCATGCAGTGCGTTTTTGTTTTTACAATCGTGCAATAGCTTACACACAGCACAAGCCTGATTTTGTGAGCTGTATATGAGGTGGCCTTTTATGCCAGGTTCACACATAGGCCTACTCCGTTTGCAGTGTGTATGCGGTCCATGTGCGGTACGCAAGTGGTGCAGAAGCATCACTGACTGTGCTTTCACACAGGAGTCTGCAACTGATCTGTGGCTGTTTACCACAAACACAACATTGATCCATTATTTTGATTTCAAATCCAAACATTGTCACTGAAAATGCTTTTTCAGCATTGTGATTATTATTTTACACAGTACAGTAATACAATCTTTCATAGACGTGTTTAAACACAATAAATACAAGCAAAGCAACACATTATTCAGTGCTTTTTACTTTTGCATTTACTTCTAGATTTATATATTAAATTGCTCAAGTGGCAAAACATTTATACTACTTTTCTTACGTTATCACAAACTTGCTATTGACAGAAACAGTCAGCTCTACTGCCTTTCCTTTTGCATTTAAATCTTTACAAGCAATCCTGTGGTTCATAAAGAACTTTGTTTTTCTACCTCCACAAGTACCATTTATTATTGCCTTGTTTATCTAAAAGTGCTCTTTCCCTTTAAACCTAGCCAAAAAGCCATAGCCTATGTGTTGACTGTGAAACACAGTAGACTTTAATTATATGCATTTATGGTGTCATTACTACATTTTCGTGTCAATCCATCTTCATATTTACTGCAAACAATGCGCTTTTACTTTAATTCAGCGCGTGCAGTGGAAACGATCTCTGCACTGCCGCAGACGCACCGCTCCTGGAACGCACTGCCGGACCGCAAGCTACTGAGCGTGTGCAGTGTGAACGCTCTAATCCAGGGGTCACCAAACTTTTTCCTGGAGGCCGGTGTCCTGCAGAGTTTAACTCCAACCCTAATCAAACACACCTGAAGCAGCTAATCAAGGTCTTGCTTGGTATACTTGAAACTTCAAGGCAGGTTGGAGTTGAACTCTGTAGGACACTGGCCCTCCAGGACCGAGTGTGGTGACACCTGCTCTAATCCGTTTTGATGAGCGCGAAAAAATAGCATGTGTGTGTGTGTATGTGCGAGTGTGCACGATCGCACGGTCTCCAGGAGAGCGCGCGACCGCTGAATGGTTTAAACACTGGCAAGAATTAAAAAGAAATGCAATTTATAAACTATAGTGATGACGCGACCCTGCCTCGATTGCAAGTGACAGTGCCTGTCAACTGTTCGGCGTGCAGCTCGCTTATAGTGCAGACGCGATTTGATTTGAAGCCGGTGATTCACTCACGCTGTTTGAGAAATTATGTCTCTCAGAAGGTTTTCAAATGACGAAATACAAATTGTACCTCGCCAATTATTTCACCCGCGCTGACGGTGCGCTGCATGTCGTGCCAAATCTCTCACAGCAGGGGCGTCATCAGCTTGAAATCGTTTTTTTTTTAAATCGTTTTTTTGAGATCGACCTTTTTAGAGATCGCCGATCAAACATCCCCAAGCGATTATCGGCCGATAGTGATCGGTAGCGGATCAATCGAAGCACCCCTGTTTCTCATTATTATTACGCAGCTTAATATAGGTAATATATATTTTATGGAAAATGTGATATATTTTTACAGGATTTTTCTGATGAAGAAATTTATTTGAAATACACATTTATATGCATCAATTATCTGCAGCAGTGATACACATCACCACATAGCAATTAGGCACTTCAACAGGTTTCGCAATCTTTAATATCACCACATAATGAATTAATAACTCCAACCAAGAACTACTATATCCAGCTTCATCTGCATATATACTGTACAGTACACTTACATAGAGCGATATACTGTACATTATATAGAAAAACTAAATTGCCTAATTGTTTATATCGTCACATAATTTAAGATTCAGAAACATATTTAAACTGAGATCTATAGTACACCCAACTTTGCCAGCATACATTCAACAAACAATAAGCTATATTTACTATATATAGCAAATCTCAACTTCATGATTGTATATACTGTATCATTACAAAATGTACACTGCATTAATGCACAGCTCTCTCTCTCTCTCTCTCTCTCTCTCTTTATATATTTGGATGTATTTGATAAATGTATCTTTATTCGCATACATACAGCATACACAATTTAAGCAATATATAGCCTATACTGTAAAACAAATATCAACTGTTTGTATCATTGCAAAGTATAAACTATATTATCACCCAACTTTAATATGCTAAATGTGCAAGGAATGAAGATAATATGTCTCCCATGATTCTTCATGTAGAACAGAGCTTGTATTAAGGCTATCACATTAACATGTAATTTATTTTTTATTTTTTTGCTGCTTTTGTATCCTATCTGTCGCTTCAATGGTCCAGTGCCCATTCATTGTCATTGCATGGGAAAGAGCAACTGGAACATTCAAAATATCTTCTTTTGTGCCATACGGAAAGTCATACAGATTTGAAAGCACATGAGGGTGAATAAATGATGACAGATTTATGGATGAACTAATACTTCATTAACCAGCAAGATTTCTCTTGGTCAACCAGCTTTGGCAAACGTTCCAGCTAGACCAGCACCCAACCAGCGTAAACCAGTCTGGACCAGCGGGTGTTTTCAGCAAGGTTACATAAAAGCTGTTTTTTTTTTTTCTAACCTGAAATTCCAGCATGGTTTTCCCAGTATTCAGCTCCAGCATGAGACAGTACGCTCCTATACTGGTACCGGGGTCAGACACATCTGCAGTGTTACCCTGTGAACAGTAGGACACAATGACTTACAGACGTGTCATCACTCAACCCGAGCAGACTCAAATACAGAGGAAGGTCTGGGTTTCATTAGGCACCCCTTTGCTTTGTTATTCAGTTGGAGCAACTTGTCTTTATTGTTGGAGGAGAAAAGGCCAAGACTGCAGAGGATAAATGACATGAGAGTGAAGGGAGACCACACATACACACATACACACACTCCCACAGAATGTGAAAATCTTGGCAGCTACATTCAGATTTGGGGTGAGGGAGGGTGACATGACTTTTTCTTTGTAGATGTTTTTTTTTTTTTTTGGTACAAAGCCAATTTATCATTGGAATTGCTTCTTGGCTCTTCATTATATGGAATGAGGTGGAGCATGTGGGATGGAGCCAGTGCAAAGACATGGATCTATAACTACAGTGGGTGGCCTTCCGTGCTTCCAAATTATACTGTTTCTATAGACTGGAAAGCTTTTAGAGCTGTATACACAAAAAGTAATCTACAACTGAGCAGGAACGTACATGAGATTTCTAGCTACTGTTAATAACGTACTCACCCGTCAAAAAGCCCTAAACATCATGTAAATCTCAGCGGTTTGAACTGCAAACTTGATGATTTGTTGATAAGCAGCTTAATAGTAATGAGACTCACGCTGGTGGTGCTGACGGCTTCTTTCACGCTGCGTGATATGAACTCAGGAGTGATTCGGCGGCAGGGCAACTCATTAAATGTGGAGTTCATCAGAGCGATACGAGCTGCGTCACGTCTGGCCTCTGCTTTACTGTAGCAGTACTGTCAGAGAGAGAGAGGCTTTCAATTCATCATCATCATGAAATGTTGAAATATGATAATGTGCACTGATTGGGCATTCTTTAGGATTTCTTTTATTCTTGATAACATAAACACTCTGATTGTGCTTCAAAGGAATACTTCACAAAATGATCTGGTCACTGTGGATAACAGGAGAATGGGTAGGTTATCGGTGAATAATGACATAAGTTTCTCAAAAAAAGCTACTGTATGACTTCAGAAGAGCTGGAATTATACCACTCGAGTTGTGTGGACCACTTTTATGATACTTTTATGGTGTTTTTACATTGTTTTCTGAAGGTTGAAAGCTTCACCCGTCTGAGCAAGAACTTTGCATAATTCAGTTACACTTTATTTTAAGGTCTCATTGTTACACATTTAAGTACTGAGTAATATTAATTAACTACATGTACGTATCATATGGTTAGGGTTTGGTTTAGGTTTACTTGCATGTAATTATGCATAATTTATTGAATATATTAAATTAATACATGTAACAAGGACACCTTAAAATAAAGTGTTACCCTTAATTCTGAATGTACTTGCGTACTTAAAAGTATATATTTTTTCAAAAACTGTACTTCTTCTATATAATACAATATTGCTAAAATAAAAGGCCACTCAGTTTAAAGTACATTTTAAATCATGTAAATCATTTTGTCATGCTTTAAAAAAAGTATGCATATTTTGATGTTCACTAACATACTGTCACAGCGCACACAGCGGGGAGGAACGAGGAACACGGAGACGAGGATAACTTTCAAATGAACAGTCTTTAATAAACTCAAACAGGGCAAGACAAGGCAGGGCAGACACAGTAACGAGTAGACCTGACAAAATCTAACTAAAACAGGCATGAACTAAATACACATGACAATAACAGACAATGACTAAAACACAGCTGGACATGAATTAACTAATAATCACACTTAACAAGGACAGGAACATGACCAAATATAGAAACATGAGGGTGGAGACACACAACAGATACTGTACTAATGTGCATTTATAGTACTAGAATATAATTTTGTAGTTTGTTACAAACTGTACTTTGTTATTCACTGTTATATTTAAATTTTTATATTTTAAGACAAACTTCATCATTACAAATGTTTAATTACAATTATATTTAAATACATGAGATACAAGTTTCAGTAGAAATTACATTATAGAATATTTTAGTTTACCTTAAATACTTGTCAGTACACTGTGACCACACTGAAAAAAATGATGTATAAACTATTTTTACAAAAAAAAAAAAAAAATGCTAGTAAATTTCACATTTACAAATATCGAGTAACCCATTTTGAAGTAGTAACATGAATAGTTTTTTTCTTTTTCTTTTTGTAATCGCAGTAATCTTCGTTTTATTTACAACTTAAATTTTTTATATACTGCAAATTTCAACAACAATAGAAGTAATTATGAAATTACATATATCAAGATATACTTAAGTGGATTAAAAAAAAACACTCCAAAGTTCAGCTAATATAAATTTAAATTATTTTAACTATAATACAAGCAATTAAGGCAATTAAGTTTCCTTCTTGTGTGGAGAATAAAAGATGATATTTTGAAGAATATTGGTAACCAAACAGTTGCTGGTAGCCATTGACTTCCACAGTAAAGAAATAAAAAATAAAAAAATACTATGGAAGTCAATGGCTACCATCAACTGTTTGGTTACCACTTATTTTCTGCACTTATTTTGCAGAAAGACAGGTCCATTCATTGTTACTGCATAGAAAAGAGCAGCCAGCACAGCCTCCATAATATCTCCTGTTGTCTTCTACACAAGTATGAAAGTCAGCGGTGGAACATGAGGGTGAGTAAATGACAGAATTTATATTTTAGGGTGAACTAATCCTTTAAGTTAAACTAGTCCTCAAAAGCATGTCTTAAACCCAAAGCCACAGAATTCCTGCAAACCACATCACAAGGTGTTTTAGATGATGTCTGTGGACCACAAACAAGGTTTGAGGCTAGCGCCGCTGAGATTACTTTCTGGATTTGTAATATTGCTGAAAACGCTTATTGTGCAAAATAATAATCAGGCTATTACATTTACAAGCAGTGCTGGAATGAAGATGAATATGTTTGGAGTTCTGAGAATAAAAAAGAGAGAAAAAGAGAGCAAAAATGTATGAGACCAGTGTTTTGAGGATAGAAGTTGCAAAAAAAGTTCCGGGCTGTGTTTCCCAAAAGCTTTGTAAGCCTAAGTAGATCGTAGAGACCATTGGTACCATGGGTTTCTACAATCTATTTAGGCTTACAATGCTTTTGGGAAGCCTTGGTCTTTGATCTAAAAGGAAACTCCTCTGGAATTGAGCTGCTGAGTTTGAATTAAATAATCAGTATACAATGCAAGAGTATTTTCGATGTGCTTAATCACTAATCACTAAGATTACAGTCCATTCAGACAGCGCTGTCACTGGAGCGGTAATTCCCTGCTGTGCTGTAGTCTTTTCAAAGGGCAGCAGCTATAGTCCTGAAATTTCCTCAAATAACAGTCATTTCAAATGAAAACCATGGTAACAGTATCCTTGGTTGAATTTTTTTTTTTTTTAATTATTCTATATATATATATAATAAATGGACAATTGAGATGACATTCTTTTATGCATTATAATATGTCTACTTCAGATTGTCTAAGGAATGACTGACTTCATATTCTTCTCAGACAATTATAATAAAAACCCATGGTTCCTAGATTTTTTTTTTTTAAATAGTTCAATCAGAGAAGCAAAAATCCATTTCAGAATGACACAATCTGTTTGCAGTCATGTCATGTGCTTCATATTGACAAGTGAATAAATAAACTCATTATTTTTTCCCGAGATTAATTTCATAGAACATTCCATTTGAACTGAAGGAAAATGCCACACACTGATTGGCAGCTGGAAGGAGTAATTTAGCAAATAAGAACCACCTGTTGGCCCTCCTCATTTTAACACAAGAGCAGTTTTTATGGCTGAAGTACTGATGAGATGCTGTTCAAAAAGACACTAGACCTAATTTAGTAATGGCATAAGGCCAGAATTGTACTGAAATGAAGGGATTAAAGTTCATTTTAAACAAATCTTTTGCTTTGTAATAATTATAAAAATTGCCTAATTATAAGAGCAGATTGAGTCTTCATGAATATATCCTTTATAGTAAATGCCAAATAAAAATGCAGTAGAAACTCATATGTAAATTCAGTTCACTTACCTTAAAATTTCCGAAGCAGCTGCCACCTGGTAAGGTGACGTAGCATATGTAGGGAAGGCCGGGTGAGGGAATGGACTCATAGACTACACGATTGTCTGTCTCCATCACCATGCCTTTCACTTGCTTCTGCTCCCAAAACTGGTGAAGCATTCCCACAACATTCACTAGTAGCGACAAAAGAAGGAGAATATTTTGAAATGTGAGCACATTAAGTATATTTTGATGTGCAAACTATGCACCACTACAAGTGAGGAACGTCTCGGTTACGTACATAACCCTCGTTCCCTGATGGAGGGAATTAATACGTTATGTCGATTCACTCGGGAGCCCCAATCATCTCTGACTTTAAGAGAAAACACCAATGAATTTTGGCTAGTGGATTTTGCATACCTGAGCCACTCCCCGTGCATACGGGTATAAATAGGCAACAGGTGCATCCACTCTTCAGGTTTTACGCTGAAGGTTTTACAAGGAGCTGAGAACTTGTTTCTGGCCGCCAGCGATGGTTCAAGGTTGTGGCATGGGGACATAACGTCTCCATTCCCTCCATCAGGTAACGAGGGTTACGTATGTAACTGAGGCGTTCCCTATCTGTCGGTCACTTCGAGTTATATCGATGACGACATTAGGGGTCTATGGAAAGTGCCACAACCTGAACCCCGTCATAACACTATGGCATTACAAATGGTGACAAGCAGCCGTTTGACAGACAAATGCCATGCAAACATCGTAACCTTCCCACTGCCCCAGCGCAAATTTGCTGCCCTTGGTACCCTTGGTACCAGAGGGGAGTATAACGCTGCTGGTGATAGCCAAGCCGCTGTTCCTTTCACCACAGAAATTTCTTAACAGAAGGGATTTCGACCTTCAATGAAAGATTGCTTCAAGTCTTTCCCATTTGTTGTTACAGCTTGGCAGTAACGATGGGGAAGCAAGCATTCCGGAGAAGGGCGCTACGGAGGCCACATCCTACCCGTAGGGAGGTATCATGTGGAGACACTGATATGGACTGACCCAGGCCTGCGGCAGTACTACATGTGGAATGGGTCTCTGAGGCAGGTCCTACCTGAGAGTAGGGATGAAATGACTGCCAGCAGAGACTGACAGAATAATCTGTCAAAGGGAAGACAAGGGTTCACCGAGAGGGAAACTCACCGTGGAAGAATACACATATGGGATTGCCAGCAGGGAATCAAGCAATATGGACACCTAGCCCAGTACAGGGGCTGACCGGAGACCCGGGCAAGCTAACAACAATACTGGGACTGGCGTCAGACTGCTCCGCCCAGTCTGACTGCCGGGGGTGCTGGAGGATACTCCACCAGGGTTCGCCATCCGGGAACTTACTGGAGGAGGAAAAGGCACTCGCATCCCTGGAGCAGAAGTCTACAGATGTCTGCCATAGAGGCGGCGTGAGCCAACGCATAGGAGGAGGCAGCACTCTGTGTGGAGTGAGACCTCACCCCAAGGGGGCACGGCTCGCCTTGGGATTGGTACACCAAGGCGATGGCATCCACTATCCAGTGGGCCAACCTCTGCTTGGAGACAGCCTTCCCTTTCTGCTGACCTCTGTAGCAGACAAAGAGCTGCTTGGAGCTTCTGAAGTTCCGGGTATGGTCCACGTAAGTGCTCTTACGGGACACAACAACGCCAAGGCTGGATCTGCCTCCTCCGAGGGCAGTGCTTGCAGGTTCACCACCTGATCGCGAAAGGGTGTGGTGGGAACCTTGGGCATGTATCCAGGCCAGGGTCTCAGGACAACGTGAGAGTAGGCCGGCACGAACACAAGGAACTCTTCGATTACTGAAAATATTTGGAGGTCCACAACCGTCTTGATGGAAGTGAGTGCGGTCAGGAGCGCTGTTTTACCAGACAGGAACTTAAGCTTAACTGAATCCAGTGGCTCAAAGGGACCCCTCTGAAGTCCATCCAGGTAGATAGAGAGATCCCAGGAGGGCACCAGGGGTGGCCTAGGAGGATTTAACCTTCTGGCACCCCTCAGGAATCTGACGATGAGATCGTGCTTTATCAGGGACCGGCAGTCCACTGCATCGTGATGCGCTGTAATAGCAGCCACATACACTTCAAGGTGGAGGGTGACAGCCTACACACCAACCTTTCTTCCAGGAAAGAAAGCACTACTCCAATCGTGCATCTTCAGGGGTCTTTTCGGCGAGAAGAACACCAGTTGGTGAACAGACTCCACTTCAGTGCATAGGCTTGCCTCGTCGAGGGAGCTCTAGCCTGAATGATGGTGTCCACCACAGCTTGTGGCAGGCCACTCAAGTCCGCCGCTGGAAGCGGGTGCCACATGGTGCCGAGCCCCTGAGAAAGGAGGTCCTCCCTCAGAGGGATGCGCCAGTGAGGGGCTGTCATGTGGAGCATGAGTTCCGGAAACCAGGTCCAGGTGGGCCAGTAGGGCGCAACCAGCAGGACCTGTTCCTCTGGGCTTCCCCGAATCGACTCCAGATCAGCCAGATCGTCTCGGGATGGAGTCGCCATTCTCCAGGGAATGTTAGCTGTCGTGAGAGCGCGTCGGCCGCACAATTGAGCTCCCTCGGGATGTGGATGGCGTGCAGCGACTTGAGCCGCATCTGACTCCAAAGGAGGAGATGCCGGCCAAGTTGTGACATGCGACGTGATCGTAGAACTCCCTGTCGGTTGATGTAGCGGGGAAAAAAATTATTTGATCCCCTGCTGATTTTGTACCTTTGCCCACTGACAAAGAAATGATCAGTCTATAATTTTAATGGTAGGTTTATTTGAACAGTGAGAGAATAACAACAAAAAAAATCCAGAAAAACGCATTTAAAAAAAGTTATAAATTGATTTGCATTTTAATGAGTGAAATAAGTATTTGACCCCTTCGCAAAACCTTACGCTGTTCTGTGTCAGCCGCGCCACAAGGATACGTTGTTTTCGTTCAAATCAAAGAGTAAACAAACGTAGAAGACGTATCCGTGAGGTGCAGCTGACACAGAACAGCGTAGCGCCATTTTGGAGAATATCCACTGAACGACAGTGTTAATTGTTTGGCAGTCAATGGGACAGTCACAAGCCTTCCGGCCATGGGGGTAAGTGATTAATAACAAAATTATCATTTTGAGGTGGAGTAACTCTTTAATGTGCTTCTTCTTGAGCCACTCCTTTGTTGCCTTGACCATGTGATTTGGGTCATTGTCATGCTGGAATACCCATCCACGACCCATTTTCAATGTCCTGGCTGGCTTCAATGCCCTGGCCCTGGCCCTGGTGGTACACAGCCCCGTTCATCGTCCCTTTGATGCGGTGCAGTTGTCCTGTCCCCTTAGTAGAAAAACACCCCCAAAGCATAATGTTTCCACCTCCATGTTTGATGGTGGGGATGGTGTTCTTGGGGTCATAGGAAGCAATCCTTCTCCTCCAAACACGGTGAGTTGAGTTGATGCCAAAGAGCTCGATTTTGGTCTCATCTGACCACAACACTTTCACCCAGTTCTCCTCTGAATCATTCAGATGTTCATTGGCAAACTTCAGATGGGCCTGTACATGTGCTTTCTTGAGCAGGGGGACCTTGTGGGCGCTGCAGGATTTCAGTCCTTCATGGCGTAGTGTGTTACCAATTGTTTTCTTGGTGACTATGGTCCCAGCTGCCTTGAGATCATTGACTCCCGTGTAGTTCTGGGCTGATTCCTCACCGTTCTCATGATCATTGAAACTCCATGAGGTGAGATCTTGCATGGAGCCCCAGGTCCCTGTGATCGCACAACTGCTCTCGTTACCAGGCCATAATGAGCCAGTTATCGAGATAGTTGAGGATCCTGTTGCCCACTTCCCATAAAAGGGGAAAGGACGCCCTCTGCGACTTTCTTAACGACACAGGGGGACAGGGAAAGCCCGAAGGGTAGGACCCTGTACTGCCATGAAAGTAAGCGTGCTTCAGGTTGATCGCTGCAAACCAGTCCTGGGGTTGGATGTATCTGATAATGCGCTTCTGCGTCAGCATTTTGAACGGAAGCTTGTGAAGGGCCCGATTCAAGACTTGTAGATCCAGGATTGGCCCAAAGGCCTCCGCCTTTCTTGGACTGTAAAACTGATTCAGAGTGGGGTGGAGCGGCTCTGGAGGACGCAGGAGGGCGCCCACGGCGATGAGCAGACTGAGAGATGGGATCATCGAGAAAGCGTGCTTTGTCGACGTCCTTTATCTCTGCCAGGTTGAGCCAGAGATGGCGCTCTTGGACCACCAGAGTGGACCGCGCAGTGACTTTCGTCACCCGGAGGGTGAAGTCAGTTGCCGAGCGCAGCTCCTGCATCAACCTCGGCTCGGAGCTACCCTCGTGCATTTTTTTCAGTGCCTTGGCTTGGTGGACCTGCAGGATAGCCATGGCATGCAGGGCAGATGTGGCCTGGCCCGCATCACCATTAGCTTTGGCCAAGAGAGCGGCCATCAGCTTACAGGCTTTGGACGGGAGACGCGGTCGATTCCTCCAAGTGGCAGTGTTTTGCAGGCACAGGTGCACCACAACCGCTCTCTCCACCTGGGGAATGTCCGCGTACCCCCTGGCGGCTCCGCCATCAAGGGTGGGAGACGAGTGACTTCTGCATGTAAAAGGGGCCGTCCACGACTTCATCACCTCCTCATGCACCTCCGGGAAGAAAGCCACCGGAACAGATCGCTGTTGTGAGCCACGTCCTGCTCAGAGAAACCAGTCATCCAGCAGCGAGGGCTTGGGACAGGGCAGTCTGTTGACCTCAGCCCCGATGCTCACGGCTACCCGGGCAAGCATGACCATCAACTCCGGGTCCGATTCAGCAGCGGCCACAACACCTGAGGGAGGCAGCCCCGCCGAACCTTCATACTCGGAGGATGACAGCCCATCCCTCGATGCTGCGATCAACATATGATCTTCTGGTGGTGCACTGAATGAAATGCTGGCAGCCCCACGGGGCGGACCAGTGAAATCACTCGGGAGCCAAATGGGATGTTCGCTGCATGAGTAAGAGGTCCATGGGGACTCAGCCGGCAGAGAGGCTCTTACCGTAACCCTCAGATCTCCCAGAGCACCAGCCAGCAGTCCTCTGCTCGAGCCAGAGAGACTGGGACTGTAGTGGCAGAGGGTGGCACTCTTTTTACAAAAGAGAGGCGAGATCGCAGCGAAGCCATGCTCATATGCCCCCGACAGGTTCATGAGTCATCCATGAACACAGCTTCAGCATGTTGGATGCCCAGAAACTGAAGACAACGATCGTGTCTGTCCTCAGAAGACAGGTAATAACCACAACCAAGAGGACACGGAGGGAACGGCATCTTTAAAAAGACACAAGCCGTCCGTGATTTGCTCTTTTAGGAAATTTGCTCTTTCAGTTGAAGTGCCAAGGGGAATCACTGCAGACAGGGACACCACTGTTCGCACCATACCGCCAACCAGAACAGTTCCAGATATGAATGGCTCTCTGGAGATCAGTACATTCATTCACTCGGCTCTGAAGCAAAAATCTGAAGAGTGGATACACCTGTCACCTATTTATATACATATGCAGGGGGAGTGGCTCAGGAATGCAAAAACCACTAGCCAAAATTCATTGGCATTTTCTCTTAAAGTCAGAGATGATTGGGGCTCCCAAGTGAATCCCCTAATGTCATCATCGACATAACTCGAAGTGACCGACAGATGGGGAACTATGATTTCTCTCACATATTTCACAGTCACCTTTCGTTTTTACTGAATTAGACAGTTTTGAGGTTCTTTCAAAGGGATCGTTGACCCAAAAATGGAAATTCATGTTGTTCCAAACTGGAATTACATATATATATTTGCTGATACAATGAAAGTCAAAGGGGGTCCAATGTTGTTTGGACTCCAGCTTTCTTCAAAATATCTTGCAGAAGAAATAAGGTCATACAGGTTTGGAAGAACATGAGAGTGAGTACATTTGAGTGAACCATCCCTTTAAGATGCTTTGTAATGATATTGTGTATTTTATTAAAATCTTGTCTGTTAGCATTCAATCTTTTACCACACAGATCACTAATACGCTACAGAGGCTCAGCTGTTTATAATGTCTAAGAGTCAAAGTGATTACATAAGAGGTTTTTGACTGCTGTGTTTATTGAAATTGTGCCTGTTCATCAAACAAACCCAGTTCAGACAGTGTCACTGCTAAACCTTTGACATGAAAGTTACTACTTTACACTGATATGTCTCTGGTACACAGAGTCACCCGACATGTTAATTATAATTATAATTATAATCATTGCAACAGGCAAAAAAAAAAAAAAACCTGCATGTTAAAATGCATGCATCCTCATTGTGCATTTACATTCAAATAAAAGACTATTCCCTTAGCTCAAAAATAGATTCTGCTTAAAAAATAGTCATTGGCTTATCAGAGTAAAATTCAAACATGAGGTTAGACCTATATCTTTTATTTTTTTTATTTGTCACCAGATTATAATTAAATCACCCTCGTGTCCTAAAGTTTGTGTATTTCTTTCTTCTATGGAGCACAAAAGAAGATATTTTGAAGAAGGTTTTAACTGTTTTTGTCCATACAATTGAAGTAAATGGGGTCCAAAACAGCACTGGGTTCCACTGCTTTTATTGTTTGGACAAAAAACACTGAGACATTTTGTTTCCTTAAAAGAAATAAAGTCACAAGTTTGGAACAACATGAGGGTGAACAAATGATGACAGAATTTTGATGTTAACTATCCCTTTAAGTGCATTTTAGTGAGAAGTGACAGTGTCTTTCCCAATACAATATTTACTCACATTTACATATTTGGAAGACACTTTTATCCCAATCAAGCTACATTGCATTCAAGGTATACATTTTATCAGTTCATGTGATCAAAATCCTTGGGAATCAAACTCACAACCTACTGTTTGAGCTACAAGAATGCTTCCCTACACATTTTGATTATTAGGTTACAAATCACAATTTTCTTAAATCACTGTTATGCTGTACAATCATAGAGCGGCAGAGAAAACCAAAGATAAATATAATTAATCATTTTATATTCGCTCATTGTAATTTTGCTCATTTACTTAGTCATTCCAACTCATTTAATAATTATGCTCTCATTTTTAACAAATGCTGTTTACATCCACGTCTTTCTTTCCATTTATACTAACATTCACTGTAACATCAGTGTGACGGCTGTCCGGCGTCAGCACATGGAAACATTTTCCTAGCAAAACAAACAGGTGCCCATGAGCTCTGTGAGGTGGACAAGCGTCACACACCAGGGAGTTGTGGTGTGATTTCAGCGTTTCACACCCACAGTAAGTGCAATATTTGTGCAGTCTTGCTTTAATCAGCTCAGGCATGGCATATAAAACACACCCCCTCTAAAGGGGTCAGCAATAATATTGAGAAGGGGATTCAAAGGTATATTTTTTTTAAAAAGGCTATGCATGTGGGAACACAGACTTGTTTTTACAGCATGAAAATTTCCAACTTTTTGGTTGTTTGAAAGAGTCAGCTGCTGCGAGCACTGCCCAGTCTGTGTCTGTGTGATTAAAAACACAATACGTGAGCGTTTCATCCAGTCTGCTGGTATCCCTTAACAAAAAGTAGTATACTTCAAATTTATTTTATTAAGTATACTTAAGTAAAGTTCAAGTACATTTTTAAGTATACTTTATGTAGTAAGTATACAAATATCAGTGTACTAGTAGTATACTTGTAAGTGTACTACTTCAATACTCCTTGGGACTAAATTGGCCCACTTTCTAGTATATAAAAGCATACTTTTAAATATACTTTGATATAAACTATACTCAAAGTTTACTAATGTTATATTTAAAGTTTTTAGCTTGGACTGCAACTATACTAAACGTGAACTTATAGGTATACTGAAAGTTTACTAATTAAATACTTGTAGTAGCATTTTTAGTAGGGTACAACGGGGCTAAAGGCCCCACTTAAGAAAAAATGTGCTATTCACTGTGCCTAAAATGTATAATTGCAGAAAAAATATATACGTTGTATTGAACATTAATGGAGCAACAGATTTTATTTTATTTAAAAATCTTATAAATGTATGAGGGGGCCCCACACACAGGGTAAAAGGCCCACCAGCATGAGGTAAAAGGCCCACGGTATTAATACAAATACTTCAGCTAAAATAATGTTTATTTTTTTTTAAATAATGTCTAAGTTAATACTTGTTCAAAACAATCACTTTAGCAAAGTTTGTACTATTTTCTGCTTATTTTGAAAAACAAAATAATTAATTTTGTCCAATAAATATACTGTCATTAAAATATATTAATATACAAATATATTTTAAAATACAGAAACAAAATCATTTTAATAAGTAAAGATTCTGAAAGCATTGAAGGAGATCCAATACAATCCAACAACAAACTATATTTTATTATATGATATGATTAATATCATGTTTTTAAATATGATGGTTTCATTCTAAACATGGTGATTATCTCTAATATGGACACCCAACATAATATATGATTTACCATCTGAATCTAACCATGTCATGTCAACAAATGGAAAAGTCAGCCTTCTATTAATTATCATGTTAATTACTGTGCGCCTTTAGCCCCAACAGCAGGGGCGCTTTTTACCCCAAATACCATACTTTTACATATTCTTTCGTTATTTAAAAACTGTTGCTTTAATTATCTTAAACAAAACTGAAAATCATAAAGACCACCTTTGTCTCAAAATCTATGCACTAATTTTAGTGATTCTCATTTGATACTTAAATCTACAACATTTAAAAAAAACATAAAATATTAGATCAAGTCAGCACAGAATCAACTTTGCGCTGCTGCGGGCGATCTTGTCAAGGATCAGACAGATATACACGTGCATCTTGAAAAGCGGATGTTTTGGAAAGTGCTAAGCCATGTTTTTGTGCCATCTAGTGGTTTAGATGAAAATAACTTTTACCTTTTACCCCGGGGTGCCTTTAGCCCCCCGTTGTATCCTTACACTTTGAAGTATAGTCTCAGTCAGACCCGGCGCCAGACACAAATTCACGGACGGGCATTTCATTTTTTCAGGGGGGCACAAATGAGATCAACCTCATTGCAATGCATAATATCATTAATTATGAATTAAATGGACAAAAAAACGAGGAAGAATTGACGTACCACTCCACTGACGCAATACAACAGACAGAGGAGTCGTAAAGATTCAGTAAACTACTAGCTTAGTAGTTTTATACTGAAAGTATACTCGTAAGTTTTTTTTTTTTTAAAGTGAACTTTACATCATACTTTCAGTATACTACTATGTCCCTATTTAGGTATTAATCTGTATATATTTTGTTATATGAATATCTGAACTTACAAAACATCAAAAGAAAGAACAGAGTAATTATTCTAGCTTAATAAAGAAACAAAACATTTTGAACAAAAAAAAAAACTGAAAAAAGACTATGGATTGGATTCAGAATGATAATCAAAACGTAGATGGAGTAAATCAACACTCCAAAGCTTGACAGTCATTATTACTTCTTCATTGGTGACATTTTATTCCATAAGGTTACACAGTTTTGATGCTGTTTTATATCTGATGATCCTGTTAGATTACACATGGAAGTATCTGTTGTTTCGGTTTCTTCTTCACTTGTGTTTTTTTTTTGGGGGGGAAATTCTGTACAGAAAATGTGTACTAGCGCCCCCTACCATATAACAATGAAAACACGGAGTATCCAGAAGTATAGCTCAAATATATTTAGACTTTTAAGTATAAGTCAAGTATACTTAAATGTCATTTTAAGTATATTTCTGAGAAGTACATAAAGCCCATTTCTGAGAAGTACATGAAAACTACACTAAAAGTGCACTCTCCTATTTTAGTTTAAAAGAAGTATACTAATAGCACACTTGAATAAACTTCTTTTTCGTAAGGGATATGAGGTGCCTTGTTTGTGAATGAGCTTTGGTTCAATCAAAGGGCTGTGTTTCATCAAAGCCCCTTAAAAATCTGAGGTTATTTCTCTGTATCCTTCCCTGACTAGTTGATAAAAATTACATATTTTTAAATATCATCATTCCCTGCAGTGAGTGCCAGCCTTAGTCATAGATGGCATATAGAGCCAATGTTTAGCACAGAGTGTGTCGTCCACATTCTCATCTGCAATTCACATTGGAATACTCTTCATTCCAGTAAATTCACACAAAAACACACGTGCACACGCGTAATGGTTTTTATACTGTATAAACTGCATTTTCTATCCCCTTTACCCTTACCCTACCCCAGAATACTCCTGGCAATTTTTAATTACAAAAAAAAAGTATGTAAGTGAGTTTGTTTAAACTACCATTCAGTTTGGAGATGTTAACAATGTTTTTGAAAGAAGTCTCTTATGGTCACTAAGGCTTTATTTATTTGATCAAAACTGCAATAGAAACAGTACTATTGTGAAATATTGCAATTTAAAACAACTGTTTTCTACTTATTTTACATTTTATTCCTTTAATGGCAAAGCTGAATTTTCAGCAGCAATTACTCCAGTCTTCGATGTCACTTTATTGTTTAGAAATCATGAAAACAGATGAAAGCATTTGTGCCGCTTTATATTTTTGCGGAAATCGTGATACTTCAGGATTCTTTGATGAATGGAATGAAAATTGAAAAGAACAGCATTTATTTGAAATGGAACTCTTTTGCAACAACATAAATGGTGTTACTGTATTTTTATATATAATTGTAATGTTCTTGTTGAAAAAAATACTTTCTTTAAAAAATGTGGAGTGTATTAGTATAAATAATAAATTCTAACAAAAAGTAATAAAATCAATATATATCTACTGACAATCAGAGGCAATTTTTAATTGGTTTATCTAAATTGTCAGCAGAGCAAGACTAAAACCTGTAACCTTCCACACTTAAAGGATAACTATCATCTCTTCATATTCACTTAAGGGGTTGAACCCCCTTAATATTGAAATCTCAGAATTAATCCAGAGCGTGTATTATTTATTTTAAAAAAATAATTTTTTTTTTGACATTCAGTTAGTCTTGTTGACCCAACAGGACACACAACTTCCCCCTATATAATTCTCATCTATGAGATGCTGCATTGCTTCTTCATGACACTGAAGAATATAAAGCACAAAGATCACGATATTCACATTTTATTAAATACGTTTGCTAGGTCTTACTCACAGTCTTTGAAGGTTCTGTCATCATCAGAATCTGGTCCAGACATGATCTCCAACTGCTAGTCCCACACGTCCTGCAGCAATCCTCCGTCTCCGTCTCCAGCTCTCACATGCTCTGGAGAAGTTTAAAACATCAGTTAAGCTCCAGAAAGGGTGAACATGAGGGGGTTCCCTATTAGCCTTCTCCTCTCTAGCCTCCAGAGCAGTCTGTGGAGCCCCGGGGGTTCTCTTCAGTGGCTGGCCCACCTTTTGTCAAGGGTTGAACTAATTAGCTGTGAGGTTGGTTGTTGCACTGCACTCCCTTATATTCGCACACACTCTCACCACATACACACTCTCACAGCCTGTTGCACACTCCCACTCGAATGAGTCGACTAAGCCCTGGCCCAGGAATGCAGCCCCCTTCTCCATTCATTCACAGCATGCCCCTGCCTTCCCTCACAACATGCTTTACATATGCAGTGCCCAACTCGCTGAACAAACATCCAAGATGGACAGCAGACAACTTCTGAGTGTTTTATTGACCACTTAAATAGCTATTTAACTTAACAAGGTCGTGAAATTGGTGGAAAAAATGTTAAAATATAATTAAAAGTCATGTACTGTAATATTCATTTGCAAAGAGACTCTCTGTTGTCCTTCTAACAAACAAAGAAACCAAAATGTATATGCACTGTAAAACACTGTAAGGGATTGTAGGTTATACAAGGAAATACTATTTCAGCATTTCTACTTCGAAATTTCACATTTAAATGAATGTTACTTGCATTTCTTTGTAATTATCTGTGAAATTTACTAAAAATTTCTGAGTGAGAATTGCTTTATAAGTAAATCCTACACCAATTTTTTCGTGGACAGCTAAAAATGTTGTTACATTATTGATAACAGAATATTAGACTTTTTTTAAAAATAAAATGCTTTAAAAGTGACATTTATTTTAAACTATTTTAACCATTTACTGTAAATCCATCAAGATGTTTTAAATTTGAACTTTTAACTTTTAACTTATGGCCATAATAACGCTTCCTGCAGTGAAAATGTCCATCCCTTGTTGTCATCCCACATCAAAATTATTATGGATAGGAGTTTCATATATTAGCAATAGCTGGAAGTTAAAAATGTCTTAATGATGGATTTGTTTCTTAAATACACTCAGCTTTTCACAAGACATCAGTTGATGGACTGGAGTCATGTGAATTACTTGTGGATTATTGTGATGTTTTTTATCAGCTGTTTGGACATACTGACGGCATCCATTCACTTCAGAGAATCCATTGGTAAGAATGTGACGTAACGCTAAATTTCTCCAAATTTGTTCTGATGAAGAAATAAACTCATCCACATCTCAGCTAGCCAGAGTGTGAGTACATTTTCAAGAAGTTTTCATTTTTGGGTGAACTGTTCCCTTTCATTTAAAAAGTCTGGGTTTCACTTTATTTTGATGGTCCCTTTAACACATTCTGTTGACTATAAGTGACATTGCACTTACATTTCTACTAACTCTCATTAGAGTATTAGTATTGTATTAGTAGACTGGTAGGGTTAGGGTTAGAATAAGTTGACATGCACTTGGAAAGTTACTTACAGTCAGTAGAGTGTCTGTTGGGAGACCATCACAATAAAGAGTCAGCAGATATGAAGTAGACGGTCTACTAATACTCTAATGAGAGTTTATTGACATGTAGTTGCAACATTACTTAGTGTCAACAGAATGTTCGAAAGGGACCATCAAAATAAAGTGTTACCAAAGTCTGTTGCAAAAATGACTCAGAAAAGTGAAATTAGTCCTGAGAACAGCTCTTGCATCATTTGTTAGTATATGCTACTTGGTTTGTTATTTTGTATCTAACTTAATAACATCCAGACATTTTTAGATGTGTCTTAAGAGTCCAAATACTTTTTGAGGCCACTGTGAGTGATTAAATTGCAAATATTATTAATAAAAATGGCCATGTCGTGCTCAAACATTTGTTAGCTTTTTGTTGATTCATTGTTAACCCAAATGCTAAGTTTTAGGGGGGGGTTTAGACCATGATGTAATCTAAGTAATGATCCTGCTCAGACTGCACTGTGTAGTCATACTCTAGGAGAAAACATTTCAATTTAGCAGCTCTGAATGCTTGAATGGCTATTGTTCTGTGAACAAATCCAAGTAGCGGACAGCATTCCTCTGAATGGCTCGTTCAGTCTGGTGAACTAAAAGCGTACTTTATTTCCTCTTCTCCACTTAGCATCCATGAGCCTACTTCCTCAATGTTTGAAGCTCAATTCACTTTACATCATTGCCTAAACCACATTTTTCACAAGTCTGATGCCCCTTTTTTAACTTTCTTGTGTCTTTCATTCTTGGGAATAAGGGCTCCATTCAGAGTCAAGCTCTATTATGAGACTGCCTTGGGAAGAGAGAGAGAGAGGTGTTTAGCATAAATGACAATCACAGTATCACAGAAAAGGGGCTTCAGCACTGAGACAAACATAGCTTTGGAGCTGAAATGACAAAAACGACAGGAGGAGATATATCTGTTTGCAAGAATTCACAGAATGGTTTAATTGGTTGGATGTTGTTTGTGAAGAATTCCCAACTGTATTAAACAGTTTTTTAACTATTCTCTCTCACTTTTGGTGATAAATAGCTGCAAGGAATTCACTGGAATGAAAAGACCACCTGGTGTGGGGGACCACTGAGGTCACTGAAAGCTTCAAGCCTGCAGCTGTCAGATCAAAACCCAACTGGGAACTTGAACGTCAATCAAAAAAAAAAAAAAAAAAAAAAACCTGGGCGGGTTGTCAGGGTTGAGTGGCTCTTAAAAGTGTGTGTTCATTCTTTTACTTATGTGACTCCATTCCTACATCTTTGATGACCATGCTCAGTCTATACAGGAAAAAAGGGGAGGTCACACTACATTTTTCATTCTATTCACTTCCATTCATACACATTTTGCTGCATTCCAAAGTTCCAATATTGCAAACTCTGACCTGCAAAATTTGTATGACTTGAAGACGTGTGAATAATAAGATAAGTTTATAATAAGAATAATAAGATTGATACATCACAGTGTGACTTCTTTACTGAATTAGAAGAACACAAACATTAAAGCTGCAGCATTTCAAACTTCTAAAGTTTGCAGCATTGCAGAAAAGTGGAGCAGATGATTTGTTTAATTTAATTTTTTAATTTATTTTTTTTTGTACATTTTGGATTTATTATTATTTGTTATATGTTTAATTCAGACGCTGCAGTATGATGTCATATCACAACTAGGGATGCACCGATACCACTTTTTCCAGTACTCGCCCGATACCGATACTTTTATTTTTGGTACTTGTCGATACCGAGTACCGATAACGATATTTTCATTGCATTTGTACATTTTTTAAATATTGGGTACAGAAACCAAAAGAGTATGTATAATGTTAGTTGGTTAACTTAATTTATCAAATAGATACAGTCAAACCAAAATTTATTCAGACACCTTCAAAATTTCTCACATTATCACAGTTTATTCGCTGTAGTTTATGGTAGTAAAATATGACAAGAACTCAAAGTTAAACTGTGTCAGAACAAATTCAGCTCGATAATATCAGATAACTTTGATAGAAAGTGATGGATTACAATCAACCAAAATTATTCAGACAGCTGTTAGTATGACAATATTTACACAACTATCAATACTTTGTCAGGCAACCCTTAGCCTTAATGAGAGCCTGTAGTCTCCTGGGCATGCTGTCAACCAGGTTCATGCAAACCTGAACTTCAGTTTTTTCCCCAGACTTGGTCTGAATAATTTTTGGTTCCAAATTTTTATCAATTTTATTGGTAGTCCACTGTATGAAGAATTTTTGGATATAATATGTCACAGTTTACTTTATTTTGCTATCCTCACTTACATAAATGAACTATAGCGTCCTGCACCCACTAGTAAAAAATATCAAAAATTATATTTGGTCTCTGAATAATTTTTGGGTTTTTTTTTTTTGCTCTATGGTACATCATCTTTAATTCAATTGCATTAGAGCTGCTAAAATCACGCGTTTTGCTGTAATAATGCAGGGAACCACTCGTTATAAATATCCTAACTGTGATATTTTCAGAAATAGAAGTCGCTTTTTTCTTTGCTTTTCTTTCTAATGCAGAAACACTCACGAAGCAAGCAAAACATGCACAACGCGCGCAGTATTTGTACTGGTGCAGAATGAAAGGGACAGTACAGCCTAGCGCATTTCACACAGGCTGCTAGTTTCACTTTCGCCAGAAAGTCGTGTATGCTTAAGGTTGAAAATAAATTATTTATTTTATAGTGAATGCCCCTATAAATTGTCTTATATTTACGATTCAGTTTTAATCCAAGTGATGCATCTCTCTCTCCTTCCCTCTCTACCGTTAAGTAACTTGTGCATTGTTTTGCTTACTTGTTTTTGACATATCCGACCAAACTACAAACGTTCCAGTGATGTCTGTGAGAAAAGTATATTCACTCGATGAGCTCGCTCATTCCACTCAGCGCTTTGCTTTTCAGTTTGCTCACATCAGCTATAAAGGCATTAATCAGTGTTGGGCACGTTACTTAAAAAAAGTAATTAGTTATAGTTACTAATTACTTCTCACAAATAGTAACTGAGTTAGTAACTGAGTTACACAATTATAAAAGTAACTAATTACCAGGGAAAGTAACTATTGCGTTACTTTAACCTTAACTGTCACCCCCCATTTTTGAACATATACATGAAAGTGCACTATCCAAACTTAAACTCTTATAATTCATGGATGCTTTGGAATACAGACATAAGGTTGGACTCTTTTTTAAGAAGACAATCAGCAGATTACTGCAAAAGTGGAATTATTTTAAAATATGAAAGTAACAAAAAGTTATAGAAATTTACATTTACTGTAAAGAAAATACAAAATATTATTTTTTTTATATTTTATATAAAATAAATATTTTACATAACAGGTTTTACCCTAAAATTGGCATAAAATTAAAGCCTTATGTCTCAATAAGTTATGTTCCAAATTTGAAGTTGATATGAGAAAAATTGAGGTTCCTGTGAGATTTTATTTAGGGCGTCATACCACAAACAGCCACCGGGTGCCATTCAACTCCATTGAATTTTTTTTGATGCATTTTTATGTCACAAATGTCTAAATTTCTCTGTCAATGTTACTCCGATCACAAAAAGACCACCAAATATGGAATCCTGAGAGTCAGACCCTTCCGACAATATATATTTTGTCAAGATTATAAAAAGTTTTGATTCTAAAAGACCGTAATACATTGTGTAATATGACACTTGACACTACCCACTAAGGGGGAGGAGACCGCCAAAAGATTTTAAAGTACAATTTCCATGGTAACACAATGTCCGATTTCAAAATGGTTTTCACAGGATGAATTTTGAGGTTTTAAGCTTTCAAATGATATATAATTTATGATGATTACTCAAATATTTCACAGGGAAAAAAGACAACGAAAAAAAGAGCGCCAAGCGTCCCACAGGTGGGACGGTGACAGTTAAGGGGTTAAAAAAAAAATTTCAAATGTCAAATAACTTTGGATGCCCCCAATATTAAATATGTTAAATTAATGAAATGGACACTAAAAAGAATAAATTATTATTATAAAACATTGTACATTAATCTACACTATTTATCTACTAACACTTAGTATCAGTCAGTCAAGCATTATAATATAATATTATGATAATTCAAAATTATATGATGATAGAACTTTAGTAATTAGAATAACCTAGTATGAATGCATATTTGTCATCATCAATATAAAACGCACTAAGGATTAATGAGCTTCTGGGTTCATGAATATTAATCACGTTGTCTGCGTTCGCGCGAATTGATTTGCTGAAATCAAAACAGTGATGATAATAGGTGAGCACCTGCGCCAGCCAATGAGATTGTCGTTTGCGCATTAGCTCCGCCCACTACTAGAGAAACCGGCAGAAAACTGAAGAATTCCAAAGGAACTCCGTTATTTTGACAGGAAAATACAACAAAAAATATCGCTTACATGTAGCGCGTCAATTCTGCATGATATGAAAGACTCTCTTGCTCTGTATATTTCTTTGCGTGCGTGTATGTGAGAGAAAGCGACGGCGAGCGTGCGCTTCACACTAGAGTTTATGGTACGTCAAATACAGCTACACTGCGCATCCATTCAGATGAACTGAAAAATTAAATTCTAATAATATAATAGTAACGCCACATTTTATTGTCAGTAACGGGCGTTGTAACGGGAGAAACAGTAATTCGTTTGATTACTCGTTACTGAAAAAATAACGCCGTTAGTAACGCCGTTTATTTATAACGCAGTTATTCCCATCACTGGCATTAATACTGAATGTTTAACATTATTCATGGCATACATCTGCTTCGTAGACATCCTTAATCTCTAATAACTCCATTCTGCTGCATGTTGTCCTGTTTCTTTGTCTGAATATGGCACTTATCACATACTGTGAGGTATCGGCGCTTGGTATCGGGGCATTTTAACGAGTACAGGAGCTCAGTATCGGTGCATCCCTAATCACAACTGTTGCAGTGTCTAAAGGAATTTAACATGCTTAAAGTGGCTGCCCTTTAAAGCGATGCACATAAACATAGGAATGCACATAGTGAAAAAAAACAAAACATAAGCATCATAGTAAATAGCACATAAAATAAGCCAGTTGTGTTGTTATCTTTTATGTTCATTGCCTGGTGCGATTTTAGTGAGCCTAAACCATTTACATGCCATTTTAGGCACCTTAAGGCAAATTATTGCTTTATGTTGCGGTCACATTAGCAAAATTTTGCCGACAAAAAACTATCCATTATCTATTGGCAACAGTGTAGTAGCCATAGATATGTCTATACATATCTGTATAGACAGTAATTTCAACAGTGATTCCTGTTGAAATTACCGTATTTTGCTCACGTAAATTCACAGAACAGCGGTAAGTGTGATCTCACCTTTAGTCTGAAATCAACCTTTTACATTTACATTTAGCAGACGCTTTTATCCAAAGCGACTTAAAAATGAGGACAATGGAAGCAATCAAAATCAACAAAAGAGCAATGATATGCAAGTGCTATAACAAGTCTCATTTAGCTTAAGGCAGTACACGTAGCAAAGTTTTTTTTTTAAATTATATAATAAATAAAAAGAAAACAAATAGATAGAATACAAAAAGATTAGAAAAGCTAGTTTTTTGTTGTTGTTGTTGTTGTTTTAGAATGGAATTAGAATAGAGAGTGCTAGAGTTAGAATTCTAACTCTAGCAGATTAGATTGGCCAAATAAAGAAGAGATGTGTTTTTTACCGATTCTTGAAAATGGCTAATTACTCAGCTGCTCTGATTGAGTTGGGCAGGCCATTCCACCAGAACATTTCATTTAAAAGTCTGTGAAAGTGATTTTGTGCCTATTTGGGATGGCACAATAAAGCGACGTTCACTTGCAGAATGCAAGCTTCTAGAGGGAACACAAGTCTGAAGTAATGAATTTAGGTAAAGGGGCGCAGAGCCAGTGGTGGTTTTGTAGGCAAACATTAATGCCTTTTTTTAATGCGAGCAGCTATTGGTTGCCAGTGCAAATTGATAAAAAGAGGTGTGACCTGCATTCTTTTCGGCTCATTAAAAATTAATCTTGCTGCCGCGTTCTGGATTAATTGTAAAGGTTTGATAGAACTGGCTGGAAGACCTGCCAAGAGAGCATTGCAATAGTCCAGCCTGGACAGAACAAGAGCTTGAATAAGGAGTTGTGAAGCATGTTCCGAAAGAAAAGGCCTGATCTTCTTGATGTTGAATAAAGCCGGGCAGTTTTAGCTATGTGGTCTGAGAAAGTCAACTGATCATCAATCATAACTCCAAGGTTTCTGGCTGTTTTTGAAGTACAGTAGTTATGGTTGATGTGCCTAACTGGATGGTGAAATTGTGATGAAACGATGGGTTTGATGGAACCACAAGTAGTTCTGTCTTGACAAGGTTGAGTTGAAGGTGATGGTCTTTCATCCAGCAAGAAATGTCTGTTAGACAAGCTGAGATGCGAGCAGCTATCGTTGCATCACCAGGATGGAATGAGAGGTAGAGCTGAGTGTCATCAGCATAGCAGTGATATGAAAAGCCATGTTTCTGAATGACAGAACCTAGTGATGCCATGTAGACAGAGAAGAGAAGTGGTCCAAGAACTGAGCTCTGAGGCACCCAGTAGTTAGATGTTGCGACTTGGACACCTCACCTCTCCAAGATACCTTGAAGGACCTATCTGAGAGGTAAGACTCAAACCACTGGAGTGCGTTTCCTGAGATGCCCTTTGCCAATAGGGTTGACAGGAGGATCTGGTGGTTAACCATGTCAAAAGCAGCGGACAGATCCAGCAAGATAAGTATTGAAGATTTGGAATCCACTCTTGCCAGTCTTAGAGCTTCAACAACTGAGAGCAAGGCAGTCTCGGTTGAATGTCCACGTCTGAAACCAGACTGGTTGCTGTCGAGGAGGTTGTGAGAAAGGCAGAGACTTGGTTGAACACAGCTCAAGTGTTTTTGCAATGAAAGGAAGAAGGGAAGTCTGTAGTTCTCTAAAAGAGATGGGTTAAAGGTGGGTTTCTTAGTAAAGAAGTGGGGTTATACGAGCCTGTCTAAATACTGAGGGAAAAACACCAGTGTGAAGGGATGTGTTAATGATGTGAGTGAGTGCTTGTACAACTGCAGGAAAAATGGCTTGAAGGAGATGAGATGGAATTGGATCAAGCGGACAAGTAGTAGGATGATAAGAAAGGATGAGTTTGGAGACTTCTGCTTCAGAGAGTGAAGAGAAGGATGTGAATGAGTGTATGTTTGCTGGTAAGATGAGTGCATGTACAACCCGAATTCCGGAAATGTTGGGACGTTTTTTAAATTTGAATAAAATGAAAACTAAAAGATTTTCAAATCACATGAGCCAATATTTTATTCACAATAGAACATAGAGAACATAACAAATGTTTAAACAGAGAAATTTTACAGTTTTATCCACTAAATGAGCTCATTTCAAATTTGATGCCTGCTACAGGTCTCAAAAAAAGTTGGCACGGGGGCAAAAAAGGGCTGACAAAGCAAGACATTTTGAAAAGATTCAGCTGGGTGAATATCTAGCAACTAATTAAGTTAATTGACATCAGGTCTGTAACATGATTAGTTATAAAAGGGATGTCTTAGAGAGGCAGCATCTCTCAGAAGTAAAGATGGGCAGAGGCTCTCCAAATCTGTGAAAGAGTGCTTAAAAAGATTGTGGAATACTTTAAAAACAACATTACTCAAATTACAAAGGCTTTGCAAATCTCATCTACAGTGCATAACATCATCAAAAGATTCAGAGAAACTGGAGAAATCTCTGTGCGTAAGGGACAAGGCCGAAGACCTTTGTAGGATGCCCGTGGCCTTCGGCCCTCAGACGACACTGCATCACTCATCGGCATGATTCTGTCATTGACATTACTAAATGGGCCCAGGAATACATCCAGAAACCACTGTCGGTAAACACAGTCCGCCGTACCATCTGCAGATACCAACTAAAGCTCTATCATGCAAAAAGGAAGCCGTATGTGAACATGGTCCTGAAGCGCCGTCGTGTCCCGTGGGCCAAGGCTCATTTAAAATGAACTATTTCAAAGTGGAAAAGTGTTCTATGGTCAGACAATGGGTCTACGATGTACTTAAGCTTACGATGCTTTTGGAAATGCAGCCCAGATCTTTCACCTATAGAGAACATTTGGCACATCATTAAACGAAAAATAAGTCAAAGACGACCACGAACTGTTCAGCAGCTGGAAACCTATATCAGGCAAGAATGGGACCAAATTCCAACACCAAAACTCCAGAAACTCATAACTTCGATGCCCAGACATCTTCAATCTGTTTTGAAAAGGAGAGGAGATGCTACACCATGGTAAACATGCTCCCGTCCCAACTATTTTGAGACCTGTAGCAGGCATCAAATTTGAAACGAGTTCATTTTGTGCATAAAATTGTAAAATTTCTCAGTTTAAACATTTGTTATGTTATCTATGTTCTATTGTGAATAAAATATTGGCTCATGTGATTTGAAATTCTTTTAGTTTTCATTTTTCATTCAAATTTAAAAAACATCCCAACATTTCCAGAATTCGGGTTGTACATTCAACAGATGAGCCAAGCAGAGTTTGCGGCTTTGTTACATAACCTGCAGTCTTTCTGGATGAACTGGGCCTTGTTTAAGCCTCCCGCTGTGGGAAATGTAAACGGTGACACATAGCCTGACATTAACATTTGATGAAGATTTTGGTGAGATGCTTTGCTTACTGCTGATCTGAGAACACATTGTGGTGTCACTTGTGATGTATTGAATTGAGGTTGGAAAGAAGATATTGGATCAGTGTGAAAGGGAGCCTCTACCCACAGAAAAACAGATCATAAAGAACACACAGGCACAGCTGTATGTGGCAGGCCTGGCCTGTTATTGCCAAAGTGTAGTAAGCAAAGTTATAGTGCAGTATAAACATATGGAATGCAACCATTAATCTATTATAAATACATAGAGAGAGAGATATGATCAGTGAATGTAACAAAAAAATTAAAAATAATTGCTTGCATAAAAGCATGAGCTGGAAGTTTAAGAGCTATCATAGTCCTTCTTGTTGCTAATTTGTTTTTTGTTTTTAATGATTTAAGTTATTATTTATTAAATATGATCATATAGTCTGGTATTGATTAGGCAAATGTCAAAAATTAATGTTACCATTTGTATATTTGTTTAAGCTTGTGAACAAAATCAATAATTAGCTGATTGCAATAATTAGTTTAGACGAAGATGTCTTTTTCACACACACAATCCCAAACAGACCACCTTCCTGTCCATATGCAGATTTACTGCACTGAGATTCAAAAATGGACCCTACACTGGTAGTTAGTGACGCAATGCATATGTATGATTCCTGAACAATAAATTAAATAAATAAAAACAAATAAAATAATAATAATTTAAAATTGTTTTTCTTCATCCAATACATTTATGGATTTGGTGCATAGAATTAAACATAACTAATAAGTATTCATTCAATCAATCAATCATTAGAAGAAAAATGAAACTAATAATAATAATAATAACAAAAATATGAGATGTTCTCATAGTCTTTTTTATTATTGGATAAGATTTTCTGAAGTGAGCATAATAGTGAGTTTGAGTAGGCCTACATTCCATTTTAGAATTGGTTTTGAAGGCATGTTGCCTTATGAATTAATATTTCATATTTCATGCTCATATCATACTAAAATAATGCCTGATTCTTTATCATGGAAAAGATCCATAATACAAAATATTAACAATATTCTAGGAATATGACAAATAAATATACTAAAATTATTAATGTAAGGAAACATAAAACAGGTGAGGAACTGATTTATCCACTTTCAGACAAAAGACAGAAATATATATATATAAAGTACAACTGTTATTTCAGAGCACACCTAAATCATAATACATATGATAAATGAACCATTAAAGCGTGAAATGTGTTGCTGGGGTAGCAAGAGTGCTTAGATACGATTTAAAGTCCTTAAAATAAAAAAAAATGAAAAACAGTTCCAAGCATTCAGGTTGTGATTCCCGCTCCAGTCCAGTGAGTGGCGATAATGGTACGTACAATGAAGCTGAGGGCAAAATCCAAATCTCAGTTCGCAGTGCCCTCTAGTGTAATAAACTGATTATGAAAAATATATTTGATCCCTGCAGCTGAGATTGCAATTTGCGCTGTTTATCTTGGGTTCGGCCACTTTCCTCTCTGGCAATCCGAGCTCATCAGTCCGGCAGCAAACACATGGAGCAGAGGCGGCAGCACACAGCTGGGTGAGTACATGATCCTGTCAAACGCCGAACAGTTTCCCTCGACTAGTTAAACAAAGACACTCTGCCCTTTATACAAAGCAGCAAACTAATAATAACACATGCAGTCATTCAGGCGCTGAGCGACGAGTCTTCTTGTGATTACACAGAACAGGACAGTGCCTGTTTGTTTGTTTGTTTGTTTGTTTATTATTGTTTCCGTGCATAAATAATATTTTGACGGTAAACTCTAGGAGACTCGCCATATCAAGCTGAGAGGATTCAGAAATGAACTGGTTTAATCCAGTTGTCTAGTCTCTTAGTAGTCGGTCAACATCTTGATTATTATCTCATCATCCTCTTTAAAATGTAATGTCCATTATAATGTTATCTTTCAAACCTCTGTTAAACCTCTAGGATGTGTCAGCTGGTCTTATATAAGCACAAGTCAGTTATGTCACTCATTTAACCACAATGTTTAAATTGAATAGAAAGGAAATAAGTTTTCAACCTGTTCCTTTTCCCTCAGGGAGAAACTAAGATTGAAACTGCTTATAAATTGCTCCCAGAAAAGGCAGAATGCACATATCAGACATTGTATTGTATGCTGTTTTATCACAACAGGATATCTGCGTCCCATCCTGACAAAAAGGACTGTGATGAGTGCCAGTTCCTGACTGGACATGGGGAGTATTCGGTAAGATCCAACTGAAGAGACACTGCTTCAGACACACTGCCCTGCCTTAGACAAACAGGATTTGAACCCTGGGGTCACGGACCAGAGGAGACAATTCTTCAGTGTTATTATCGGAAATGGCTAATAATAGATGACAAGAAAGCCAGAGCGTTCTTTTGGCGGAGTCTCCTTGTGTAGCAGCCACAGCCGGAGAAGACAGCCATCCTCAACTTTTGGTAAAATATGGTTCAGATGTTTATGGTGGGAGATTATATAGAGTTAGTTTGCAGTAGTGGGACAGTTTTAAATGTCTGCATTGACATTCAACGCGTGATTTAAATGTATAGGTGTTTAATTACCATGCCAATAATTTAATTTCAGGTAAATCATGATTCCCATAACTGAGCTGCGCTACTTTGTGGATACGCAACCTACGTATCGCATCCTAAAGCCATGGTGGGACGTGTTCACAGACTATTTATCGGTGGTAATGCTGATGATCGCAGTATTCGGGGGCACGCTTCAGGTCACGCAGGACAAGATGATCTGCCTGCCTTGCAAGTGGGTAGTTAACAAGACCTGTAGAAAGTATTTCAATGCCACATTTTCTGTGCCCTTGACCCTTGAGCCTCAAGGAATCCAGTACGACCTCGATCGCCACCAGTACAACTATGTCGATGCTGTGTGCTATGAAAACAGGCTTCACTGGTTCGCAAAGTATTTCCCATATTTGGTGCTGCTGCATACGCTCATCTTTCTGGCTTGCAGCAACTTCTGGTTCAAGTTCCCTTGGACAAGCTCTAAACTGGAGCATTTTGTGTCTATCCTACTGAAATGTTTTGACTCGCCTTGGACCACAAGAGCTCTGTCAGAAACCGTCGTGGAGGAAAGCGACCCCAAAGCTCTGGTGAAAATGAACGGCTCCTTCGATAAGAAGGCTTCGTATGTGAGTGAAGATGTTGAGGCGAGTGTTCCCATGCTGTCGACCACCAGATCTCGTATAGAGCAAGGAATCGTAGACCACTCTGAGACTGGTGTCCTGGACAAAAAGGAAGGTGAACAAGCAAAGGCATTGTTTGAGAAGGTGAAGAAGTTTCGGATTCACGTTGAAGAAGGCGATATAGTCTACCGACTCTACATCCGACAGACTGTCATCAAAGTTGTTAAGTTTATTCTTATTATCTGCTACACCGGCTACTATGTCCACAATATTCAGTTCAGCGTCGACTGCAACGTGGACATCGAGAGTCTCACTGGTTATCGCATGTACAACTGTGCCCATCCCTTGGCCACTCTCTTCAAGATCTTAGCCTGCTTCTACATTAGTCTAGTTATCGTGTACGGGATGATCTGTGTGTACACCCTCAGCTGGATGCTACGGCGCTCTCTCAAGAAGTACTCGTTTGAGTCCATCCGAGAGGAGAGCAGCTACAGCGACATCCCAGATGTGAAAAACGACTTCGCCTTCATGCTGCATATGATTGACCAGTACGACCCCCTGTATTCCAAGCGGTTTGCAGTGTTCCTTTCAGAGGTGAGCGAGAACAAACTTCGCCAGCTGAACCTCAACAACGAATGGACTTTGGAAAAGCTTCGGCAGAGGATCACCAAAAACTCCCAAGAGAAGCTGGAGCTCCACCTGTTCATGCTCAGTGGGATTCCAGACACGGTCTTTGACTTGGTGGAGTTGGAGGTCCTGAAGCTTGAGCTCATCCCTGATGTCACCATCCCACCAATCATTGCCCAGCTTACTAACCTCAGAGAGATGTGGCTGTACCACACACCCGCCAAAATAGAGGCTCCAGCTCTTGCTTTTCTGAGAGAGCACCTGAAATCGTTGCACATCAAGTTCACTGACATAAAGGAGATTCCTCTGTGGATCTACAGCTTGAAGAACTTAAGCGAGTTGCACCTTACTGGGAACCTTAGTGCTGACAACAATCGCTACATCGTCATTGACGGTTTGCGAGAGCTGAAGCGACTGAAGGTTTTGAGACTGAAAAGTAACCTTACAAAGCTGCCTCAGGTGGTCACGGATGTTGGAATGCACCTCCAGAAACTGTCCATCAACAACGAAGGCACTAAATTGATGGTGCTCAACAGCTTAAAGAAGATGGTGAACCTGTCCGAGCTGGAGCTCGTCCGCTGTGATCTGGAGCGCATACCTCATTCCATCTTCAGCCTGCACAATTTACAGGAGATCGATCTTAAAGACAACAACCTGAAAACCATTGAGGAGATCATTAGTTTTCAGCATCTTCATCGACTTGTCTGTCTAAAGTTGTGGTATAATCAGATTGCATACATACCTATTCAGATAGGTACTTTGGTCAACCTGGAGCGCCTCTATTTGAACCGTAACAAGATTGAGAAGATGCCACATCAGCTCTTCTTCTGCCGGAAGCTGAGGTTTCTTGATCTGAGCCATAACAATCTGACCGACATCCCATCAGATATAGGGACTCTACAGAACCTTCAGTCCCTTGCTGTAACTGCCAATAGGGTAAGTCAAGCTCAGGATGAATGTCTAGTTTTGGTACTTTGAGGTTATTATTATTACTATTTGATGATTTTCATATTTTGGGCTGCCAGTGTTCTTTTAAAATCATTTAAAAATGTTTAACAGTGCTGAATTTCTCAGCATTGGAATTTTATTTAGTATTTTCATATATAATGCAGTTTTCATGTTTTTCAACATACCATGTATCAAAACAATTCATATTAATTTGTGGACATTTTTATTTTATTTTGGAGTCATGAAAATATTTTAGTTTAGTTTCTAATGTAATGTAAACAAGAATTCTTTTTGGTTTTCATTAATGATAAAACCACTGCTAAAGCTTGTATTTATGTAGCTTGAGTAATTGCCACTTATGCAGATTTTGTTGTTTACTCTTTCATGCATGATGATCAATTTATTTTTATTCTTTTTACTAGATAGCTATATATATATATATATATATATATATATATATATATATATATAAAATAATACAACTGGTTCAAGAAAAAGTGCTACTGCACTTATGATGAGATGCAAGTAGATGTATGTTCTTTGTAAATACCGTAAAATTAATGTGAGTAATGTTGATTGTACTTTCACTCAATTTGGTTTTCTGATCTCTGTCGACTGTGCTTTTATTTTTTCTCATAGATTGAGGCACTCCCCCCTGAGTTGTTTCTGTGTAAGAAAATGCGAACACTGAACCTCGGAAACAACTGCCTGCATTCCCTGCCGTCACGGTTTGGGGAGCTCACCGGTCTGACGCAGCTGGAGCTGAGGGGAAATAGGCTGGAAGGCCTTCCTGTAGAACTTGGGGAGTGCAGATTGCTGAAGAGGAGTGGTCTAATTGTGGAGGACAGTATTTTCAACACTTTACCTTCAGAGGTCAAAGAGCAGCTGTGGAGAACTGACAAAGAGGCTTCTTGAAGCAGATGCATGAACCTGAGAGCACTTGCCTATGTGAAGATTTTAAATGGCGTGCGTTAAATCCAGATAATAGAAAATTATACATGTTTGTTAAATATTTCAGGGTTCATTAAAATATTTCCTGATAGACAAAAGGGAAAAGTAAGTATTTCACATTATGACATGTCATGTTTTATTATAACAGACAGCCATGGCATTTCTGATGATAGACACTGAGGAGTGAGCAGATCAGATGTTACATCAGGATTAAGGTGCTGTTCATTTTTGCCTTAATATACTCAACACTATTCAGTTACTGTATCTTATTATAAACATTATGACTACATTTTATACAAGTGTTACTGTGTAAGTGTCTGTGAAATCACTCTCCTATTCTATACTATTAGCTATACTATTGCTTGTTCTTAAGTCCATGTATCTGTATGGTTGAAGACTTCAACTCAATTAGGGTTTACAATTTTTACAGTTTACCATTAAATAACACTTGTTTATTTGAAATTGTTGGGCAAAGCTGTTCAAATTGCTCCTCATTAATACATGAATAACTGGTTAATATTCTCTAAGACTTTGAGAGCACTACATAACTTCTTAATGTTTGTTTATATAAACCCTACATGTTACCCAGCACAATATTATGCTGTACAATCTTTTTGACATACTGGTAAGTCATCTGTTGCATGAATCATTTTCCTTTTTTTTTTAGAGGTTTAGAAAGATGCATAATTCAATATTCACTAACTTTTACCCTATAGTGAGTTACTATTGTCTAGTCATCTTAAAATCCTTGTCTTTATTGGAAGTTTAATAATGTGTGTTAACTGAGTATTTATGATTGCACAAATAATTTTTGATGTGTGCATGTTTGCAGTATTTATTTAGCTGATGCAAAAACGAAGGCTAAATACTTTTACAAAATATAGATAGTGATGTCTGTATCACTATCTACATGTATTTCTTTTGTATAAATGCATAGTAGTATTATTACTGTATTAGCAATATTACTTTTTCTAAGAAGTTAGAAAAAGCCTTGATTACATTATACCTTACAAATACAGCACCTTATTTTCACCTGTCTGCTCACTTTGAAATGCCTTGAGAATGATCAATTAATAATTTCTAATGAACAGTTCACCCTTTGTAAAAGTAGATTATCCATTGCATTCAGTTGATAGACATGTAAACATTCACAGTGAAGTAGAACAGTACCCTCGACTTTGCACTAAATGTTTTCTGTTCCAGTTACACTGGTCATGTTGTTCTCGTGACAGCTAAGATGACAATCAGACATTTAAAGTGTTATGTATGTGTGCAATGCAGTTCTGACATTGATTGCATTATAACTTTGAGTGTGTGATGCAGGTTAATACTTCATGTTACTTGTTTGCTTTGTGTAGGGTTAACAGCTGTTTTGTCTCACCATTGTAATAGCCATATTCAATTTGTTGATATGTTAACAAACTTGTTACTGTTGATCGGTTATTAAACATAGCTTGCATGTTTACCATTTTACCTCAAGTATGAAACGGTGTAGGATTTTAGAAGCTTGTTTGTTTGATTCTTCCCTGTATGTATACACCCACATTGGAAACTAAGCTAATAGAATTTCAGAAGTTACTCAGGTAAGTGCCGTTCAACTTTGTACATCTATAAAGCTTGTCAAACTTTTTTTTTTTTATGTCAGTGGTATTTTTTTAACCAGTATTACAAAGTTTCCAGTGTTCACGTTTGTAACCATTTGATATATTTATGGTTGACTACTTGATTGAGTATTTGTATTTAATAAATCCACTATTGTTTCCTCCTTTATTTTATTTTTTGTTTGTTTGTTTGCAAAGTAAATGTAAAATAGAAGTTAAGTAAATGCCGCAAAATGTATCAAGCCATACAGAGTGAATAATCACTCGGTTTTCTTAGTGTGTCAATAAAAACCACTGGAAGTAGTTTAGTAATTGTGTCAATTATGTTATAATGAATACGTTAGCTACTTTATATAAAGAATAACTGGATTTTAGATTTTTGTCAGCTTTATAAACACTACAGTAGTAACAGGTTACTATTAAAATGTGTACTCAACATTATAATTATCGTTACTGTTGTTTAAACTGCTCTTATTTATGCACAGACTTGAGAAAAGGCCATTTTTAAAAGCGTGTGGTGTATGTGTATGTAGCATAGTATGTAGTGATAAATGGGAACCAATGTTTTATCGTCGTTCAGTTGCGTCGGACGTTTTTTAGTGAAACACTCCTGAAGGCGGCTTGTTGGCAATGCTGGACTGTATGTTTTAGAAGATGGTAAGATTGCTCTTTACTTCCCTATGAATGCTGAACTTTGCTAGAACAAATGTTTAACCTTTATAGTTTTGGTTATATATTGTATAGAATACATTAGGTTAACGGTTTATCTGTTTTATGTTAGTATTATATTGTTAGGAATACTCTGGCCAAATTACAGTTAACGTTAGTGAAACTTGATATTCTGTATTAGTCTTTGAGCAGCATGAAGTAATTATTTGCATTCTAAATGGGTAATTATTGCTCTTATATTAATAATTATTCTAATGATTATGTAATTCTACTTTATGAAATAAGCTGAACTCATTTATCTCACTTATTTCGCAGGCTGTAACTCTGCACACAGACCTTGGTGATATCAAAATAGAGTTGTTTTGTGAGAGAGCCCCGAAAAGCTGTGAAGTAAGACAACTGTTTCCAACACAGAGACACACATCTTGAATATGCGATATCATATTTTCCATACGTTAATTCTCTTTTTTTTTTTTCCCTCATAGAATTTTATTGCACTGTGCGCTGGTGGGTTTTACAATGGATGTATTTTTCATCGAAACATAAAGGGCTTTATGGTTCAGACTGGAGACCCAACAGGTAACTGATAATGGATTTCTTTTCTTACCTCACAGCTTTAGTTTTTAGCTTGTTAAGTTGTAAAAAGAGTGAATGCTGTTTGTTTTTTTGGTTTTTAAATTTCAGGTCAATGTTTATTTGGTTAAATTTATTAAAGTTATGTTTTTCCCGCAGGTACAGGCAAAGGAGGGACCAGTATTTGGGCAAGAAATTTTGATGATGAATTCAGTGAACATCTGAAAGTATGTATTGATATTAAAGTAATTTTAATGTTTGTGTGGGGAAAAAATATCACATTCTTTGTTTTAAGAAAGCCTCTTATTAATCACCTACTCTGTGCAAAAGTAATAAGGAACATCCACAGTATCTGGCATTGTAGTAAATCATGTATGGACCAAACTGACTTGCAATGCAATTTAAACCTCTTTTTAGACTTATTGAACTTAATCTTCCTTTTAATGTCTGTCTAATGTAGCACAATGTCCGGGGTGTGGTGGCCATGGCCAATAATGGACCAAACACAAATGCATCACAGTTCTACTTCACATATGCAAAACAGCCTCACCTGGATATGAAGTACACAGTTTTTGGAAAGTATGTGTTTTGTTTATGACCTGTCTTTTGCTAGTGTGTTGCTTTTTTTTATTTATTCATTGATTCATTCATTCTTTTGTGATTTGATCATTTCAATTAATAAGATAATAATTGTTTGTGTATTTAGTGATGCTATAATTGTTGATGATATTGAATTGCAACACAAACTCATTCTTTGTTACAGAATTATAGATGGACTAGAAACTCTGGATGAACTAGAGAAACTCCCTGTGAATGAAAAGACTTTTCGTCCTCTTAATGATGTCCGTATTAAGGATATTACTATCCATGCCAACCCATTTGCTGGTTGATTTGATTGATTTCATTGTGAAACATTCATAATGCATTGTGTTGTATAAATATTTTGTGCTTTTTTCAATTTCATGCTGTTATTTGTACACACTGACTTGCCTCTTTTTCCCGCATAATCTTTTACATTGGCTTTTAAATGTATGGTATTTTTTAATAAAAACATAATAATCCAATGTACTTGGACAAAAAAATATTTGATAGTTTCTCTTTTTCTGAAGTGGTTTCTATATAATTTGTAATGACTCTGCGTTGGTTAAAATTAGGACTACAATTTTGAAATCGTTATGACGCTCGTGACCCGGATGTTTAGGTAAACACACTAGTATGCTCAATAAAATATCTAAAATCCGCATCAGTCTAATAATAAAAATACAGAAATATATACTCTGGCACGAGAAAACTGAACAATGCGTTTAATATTTGACTGACTTCGTTTGGAAATAAAGTAATGGACTCAACCCTTAAATGCTCTTATTGTACGTACACAGTGACGTAACTAACTCGTTCACTATTGCACGTGAGAGAAAGGAAGAAGAGAGCTGTGAATATCATATCAATCGAAATGGCAACTCCAGATGCATTTAAAGTAGGTGAGGACTCTTCTCTAAAAGAGAGTTTGTTAAATATTGATAATATAGACCAGTGGTTGAGACATAAACCTCAATAACATCGATATACTGGTTGCGTTTGAATTTCACACTAAACAGTAACTTTAAAAGTGATGACTTGGCGTTTTAGGTTGGCTCTTTAAAGTGCAAAGTCACGCTGATCACCGGCGCAAGTTCAGGGATAGGAGCGGGCGCAGCGTTACTGTTCTCCAGACTGGGTGCCCAGCTGGCGCTTAATGGACGCGATGTGGACAACCTCACCAAAGTCGCCAAAGAGTGCGAGGCGTGCGGGGCAGTTAAAGTAAAACATACTGGAATCTCTTCAGACTGTTAAATACCGTCTCAATGATGTTAATAGGCTTTAATGCTTCACATATGCTCATCTCCCTATGGCTCCTGTCCAATGTATTTAGCCCTTATTAGTGCCAGGAGACTTAACAGATGAGGACACTGTGAAGAGGACAGTGGAAGAGGTCATCGCTCACTTTGGGAAGCTGGATGTCCTCATCAACAGTGCAGGAATCCTCGCCATGGGCAGTATAGAGACAACAGACATGGCCCAGTATGACAAGGTCATGTCTGTAAATGTCAGGTAAAAAATTATTTAACGTAGGGAATTTGCACTGGATTCAATAAATCAGGGGGGTTTCAGTCATTTAGATGCTGCAGACCCCCAAATATGATTACCCTCGTGTGAGGGACTCCAATCCCACAACATAAAATGTAAAAATGTATGTAGTTTCTTGTTTATTATAAATATGAAATATAAATACGGTTAATATTATGTTTTTTTTATTAGTTCCATTATTAAATTTTTCCTACTTATTGTAGTACTGAACTGTTAAATGTATTATTTATTTACTCATTTATTAACTTATTTTAATCTAATAATTAACATTATTTTTACACTATTTTTTCCCTCTAAACTTTTTCATGGATCCTATAGCACGCCCTTGCGCCCGCTGGGTGCAGTAGATAATAATTTAAAGATGTGGGTATTTGACTTTATAAGGAAATTTGACACATTTTCTTCCCTTTCAGATCAGTATATCATCTCACTCATCTCTGTGTGCCTCATCTCATCAAAACGAAAGGCTCGATTGTGAATGTGTCCAGTGTGAATGGGCAACGATCAGTGAGTTGGATGAGTTTATACATCCGTATAAGTATAAAATATAGCTCATTGTTTTATTTTTGTAGGCCCTGATTGATCATCTTAAACATTTTCTGTTCATTAGTTTCCTGGTGTACTTGCTTACTGCATGTCCAAATCAGCCATTGACCAGTTCACACGCTGCGTTGCTCTTGGTAAGGTATCTCTATAATACTGTATCTCTTTGATATCTAGAATCTCTAACGTTATTTGCAGCAGACCAGAGCTATTTGTCTTGAGTCAAAAGTTTTCTTCTATCAAATGAATGTTGATTTTAACTGAAAGGTTGAACTGTTTCCAAGGGTATTTGTTTTATAAACTTCAGTTTGGGGCAAGTTGTCACACTTGTTTCACATTCAATACTATAAAATATGTATACACATATTATATTAATTACAATATTTGTTGGCCAAACCAATGGTTTGGCATGTTTCCTTTTACATTTTTCTAGGCTGTTTAATAGCAGATTGTGAATCCAACTTACCCTATAAAGTGTGACAGCATTCTCTGAGAGCATTAATGGCAGAAGTGATGAATATTTTGTCCATTTACAGAAATTGACTTTCAATACAAAACTTGCCCTGAAAAATACACCAAAGTAAAAAGTGTGACAACTAGCCCCGGTCTCCTCTACTAGTTGATGCAAAGGGCTTGGGTATTACTCCTCTACAAACAAGTGTTTTCTCATCTCATCTTAATTGTAGAGTTGGCATCAAAGCAAGTACGTGTCAACTCAGTTTGGTAAGTTTCATTCTGTTGTTTTACATTTTACGGGCCATAGAATTGTTACATTGAGGTAATACAAGTGCTTTGTCTTAACAGCCCAGGAGTAATTATAACAGAAGTTCACAAGCGTGCAGGACTTGATGAGGACCAGTATGCTCAGGTGATGAGTTAAGATCAAATGCTTTATGTAATTTGACTGTAATGCATGCTTCTATATAACACATCATGTGTTTTCTGCTTTGCTCCAGTTCCTTGAGAAGTGCAAGGTGACTCATGCTCTCGGCAGACCAGGTGAAGTAGAGGAAGTAGCTCATGCTATCGCCTTCCTGGCATCTGATGCAGCAACATTTATAACAGGTGTAAATCTTCCAGTGGACGGAGGTCGACATGCTATGTGTCCACGCTAATGCTTTGCCGCCATGATACAGCTCTGTCATAGTTGTATGTCATAAAAGCAAAGAAATAAACAAAGTTGGAATCGATCTGAATGTTGAAATTCTTAATGTATTAACATGTTGATTTGATGTGATCTTTTATTTTTACATAGCATAATGAACATTAACAGAAAGAAGTGCACATTTCATGCAGTATCTGCAATTATTTATTAGTGTCAGCAATTTTCTCCAAATTCTGGCATGTTTACACAGATGGAAGCATGGAAACATTTATTACAGAACAAGAGTTGCGCAATAATGTTCAAATACAGCTGTTTTCAAATGAGGATGTTATACATTAGCATTCAAAACTGAAATATGGTCTGATTGGATATACTTTAACAATACATTTTTATCTTTACAAAAGATATGACAGCCAAATGATGCCACAGCAGCATTCAAAATCAACTCAATACATCTCCATTGACCTGCAATATGAAAAAAACAAAATGACATTAAACCTGACTTTGACTGTACATTTATCTATCAGTGGACACTTCATTTAGTTCTTGTAATTTAGTGTATTAATTTACAGCAGTGGTTCTCAACCTTTTTGACACCAATCCACCCTTGTCAAGAATTTATGTACCTATAAATTACGTACCTCTGGTACTTCTTTCTTTAAAAATGAATAAACTCAAAAACGTAATGAGTTAGTTTCATGTAAATTATTATTTTTGTGTTTTGTAGAATTTCAATTGATCTTAATATAACTACATTTAAATTATTTTAACACCTAAAGCCCATTCACACCAAGACCGATAACTATAACAATAACCGTAATGATAACTATATCAGTATCCACACCAGCATACAATAATGTTCTGTTTATTGTAAACACGTGCAGTAGTCATCAACTGCTTTAAATGCTCACGCTCTTTAAAACTGAATGCATTCTAACGGGCTGTCAATGTTTTTATCGTGTCATCTGAAAGTGATTCCGAGGTGTGGCCTGTTATTTGTTTGCATTTAGAATGATTTTTGAAACTATATCTTTTATCATTGTTGTTATAATTATCGTCCTTGCATTGAACGGGCCTTTTCTGGGGCCGCCAAGTGGACCCTGACCTCCTGGTTGAGAACCACTTTTTTATAGAATTGTCTTTAAGACAAATTGTGTCTACGTCTGTCATGTATATTAATATAATTTATTTAGACGTTAATATGAATTTATAGTGCTTCAAGCAAATTGCCTTCGTTGGCATTATCAAAACTGTTTTTTCCATGGATCTGCTTCAGGTGTTTACGGAGAACTGGTTTATGTGCAAACACCATGTCGCAGTAATTACAACGGTGTGGTTTGTCCCCACTGTGAAGGTTCAGGTGGTCCAGCAGCGAGCACTTCTGAGTAAAAGTCTTTCCACATATCTTACACTGGAAGGGTTTGATGCCGGCGTGGACACGCATGTGCCGGTGCAGGTTTCCTTTCTGGGTAAATGTTTTTCCGCACAGGAGGCACATAAACAGTTTGTGCATCTTCAGATGGTTGGCGTAGTTCTCCAGCTGACGGAACACGCGAGCACATTTAGGGCACTGGTGGTACCACTGCATACCCTTATCGGCATTCCTTGAGCATCCCCAAAGATTCCCTTTCCCGGAGCCGCTGGGGCCAGGCGGGGACAGCGAATATTCAGCTGCAGGGTTGATGGCGATTTCTGCAGGTCGGGTTTCCACTGTGGAGTTTATCAGGGAGTGCTGTGGCTCCGGTGAGCGCAGTGTTGGCGAGCGACTTGAGCGACTCTGGAAGTTATCAGGCATTCGCTCATCTATTGACTCTACCTTAACGATGCTAATGGGACTTTCCTCTCCTCTGCTGTTGCTCTGAGAGTTTCTAAACACAGGCGGAGACTTGGGCTGTATGATCACATCATCATCATCATCATCATCATCATCATCAAAGTCATCTTCTGCATCATTGTCCACCTCATCCTCTTCATCACATACTGTCTCCACAGCTGGTTGGCCACGCTGTGCGTTGAAGTCCGATGGCTGTCGGGATGATGCACGCTCGTCTTTGACCTCGTGTGGTTTTATGAATTTATTTAGAGCTTCGGTGCACTGCTCTACAATGTGACCCATCTGGAGGAAACTAGCAACGGTTAAATAGTGTACTAATTCCAGCTCTGGAAACTCCAGTGTCCCAGTGTAGCAGGACAGAAGAAGCTTCTGTCCAACTTCTGCATCCTGCTGTGTAGATATCTGTACTTCATGTGAGTCCTGAAGGACAAACTGGTCTCTGAGGAAAGGGGAGCCAGCAGCAAAGACCACTTTGTGTCCAGGCACTTCCAAGTCATTGATGCGGACCACAACATCACAGAAACGTCTGTCTCGACGAAGAGCATCCATCTTTTGAAGCATGGAGTCCCCAAAAGTGGGAAAGTTGAACTGCAGTATCACCCCGTCCTGAGCCATGGTGCACTATTAAATACACACAACATAACAGATTTAAACTTAGTATAACCATGTAATATATGCCTTCCTGTAACTGTCTATTTTCCAAACGCACGTGTTTAGCTAAAAGGTTTAAAAGGCACATAATTATAATGATATTTAGATGTAGATGGTGGTCTATACTTTCTGATAGCAAAAAAGTGTGCACGATGGTGTTAGTGTGGTTAGTCCAGGCCTGGAAACTGCACAGAGCTAAACCAGAAACACTGGATGGACGACTGAAGAGAATGGAGAAAAAAACTGACGACGAAGACACACTGTCACAGGAATGAGGTGAATATAAGTGTTTATTTAAAATATGAATACCTGCAGTAATTTGCTTTATTTTCTGTCTGGGTGTTTTGCTGTCCTGGGATGAGCATACAGCGCCTGTGTGTTTAGTGTGTGGCTTGAGACGGAAAAGGATGTGCCGACTTTCCCGATTGGTCGGCGAAATTTAAAGGGGCAGGACACAAATACAGGTGGCTAATTGTAAAAACCCTTAAATTCGTGTCATCTGTATAAAGATTAATTTGACTATTCTTAACTGCAGAAGGAAATAAAGATTTATTCACAGTTATACCGTACAATACAAAATGTCATCCAGCAGGCAGTTTTTTTTTCTTTTTGGGAACCACTTGAATATTATACATTAAAATTTAAATGTACAATTGCTTTAGTAGTATGAGTATTTGTTGTTGTAGTATTTCTTGATTTTTAGAGAAGGAGTTCAAGGTTTCATATTACTTAGTTCACTTTTCCATTCATGCTGTCTTCTGTGGAAACCACTTGTATATTACTTAGTAAAATAGTATATTACAATTATTGTTATTATTATTATTATTATTGCAATTAGAATTAGAATTATTATTAGAATTTTTAATATTGCAAAATAAATGATTTTTTTTCAAAACCTGCATGAATGGAAATGTTGACTGTCGCAAGTGATATGAATCCCTGAAAGCCAAAATTGCAATCTAGATAATAATAATAATAATAATAATAATAATTGTACTATTTAATATATAATATATGTAATAATATAATATAATAATTTGTATATGTATTATTGCATATACCGTATTGTCCCGAATATAAGACGACCCTTATTATAAGACGACCCCCTTCTTCCAGATGTACATTTTGGAAAAAGGCTTTTGAAAACCAAATCTTGTTTTTAGTTTTTTTCTCTCTGTAAAACACATTTTTTCTTAAATTATTTTCAAATTGCATATTTTTCCTGTTTTAATTTTTGTTTTGAAAGTATGGTAAATACTGGTAAAATGTACCAACAATGACATTGAAAAATATACACTTTTTGATATACCATAAAAATAACAGGTAGCCCATCTTAATTATATAACATTTAGGCTATCAATCTCATAGTAGCCTACCAAAATTTTATTAACAGTAGAAGTGAAATCTTATTGTAGTCTTCAAATCTGGGTACTGTCTTATGTTTTAAAATCACTTACAGAGGAAGTTTGTTCCCATCAGGCTAACATGACAGTCACGACTCATGCCGCTGTAAGCTTTTCTTTTTCTTTTGTTTTCACTCGCGATCTTCTAACATTATTACAACACACATTACATTACATATTTCATGGCACACTCGTTTTATGCGTTTTGGCGCCACCTATTGTTGTGGGTGTATTACTGACATGTCAAAGTCTAGACCCCGAATATAAGAATATTTTTCAGATGTATTTCCAAGAAAAAAACATCGTCTTATATTCGGGTCAATACGGTAATATAAAATGTAAATTATTATTATTATTATTATTATTATTTCTAGCGTGCAATTAAGGCTGTCAACGTCCACGTTATATTCTTGTTGTTTTTTTGTTTTTTTTTTTGTTTTTTGCGGAACCCACGTGAATATGAAAAAAAAAGTACATAAGGATGATGATGATGATGAAGATGATGCTCTTAAACAAAACCAGTTTGCGTAAATCTTGCCACAAGGAGGCAGTGTTGTACAAAGGAAGCAAGTTATGCCATTTTATTTTTAAGTTGCATCATTGATAATTGTCTGTTAAGTAAATTATACATTTACAGTAGGTATTTGAGATTGTTGTTATGGGGCTTTTATAGTCATGTAATGTAAAACAAACAGTTTTGAGATATTTCTACTGAATGGAAGGATCACGATATTGAATACACTGTAGCAGCTGAAGACAGAAACCCTCTTCATTTGCCAAAGGCAGTGGTAGGACACCATATCACTTTTATTGTCAGTAATATAGCCCAATAGGCAGCAGCTTGAAATGGCATTTGTTATGGTAAGGCAGAAAGAAATCAACTGATGTTTCATAAGTAATTTATGGATAACAGAAACCAAACAAGAGTCTGTGGCCTATCAGTCTAAAGTTTATTGTAAATGCTTCATTGTATGCATCAGTATGTTTACTCATCTGCACAATGGTTTAGATGGAATAATACACAGAGTGCTAGAGCTGAGCTGGGACTCTGAGCATTTCACACACCTTTATCAAATGTCAGATATGCACTCCACATCCATAATCATCAAAAAGAAATGTGAATTATGAATGCCCCATATTGAAGACTGCATAACTGCTTTTGGTGCTCCAATCCAAACATAAGTGTCACATTTTCATTATATGAGCTAATTGTCTATAGGTTAGTACATAAAATTCTACATATAAATATTATGAATACAGACATTTCATTCAGTATTTTGGATGTAGTATGGTGTTTCATTCAGCACTGAGAATGAAAAATAAATTCTGATTTTCAAGTAATAGAAACAGTGCTGCTTGAAAGTTTGCCAACCCTTTAGAACTTTCTATATTTCTGCATAAATATGACCCAAAACATCATCAGATTTTAATATAAGTCCTGAAAGTAGGCAAAGAGAACCGAATCAAACAAGTGAGAAAAAATATTTTCTTTGTAATTTATTTATTGAGAAAAATTATCCAGTGTTATTCACACATATCTGTGCGTTGCAAAAGTATGTGAATCTTTTCTTTCAGTATCTGGTGTGACCCTCTTTTGCTGCAGATAAGTTTCTTATAAATGCTGATCAGTCCTGCACAATAACATGTAGGAGTTTTAGTCCATTCTTTAGTGCAGAACCACTTAGTTTCCGTCTATGAACTGCTTGCTGAGGTCCTTCCACAACATTTTAATTGGATCAAGGTCTGGACTTTGACTCAGCCGCTCCAAAACATTAACTTTGTTCGTCTTGAACCATTCTTTGGTAGAATGACTTGTGTGCTTGGGGTTGTTGTCTTGCTGCATGACCCACGTTCTCTTGAGACTCTGTTCTTAAACAGATGTCCTGACGTTTTCCTTTAGAATTTGCTGGTATAATTCAGAATTGATTGTTCCATCAATGATGGCAGGCTTCCTGGCCAAGATGCAGCAAAACAGGCCCAAGCTATGATACTACCACCACCATGTTTCACAGATGGGAGAAGATTTTTAAGCTGGAATGCAGTGTGTTCTTTTCTCTGAACATAATAGCTTCTCATTTAAACCAATAAGTTCTATTTTGGTTTCATCCATCCATTAAATCTTTCTCCGATAGTCCTCTGGCTTGTCCACATGATCTTTAGCAAGCAATTTTCTTTTTGGAGAACAGTGGCTTTCTTCTTGTAACTCTGCCATGCACGCCATAGTTGCTCAGTGTTCTCCTGATGGTGGGCTCATGAACATTAACATTAGCCAATGTGAGAAAGGCCTTTAGTTGCTTAGAAGTTACCCTGGGAACTTTTGTAACCTCGCAGACTATTACACGTTCTGCTTTGGAGTGATCTTTGTTGGTCAACCACTTCTCGGGAAGGTAACAGTGGTCTTGAATTTCCTCCATTTGTACACAATCTGTCTGACTGTGGATTTGTGGAGTCCAAACTCTTCAGAGATGGTTTTGTAACCTTTTCTAGCCTGATGAGCAACATCAGCTCTTTTTCCGAGGTCCTCAGTAATCTTCTTTGTTTGTGACATGATTCACTTCCACAAACATGATCAGACTTTGATATCCCTGTTCTTTGAATAAAACAGGTCACGTACTGACATTTGATAGTCATTGCACTGACTGAAAACACCTCTGCACAGATGGACTCTAATTTCACCTTTAACACTAGAACTATCAAGGCAGTCATTTTGACTGTTTTTAAATTTTGCAATGTAATAACTTTATTGAAATAAAACCGATATAACTATAATACCCTGACTTTTCCTAAATGTGTGTATATTTTATTCTAACATTGCTATTTTATTAAAATTACAAAACATAAAAGAGTTCTGAGTATTTCTACCTTGAATGGCCATAGCGGTCAAATTGACCGTTCGCATTACAGACGACATATAATTTCAGCTTTTGCGACTGACAAGACTGACATTGTGAAATAAATACATTTTAAAAAAATAATAATAATAATTAGACAGTGACAATGTTTATAATTACCTGTACTATCATAACACATCTATTTATTCATGGATTATGATTCCACTGGTGGCTGCATAGTTTCCGAAACACTTTCAATGTTCTCCAGAGTGTTGTAAAGTAGGCTACAATAGTCAAAATGTATTGAAAAAAAGATAGGCTATATGTAATCATTTCCAAAATTCACAACATGTTTTATCTACTGAAATATTCAGGTTCATTTCATATTTGTTGGCATTTAGACTTTTAAATAGACTACATTTTCACTGCGGTGAAAAACCTTTGCTCTCCCGCTTGCCGGACACACAGCGAGCAAGGCACACACATTTGGGAGCAGTCTAGTCTTACATAATTATATATTACAAAAAATATCGTATTTTTTAGGGTGATGGCATAATAAAATATGACGACAGACATTCAAAGCTTCATTGTAAAACCTCAATAGAAACTTCAAATGTAAATATGATATGACAAAAATGGCATTCAGTTCAGTCTAGTATGAACGGTCAGAATGACCGCTATGGCCATTCCTAGTAGCCTAGTTATAGAATTCCGGTAGTTCTAGTGATAAATTAACTGCTAATCCAAGAGATACACATACTTTTGTCACTCACAGATACGCAATTTTGGACCATTTTCCTGAATAAATAAATGACAAAGAAAATATTTTTGTCTCATTTGTTTGATTAGGTTCTCTTTGTCTACTTTCAGGACTTGTGCAAAAATCTGATTATGTTTTGGGTCATATTTATGCAGAAATATAGAAAATTCTAAAGGGTTCACAAACTTTCAAGCAGCACTGTAAATAAATCTGACCTGTGTAAGATTGTTAGAATTTACTGAAAGTCTGTTTAAGTGCTTAAATAGTTTTATACCTGGCTGGCAATAATAGTGGAATTTCTCAGAGCAAACCAAAGTAAAGGCTCTTGTTTACAAGGACCGTGATGGGCTGGTAGTTGTTTCACCCAGAAAGCCTCACAAAAGCAAGACATCTGACACTACAGAGGTTTGGTGTCAGGGCTTTTTCAGTCATCGTTCTCAAAGTGAGGCTGTCTTGATTTCGTCCTTTGGCTCGGTTTCTCACACTGAGACCAGACAGGTTCAAATCCCTATCCGCAGCTACATATCATTTTTCTGCCACTGTCCCTAAAACTAATAGGCCTACTTCATTCAGGAAATCAGCTAGTATCGTATGTATTTAGTTTCATTGTGTGACTTTCGGTCTGTGCTACTCTTAAATGACCCGCTCTATTGCGACTCGCCTTACAGAATCAGACCTAAAGAAAGTGAAGAAGAAATAATATCAGTGAAAAGAAATGCAAGACATTCAGATAATCATGAGAGAATGTGAAGGTGTAAAGTCTTATAGTCCAATAAGATGTTGCAATCTCTATCATGATGAAAAAGAGGTGGTAGAAAAAAATCAAGACAGCTGACACGTCACTACTTTGTAATATCTGACGTTTATTCACTTTTTGGCAAAATGATGAACAGATCACTGAGAATAGTCTTGTGATAAGTGTACCCACTGATAAAGCACAAGAATGTAGGTGTCACTTGTGAGCCAGACTCACTTTTTTCGTTCTTCAATCTGTTCAACTTCACTGGATTCATCCACCACCTTTCCATTTACCATGGTCTGGGTGACCACCTTCACAATCTTCCTGGTTCTCACTTCAGGATCTTCTACAAAAGGCAGAAAAAACATTGCTATGAGCATTTGAATTCTCATAGAAAATGTATGCAAGCCCAGAGTTTTAAATTTAGTATTGCAGGTGCTCAAATGCTCTTTTTAGGAGATCACTTCACTATAACTAATTTATTGTGCCGAGTTACACTGTCAAAGAGTTGTTGACAACTACAATATAAGTAAACTTAATGACACTGTTGTAGGGCTAGTTGTAGCTCTTTTTACTCCAGTGAACATTTCTCAGGTGGGTTTATTTTTGAAAATAATGCAAACCTTAAAACATTTTAAACATTTTCGCCATTATCGCCCAGGAAAAATATGTAGAGTTCACTGATTAGCAGAGAGCAAGTTACAATGGAAACCAACCATAAAACAGAGTGTCAGCAATTTAAACAATACAATAATTGTATATAATTTTTTTTTTTTTACAAAACTGTAAATGAAGAATTCAGATGGTTTGATATATTGTACATTACATATTTGAAGAGTTCAAATGCAAATGTCTCTAAATGCCATTTCAAATTTTCCTCTAAAATGAGCATTTTTATCAGGCTCCTATGTTTAGGTTCAGTAATTTTACTTAAATGGCAATATAGGTTCTTTTCATTACCTTTTAAGTGAAATAACTGAACATAAGAAGAAAATTTCAAATGGCACTTTTCAAACTCTTCAAATATGTAATTTACAATATATCAAACCATAGTTTTGGTCAACAAAAGTTATTAGTAAAAATTCAGTTATTGTATTGGTGATACTTTTCTGAATGTCAGTGTTGTTTTATTGTGTTTGCTTATTTAAAAGCTGTGACAAAAAAATATGATTATATTGTAATTTTAGTTTTATCATAGTTTCAATAACAAAGTATTCAAGTTTTAAGAGGATTTTGTACTAGATGTTTGAAAGCAAAATACAAAAACACTGCTCAAGCATTTTATTCAAATAAACCCCAGTCTCTCCTATTAGTATCAACATTATAGCCTACAGTATTTGCATATTTTCAAAAAAAAAAAAAACTGAATACATCTTTAGTTTTATAGTCCATTCCAATCAGACTTACTTTTAGGAGAGGGTGTCTCTTTTATCCTGAAAAACAAAAAGGAAACATGTCACAAATAATTGCGTATATCAGAGATGCTTCCTTCAGCATTGTCTGGGTATACTTAAGGAACTGTAGTGTGTCAAAAGAAAACAGCATAGTTCAGCTTTGAGAAACCTCTCTGGGTTCTTACACTTCCTCTCCATCCAGCAGCCTCCGGTAGGTGGCGATCTCCAGCTCCAGATTCTGTTTGATACGCAGTAACTGCTCGTAGTCGGTTTTGATTCGTTGCATGTCCAGGCGCAGCTGTGAGAGTTCATCCTCCAGCTGTGAGAGTGAGCCTTGAAGACGCTCGATCTCAAGAGTGTAGTTCTGATTCGTCTCTCCGAGGTTCCCCTCCAGAACACCAACCTGAGGTGAGCCATAACATTCAGAACATTTTCAGTGAGTTAGTTTTTGTGAAAGCTCAAAATCTGTAAGACTGGAGTATGATTGAAGTATGTTTAAACCCATTATTAGAGATGAGCACCATCAACACTGAACTTCCTTGTACGATGTCTGATCTATAACCAGTATGTGTGAACTACTAGCTGAACAACCTGCTGAAAGCTCTTTATCACCTGTCCAGGCCATGAGGATGCAGCGTGTTTTTAGACTGTCATCACATGTATTACAGAGTGATTTTTTTATATGGGAGTAAACATATATGGTTGTTGTTTGCAGGAGGATGAACAGCAGATGGAGGGGACTGTGGTTTCCTGTGCTGAAAAGGTAACCTTGACGCATTCTCTGGATATTTGTTGACAAACTATGGGCTAAATTATTGCAAATCTAATAAAAAAAAAAAACAAAGTCCAAAAAAGGTAAAAAGAAAAACACTACAAGAATATGATGCCTCACACAGCTCACTGACATATTCACTGACCTTTAACTACAGGATAGAGGATTTGACTGTTTGAAGAATGTTTATCCAAACAGATTTACAGATGAGTAATATAACATAAGCAATTCATTGTAAGAAGGTTGGTAAGATGTGTTTTTTCCATTCCTTCTTGACTTCAAGCAATTCAGTCTTGCCTACTCTAGAGGAAATTTGTCTGGAATCTTTGTTATTATCTTGTATATAAACCTCTCAAAAAGAGACTGTTTCCCTTTTTCCAGGGGTTTAAAGTCTGGTTGCAACAGAAGAACATACATGTATGAGATGTATCATTTTCGAACTGGGGTGCAACACTCCCAAAAAAAAAAAAAAATTCACTGATGAAATTTATATATTTATAATATATATAATATTATATATATATATATATATATATATATATATATATATATATATATATTTTTTTTTTTTTTTGGCCAAATTTGATATTACTAATGCATAAAGACTTGTGTAAAGTTTTAAACTCAGATACAGATACACTGTCAACCTAATAAATAAATATTTTCCAGATAATATTTTAATAATTTGGTTTATTGATTATTAAGTCAAGTCAGTTATTTCATTTATTCAACATAAATATCATCAACAAAAAAATATTTTATGTCAATAAAAAATATAAACAAAATATGAACATGAGGATCATTATATTTAGGGCTCCTTGGGATCATCATGACGTTTTCGAATCCTCTATCATACTTCATGAGCAGTTAAGTTGAGTTAAGTTTTTGTCAGATATTTCTGAAATATCTGTGAAAGATTTGTCCTTTTGATAATATTTGTTTATTTGACTTAATCTGTTCTGATGTCTACTGCACTGAAAAAAAAAATATATATATATATATATATATATATTATAAAAGTTTACTTTGCAGCATGTTCATGACCATCTAAACAACTGGAAAAGTTCAGGAAAACAAAGAAAAGAAAAAAATTGGGAGACTTTCCTGGAACATATGGGTTTTTTCCTGGAACTTATGGGATGCAACAATCCACAATGTTCCAGTGTTCTGAAGCATACACTTGCATCTATATTATCTGGTAACGTCAGTTACTATTTGATTTGTAACAGGAGTAAAAGTCATGCTTTTACCAACTATAGTGGACATTTCACAGACAAACCGCTGCAATTTTAGGATAAACGTGCATTCATGTCACCTGTTTGCGCAGACTGTCCAGTTCCACCTCTAACGCCTGCAGGAAGCGTCGTCTTTCATTGAGTTCACTCTGAGCACATCGCAGAGCCTCGTTACTCTCCTTCACCTCCGACTGCACGGTCTCCAGCTGTCACATATACACACACACACACCACACAGAACACATATTCGTTTAACCACACCTGTGTTTGCAGTGAAATCATCAGTCTATAAATAGCTGGTTCTGGTGTGTGGAGTCTGTGTTGGATTGTACACTGACCTTCTTCAGATACCACATCTCAGCATCCTCTTTATTCTTGCGTGCGATGCTCTCGTACTGCACCCTTAGCTCTGCCATGATGGCTCCGAGGTCTGGGCCCTGGGCTGCATCCACCTCCACGTTCACTTGCTCGTTGTCTAGACGGGCCTTCAGTGTGTTCTTCTCCTTCATAGAGACAGACATTTAAAATCTCACCAGAGAGTATTTGCACACTTAAGCACTTGAAATGTGTGAATTGCATTAGATCACAAAATATCAAATGATACTAATTTTCTTAGAAATACTGACAGATTATATTTAATATATCAGCAGTCTATCCATTATTTAAAATCTTACAAACATATTTTTTTGCGTTTCAAAAATGTTTTTGAAATGTGTATTGGTGTTGTCTTTCTGTAAGGCAATACACTACAGGCACAAACATTGTATTTTCATTTACTTTTCAATTATTAAAATTTAGCTTTTCATAATATTTTTTCAGACTAGTGGAAAGACAAATCCAAAATACACTTTTAAGTGTTTTTGCACTTTATATATTTGCGCCTGTTGATTTCAATTACAATATCTTTAAAAGCCATTTTATCAAAATGAGTTTTTTTCTCCTGCACTGAACCAGAAATTTAGACTTTAATACCATATACATACACCAAACTGTACAGGGTTTATTATTATTATTATTATTATTATTATTATCTGTATTCTAACAGATTTTACAGACAGGGTTTGTTCATACATCATTTGCCTGATTTTATACATTTTATTCCTAAAAACAAAATTATGATTTTTTTTTCTGCTGTTGACAGTATTTTCTAATTTATATTATTACTTTATTAAGTGATGAAAAAGATATTTAATTTATTTAGATAATGTCTCATTTGCATATTTAAACATAACCTTTCAGAAACCTTGTAATACAAAAAAATCAACTGGGGAAGTATAGTGATATCTACATTGTTTTACCCTATTCACCTGTGTCTTGTTTTAAAAAATAGATGCCACATAAAAGTTATATTTTGTTATATAATGCAATGATCTCCATACATTTTTTATATATTTTGTACAATTGCCTATTTGTGCTCTTAACATTTTGCAGATGCTCATTGTAAAGTGATTAATTTGTTTAGGGTTAAATGCTACATTTAAGTGGAGCCACACCTGTCTGACCAGACACTTCTTCGTCTACTCCACATGTTTGTAGACCTGGGTGTGTGTGTGTTAATGTGTGTGTTTTACTCTAGATATCAATCTAAAGAAAACAGTTTGATAAGGGTGTTTCTATATCTGCAGCAGTAAAAGTCTTGATATATATCATATGATATGACTACTGTAAGAAATAAGGCATGATCTTGCTCTATCTATCTATATCTATATGCAATAGTATATTCTGCCTACATTTATTTGCACCATATGTTAATCTGCTTATATTGTTGAAAAAGTGGTTAGGTTTAGAGTAGGGTGGGGTTATGGGCTCAAAAAAAAAAATTATATATATATATATATATATATATATATATATATAAATGTATGTGTGTGTGTGTGTGAGAGAGAGAGAGACCCTGGACCACAAAAAAGGGTAAATGTTTTGGAAAGAGATCTATACATCATCTGAAAGCTGAATAAATAAGCTTTCCATTGATGTATGGTTTGTTAGGATAGGACAATATTTGGCTGAGATACCACTATTTGAAAATCTGGAATCTGAGGGTGCAAAAAAATCTAAATATTGAGAAAATCTCCTATAAAATTGTCCAAATTAAGTTCTTAACAATGCATGTTACTAATCACAAATTAAGTTTTGATATATTTATGGTAGGAAATTTACAAAATATCTTCATGGAACATGATCTTTACTTAATATCCTAATGATTTTTGGCATAAAAGAAAAATCAATAATTTTGACCCATACAATATATTTTTGGCTATTGCTACAAATATACCCCAGCGACTTAAGACTGGTTTTGTGGTCCAGGGTAACATATATGCATAATAGTAAAATGTAGCTACAAATATCAAATATTTAAAATGTATTTATATACAGGATTCCCAAATCTGAGCATGTAAATACTTTTTAGTTGCTATTAATATTTCCATATTTTACATTACATTCAGCATATAAATATGCAAAAATGTAAGTGCAAACTTTACCTATGAATATTGAGATCAACCTGAGTAATGAATGTTATTTCCTAATAATTTAATATTCATATTATTAATGTTATGTTTTGTGTTTAACCTCATCATGATTCTTCTTGAGGAAATAGAGCTCCTCTTTCAGACTGTCCAGGTCTCCTCGAAGGGTTGCAATGATCTGATCGTGATCAGATTTTGCTCGTCTCAGAGCATGACAGTCTCTCTCAACCGACTGGCAAAGAGTAGCTTCTGCCTCCCATCTGTTTAGGAACAAATAATAAACCATTAAAACCTACAAATTAGTACAAAATAGTACAATATTTTTAATGATGGATCTTTCTCTGGGATTATAGGAAGGAACAAAAAGAGCAAAACTCACTTGACCCTAAAGTCATCTGCTGCAAGCTTGGCATTATCAATCTCCAGCATTATACGAGCATTCTCCAATGTCTTTTTCCTCACCTAAAGAGCAGAAGTGTGATGCTGACTAAACAAAGGATCTCATGCAAGGACATCACTGAACATTCTTTCTGCTTTCTTGTCTATGAAACAATTAAAACCAAAGCAATAAACAGAGCTAGATCATCAAACCTCTTGTCCGATGGCATGTGCTTGAGCCATCAGTCCGTCGATGTCGTGACCCTTGGGTGCTCGCTCCTTCATCAGCTGTTTAATCTTCAGCTCCAGGTCAGCGTTGGACTTCTCCAGAGAACGCACCTTTTCCAGATAGCTGGCAAGTCGGTCGTTTAGACCTTGCATGGTCTCCTTCTCACTGGCACCAACTCCTAGACCATTCAGCGAGAAGTTGCTTAGGATGTTTAAGCCATTTCCCAGAGAGGTTGAACGAGACAGGGACAGAGTACTGGCTGAGGAGAGGGACACTTGGACTTTAGAGCGTCCCCGAATTCCACTGTCACGCATAGACATGCTGGAGAAAGACGGCTGCCGTCCCAGAGAGTGGCTGTGCACAGAGAAGCTGGAGGTCATGGTGCTCGCTGAACCAGAGACTTTCTGTACTGTATGTGTACTGCTGGTAAAGAAATATTTATTGCTTGTTAGTCTGAATGCAGCTTGTTCACTTCTGCCATGTGAAAACCATGAAAAGCCAGAATACCAATAACTCTCCTTTCCACCCTTCATTTGCCGACAGATATTTCATATTTAAAGAGCTATGTATTACTATTTAATATTACACTGCAGTGAATAACTAGATTTAGAAAAAATACCTTAAATTCACTGGATATTACATACTGTTACCAAATACGAAAATGCTGCATTTTAATGACAAAACCATTTTTGTCTTGGTGCAGCAAAAAAATTGTAATTTAGTTTCAAACCACAAAGATTTTGTGAATAAGAAATGTAATACTTACAAGGATTGTGTCCAAATGCAGCACCTGAGTGAGGTTTTGTCCGGAGAAGAACTGGTGGCTTTTATTTGTACTTGTTCAGGTGAGTCAGAGTATTTATGCTTGGGACTCCTCCTGAAGAGCTGTTGACTATATAGCCAGCCAATCACATCCCTCCACAGGTGAAAGGATATTTCCTGACTGAAACCGATAAAACACAATGAAATTTTCCCAAGGCACTATCCACAGATTACATTGCACATTTGTTTTTTGAAAACTTTCAGTGACAAATTATGTGATGCTTGACTTTAATTTCATGAAAGATTTGCTCAAAGACATAATAAGACTTTAGGAAGATAATACAATGATATTCGAGACCCAAAATATCGTCTTTTATATTCCACATAAGAAAGATTTGAAACGACATGATGGTGAGTAGGCTAAATGGTGACAGAATTGTCATTTTTGGGTGAACAATTTCTTTAAGATAAATAACAGTACAGACAATTACAGTTTATAATAGAAGTGACTTCATATCCACTGTGGGACAGGGTGTACTGTAATAACCATAACCCCATTTTTTTTTCTGAATCTGGTGTAACCTGATTTGTTTTAGAGAAGGGGAACAGTCCATTTCTGTACACTGACACTATTCACTGAGGGTACAATGATCTGTAATGTGAGAACCGTGCCTCACACGGAGACAGTCCTCCAAAGCCTCACTAGCCAGGAAGAGGCTCAAACAATGAAGAGACCGAGAGAGAACAGAAAGGCAAAACCTATGAGAAATGTTTTTATTTGGGGAGGAAGTTGACCTAATCACATTAGTTATCACACACTGTGACTGAAAATCTGAATGAATCCTTGAATTGAATTAATGGGTTTTCACTTAGTAAAACTTGTCATGATGCTTGTAGGTTTAATCACTACTTACCTTTACCATGTTTTTTGAACATTATACCCTGGGGTACATGCATACCAATACAGTATAAAATAAACGCAATGCACAAGATGCATATGTTTGATGTAAACCATGGTACTAGTCGATTGCCACATTCATGAACCATGATAGAAATCAAAGTACCACCATGGCTCCTTCATATAATAGACTAAATAAAGGTGACCCCTCTTTCATAAATAACACTCACTATTGTAAATAGAGTCAGCACCATCATGTGGGTACAACTGAAATTGCATGCTGATGTCGTGCCAACCATGTGCCTAAAACAGACTAATTGTATCCAAGGTCAAACTAAAAATTATTTAACCCTGGTGAACAAGTTTGGGGTGAATAATATTGAAGACGTTAATAGTTTTATTCAGGGGGGGATGCATTAAAGTTGATCAAAAGTGACATTAAAGTCATTTGTAAAGTTAAAAGATTTCTATTTTAAATAAATGCTGTTCTTTTTAACTTTCTATTCGTCAAAGAATCCTGAAAAAAAAACATTCATATTTTAATATTAATAATTAATATTAATAATCCTTATTGAGCAGCAAATCAGCATATTAGAATGATTTCTGAAGGATCATGTGACACTGAAAACTGGAGCAATGACTGCTGATAATTTAGCTTTGACATCACAGGAATGCAGTTTAAAATATATCAAAACAAGAAACAGTCATCTGAAATTGTAATCATATTTCACAATATTACTGTTTACTGTGTTTTAATCACATACTTTAAGTGCAGCCCTGGTGAGCATAAGAGACTTTCAATATGAAAATATCTTACTGACCACAAACGTTTGAATGGTAGCCTATTGTATGCAAAAAATAATATTGTAAGCTTTAAGAGTTTAACTTGTTCTGTATAACATACAGTATGTGCAGACAGTGCAGTGCAGGAAAGAAAAGACCCATAAATGACTAGGAAGGACAAGCCATTTTAGATCGTGTTTGGCCATTGTGATTTATTGTAAAGCTTAAATGTGTCCAAATCAATACACCAATTTGAGATTATTTCAAGAAATGGTGACAGCACATTTATGGACAGCGCAGTGAATCAATGCATCATGCAGTATTCAATGCCTGTTACTGCTTGTTGAATTGCTCACTGAATGAATAGCTTAATGGTCATTATTTGATTGGACATTTGATAAAGTGTGGTTGCCATTAAACACACACAGACAAAATTGGAGACCTTCAACTTCCATTAGAATTATGACATACCAATGAACACGAGAGAATAAGGGACCCTGATGGCGGGATTATATTGGAACATTAGATGAACTGACAGATAATTGACAATCATTGCTTGAGTGCAAGAAAACAAATATCATTAGGCTGTCAGAAAACTGTCACAATTTTAAGCAATCCGAAAAATAAAGATGTCAAGCTTGGTATTCTTTTTTTGCGGCAAGTGATTACACAAGATGAAAAGGACACACTCGGCAACACGACAATTGGAAAAGCTTAAATCCACTCAAGTAACACTCATTATATCCATTTCAATTGTTTTGAGCAACTTTCAGCATCAAATTGGCACCAGACATACTAATGACTATTAAAGATGATAAATACAGATGTGTTCATTACTATTAAATAGACACACTTTTCACAATGTACTAATTTCCAGTCAGTCATATGATACCTTTCAAAATCCTTTCCACCTCGAATAAATAATAAATAAACAAATACAGAACCATTTAAGCAGAACTGATGTTTCTTGTAGATACAAGTTTTCTAACGTTTTAAATGTGGTATTAAACTGCTTCAAAAGTTTAGGGTATGCAAGCATTTTTAAATGTCTTATGCTCACTAAGGCATGTCATCATATCATAACATTTCAAAAGTTCAAAAAGTGATTTGAAATAGAACTTTTTGAAACATAAAAAATGTCTTTACTGGCATAAAGTGGGTGTGTGTGTATGTATATATATATATATATACATACACACAAAACTGCACACTGTATGTGTGTGTGTGTGTGTGTGTGTGTGTGTACGGTGTGCAGTTTTGTATATATACAAAGAGTATATATATATATATATATGTGTGTGCTGAAATAGTGGACAGTCTCAGTGAGTCTCAGGTCTACCTGAGGGCAGGAAGTACGGGTTATCTGACAGAAAGGGCATTGCAAAGGTCTGGTATCTGTCCTGTGGAGGCGTGCTGTCATGAAGTGGGTTCCTCTTCTGTCTGGCTCTACAGTTCTGGAACCAAACCTACATTGAATTCAGTACTAGTGGTTACAATTAAATTCTAAAATCCAATGAGTCACTGTATATACTTCAGCCTCTAAATATTCTTTACCTGTATGACTCTTCTGCTCAGTCCAGTCATGTCTGCCAGCCTCTGCAGTGTCTGTGCATCAGGGTTCTTGTCTTGAATAAAGTGGGTTTGCATAATCTATGTAAATCAAATACACATGCATTCCAATATGTAAGGATTCATGAGTTGCAAACATTTGTCTGTGTTTTAGATCATAATCATACCGAAGCACATGCATAGGTACAGTCCACTTTTATCACAGGTGGAGAAGAGGCATTTTAAGCGTACCTGTAGCTGCTCCGAGGTGAATGATGTACGAGGTCTTTTGGGGGGTTTTGGGAGGTATTGTAAGGGTAAAGTTCCGTCCAAATGTATTACATTTCCTGTTATAATACAAATGGCCTTTCATTTTTAAGTAGTGCATTAATGAGAGATTGTTGTTACTAGTTAACATGTAAGATACTATTTTAATGTCCTTTTCAGTTGGTGTTATAAAACGCAGATTGTTACACATATCCAAGAAAGAATCAAAATGACCTTTGTCTGACATGTGCTGTAGATTTGGCAGCATTATGTCGTAGTGAAGGCAACAGAGAACCTGATTCTCCATCAAGCCGAATTCCTCTCCTGTTGAAAGCTGCCTTTTGCAGAAGAAGCAAGCGAAGCAGGCAAGATGATATATGTAATTTCCTGCCCTCCGAATCCAGTGATTTGCACTGACTTGCAGGCCACATCGAGTGCATTTTATGCCAAAAGTACTGGGGAAAGAATCAAGTAAAATAGAAATAAAATAAATCACTTAATTAATTATTATTTTCTTGCTGGTAACAAACTGTTTTAAAATCACAACATTTGTCAGAACAATTATGTGTTTCTCTTAAACCTAAAACAATTTATTTTATGATTTTTTTTAAGAGTTTCATCTAAATTTTCTTCTGTAATTTCATCAAAGATTGCAGGTTGTAACTTTCATTTAAAAAAATTAATTAATAAAATGTCAATTTATTTACTGTTATATAGGTTTTACAGATATAGGCCTTTTCTTATGTTATAATAGCCTATAGCATTAATGTCAGAACTTTAACTAAAATTCCTAAATCCCACTAAAACTAAAACCTTTTTTTATTATCATTATTCTTGCTGCTTTTTTAATATTTCATTGTAACTATAAAATTGTTATGTATATTTCTTACATAATGCAAATTATGCGCACATTGGCGATAGGCTAAATATATTATGAAAATGCAGTAAACCTTGCTGTCAATAAACATTTTACCTGTTATAATCCGTTCTACAGAAAATCTCTTTATTTCTGATGAAGCAGCTGTTATGTTGACTCAAGGAAGCTGCGCACACCGAGCACCGCAAACACTTCAGATGCCACGTTAATCCATTCACCTGCGTGAAGAAATAACGTAAAATATCGTCATGTCTCGTTCAAAACATATTTTTAATCGTCATATTCATTCGTTATTATAGCAGCATTAAATGTCTTCAATAAAATTATTATCACTATTATTTATGTTTCTTTCTCCGTCATGGTGAGGCACTAAGCACCTTTAGCACTTGTCGGTCCACAATTTCCGTCCCGCAGCGCTCACATATGAACAAAGATGACAGCGATGAACACCTTGATCTTTTCTCCCTCAATCTCCGACAATGACGGTTCGAGGATGACTTTGAAAAAATATATTTAGAATAAGTTACATTTATTTCGTGACAAATTAGGCTATATTTGATCTGGTTTGGAGATCAAATGGCTTAAAATAAATAAAAACCTAGGCTAATTAACCATGGTTTTACTACTAAAACAAAAACTAGCTACTAAACCATGGTAACTACAAATTAACCATTTTGCTACACTAACCATAGTAAAACTAAAACTGTGGTTATACAAACTGTATAGTAACTAATAGCCTACGCCAAAAAACATTAATTTCAGGCTACTTACCATTTCTGTGCGCGAAGACACTTGACGGAATTTAAAACCGTGTCACCAAACGCCAGTTAACATTGGTGCTGAATAAGGAGGCTTTGCTACACTTATATGAAACCAGGTCCAATTATGACAGAATCATCGATTACACTCTTAACCTCTAAGCCCTTCAGAACTGCTATAGTGTGCCATATAATAAGAGTAAGTTACAGAGAAAGTCCATATAATTAGGCCTATGATGGCTTGAAATGTTCGGACTGAAGCCAGCCAGAATGTAACATTTTAGCTGTCAGTCAAAGGCCATAATCAAAAAAAAAAAAAAAAAGAAAAAAAAAAAAGGGGGGTCGGGGATTCAATGCAGGCAGATTTTGCACCAGACTAAAATAGTGCAAAGACTATTCATTCATTGTTGTTTTTTTCTATCTTTATGTTTAATCTATCTTTATGTTTGTTTATTTATTTAGCCCATACATTTTATCCAGTATTTTTGCATTGATTGGGTGTGTGATAATGACATGGCATGATTTTTACACTGGCATTGAGGAAAATGTTGGAATTTATATTGGAAATGTGTAAAAGAGTATAGTAAAGACATTCATGAAGTGCACCTGGGAAGCACTTATCTTCATTATCATTTAAGCATGTCATTACATCAAAACATTTTTTAAGGCCATAAAAATCACACACACACAATAAATAAATAAAAATAATTAATACTGCAGTCACTTACCTACTAAAGGTCCTTCCTATGGCAAAGAATTAATTATACAACTGAGGAAATAGTAGTGGTGCCAGAAAGGTGTTTACATATAGTTTCCTGTTGATCAGACCAGAGTCAGTTATTCCTAAACACACATGGGACTGAATATGTTTAGCTGTGTAGCAGCTCTTATTATTGTAAACACATGTCAAGAATTCAAGAGTATCCTGTTAGTCCTTGTTGTGGTCCTGCATAAATAATGTTCAAGTTGACAGCATCAGATTTGGTTTTCAGAGGAACTGAGGGATTTTCAGCAATCACATTATGAAGGTAATGCAGGAGATGGTTTGATCAATGCTGGAGAAGTACATTGAACCAATAAAAGGGCTGAAAAGCTCAGATGTCTCGAACTGATGGTTGTGAAGATATTTTCTTTGCTATGTGGGGTAGGGAGGTGCAGGACATGTTTACAATAGGGTAATTTATGATAAACTTACCCTGGAGGGACAGAAGAGTGTGAGAGTTGGGGCGGTGGAACAGCCAGAGATCGTAAAAAGTCTGATTGTAAAAGTTAGCGAGGCTTTTTACTTGAGGGTCCCTTTTAACCGTTTTTTCAAGCAGCTAGAAGCCATTTAGTGGGGAAATTTCTTTCAGAAGTTTACAATGCGTTAGTTGGTTCCAAAACTGATGTGTCACACCTATTTTAAACCAGTTTTGTTTTTATGCTAGAGCCTATACTAATTTTTTAATCAGTCGTACTGTGATTGCCTACATTATCGTTCAATTTTACATGTATGCCATGCGCTTTCCTTTTAGAAGAAATGGCAGTTTTTGTGTCTATCCCATTTCCCTGAAGTTCAGCCTTCAGGGCCTTCAGCCAGAATGGTGAGCAATGATTTTGAACTATAAATTAATGTCACCTGCCTGCTGCATCAGGATGCAGTCAAATGTTAGCTTTTTCAAGTTTTGGACCTTACAGCAATGCAGGGTTTCTTTGTGTCATTTACAAAACTTATGAAACTGGTATTGCTATATTTTCATCTTGTTGGATGTATTCACAATAAGCTATGAAGACTATCATTATTATAATGATCATAATATACTTTGACACATTTGTTGACACCATATAGCGAGGTGTTAAGTAGGCTAATTTCAAAGCTACAGTATTTTGACAAAATAATGATTTTCTGATTAACTTACAAAGTGTTTTATTGGACTGTATTTGATACAACACTGTTGTAGACAGCCAGAAGATAGCCTATTTATTAAAAGATAGGCTACAGTAGCCTACTAATGCAACACAATTTTCATTATTTTGGAACCAGTCATGCAGTTTTGTTTAGACAGAGCACTGAAATAAAAGGAGATCATCATCTTCATTTCATTATCATGATTGAAATTCATCGTCCTCTTGCTGATTCTTCTTCATGAATCCGTTGATTAAAAAAAAATTAATATTGTTTTAGGCAGAGAATTTATTGGGACAATATTAGGATAAGATTGCATGTATATTTGAAGACTCAGACACACGGTGGCGCTCCAGGAATTTCCTTTCCTCCAGCTGGCTTTCTAAACTGTTAGAACCACTGTTAGTTCTGTTTTGTGGTTTAAACAGTGAGTTTGGTCTGGTATTTCATGTTGCTTCCACTCTAAAAACTGGAGTTCCTTTCGAGTGTTTTTTTTTTTTCTCTCTTTCTCATCAGTTTGCAAAAGCCTCCGCGAGTCTCTGTCAGTGCACGAACAGACTTTGGCATGCATCTGTCTTGCATGGGAAGATAAACGACATGGAATTATTTATTTGGAGTTTTTTGCTTCTTTAACACCACTTTTGAATTCTTTGTGCTTTCGTATTGTAATCATATTTTGTATTTAATACTTTTTGTGTTCCAAACTACAATGAAAGGTGAGCAATGAGCACTTTCAGAAAGTTTTATATAACAGTATGTAACAGTATAATCGTTTATATAACGAAATAATCAGATATTTCGCTTTTAGTGTTTAGCTTTTTACTGAAGTGGACGTTTATCCTGCTGCCGAGTCTCTCCTCATGTGTTGGTGAAGAAAGCCCAACTTCATCAAACATTGGTAAGTAGTTTATTATGAAGAAAAAAAATAATAAATCAAAAGCATAAATAATTTTTTTTTTTTTAAATAGTTACATAATAGTTAAATAGTTTTCATAGATATCAGTGTATAAGTTGGTCAGATAAACTAAAATGTAGTTTTAATTTTCATGTTTTCTGAATTGAATTAAGTCATTAATTTTTGTGATTTCAGGAGATTTACAAGTGATTTTCTCATTTTAATTCCTCAGCTTATTATTATTCTTTAATAATGATTTGAGTATAAGTAGCAAACATATTCTGTATACTATCTGTGTGTTATTAAACATGCTAAAGCACATAAAAGGTTCATCTCAGAGCTCTCCAGCATGACTCTTCCTTTCCTTTGCTTTTCGTGGAGGCATGTGTAAGCAGCTTTGAACAAGTCTGATCTTGGTTTGGAAGTTTTGTATGTTATCTTTGCGTCAGCCTCTCTGTTTACATATTTTAGTTTACTGAATGACTAAACTGTAGGGATTTTGTGTTTGGTGAATAGATTAAGGAATAAATATGCTAGTGGTTGTTTTCAATTTTGTCCGGTAATGGTTGTGTTTCTCTACTCACAGTTGTATGTGTATGAGCTAGAAGACTAGAGGATTTAGTTGTATAATGCAATGATGGAAAGTACTGGAGAGAGAGGGGATTCTGGTTATCTGCTGCACAATTTGTGCACACTAACCACATTTCATTCAACATTTCTTCTATTTTTGGGTTGTGTCTGTCATACTGCTGTCAAGAGAAGTAGAAGGTCATGCCACTGACAGCCATGAGCAAAGATATGATGTGTCTTGTATTTATGAATAAGCCTTATCAGGGTAAGCCTGTTGTCTCGTTCCTGTTGAGAAAAAATTACCGGTATTGAGAAAAATGTATTCAAAATCATAGTTTAACAAACCACTGGACAATGCTGTAGTTCATTAAAAGAAAAAAAATAGTGCAAAAGTCATGCAATTTCAGTCATGCTTACATGATCGTCCATTGGCATGAATCCATTGTATCTTTTAGGTAGTGTGTAAAAAATGTAATTTAAAAAAAACAAACTTGAAAATTCTCAGAGCTGCATACAAAAAGACATGATGCAATAGCCCTGATGAGGCTCATTATTGCGTAATTATGAGATATAATCTCACATCTAAACTATGCCTGAAACTCTGTAGTGAAATACATAAGGGAATGCAGGGGAGGAAGTTAAATATAACCATTCAAAGTCAAAACACCAATGAAAACTTTTACAAATTTAACTGTATTGTGGCTTGTTTCCTCCAGTGAATCCTTGTTGCTATTACCCTTGTCAAAACCGAGGGATTTGTGTTCGATATGGCCTGGACAGATATGAATGTGACTGCACCAGAACAGGCTTCTATGGAGAAAATTGCACTATACGTATGTATCTTGTCTTTTATCTCATTCTGATTGTATATTTGCACTGTACTCATTGACTGAATGTTGTCAAAACAAGTTGGACAAAAAGATGGACTTATATCACAGACTTAGCTAGGCTAACATTTCATCTGTTTGATAATGATTATAAGCTGTGTGTACATAATGGTGGTACAAAGATCTGAATTATTTAAACAGAACAATAAACTATCACAAATGTTTTGGAAGCGGACGCCTCTTTAGACACAGTCCATAATCTGTGCCCGCCTATTCCTGGCAAAGGGGAAAGGCTCAGGACCAATTTTCACTCTCCCTCAAACCCCCACATCTTTGTCAGGCTGTCCCACAGTCTGTCTCCTTTTCCGTTTCTTTTTTTCTCTTTCTATTTCCTGTCTCTCTTAACTTGTTGGCACAAATGATCTGCCGCAATAAAAGGTTTTTACGGAAAGTTCCAGGAATATTGCCATAAGCTGTTGTAATAGTCTGATTGTGTTGGATACAAAATGGGAAAAAACAATTATGCTTGTCTTATGAAAGAGCTTTGTATTCTAGAATAATTAGTTTGCTTAATTAGTGTCAGTCCAATTTGTGTAAAAGATTTCAAAGAAATTCCAGGATATCTCATACGCATGTTCACATGTATTATACCAATGTAGGGTGATTCATAATCTCACACAGTTGCACTTTCTCTTTTTTTATTAACACACTCTCTATCTGTATTGTTCTTCTGTCTTTTTCAGCCGAGTTCTGGTCACGAGTCTACCGGCTCCTGAAGCCCAGTCCTAGCATTGTCCACTACATCCTCACCCACTTTGACTGGTTATGGGACATCATCAACAGGACGTTCTTCAGGGATTGGCTCATGCACAAAGTGCTCACAGGTTAGTTACACATGCTCCGCATGGGTTGAGTGTTCGCATGTTCATAATGTTGCTCATGTTTATTTATGTGGGAACGTTATAGTCCATCTCATGAACACTTAACAATAAACATGAAACACACAACACTATCATACACTTATTTATTTAACACAAATACTTATTACATTTCGAATTTGCACCTAACATACCTGTAATTACTAAATTGTCTATTTTGTATACTGTGTTTGTGCTATTTTGCACATTGTCTATTTTGTATATTATTATCTTTATTATCTGTGTCTTGTCTTGTCACTGTCATTCTGTCGCACTGTGGAGCTTCTGTCACTAAAACAATTTCCTCGTATGTGTAAACACCTGGCAATAAAGCTAATTCTGATAAATGGGATAATGTGTGTTAGTAGATGGCAAACAAAATGTAAATATTTATTTGGTTTATAGTTAGGTTAAGTTTGCCTCTTTTGTGTAATGCAGAAATCAGTATGAAATGCCCTGTGCCCCTGTTAGAAAAAAACAGGTATATTTTGAAGCATGATAGCTGGTTTGAACTGGTTTAAGCTGGTCCGTCATGAGCTGGTTTAAGATGGTCCTGAAATGGTCCTGAGCAACTAGTTCCAGCTCAGGACCAGTTCAAACCAGCTACCATGCTTCAAAACATACCTAACCAGCATATGTTTTTTTTCAACAGGGCCTTCAGGCATGTCAAAGCATTTTTTAAAAAGGATGAATGTCTCTAAGTTTTTTGTATATTAGACTGATTCTAGAGTTTTAGAGAGCAGTCTTATACATAATTTAATTCCTGTCCTGTCTGTACTTGTCCAATAAAAAAAGCAATCTGGCCATCATTTTTTCAGTGATCCAATCTTTCAGCTTTGGCATACAAATGTCTATATTGGGTCTTTCTGTCTTCTGGCATCAGAACATTTCCGCTTCTTCAGCCGTACATGAATAGCTTCTTCCGCTGGCCTTTGGAATTATTGTGGAAAATAAGCACTGTGACCAGCAAAAGTGTGTCATTCCTACATGTTCCAATCACATCAATTTCGGTCTCTCAACGTTGTGTCAGAAGCCGACTCTATGGGGGAAACACCCTTCTCCTGAAATACTGAAGCCTGATTGAATAACGCTATTGCGTTGCAATAGCCAATGGCGTTCAAGCGCACTCATATGGGAGTGGCACCACCCCCTATATAACGTGTCGCTTGGCACTATTTCCTCAGAATCTTTCTCCTTCATACAATACGTTAGAAGCTTCTCGCCATGGATTCATCTCCGAATAAGTGGAATTTTATTACAGAATGAGTGTATATTTTTCCCCCTTCGAGCGTACCGGTGAGAACGATTTCGATTATAACTTGCGGAGTCTGTGCGGGACCCATCGAGCTCCCAGACGGACATGACTTTGCCTGGATTACGAGTCCGAATCTCTAACCATTAGACCACGACTTCCCAAAAACCTAAAACCTAAAACCTAGTTTACCTGTTCACAAAAATCACAAGTGGGGTATTATTTGTATTATTTGTGGGTTGTATTTTATGTCATACAATAAAACAAAACTGAAAATATCTTGAGCTTGTGTTAATCACAGACCTTATTTCAGCAATTTAACCAAAAACCAATTCAGAGAACCCACTGACCTCAGGATTATGCAAAATGCTAACTTATTTCCAGGTTAGCATAATGGCAAAATACATTGAATTGAGTGATCCAACTCCAACTTTCACTTTACTCAGCCACTGTTCCAGTGTAAAAACTTCTTAAGCTTGGTCTTCAATTCTTTTTAGGGGAAGAGGAGAATATGTTCACTCACAGAGTGTAAACATCAATGTTTTATCAGCACAGACAGACATTAAAGTCACGTGTAGTTTAGACAGAAATTATGTTTAATGTCTCAGTCGATAGATTAGATGTTGTCTGTTTCCTTTGCTTTGGCAAAACTGTCTGTAATTGAAATGGCTTGGATGTAGTTCAGATGGTGGTGTGTCTGACCAGGGCTTTCTATTATTGTGATTTATCGTACTCTGCAGTGGTTGTCAGAGCAAATTTGGGTGTGAATGAATTTGGCCTAATTGTTTTTCTTTTCTTGTGAAGGGAGTCTCCTTTAACTCAGCATCCTTCCCTTATTTACTGAGTCGCCACTTTGTTTTAATTGGCCCCTTTTCTAATGTACAGCCCCTTTTTTATCATTTCCTCCCAGTTGGCTGTAAAGACATTCAAGTCAGTTAGGCTTTATGTAGTGTAAATGTGGTTGCAAGATACACCAGAGTCACAGGAGGCTATCATTTCAATCTGTGCTCATTTTGAGCCCCGTGGTTACCATGGCAATGCTCATGTACTCTGCAAGAGGCCCTCAAATTCCTCTTGTTCTTCACACTACTGTGGGCCAAAATATTTTCTTGTGTGAGCCAAGGTACTTGTTGTTCCAGGAAAGTGTAATAGAGAGCAAGTTAGTTCAGAATAAGGCTACCTGTGTGGAGTTGTTTTTATTGTTTTGTTTTTTAAAAAATAGTTGATACCTCCCTTTTAAATTAGTAAAACTTTTATGCACCTCCATATTACCCACAATATTAGCTGCATATTTATTGAATACCTGGCATGTGGAAAACTTCAGTTTTCACAATTTAGTTGTTTCTGTGAAGAGTATAACTTTCATTATTTTAAATAAAACATTAAAAAACATTGTTCTCTATATATTATCTGTTGCTTACAAAATTATACAAAATTGAAAAAAAAAAAGAATAATTAAAAATAAAAGTGATATGAAAGGAAAGGAAAAAGATAGGAAATGAAATAAACATTTCCTTATAATATCTTATATGATGTTTTGATGTGGGATGAGAGGATTGAAATTGAAAACACTTAAATGTTGCTGCTTTAAAACAATTTGTATTATATAAAACGCTATGTAAGTAAAGGTGACTTGACTTGATAAAGAGACCATAAAAGTAGCCCTTGTGTTATTGATTTGTGTGCATTATTCCAAGTTATCTTAAGTCAGTTGATTACTTTACTTTGAAAGCAGACTGAAATGTAATTTTGTCATTGCCTACAAAAAACTGAATTGTACACTCAACACCATATAAGGAGTAGAAGGCAGAGCAGAAGACACTGCACTCAGACCTTACTGGTTCTCACATGTGTAATTTACACCACAGATTTGAATGTGAAAGTGAATGAAATTTGGAAACTAGAAGTCCCCTGTGCTCTCTTACAGTACCTCTGCCCTTCATTTTGAAAACCACAGCTGTATGCGAAGATTATGTTTTGAATTATGTTGCGAATTGTTTGTTTGTTGTAAATCTTTTGGCTGTACAACCATAGATAGGGAGGTAGATGTGCAAGAAATATATCACATAAATATTTGCACAGTCCAGAGTCAGTAAAATCCTTAATGTTTTTAAGTTGTTGGCTTTCAACCAGAGAAAATAACTAAGATCTACAGATATATATATATAACAGCAAATAAGATGTATACATAGTTTCTGGCCTTTGTTTCACTGTTTTTCTAGATATTGTTTTGTCTGATGGTGTTTTTAAATATTTCTTCCCATTACAGTAAGAGCCAACTTAATCCCAAGTCCCGCAACATACAATTCCAAATATGACTACTTGAACTGGGAAGCGTATTCCAACATCACCTACTACACAAGAATTCTTCCCCCAGTCCCTCAGGACTGCCCCTTGCCAATGGGAACCAAAGGTAAGAGACTATAATCAAAATTTACCCCAAATCACTAGCGTCTCTTCCTTCTGAAGGACACGTGATCTAAAAAATGCATTTTTCCTCTTAAGAAACGATATTAAAATGCTCCAAGTATATAAGTGTACTAAAGTCACCGGAAATACCTTGTCTTCTGAGGCTGCGGTAAAACCATTCCATGTGTCTCTCAGGAAAAATTAAGCTTCCAGACCCCAAGCTTCTGGCAGAGAAGTTCCTGTTAAGGCGGAATTTCAGACAGGACCCTCAGGGAACAAATTTAATGTTCGCATTTTTTGCTCAGCACTTCACGCACCAGTTTTTTAAGACTCACAACCGTCTTGGACTTGGGTTCACAAAAGGCTTGGCTCATGGGGTGAGTCACAGTTTTTACAATTTAACATTTTATCTCTCAAGTAACCAATAATTTAAAGTGTTTGATGGCTCTACCTGCAGGAAAGAGCTTTTAAAAGTCTGTGCAGATGGTTTTTGTTAATGAGAGAGATGATAAAATGTTTCTTTTGGACACTGAAGACCTTGGGCAGAGAAATAACTTAATGTTGTTTTTTCACAGTGGTATGAGCAGGAACTATGTCAACACTCATGTTACATATAGTGTTGGAAGGAATGGGGGAAGGGCCAACAAATCTTTATCTCATTGTCTGCACACAAGCATTACATGATATACTATTTTACTGTACAAAAGCTAAGAGGTATATTTTAGTACTTTATTTAACCCTAAATGGTATATATTAATTCCCTGAAGGTACATATCAGTACTATAAAATAGCATATTGGTATCTTTTGAAATGGTACCGCACCAGTGACGGTTTCATAACTTTTATTATGAAAGTTTGTGTAAGTGTTGTGAAAGGGTACTTTTTTGAATAATTAAGTTTTGTTCAGTATCAGCTTATTGGAGTGTCTGTATTTGATTGCATATTGAAAACTAGGTGGATGCTGGACACATTTATGGAGATACTCTTGATCGCCAGCTGGACCTCAGACTGCACAAAGATGGGAAGTTGAAGTACCAGGTACCGTTCACCAGTTAAACGTCAGGCATGCTGTGTGGAGTCATCAGTCGTGCTAGGCTGAGCATGTCTCCAAGTAAACGTGATATGTATTTCTGTTCGTTTCTCATTCAAGAAAGACAAGCTAAATTAATTTGTACATATTTGTAAAACATGTAAATATGCTCTCTCATTCTGAGGATTACAGTGGATTCCAATAGCTTCACTTTCACCATTCTTATACCATAAAACAACAGCTTATCCTGAATCATATTTACCTGTTTTACAAATGATATACAGATTCTTTCTGCTCGTGTTTCATTAATGAGGCCCTGTGCTTTTTCAGTTGCTTCATTTTGCAGCTGTGTGCAAGTATTTCCTTCTGAATGTCTGTGTAAGATTTTGCAAGCTGTTTAGTATAGTCTCTTGTGTGATTAGGCCATATAGTTCACTAATCGAAACCTTTTAAAGAGATTTCAGGAAAGAAAATCTCATTTGATCAAAAAATACAATAAAATAGTAATATTGTGAAATTTTTGTAAAATTTAAAATAACTGGGTAACACTTTATTTTAATAGAAATATTTATTTCAACTACATGTCAACTAGCAGTCATTAGAGTATTAGTAGACTGTCTGCTTAATATCTTCTAACACTTTATTTTGATGGGTCCGCAACATACAACATACTGACAATGAGAAACTTTGCAAGTACTGTACTGACCTGAATATAAGACGACCCCCCTTTTTTCAGATGTACCTGTTTTAAAATCACTTACAGAGGAAGTTTGGTCCCATCAGGCTAACATGACAGTCACAACTCATGCCGCTGTAAGCTTTTCTTTTTTCTTTTGTTTTCACTCGCGATCTTTACAACACACATTACATTACATATGTGACCCTGGACCACAAAACCAGTCTTAAGTCTCTGGGGTATATTTGTAGCAATAGCCAAAAATACATTGTATGGGTCAAAATTATCCATTTTTCTTTTATGCCAAAAATCATTAGGATATTAAGTAAAGATCATGTTCCATGAAGATATTTTGTACATTTCTTACTGTAAATGTATCAAAACTTAATTTTTGATTAGTAATATGCATTGCTAAGAACTCCATTTGGACAACTTTAAAGGCGATTTTCTCAATATTTTGATTTTTTTGCACCCTCAGATTCCAGATTTTCAAATAGTTGTATCTCGGCCAAATATTGTCTGATCCTAACAAACCATACATCAATGGAAAGCTTATTTATTCAGCTTTCATATGATGTATAAATCTCAGTTTCGAAAAATTGACACTTAAGACTGGTTTTGTCGTCCAGAGTCACATATTTCATGGCACACTCGTTTTACACTTATTTGGCGCCACCTATTGTTGTGGGTGTATTATTGACATGTCAAAGTCTAGTCCCTGAATATAAGACGACCGTTTTTTTTTCACATGTATTTCCAAGAAAAAAAAACATTGTCTTATATTCGGGTCAATACGGTATATGTCAACTAACCTAACAGTCTGCTCTGAGAGTTAGTAGACATGTAGTTGCAAATGAATGAGAATTAGTTGACATGTAGTTACAGAGTTACTTATAGTTAGTAGACTGTCTAAAGTGGACTATCAAAATGAAGTGTAATCAATAACTGTTCTCTGTTTTGATATATTTTAAAATATAATTTATTCCTGTCACGGCAAAACCGAATTTTCAGCAGCCAACTCCAGTCTTCAGTATCATATGATTGTTCAGAAATCATTACAGCATTTTACAATAATTTTTTCTGTTTGGCTCTGATGTAGGTGGTCAATGGTGAGATGTACCCCCCCACAGTGCTAGATGCACCGGTCAAAATGAGCTACCCGCCGTCTGTCCCACCGGAGCAGCAGTTGGCCATTGGGCAAGAAGTGTTTGGCCTGCTGCCGGGTCTCAGTATGTACGCCACATTGTGGCTGCGTGAGCACAACCGTGTGTGTGATATCCTGAAACAAGAACATCCTACCTGGGGGGATGAGCAGCTGTTTCAGACCACCAGGCTCATTATTATAGGTAAAGATTTCCTCAAATCCTGTGGCTATTATTTTGCTTGGGAACCTTTAGTTGATATAATATAGGACTGTTACAACAAATTAATATCAAAATGGGCATATTGCAATAACTATGTTGAGACATTAAATATATATTACATTGAAAATAATGTACTTATGTACTTATAATTTAAATAAGAATGCAATTTAAATTCCAGTTCCTGTTCCTAAATTTGAATTGAAATGAATAGGATGCAGAACTGCTGTTATTAAAATTTGGATTAGGAATAAGAATTACAAGTTACAAGTACAAAAAAAAGTTTAATTGCGCTAAGTGTTGTTTTTATATTTAAAATTATATGTCTATAATTTCTATAAAAATACAATTATTATTATTAGTTTATATTATATTAAATGATATAAAATTATACTAAAATATAAAATTATATAATAAAAGTATATAATAATAATTTATTATAAAAAATTATTACATTTATTTATATATATATATATATATATATATATATAATTAAATTACTAATGTTATGTGATAATCTTTTTCAAACCCTGAATATCTTCTAAGTTTTACAAAAGTGCTTATAGTTCTCCACTGTGCAACACTATTTACATGTTTGTATTTACTAATTCAAAAAAAAATTTGAATTGTAAAACTCAAGGTGAGACCATTCGTATTGTGATCGAGGACTATGTGCAGCATCTGAGTGGTTACCGGCTGAAGCTCCGCTTTGATCCCGCGCTGCTGTTCACCTCACAGTTCCAGTACCAGAACCGCATTTCTGTGGAGTTCAATCAGCTTTACCACTGGCACCCGCTCATGCCTGACAGCTTCCAAATCGATGGACAAGACATTCACTACCCTCAGTTCATTTTCAACACCTCTATCCTCACCCACTACGGGGTGGAGAAACTGGTTGAGGCCTTCTCAACCCAACCCGCGGGACAGGTAATGGCACCATGAGGGCTGTGGGGGGGGTTTAATGACCTAAACATTACATTACATTTAGTCATTTAGCAGACGCTTTTATCCAAAGTGACTTATAAATGAGGACAATAGAAGCAATCAAAACCAACAAAAGAGCAACAACATGCAAGCACTATGACAAGTCTCGGTTAGCCTAGCGCAGTAAATGTAGCAAGGTTTTTTGTTTTGTTTTTTTAAAGAAAACAAGTAGATAGAATATAGAAAAAAGAAGCCTAGTGTTTTTTTTTTTTTTTTAAAGAAACAAGTAGATAGACTTGCAGAACACAAGCTTCTAGAGGGCACATAGGTCTGAAGTAAAGGGTGACACGGGAGTGGATTTTCAAACCTCTCCTGTCCCACTCCCACAAAAAAAAAAACCTGTCCCGTCCCGATCCCACAAAAAAACGGGGAACATCCTGTCCCGTCCCAATCCCGGAAGAATGACTCCCATTCCCTCCCACTCCCGTGTTGTGTGTTTTTTGTTTGTTTTTTAGGCCAGAATCTGTCAGTTACAGTAAAAATACAGTACAGTTCACAGCATGCCCACCTTAATTGAATAAAAATCCAAAATGTAGTTTTTTGTTATTATGTTGAACTGAAAGCCAGCTTAAACAATGCACAGTGTGCATTGCACACACATTAAATTTCATGTAAATCATCCATGCTAACACACGTTTTCTATTAAAAAAAAATTTCATTTGAAAATAGACATTTCAGTCTCTATAGATGTATTTTTCATACATGGAGTTTCGAAGTTTCTCGCTCAAAAAAACATCTGTTCCAAAAGAAAAACAAAGAAATCCTGTTTCATAATGAGGTGCAATGACCCCTTGGGTTTGTGTCTGGGCTATATTTCCTTAAGGAAGTCAGTATATTGTAGGTTCTTAAGTCTTAGTCTGTTTTTGTCATTTCAAGGGTCATTTCCAATGAGTTTACCACGCTCATCTATTGAAACATGTCTGAGAATGTTTTATCACAGGGGGACATGGAAGAGTTCTCAAGATCCTAAAGGAATATTCCACCCAAAAATGACGACAACCTCAGTTTGTGTTCACAAAAGAAAGAGCAAGATAGCAAGAGGGTGAGGAAATGATAAGAGAATTCTCATTTTTGGGTGGAATATATGTGGACTAGAGATTACCTGAGCAGGTTTAGGCAGAAATATTTGCAGTGTTTACAGTTAAAGTGTGAGGTTTAATCTGACTGATATGTTGCTGAGAAACTGATATGACAGGATTATTTCTTTTAGATAATCAGTAAGCCTTTTCCTTCATAACATAATCAGGTTTATGAGTAGGATCACACCAAATATGTGCCTGCAGAATATCAACAAAAGCTCTGTAAAACCTGAACTGATGTTGGCCTTATTTGTAATAGATCAAAGTATAATTTCACTACTAAAATGTTATTTTTTGTAATTAAAGTTAAAGAGGGCTTCTTTTGTATTTTTAATCATAAATCTCTTTGTGTTGTGACAGATTGGAGGTGGCCATAATATTCACCCAGTGGTGCTCAAAGTAGCTGAGGGGGTCATCATTGAATCAAGGGAGCTTCGACTTCGGCCCTTTAATGAATATCGCAAGAGATTCAATCTGAAACCCTACACGTCATTCTCAGAATTGACAGGTATGATAGTTCTACCAATTTTAAAGCTTCATTTTCAAATTAAAATCACAAGGGAAGACAAATCATCATTTATCGATGCCTTTAAAGAGCTTCTTGTCTTTTTATCATTATTTTAAATGGTGTAATGAGAGAAATGAGTACATGTTGAAAATTGAGGATCAAGTTTTAATTCTTGGATTATACCAGAAATTAAAATTTGCTAAAAAAAAAAAAGAAAAAAAAAGGACTCTTTTTGCTTCTTCATTTCAACAGATTTTTGATAAATTAAGCATTATATCACTTGCTCACCAATGGATCTTCTGCAGTGAATGGGTGCCGTCAAATTAGAGTCCAAAGTGTAAATAAAACATCACAATAATCCACAAGTAATCCACATGACTCAAGTCTATCAATTAACATCTTGTGAAGTGAAAGGCTATGTATTTGTCATAAATGAATCCATCAAGATTCAAAAGACCATTGCTTCTATCGAAAACGTCATCGGATGCCCATTTTCCACAAGTTGATATGATTCTTTAGGGTCTTAATGAAAAGTCAATAACATACTTTAGTTAAAATTTCTCAATGGTAGTGTAAAAAACACCTTTTTTACCCTGTCAAAATCAGCTCTGTTTTCAGCGAGCTGTTTTTTAGTCCATGTTGCTTTAAATGCTAATGAGTTCTGCTGACTCTGCCCCTCTCTTCCGTGGGGTGACGAGCAGTACTGTTTACTTTAGCCGCGAAACTGGCTAACTAGCACATTATTAGGAAAGGCGATTTGCAAAGATTCATTAAAAAAACCTTATACTCACTTCTGTAGATGAAGCTGGATCACGAATGATTCGCGCGAACATAGACGCATTTAGGCAGATCGGCGCATTCCCTTCAAAACAAAAGTAACGTTAATCCTCTGCGTCTTCAGCGGCTCAGATGTAAGGAGTAACTAGCTTAATCGGAGACATCTTGTCTTCCCCTGCACCGGAGTCGACACAATGGCAGACAGTTCACAGCTAACTCAGTGCGGGTCTAAGGTAAGACGGCCTTGTCAATCAACTATCATGAGACATTCTGACAGGAATCTCAGAATAGCCTGATTTGAGAAAGGGAAATTTTAAATATGGATTAAAAAAAACACTGGGTGGATTTTTATCATTATAGGATGGATGTGTACACGCACTTCCAACACACATTTATGTTCAAACAACTTGTAAAGTGAATTTTTGCATCCGATGACCCTCTTAAGTCTGAGTCAGGAGAGATACATGCACAAACCAAGCACCGTTTATAAGTGAAAACAGTCCAAAACAGTTCTAAACAAATATGTTGGCAGATTTAGATGTGAGAGGACAACAGGAAGTGAACTTTTTCACTGGTATTATTATGTACGGATCATGGAGTGGTCTTTTGGCCAAAAGTGAAGGTTTAAAGTTAAAACTCCCCATGGATGGATTTTTTTTCTTACAAACACACAGCTTTTCATTTCACAAGAAATTAATTGATAGACTGAAGTTAAGTAGGCTTTTTGTGGATTATTGTGATGTTTTTATCAGCTGTTTGGAATCTAATTCTGACGGCACCCATTCACTGCAGATGATCCATTGGTGAGCAAGTGATGTAATGCAAAATTTCTCCAAATCTGTTCTGACGAAGAAACAAACTCATCTACTCTATCTTGGATGGCCTGAGAGTAAATACATTTTCGGCTAATTTTCATTTTTGGGTGAACTATTCCTTTGAATGTTTAAACATTATGAGTGGGTGGTTATCACACAACACTTGAACTACCCACCTGACCACATATTAATGTATTTATGTTTTACAGGAGAAGAAGAGATGGCTAAAGAACTAGAGGAACTGTATGGTGATATTGATGCTCTGGAGTTCTACCCAGCTCTTTTGCTAGAGAAGACACGATCTGGTGTGATATTTGGTGAAAGCATGGTGGAAATGGGGGCCCCTTTTTCCCTAAAAGGCCTCTTGGGGAATCCTATTTGCTCCCCTGAGTACTGGAAGCCCAGTACATTTGGGGGGAAGACAGGTTTTGATATAGTTAATTCTGCTACTTTGAAGAAACTGGTTTGCCTCAATACAAAATGGTGTCCATATGTGTCTTTCCATACTCCTCCACCAGATTATAAACATCAGAGGACATCTCACGGTGAACTTTAGCACAATGTACTTCTGGAATTTGTTTTATATCACTGATCAAAAATTTGACTTCTAATTACGGATGTAAATGACAATGAATTATCTTGTAAATCAGAACTGAATTAGTAATGACAATTATTAGAGTTGTTATTTGTAACAAGGTGACTGAAGAATTCATTTTCATAGTATTATAATATCATTAACATGTTTTGGATGATGAAAGAATGTTTATTACAACATACATGAGCAATTTATGGATTTAATTGACCCTTTGCTAAGCCCTGCCATAAAAACATTTCTTAAAGGGATAGTTCACCCAAAAATGAAAATTTTATGTTTATCTGCTTACCCCCCAGGGCATCCAAGATGTAGGTGACTTTGTTTCTTCAGTAGAACACAAACGAAGATGTTTAACTCAAACCGTTGCAGTCTGTCAGTCATATAATGGCATAAATGGGATCCACAGCTTTGAGAGTCAAAAAAACATACACTGACAAAACCAAATTAAACCCTGCGGCTCGTGACGATACATTGAGGTCTTTAGACACGAAACGATCGGTCTGTGCAAGAAACTGAACAGACCATTGACACTCCTAATTGAGATTGAAGATAGAGTGTCAATGGTCCATTTGAGAGACAGGTAGCGGTAATACACTTTCTGCGATCAACCGTAAAGCAAGAAGAAGAAGACGCGTAACGCGCCGGCTGTTGCGGACGCGCTCAGGACAGTTGGACATTGCGGTGGATCAAATACTGTTCAGTTTCTTGGACAGACCGATCGTTTCGTGTCTTAAGACGTCAATATATCGTCACGAGCCACAGGGTTTAATTTGGTTTTGTCGGTGTATGTTTTTTTGACTCTCAAAGCCATGGAGCCCATTAACTGACATTATATGACTGACAGACTGCAACGGTTTGAGTTAAAAATCTTCGTTTGTGTTCTACTGAAGAAACAAAGTCACCTACATCTTGGATGCCCTGGGGGTAAGCAGATAAACATCAAATTTTCATTTTTGGGTGAACTATCCCTTTAAGCAACTGTTGCCATCTGCCAGCTTTCCCACCTGCTTTAAGAGCATTTCTTAATGAAAAGCATGCTGTTTATGGTAATGTCATAACTAAAGGGGGTGGAGCTTAACAGAGGATCAGTTAGAGAATTGACTAAAAGGTTGGTGATTTCTTGCTCCATACTAAAGAATCAGTATTCTTGACAATTCACTTTAGACAGTGAATATGGGCATTTGCTGCCTTACTTGTTACCTACTTGATCTAAGCCTTAAAAATGGTGTAATCTTAAATCATCAGGTTGATTCAGTCTTATAGAAACATGTTTTTTTTTTTACTTTGTTTACTCGTATTGCCAAACAACCATCCATCTTTCAACCCGCTTGTCCTTTGTAGAGCCGTTGTAGTCTATCCTATTGAGTGGAGATATGACCTCTCCATCACAGGTTAAATAAACATTTAGCTTTAATTCATAGTCAAAAAAGAAAAAGGAAAAAAAGTATTCCGTCCATTTTATGTTTATGCTGAAAAAATGAATTGTATTTGCTGCCTCATAGTCTGTTCTAAGTAAATCTCAATGCACTGTTCAACTTGAAATAACAAATTTTCCTTGAACTGTGGATCTGTGATGGCCAGTGTTTTGTTTTTGTTTTTGTTTTTACAGTGTTCACTGTTGTATTCGTTTATGATCTTTGACATGAATGAATGTAAATTCATAATATTCCTTTATATTTTCCAAGCAGAATATAGTCATTTGTAGGCACCATTACTGAGATTTTTGCAATATATGTCAAAAAGAAATGTACCTGTATGTCTGATAATTTACAGAGGTTTAAAAATAAAACTGCAAATTTTACAAACAAAATGTTTAAATGGCTCTTTAACATTTCCAGCAATCTTAACAAAAAACCGTGGCCGTTAATAAAGACAATAACAGTTCACATGAAGTAATTAATCTATCATGCCATGACCTGTTCTGAATAAAATTATGTAAATGGTATGATATTTATGTCTCAGCTTTTTAAAACATGACTTCAAAAAAAGTCAACACGAGACTTGGTTTTATTAATTGTATTAATTGGTAACTTTTATTTCTAAGTAAAAGCAAGATACAACAGTTGGTTGCCCATGAAGTACAATACTCCCAGTATCTTAATGTTTAACAATACAAGTCACAGAAATAGCTAATGGTAAGTTGGTTTAACCTTTGGCACAAGCAGAAGTAACAGTCAAGTTGTTGCACAAAATAAAACCTTTTTACAACTTTAAGTTCTATTAAACCTTTGCATTTACTCTCCATTACTGTAGAGACCTTTTCCGACAATATTTTACATAATGCTGTGGCTAGGCGTGTAGAAGTCATTTCTTATTTAAAAAAATACTGAAAACTATCTAATTTTCATAAATACATTAATGTATACATTTAATTCCTCTTAAATACTTACAGTATTATAAAGTCCTTGGCATTAGAGGAAAGACAACGTTTATAAACCTGATGAATGATAAATGTTACTTGCAATTGTCCCCTGCATCTGAATATGCGTACTTGCCTTCTGTGCAGTATAAAAAAAGTTGTAGGTGGAGTACATATATATAATTACAAACCACAAAAGCTCAGGCTGGGGCTCTTTAAGATTTCGTGGCTGGTATTAGTACATGCAAATTAATGCATGACATTTTTCACATATTAAAATGTCTTAGTAAAAATATATGAAGGTAAATACTATATTGCTGTTACGATATTTCCTCTGATTTGAAAATAATAATAACACTTTTCAAAGCTAATTCATAAATACTGAGATTATCAAATTTTGTCAAAAAACTGAAAAATATTTAAAAAAATTTAATTATATCGCCCTGTCCTGATGCCAAACTGTAAAAATATTTGTAAAAGTGCTACAGTAAAAACCTGTTAATGGGTTAACTGTAAGATGTACCATACGCGATAAAAACTGTAAATGATTTAACATTGCATTATATATAATTTTACTGTAAAATAAAGTGAACATTATGGGTTTTGGAAGTGTAAACTGCCATATAATTTATGGTTGAAGGCGTAAAAGGACATCCCTTTTGTGTGACATCAAATATGATTACATTTTATTTAAATAGTTTTGTTTCTTCTATTTTATTATTAGTAATTTACCACCAATAATGTATTTGCCATTCCATAATACCAGACTCATTGTCACTGTATTTTCTAAGCTTAATGTTTCCCTTTTTTTTACCACAAATTTAACAGGACATTTTTTACAGTGTGGTAGATGTAGTATGCAAAGTCGTTTCAATCAGAAACAGTAAATACGGTGAAAGTATGTGAATTCAGACGCAGCCATTCTAATTCTTATATGAGCTCATGCTGTCATTAAACCAACATCATGGGAAATTTGACAATCATTTAAAAAAAGAGAGACCAGCACCATCTTTAACCTAACTGCCAGTTGCCCTATGAGGTGAGAAATTCATAAAAGAGCTTTCTCATGACTTAAACATTTGTCACACACTCTTGTTATTTACTGTGGCTGGCAGAGGGTGCATTCAGTTCATGCTCCAGCCTGGTGTTCACCTGTTGGCCTGGGGGTCCAAAGGCAGGGCCGGCAGCTGAGGGGGCCGAAGGGTAGAAGTGCACATCCACGGCCACAGAGGTCATGCCCAGGGACACGCAATGGGACAGCAGGAGGGGAGAGAAAGCGTGCGAGATATTGATGCTGTGGCGCACGGGAGTTGAGGAGGGATCGCTGGTCTGGAGGGTCAGGGAAGAGCGTAGGCCCTCCTCCTGGGCAGGTGCTGGATTGGCTGGAGGAGGTGAGGGGGCGTCCTGACCTGGTTCAAACTCTCTGCTCCTCCAGTCCTCCATGCACTGAAGCTGAATGTCAGAATGTGGTGAGGGAGTGACCTTCCCCTCCTCGAATATAGTCTCCAACTAATTCAGAATGGAGTAAAAAAAAAAAAAAAAAGTTTAAAAAAAGAAAACAAGTAACTGTTATTTCTGCTTCTTTCTTTATAGCTGTGAACTAACCCACAGACCTACTGACCTACTTTTTTTTTTATCTCTGGAGTCCCAAAGACTGCAAAGCTATATGTGTAGAAATAATACTAGTGATTTCAAAATGAATCTATTAACAAAACAGAAAAGGATTTAACAAAAAAGGAGAATCATTGAAGAATGATCATGCTGCATTCCGTTTCAGTTTAGTTTATTTATAAAGCACTATTAAAACACCAGTGTTGACCAAAGTGCTGTACAAAAATGAAGATAACGACATCAAAACACAAATGAAACACCAGAAACAGTACAAACAAAAAACAATGCCTCAACAAACTGCAGTCTCGAAAGCTAAAGATAAAAAAATGAGCCTTCAGACGTCTTTTAAAAATATTTAGAGTAGGAGCAACTCTAATGTGAGAAGGAAGACTGTTCCATCTTTTCACTGCAAAGGCCCGATCACCCCTAGGCTTGTAGCTCGTCCTCTGAACAATTAAAATAGACAGATCAGAAGTCTAACAGGCTTGTGCACCTGTAAGAGCTCTGACAGGTAAGAGGGCGCTAACTAACCCATTCAAAGACTTATATACAAATACTAGGAGCTTAAAGTCAACCCTATACTGGCCTGGGAACCAGCCCAGAGAGGACAGAATAGGAGAGATATGATCCCACTTGCAAGTCCCCGGGGTACTGTCTAGCAACAGCATTCTGTAGTAATTGCAAATGGTTTAGAGCCATTTGGCAGACACCAAAGCCTAGTGGCAGATTTAATGACAAAAGCCTAGCGGCAGCTTTCTAAGGTAATTCCAAACGGTTTAGAGCCATTTGACAGACACCCACAAACAAAGAATTCCAATAATAAAGCCTCGCAAAGACAAAGGCATGGATCACCACAATCTTTAAAAGAAAGAAATGGTTTAACCTTCGACACTAATCAGAAATGAAAAAAAAAAAAAAAAAAGGATTAAATGACTGAATTTATCCGTTTATCAAATTTGAGGATATCAAATACCCTAGATTTTTGACCACAGGTTTACAAAAAGGGGTCAACATACCTAAATTTGACAGTTCAGGCAGAGTAGGACCTCCAAACCGCACAAGTTCTGTCTTATTCTCATTAAAACATAAGACGTTCACCGACATCCAGGCTTTAATCTCCTTTAAACAGTTCACAAGGGAGTCCAGAGCATTTACATGATTTTTCCTCAAAGGCAAATAAATTTGCGTATCATCTGCATAAAAATGATATAAAATCCCAGATTGTGTTGTTTAGTTGAAGTTCTTTTTGTATACTGTGGGTTAAGCTTTATTGGTTTGCGTGTGTTTTGTACATTAAGCTCTATTTTATTGTAAACTTCATTTGGTAACCATTTGTGTGTATATAAAGGGGAAAGAAGGAGAGGAAAGGTAAGAATATCACGTGATCTATATTGTACATCCCGTAGTGAATGATTGTTAAATACACTAGGTAAGGGGCGTGCCTCATTTGCTGTATGTTTTGTTTTTGCTAGTGAGAGTAGCTTAGTTTAGGGTATCTTTGGATACTGAAGATTTTCTTTTCTTTTTTGTTTCTTTTTAGTTAAGTTTAGATTTGATAACTGAGTAAGAGGGTTATGTTTTGATTATTTCTTTTGTTTGACTGCCGCCCAGTTCCCTTCTTCCTTTCCCCTAATTATTTGGGCTTGTTTTCTTTCGTTAATATTCTTTATGTAAATGTTATTGTCAACGGCTCAGGGACAAGAATTTTCCCACTGCAAATACTGTAAATAAACACTGGTTTGTTGCCTTTAGCGCTTTGGTTTTTATTGCTTACACTGGTATCGGGTCGAGACCAGACCTCAGCAATTAATGTTATTCCCTATACCCCTTAATATCGCCAGGGGACGTAACACTGGAGCAATGGCTGCTGTAAATTCAGTTTTGCCATCAAAGGAATATGACATTTTAAATGATATATTTAAATAGAAACCGGTTGTATACTTTTGTTACTTTCTGTACTGTATTTTTGATCAAGCCTTGTAGCTTTGGTGAACATAGAGACATTCAATATAAGGTGTCAAGATATTCTCCTTCATGGGTTTGGAATAAAATTTGTTAAAGAGGTGAAAAGCACCATAAAAGTTCTGACCTGGTCCTCTTCTCTTGGCTCTGGGTGGGTCTCCACAATAACTGGCAGGTCATGGGTGGACTGGATACCCTCTTGAAAGTCATCATTCGGTGGTTCCATCATCAAGGTGGATGGGCTGCCTTCTGTTGGGAGTGCTCTTGTCTCCGATGTGTTGGGGCTTTGCTCAATGACAGCCACCAAATTATCATCTTCGAATCCCCTGAAATGTGCCAGCATTAAGACATTAAGATACAAAACTACTATTCATCTAATGCAATGTTGACAGGGGCATTATACAATTGCTCTCAACAAGACTAACTTGTTATCGTATGTCCTTTCCATTGCAAGACGTTCACCATGCCTGCAAGGCCCACCTATTCCCCTCAGAGCTTTAAGGGAAAAAAGAATTCGATGCACTTGAACATCTTATTTATGATCTCATCATAGTCTGTGAGTAAAATGAGTATCAAGGTTATTATTGTTATTATTTTTAGAATATATATTATATCTCACCTGCCCTCCCTGTAGGTACAGCTACAGGATCATTTTTCTGAACCAGAGAGTAAAAGGCCATGGCAATGAAGATGAATGCCAATGAAACACCAACTCCAACCACAATGGGAATGTCATGCTTCTCAATCACAGGCAACCAAGTTTGGGATTTCTCCTTTTCTCTGAGGAAAAGGTATGTTATATGAAAATCACAACTCAAACAAGCCATTGTAGTTTATTAAGAAGGAATTATTTCAGGGCACTGAAACATCATAAAACCCTTCTAAGCCTCACAGCAATACCATAATTAAATCATAAAAACCAATGTAGATCATTTCAGATCATTTACTCTTCCAGTGCAATAATGTGTTTTGTTAACAGTCTGTCATTTTCTGCTAATTGTTAACTGTTACACAATACATTGCCTGAAGGAACCAACCTGAAACAAAACATTTCAGCATGCATCAGCAATTCCTATAAAGGAACTAAATCAAAATTTCTCATGCCACACTTTCCCGTTAGAATATGTTTAAGTACTCAGGCACTGCTGAAACAAAGTTGTCAAGTCAAGTTTCAAGCTGTCAAAAATATACTGATGCATGCTCATCATTGATTTAAACCAAAAAGAAAATGGTATAAAAATCCCTAAAGTAATCGCCGCCTTCTGAAATTGCCTTCCATCTTGTGTTACACATGTACAGCACAAAAATGTCAAAACAATGTAGTGTCATATTATTTAAGGGTCTAGACAGAAATATATCTTAATACATATTAATTCTGTCACATTTAATAAGTATTTACAAATATGAAAGGAAATGTTTTTTTTGTTGTTGTTTCAAAGATTACTGTGAATAAATTACTTTAAAGGTATATATGCATTGATCTTATGCTGTAATAATGACCTAAAAAATAATAATGTTGATATTAGCAAATATGAGATATTATCTCTCTGCTATAAATGGCAAAAGAACTGAGAAGCTCATTAATGAAGACATTAATTTGATCACCAACCTGTTATTATTGTCAGTGGTCCTCATAGGGGCCTGTGAGGTGTTTTTCTTGAGTGGCTCAACAAGGTCTGTGTCATTTGTCACCGATGACTTGGTACCTCCAGACTGCTTGATGATTTGACTCTGATTTTGATGCTTTTCCACAGGAGCCGAGGCAGTGAAATTCTCTGCATCCATTAAAGTTAAGCCTGTAGTCTGAGCTTGTCCGCTAAAGGACTGGGCACTTTTCAGGGAAAAGCTCTGAATTTTTTTAAGCTGGGTATGGGAATATGAGTCTGCTGACAAAGGTCTGTTTGTGTTTGGATTCATTACTGGAGGTTTTGTGGCCTGCTCTGTTGGTTGCATATGGTCATGCGTATCCTGTATAAAAGTCTCTCTGAGTGGGGAAAATGGTGTAGGTTTGACAGGCACAGGGGTTGGTTTTTGTGTTTGAATGGGTTGTTTGATTTTTTCATTACTTTCTATGCTAAGGTGACTTGGCTTAAGTGAAATTAACTCTTGGGTAAATTCAAGATTCAAGTATGTTGGCGAGTCCTCCACAAAAGCATTTAACACTGTACCAAAAAAAAAAAAAGTATGAGAACATTATTTTTAGTTTTGCAGGAAAAAATTAAGAAGAAAATTCTCTAAGGTATGTTATTTTTTGGATTGAAGAAGGATGGGCTTACAAGATATCTTTGTGTAATCTTCAGTTGTTTGCTGAACGGATTCATTTATCTCTGTATTACTCGGAAGCTTTGAACCATAAAGAAAGGAATTAGTAAATAGCTCTTGCTCAATCTCTGGAACCTGTAAGGTTGGAAAAACACACAATCTCAGATCCATGATTGTTACCAGATGCAGGTGTTACAAGGTATTATTCAACTGGCCTAAACCATTAAAAATGGTCAAAATGGTGGAGAATGTTGATGAAAATGCCAAAGTATTCACAAAACAATCACAGAGTCAGTCACGTGTTATGAGGCTAATGTCACGGATGGGAGCATCATGACTATCTCTGCATATTGCATTACTCACAGTGGGCACAATCGTTTTACTCAGTGCTTCCTTATCAGGTGGGACATCTGAGTCAGCTTTAAGTTAGAGCAATTGGCTGGTTAGATACAACCGAGATGTGCAAACATGAAACTGATTTATATTTACTGGAGCTATGAGAACTAAAACAATCTTAGTTCTCGTGCATTTTGCTCACCAGTTACAGTTACAATGAGACTTCTCACATCCTGACCGGCTCTGTTTTCTGCAGTGCAGTGATACTCCCCTGCATCGGACCGGTGGATGTCGAAGATGACTAATGTCCCATTATCTGTAAAATACATTTTTTTATTGAAAAAACGTAAAGTATGGCCTACAAGGGAAAACCGTAAAATCACGATCTGTCCAATATGTCACAAACCATCAATGTGTATCTGTTGTGGGAGTGAGACCGGAGAGTTGGAACCAGACTGTTCTGGTGAATTTTGTATGGATGCAGTTCTAATCCAAGTGTATTTGACAGGAAAATCTCCAACAGCTCGACAAGGGAGACTAACAGGTGATCCCTCTGAGACAGTGAGTGATGCAACAAAGGAAACAATGACAGGTTTCACTGAAAACAAGAAGAAATATAAAATTAGATCTAAATTAGAAAATGAGTTGACTTCACCTAAAAAAGTGAGAAAATCCATTGCCTTAAAAATCAAGCAAATAAATATCATGCCTAATTGAAAATATCAGTTATGTTAACCTGTCCTTTCTGAGTTATACTGGCAATTAAAAGTTATTAAAACAAAATAAATTGTTTTAGTCACTTTTTTATGTTCCACTAACTTAAGCTGATTAAATTGCTGTTACACAACAATGTAGAGCTAAATAATTCAAAACTAGTCTTACCAAAAATCTTTACCAAAATATATACCATATACTTAGTATATTCCCAGCTACAAGTATGCTGACTCCCAGAGTGCATTGCAGCATTAATGAATTAAGCAATAGCTTTGTTTTACTATTTTATTGCCAGTGCTTGATGTCAGAATTAGCACAACAAAACTTAACTTTTTTTAATGTTCAGAGTCTTATTATCAGATTAATTAGATTTTTACAGTTGTGTGTGGCACAATTAAGGTCATAAACTAGCCCCATACATATAATAATTTATACTACTCATTAATTGTATGATGTTTATAGCACAATTTTGATAGATTGCATCTTTGCATTTCCACATAAAATGTGAATTAGTTAAGTTAAGTTAGATCACTTCTAAAAGCAACGATTACAATAATAATGTATATTTTTACATCCTCTTATTTCAAATAATACCATGGTACCTGTCCAGAAAACATGCTAGCACCATGGGACTTTATGTTATTTTTGCAAAGGGAGATTTACCAGCAATCTGAAGAGTCATGGTTTTCTGATCATGACCCAGTGTGTTGGAGGCTGCGCATGTGTAATGTCCTTCATCATACGTTCTCACTGATGAAATGTAGAGTGTTGTGTTTCTTAACCTGGGAACAAAATGAATTCACAAGCACCACTGGTAAACAGTAACTACAATCATAGTTAATAAACTCTCCATGCAAAACGTACCCCATGATAATTTTGCCTCCAGTTTGGACAGACTGGCCCTGCTTTGACCATTTGATGAAAGGGGCAGGGTGTCCTAACACCTGGCAGTGAATCGCCACTTCAGCTCCTACAGGAGATGTTACCATCGTCGGCCAGATAGTCACGGATGGAGGTTCTGAAATAATAAGGCCAGATGGACCATAGAAAATAATTATGGGAGCTGAGCAAACATAATGAAGAATACAAAGTCACAAATGACTAGCCAATCAATTTCTTAAGTCAAGCCTCTGTTGGTTTATGATAGAACTACAGGTGTGATAGAAATGGCCAATTTGGTTAAGAATCCTAAGGGTTTCAGTAGACAAAAGGCTCACCCTGGTTTACCTGATTTCATAACAATTTCATAATTCAGACTAAACCATTCTCAGTTATGCCCTACGTAGATTTCTAATAGGGGTTACTTTTAAGAAAGCCAAATAATTCCTTACCAAGAACATCCAGGAATATTTTTTTTGATGTGAGAGCCCTTTTGAGACGGGAATTAGATGCTCTGCAGAAATACAATCCACTGTCTGTCTCTCGTACACTGAAACAGAGATTCACAATTAAAATATATATTTTACATTTTGACGGTTTTCTCATATTACAAGATTCAGTTTGCAGTACTATCCGAGTTCAAATGAGGACATGCACACAAATATACATAAACATCACAGTTCAGCAAAAACAGAGTACATAAATGGATAGATTAGAATGAACTGCAGAAAACAAACAAATCCACACACACCTGTGGAAGACCAGGTCTCCGTTAGGATCAAAAGTATAATACGGTCCTGTCTGGAGAAGTCTGTTGTTCTTAAACCAGGACACTTGTGCTTGGGGTCTGCTGTGAGGAGGCCTACAGGACAGAGTCGCAGATTCACCCTTCCTCACTGTTAGGTTGGCAGGTTCAAGAACAAAGATCCAATCCATAACTGTGTGAGAAGGGATGAAAGGATATGCTAAATATAGGACAGGTGTGAACAGCTGCCACCTGGAATGAAAGTAGGCTCATCTGAAAAAGAAGTACCTGCAGGCAGGAGGTAGGCTTGCTCGGATATCACTTTCTGCCTCTCATTGTGAGCTTCACAAAAATACAGGCCCTCATCCTCTGATAAAACACTCCTAAGAACAAGATTTTCAGACTTGTTTTCACAATGTCTTTTATTGTAAGTATTTAATTTTGTAAATATTCAAATTGATGAGATATATATCAAAATATCTATATTTTTGTTGTTGCAATTTCACACTTGTTTATTCATGATTTGCCATAGAAAAACCTCACTTAAAAATCAGCAGTTGTCCGTCCTTCTGCAGATCCCATCTAGAAGAATTGGATAATGGATGTCCATCCTTAAACCACTGCACTGTGGGAATGGGGAAGCCTTCAACAAAGCAGTGCAGTGCAGCTTCCATTTCAGCAGGTACAGTAAGATTTTGGGGGCCTTCAATAATCTTTACGTCTACATTGGAACCTGTGCAACAGATATAAAGACCCCTGAATTAATACATCAGTAACTGAGTAATAATAAGAGAGTCAAAATATGCTAAACATATCAAATTTGTATATCTCTCTGTCCTACCATGCACTGTCAGTGTTGCTGCTTGACTTCCTTTGTTTATATTCAGCAGAGGATTGTGGGTGATACAGAAATAGATCCCTTGGTCTGCTTTGGTGATGTTAGCCATATGCAAAGTGCCAGAAGTCTTCCTTTGACTCCCTCCTCCATACTGTCCCTAGTGGTAATATTTAGTATTTAGTAAATAAAAATTATTGAACTACACTACACTCATTTGGCATGTGTGATTGCAAATAAAAAAAATACATCATGCCCAAACCACACCCTTCAAACAGTTTTGACCAATCAACAATGCTCTTTGACTAGCCGAATTCTCATTTGTCAAGACTTATAGAGATCATCCAAGATGTAGATGAGTTTGTTTCTTCGTCTAGTAGATTTGGAGAAATTTTGCATTATATCACTTGCTCACCAATGTGAGTTACACTCAACATCTTATGAAGTGAAAAGCTGTTTGTAAGAAACAAATCCATCATTAAGGCATTTTATCTTTAAACCACCAAAACCGAGGCCATAATAATGCTTCCTCCAGTGAAAAAGTTAATCCTCTGTTGTCTTCTCACATCAATATCTAACAACATATTTATTCAGTTTGTTTCAGGGGTATTTTAGGGGGAAGCACACTTTGAAGCTAAAAACGGCTTAATGATGTATTTGTTTATTACAAACACAAAGCTTTTCACTTCACAAGATGTTAATTGATGGACTGGAGTCGTTTGGATTACTTGTGGATTATTGTGATGTTTTTATCAGCTTGGACTCTCGTTCTGACGGCACCCATTCACTGCAGAAGATCCGCTGGTGAGCAAGTGATGTAATGCTAAATTTCTCCAAATCTCATCTACATATTAGGTGGCCTGAGGATGAGTACATTTTCAGCAAATTTTCATTTTGAGTAAATTATTTCTTTAACAGGAAAAATATCACCAAACAATATATATTATTTTACCATAACTTTAGGCAAACTAGACAACGCCTGTTTGCCCATCTAAGTATAAATTAGCCTGTAAAAGCAGTCAAATTAATTCCAGCTTTAGAATGTAATTTATTGTGTTTTATTTCATTATAGCCACTATTTATGGGTTAACAGTGTGTGTACTACTATGTGAAAGTGTTTTGTAGTTGTTTTGTAGTACCTGAATCTGGTTTCCTTTGGTGAGAACTCTGCCATTTTTTAACCATGAAATCTGTGCAGGAGGATAACTATCACCCGAGACACATTGAAGGAAAACATCATGGCCCTCTTCAGTTCTCATGGACTGAGGGTGAAAGAACACATCCTCCAGGCCTACAAACAAACAAATTACAATCGATGACAATTTGTTGTAAACACCTGACAGACTTATCCTGCATTGAAGTTTCTGTGTGTAACCATTTAAGGGATAGTCCACAAGAAAATAAACATTCTCTCATCATTTACAGCATTCACTCTCATGTCCTTGCAAAACTTATGGAGCGAATTTTGTGCCAATATTCATCAAACAAATCCAGTGTTTTGCAAATAAACGCAATCTGCTTTGCAAAGAAAAACTCGACTTTCAAACAAACGCAAAGTGATTTACAAATACAAAAGTCAATGTGAGAGAAAATGCAGAGGTGTGGACAAATATATGTAATGTGTGTTACAACTGTGAGACTCCTTTGCCTTTTTATGAGGAAACGTGGCTTGATTTTCTCACAAATGCGCGTTGGCAGATTTTCTTACAAATGCGTGCGGGCAGATTTTCTCATACGTGCAATTGAGCAACTTTCTTTTCCAAAAACAGCAGATGGCGCTGTCGGTCAATTTACGCTAGTCTCCCGAGACCCGAAACACCTCTTTAACTTTTCAGACCAATATGAGTGGGGAACAGGGGCCTCATTTATAAAATGTTGCGCAGAAACCATCCTAAATTTGATCTTACGATCATTTCTTAGATTTGTGTACGAGCGATTCATAGAATGAACGTACGAACAGAAATCGCGAGTACACCTCTCTTTCAGATGAGAAATCTATGAATCACAAATTATCTTAAACTTGCGCACAATTGAATGGTTTCAACTCTCTGCCTTGTAAACGACTCCTAATTAATGTCATTAACATATAAAATATCACCAGTCATCATAATTTAGAACAGCGAGCAGCAAGAACAGCTTACATTTTCAAAAACCTGCAGTACTCCGACAATAAAAAGTGCGTACGTCTGCTCAGACCCTGACGTGACGCTAAGCACTTTTCCACGTTTTTATAAATATGAGTATATATTATACATAGGGGGGGGGCTATTAGTCATACAGGTTTGAAATGACATAAGGGAATGATGACAGACTTTTCATTTTGGGGTGGACTATCCCTTTAACATCATTTCTCTTATTGTAATTCCATTCATTAATGTATAATTACTAATGCTATATACATACATGCTTTGCTGACCATGACAGTGGTCTGAATCTGTTTGTTGCCTCTCTTCGCACTGCAGGAATAGTTTCCAAAATCTTCCTCTTTTAAGTGGGGAAAGAAAAGTGAGCCATTGGCCAACTGATGAATCCTGCTGTCCAGACCTCCAGCGTCTCTCTCCCATGTCACTGGAAGAGGAGCCTTCAGTCCAGAGTCAAACACTGTGCAGTGCAACATCAGAGAGCTGTTTAAAATCCCAACGCCATCTTCAGGTGACACTGAAAACACTGAGCAAACCAGAAAAGTGTGCAAGGAAATAAAATGAATATTATAAGCAAACAAAATATTTTTGACATGGGTATAAAGAGTTATTTTAGAAACTAGATATTTTAGATTTTCTGACAAAGAACAATAAATAAATTAACAAACAGTGTAATACATTATCAAGTGATTATGTTCATTTTGCATAAAATACATTTTCCACATATTTAGTGATTTTTTTATTTAGTTTTTAAATTTAATAAAAATGTTATTATCAACCTAGCAATTTGAGTAAAAAGAGAAGTGTATATATGTCTTATTCACGTTACACTTTTTTGTTTTGTTTTTTAAAATCAAAATTGTAAAGCTTTGTTTAAATTAGATTTTTAATCCCAAATTTGAATGTGGTGTCAGGTGTCTTCTGTAGGTTTTAGAATATATAGTACTGAAAACACAATGTATCATCTGTAGCATAAATAATTATATATTGCATTAGTATTTGCATACTGTTTGCAAAGTAATAGCCAGCTATTCCATATATTCAGTGTACCTTTCACCACATTTAATCTCATTTGAAATGAGCATCACTTTGAGGAAGCAGGGCTAGTTTGAAGTCCGCCGTTGCTAGGCTACACGTGGAGCTGCACAATGTTTTGGCAAGCCTTTTGTCAAATTATGCAAGCGTATAAAACATTTGCATGGCACACATCCATTTTTATGGGCCTGTTCAGCAGAATAAAATCCAACAAAACAACATAAACACGCTTGCAGCCAAAACACACAGGTTACACTCACCTAATTCAGACACAGCAGGATTAAACCTGAGAGAAGAGGACAGAAGGAGGAGCCAGAGTGAACAGGACATCTGAACTGGGCTCCATACAGGACGACACATGCTAGCCCTCTTCATCTGTGCCTTTCAAATCAAGGTAATGGTCCATAGCATCATTCCTCATCTGACCAAATGCGTTCATGCACTGCGAAACAAACAGTCCAAAGGCCTCATACTAATGCAGGATTCAACATAACTGCCTTTCATTAGATAAACAGATATCAGTCATAGCCGAAATATCAAATATTTCAAAACATAAATGCTTGTGCTGTGCCTCATTTGTGAGCGTGTCTTCAAAGAACGAGTGCAAATCACAACTCTCACACAACGCAGAAGCACCTCCTCTCTCTCTCTCTCTTTCTCACTGCATATTCCTATTTTGGTTGTTTCATTACCACTATTACCATCACAGCTAGCCTTTGTATACTACAGACCTCTTTACTCTATTCAATAGGCTGGCCACTTTACACCACACAGCAGCAAACCCTCCATTTACTGATCGTAACATGAAAAGAGCAGAGGCGCTTTGTACTTAGAGGATCAGTTAGAAAGCTTGTAAGGAAAGGTTTGTACTTGATCACATAAGCTTTCATTGCCACCGTGTCCATGTAGGGCGGTCTTAGTTTATTGCTTCCCTAATATGGCCAGTAGTGATGCTATGATGCTGTAAATATGCTTATTTCTCTACACTATATAGTATATAAGTTCAGTGTCATGAAAATATCCATAATTAGACTTTAGAAGCTTATTGTAGCGGCATTTGAAATGCATGAATGTGCATAGTGAACATTTATAGAAACACCAGTATGAATCAATGGATACATGAAGTGTTTTTAGAGGTTTTCTTCTGATTTTGTGCAGACTTCCAATTTGTTTTACAAAAATATTATGCAATATGGGTTTTAGATTCACAGATAATGTCATAAATATTTATTCTAATTTATAAATACTGGCAAATCTAACATTAATTTCAATGAATGAATGAGACTACAGGACGGTTTCAAATTGGTTTACAGTTCAATCTATTATATATAGATTGATATATATATATATATATATATATATATATATTGCATTAACTGCTTTAAAATTTGAGTCAACAATGTATCAGGAGTTTAGGACACATGCTTATTTGATAACAGTTTTATTTCCTATTTGGGTTTATGAATATGCTTTATTTTTTAAGATTAACGGGGTTTTTCCCAAGGAACTGTTAGATGCCAGTGTTTCCTGTCATAACTATGCAAAGATTTGATTTCAAAAACAGTATCATAGCTATTAAATAATTTATTGTTATGATTTTAAATCTGTATTTAAGTTTGAGAACGATCTCAAAGTAAAAAGAGGTTCTAAAGTCTGATTTTGTGGTGGCTGTGCTTTAAAATTAAATTATTATAATCTTAATTCAAGTGATGAAGGATTTAAAAAAAAAAAAGTCTGAAAGTAATCAGTGTTGAATACTACTGTAAGGTTAACCCTTGAAAATGATTAACAGTTGAAAACTTTTGTAAGATATATAGAATCAAAAAGTAGTGAAATGTAATCAGTTGCATTAGTTTAAGCATTGAAATAGTTACTGTATTACATTTTAAACAGGGTAACTTGTAATCTGTAACCTTCACAATGTATTATTATTGCTTCAAATTTTTTAATTTATTTTCAGATGTGTGCCTTACAGAGTTCCACTCTCTCATATTATATATCGTGTCTTATTATTGCTGTTATTATTATTGCATTTCACATTTTTAGACACTTCAGTCTATTATGAGATCAACATTTTAGGAGAGCAGGTGAGTACTCAGAAATCCCATGAATGAGCGCTTCAGCCTTATGACTCATCTGGCATGGCCCATAGACAGCAGGTGGGTGAGCTAATGGGATCTAATGCCAGGAGCCGGGGGGTGTTTTCTTTAGCCAAACAACACCCCATTAAATGAAGAAGCAGTTTAGCAATTCATTAAAGTACTGAATATTTGATCCCCTTACAAATACAATCTAAGCACTCCAGAGAAGGAGTTTAATTTGTCTGGCGTTAGTCATGTGAAGATACGAGAAAACTTTAGAATAACATTTCATAGTTTACCTATAGATATAAGTTTAGGTGTAGTGACTGATAACGTACTTTTAGTTAAATTCAGAATGCAAACATATAGAAAAGTATCCAGTGCAGTAAAGCTGCAAATTTTAAAACAACTATATACAATCATACAATTTACTTCATCATCAGATAACTGCTGACTTTAAAGTATTGCTGATATTGATTATGTATATTGAATGCTCATTCTATTGCTTATGATTTTGCTGCTTGACACTCCGAATCTATGATTTATTTTATTTTTCTTTATTTTTTACCATGACAGTATTAAAAAATATATATTTCTCTAAGAATATTTTCATAGAACAACATTTTTCAGCATTTTAATCGGTTTGATTGATATCTAAACAACAAAGATCAATACACTGAAAAAAAACAAGGTTGCTACAATATTTCACAAATAATTAAAAACAAGGACAAGTAACACATTGAACTAAACCTGAAATTTAAATATATATATGTACATATATGTACAAATATAATATACATATATATATATATATATATATATATATATATATATATATATATATATATATATATATATATATATATTATCATAAATAAATAAATAAATATTATGTAGCTGCAACCAATTAGTTTTGAGTTGTGTTCACTGGGTAAGAAAATAAATAAATAAATAATATAATTAAAAATCTGTGCACATAATTGCATTGATTGCATCTGCATGTCAATATTTGTTCATCCACATGAAAATGTTTACATTTACAGTACCAAGAGAAGACTTGATATGTATTGATTTATTTAAAATTGTTGTATTATGCTTGTATGCACTATACAAAATTTCAAATAAATAATTAATGGAACTGTATTGCATTGTAAGTATGTATGTGTAATTATTTTAACAACTGCAAAAATATTACACTTACCCATGAAGAGCAGAAGTGTTAAGCGCTCAGTGCAGCATCTCTGTCAGGGAACGCTTGCCAGTGTGTGTCTTCTGCTTTATCAATGCAACAGGCTTGATCTAATGATGGAGCAGCAGACACACATGCGGCACACAGATGGGCTCTGTGGCAGAGCACCACCCCTCCACTGCCACGAACAATATGAGAGGACTAAAGCACCACTCTGCATGTGTTCAGACACTGTGCAAAATGCATGAGGCCACAAATAAAAAACTAAAACATGCAGTTTGAGAAAAACGAGAACAATTGTGCTCCAATTCCCCCATAATGGTTATTCATAAAAGGTGTCCACAAGTCTAATAGCGTTTGTTGTACTCATTGGCATAAATCATTTCACACCTGTATGTGTGTTTGGCTGCATGTGACATTATTAATTATATCATAGCATGGCTCTGTTAAAAGCAAATACTTATCACTTACATAAAAATAGTGATTTATATTACACATATGTTTCATATTACATGTGTTTCATTTGTTTTAAGAGAGGGGTGATTCTAAATTCGCCGATTTAATTTTCCATTCCATATATTTAGAACTAGTGCAAAAAAAAAAAAAAAAACATGCTGAAGTTCAATATGTTCCATCCAATAATAAACTAATAAATTACTTTAAGATCAGATTATTATTATAAATAATCTGATATTAAATGCAAGTCAGATAGCAGAAACAGTAGTATTGATTTTAATATACTATTTTAAAAATAAGAGTTTTTTTTTTTTTTTGTGGAATCATGTGTTTTGACAAGATTTAAGAAATATAAAGAGAAAGTTAGTGGGGTTTCGGGCAAAATATAGCAAGTCTTTGCAAATGTAAATCGACTTCATTTCTTTTATCAATTCAGCACAATCAGATGTAAATTAAACTACAAATAGCCTGATTTCTAATATATGCAAGAGGGTGATTTTAATTAACTGAACAAAGGCCAATTCTGTTGGCTAATGTGATATTTTCAGTGTGGAACATCAAACACGCAAAGTCTGAAAATGGCTCTGAATCATTTCATGTTGCTACAGTAATTATCAGCAAGAAGCTGAAAAAGAATCAACAGAGAAAGACCACAAGCTGTGGATTAATTCTTTTCAATCAGAAAGACCTGTCGTGGATGAACCACATCTGCCCAACAAATCAACTAAAGATGACACAACAACAAATTCATCACATCTGTCTTTGTTAACAGCTACAGAAACAGAATCAAGTGTTATGATAAATAATTGAATCACCAAGGCTGCATTTATATGACAATAAAAGGAACAGCAAATCATTAATATTGTGAAATATTATTACAATTTAGAATAATTGTTTTCTGTTTTAGCATATTTTAAAAAATGTAATTTATTCCTGTGATGCAAAGCTGATTTTTCAGCAGTTTTCAGTGTCACATGATCCTTCAGAAATCATTCTGATATGCTGAACTGCTGCTCAAGAAACATTTCTTGTTATTATCAGTGTTGAAAACAGTTGAAGCATCCAGTTCAGCAGTTGAAAATTGATTCATGTTTTTTCGTTGATAAATAGAAAGTTTAAAAAAGCATTTATTTGAAAAACTACCCTACTCCAAACTTTTGAATGGTAGAGGATCACGGTTTACACAAAAATATAAGGCAGTGCAACTTTTTTCAACATTGATAATAAGAACAAAGCACTAAATATAAAGTGTTGTCTGATCAGGCCTCTCACAAATGAACCTCTTTTATTTGCACTCGTCATACATGATTTTATAACCAGGCTTCACTAGAATATTAATAATACAGGCTATTGATTGTTTCTCAAACTTATGTGACCTGAATAGACAACCCAATGTAAAATGTTGATTTTAAAATAAGTTGAAGCATGGGGGAGGGGGGAATAAGTCTAAATCAGCTGACTAATCAATAAAATTACTATTTAATTGAGATGATTATATGAAATGTGAAAGCATGGTTTATTTATTTGGTAACACTTTACTAAGGTCTCTAATGTAAACATAAGGTAATGCATTAGCTAACATGAATACTATAAAATACATTATTTACATGAATTAATGTTTACAAGTACTGCTTTTGATTTTAAAAATGTATTAGTGAATTATTAACTAAGATTAATATATGCTGTGTAATGTAGTAACTAATGTTTTAATTAGAAAAACGTAGAATTCAACAGAAAGGTTAGAAGGTTAGATTAGAATATTATGACCATATTTACATGAGAAGGATCCCAATCCAAATGAGACCTGACACAACAATAAGAATTTGTTCTAGGAAATATAAATTAGCATTGGCATGAAGATCTGGCAGGCAGAAAGCTTGTTCTAACATGAGACGAGTCTCTGTGCTGATACCTGAAAAACACCACACAGCATCTCAGTTTGTAACAGAGTGAGGACCAGTCTGCTTTGATACAACATTTACACACAATCATTTTATACATGGACTCAAGTACAGTAGCTGTTAGCCTTGCTTACATTACACTGCAAGCTCATTTTCAATCATATACTGCATTGATTCAGTATATATACATCAGAAGGTGAGAAAACCTTTCAGATTTCAATAGTGCTGTAAAAAAGCCATATATTACCATTCTTAATCCACTCATTCCAGGCATGCAACTTGTCCCTATCATGATTCACAGCAGACTCTGTGGAAATATAAATACTTCACATAAATGGATAGAAAGAATTCTTTAAACAAAATATAAATATAAAATTGTATACAAACACTGGCTCATAGGTCTGTAGACAGATTATTCTCACCATGTGAATGATCCAGAAGTTTTCTCAGCTCTCGCAGTGTCTGCGTGAGGTTTTTCAGTCTGTGATGTAGGTGCGCATTCTCCTCTCTCAGAGTGTGAATTGTATCTTGAAGCTCATATGAAAAGCTCATTTGTGGCATTAAACATATGGTCAACAAAATAAGAATCAGATGCATTGAAAACATCATTCTCTATATGCACACTTCTTTCAGTGAACTCATTATTGTGTGGCCATGAACAAAAAGCGCTGATGCCTGCATTTAGAAATCAATCCAATTCTCACGCACCATTTATTTTGGTCTCAGTACAAGATGGAAGTACAAACTGTTCTATATAGATACAAGCTCTTTTAGGATAAAATAGTGTGAAAGAAAACTGGTGTGAAAGACTCCAAACATATTATTACTTCTTTCATGTCAAGCATGAATCTCAACAGATTGGTTTATGTACTTTAGTGGCTTTTTTATTGATAAGTCTTTAGGGAGGCTAGTTTTTACACTAGTGAACATTTCTCATAGTTTATTTTTGAAAGTCTGTTTCTGTATGAATACCTTCACAGCCACAAAAATAATTTCAGTGTTATTGCTTATCATCAAAATCAGTTCATTTTTTACATGTAGGTTTTTGGGGGCATGATGTCACATTATATGTGGAAAGTTGAGTGTGGTAAAGTTAGTTTTAGGTTTGCTATTCGCTGGATATTCGCCTAGGCCCTAGGCTGCTTTAGGGATCGTCCAATAATTAATACTAATTATGTTTACAAAGCCATAGTAAATGACTTGTGGGCAAACTGACTTTAAATATTTAGCCAATATGTCACCTTAGACAATACCTCCCCTAATGTATGTACAGTACACAAATATTTTTAGAAAAAAAGAAAGAAAAATTTGCCACAGTGGGACCCTGCCATCTGTTTTAGGCTATTTAATGCCTTTTTAATCGTAGAAAATAGACAAATAGAGTAAAACAAATAGAGCATATGTGACAACCGGTCCTATTATTTGTTTGTTTGTCTGTTTATTTATTTTCCATTTTGTTTATTTTAACCCTCTGGCCCTCTTCGTTTAGGAGTCACACTTGCCTCCTTCGCGGTCAAAAGTGACCGAAGCCTTGAAATGTAACTTTTTTCTCAGGAAAATCAATGTAATATATTTTTGTTCAATAATATTTTTTGATTATTATTTATGATTTTTAGGGAATTTTATGATACTATGCAATATTTATACAATTTTAATGAGCTATTTTCTCCACTAGAATGAATATATATATATATATTTATTTCTTTATTTATTTACTATTTTTTAATAAATGCAATATTTCACATTAAAAAAGAGGGGAGGCATTTAAAATCCATTTTTTTGAAGTGAGAATTGGGCCATCTGGAGGCATTAAAAAATAAAAACTTGTGTAATGTTGCGTAACCTCTTGTATTAGCACCCTATATAGATATATACAGAGGCTTTTGGATTCCCGTTGTTTTTTAGACATAATTTCTTAATTTTTTTAGGTTTTGCTATTAGATATATATCTAGACATTCTAAAAGACTACTTTTTGTCAAGGTTTAGACATTTTTGGTTAGATAAATCAGGTTTTACATTATGATTAGTCAAACATTAAAATCTTGTTAGAAAAGGAACACATAGAAAGCATTTTTGTTACTCAGTATTTGATAATTAACAACAAAATAAGGAATAGATAGTGATAATTCAAAACACTTTATATAAACATTTTGTAATTAATTGATATTTTATTCAATCTAATTCAATTAATGTTAACATATTTTCAAAATTTGCTCTGTTGCAGGTTTACCAATTCATTTCTGTGTATATATGTGTGTGTGGGTGTCTATTTTGCACTCCTGATATTCTAGACAGTCACCCCTTGATTGTTGCACACTTTTTTTCTGACCAGTGGCTGATTTGTAGTTTGTACCACCAAAAGATCCACTGAATTTTCACATTTTTTCGTATTTCCCATTCATTTCCTATGTCGGTCATTTTTGACCGCGAAGAAGGCAAGTGGGACTTTTTTTTTTTTTTTTTTTTGACTCTTTAACATATCCGAATCATGTCCATGATTTTTTTGTGTGTTCATATTGCTAATGTGACAAAAGTCACCAAGTGTCATCTCATTCCGATGAAGCTAAGATTTTTTAAATTTCAAAATATAAAATTTTTCGGTCAAAAATGACCGATAAACTTCTGGTAGAGAGAAACGTTTAGGCATCATAATATTAATAAGTTGTTACTGTGCAAATACCAGTTTGTTTTATATTTTCCCCCACAGTAACAATGTAAATACATTTTGTTTCTAAACCTATCCTCGTTATTTATATACGCCGTCTATTCATACAAAGGTTTTTTTCTTCTTCTTTTTCATTTGTTTCTAGGATTATAGCAACGTGACTAAAGTAGGAAGTGTTTACTAACCATTTCCGGGCAACGTTCATGATCAAATAGAATCCAAGATGGCTGCTCACATGTCAAGATTAAGGGGTTGGAGCCGAGCGCAGAGGTTTGATCTAATGTCCTAATTATTCATGTACTGTAAAGACGTGCATCACATGAGCAGAGCCGTAGCCTCATGTTTGTTTTGACTTTATAAAATAATATATTTTAGATTAGTCTCTCTAGCCTACTTCATAAAATCGTTTGTTATAGCGATAGTGTAAATTACATGTGACAAACTTCAAAATCTCGCGTGCTTCCACGGTAAACTGTAATTGACAGCAAATATTGCAATTGCCAGTGTGGATATGTTATTACTATCATATTGCTCATGATTTAACTGTTGCCATGTGTGTTTAATGTTGAGATACCTGTAGAAGTAGTGAGTGCTGTCGGTATCTGGCTGTTGCAGGTATGGCATCGCAGTATGTAGACAGTACAGCAGCGGCAGTGCGTATCACAGTGTGTCCCTATCCACACCGTTACCCGGGATCCCCAAACCTGTCTTTGCCTCCGTGGACGGCCACGAGAAACACGAGACTAAAATCACCACCTTAGAAAACGGACTCAAGGTTGCATCTCAGAATAAATTTGGTCAATTCTGTACAGTTGGAAGTAAGTATAATGTGAACTGTCGTTTGAGTCAAATGAGCTGAGCCAGATTTTATCTAATCTGAGGGTTGTATCTTAACGATACCTGCTTGTTTTTAGTTTTAGTAAACTCAGGCTCGCGTCATGAAGCAAAATATCCCAGTGGAATTGCACACTTTTTGGAAAAGCTCTCATTTTCTGTAAGTTAGTGTATGTTTATTAGTTGCATTGCATGAATTGTTCAAATACTAAATTGCTTTGACACTGTTCTTCTGATTTAAATGCACAAAACCAAACTCAGTCTGATTCATACTTCAATTTAAGTCTACAGCCCAGTTTGGAAGTAAAGATGAAATTCTCTTAACACTTGAGAAACATGGAGGCATATGTGACTGCCAAACATCCAGGTCTGACACTTATTTATTTATTTTTTTCTTGTTTTCCCCCCCTTCTGTTTACCTCTTATTTAGCATGTTTTATTTATTTCTGTCATTTACAGGGACACAACAATGTATGCGGTTTCAGCGGAAGTCAAGGGTTTGGATACTGTAGTGAACCTCCTGTCAGATGTGGTTCTACAGCCCCGTTTATTAGGTGAACATCTAAAACTGATTATTTAATGTTACTGAATCTTTGAAATGGTTAAAGTTATACACTAGTATTCAAAAGTTTGGGGCAAGTGAGAGAAAACAAGAAATGAATACTTTTTTTTTTTTTTTCAGCTACGACATTAAAATGATAAAATGATAGTGAAGACATTTACAATGTTACAAAAGATTTCTATTTTAAACACATGCTGTTCTTTTGAACTTTCTATGCATCAAAGAATGCTGATAAAATGTATCAAATCAGCATATTATTTGCTTAAGGATCATGAAGACTGGAGTAATGATGCTTTCCCCATCTCAGGAATAAAATGTATTTTAAATGCATATTAAAATAGAAAACAGTTTGAATTCATATTTCTGTTTGTACTGTATTTTTAATCAAATACATGCAGCCTTGGTGAGCATAAGAGACTTCAAAAAACTTTTTGAAAATTCCAGATTTTTGACATGTATTGTATGTAACTGCTGTTAATTCTTCAGATGAGGAGATTGAGATGACCAGAATGGCTGTTCGGTTTGAGTTGGAGGATCTGAACATGAGACCTGACCCGGAGCCTTTACTAACAGAAATGATTCATGCTGTGAGTACAGCTTAATGCTTTTATGAAGGTAATTGAAATGAGTTTGTAAGTCTTATTTGATCTCCTCTTCAATATTTAGGCTGCATACAGGGGCAACACCGTGGGCCTGCCTCGCTTCTGCCCTCCCGAAAATGTTGAGAAAATCGACAGGAAGCTGCTTCATAAGTACCTACAGAGCTATTACTGTCCGGAGCGCATGGTGCTGGCCGGGGTTGGGATTGAACATGAGCAGCTTGTGCAGTGTGCCAGAAAGTATCTCCTAAATGTTAAACCAGTATGGGGTGCAAGCACACCTGCCAACGTCGACCAGTCTGTAGCACAATACACGGGTGGAATCGTTAAGGTGAGCGAATTCATAAGTCCGGCAGTCATCATTTGGTAATTTTTAATATTCCTGAATTACTTGAGCTAAGCTTATTGTCTCATGTCAGATGGTGAAGGACATGTCTGATGTGAGTTTGGGTCCAACACCTATTCCTGAATTAACACACATCATGATTGGGCTGGAGAGCTGTTCCTTTTTGGTTTGTTGCACATATTAAATTAAATCAATTCAATTTCATGGTTGCCGGAAATAGTTGTGTGCTGATGCGAGTCGTTTTTTTTTGTTTTTTTTTCCACTTATAGGAGGATGACTTCATCCCATTTGCGGTCCTCAATATGATGATGGGAGGCGGAGGGTCCTTCTCTGCTGGAGGGCCCGGAAAAGGCATGTTCACCCGTCTCTACCTTAATGTGCTCAACAGGTGTGGCATTGTCTATTCATACTCTATAAACTCTCCTGTTATTTATGTGGTGAACCGTTTTAAGCAGTTTGTTGTTGTTTGTACAGGCATCACTGGATGTACAATGCTACTTCGTACCACCACAGCTATGAAGATAGTGGTCTGCTCTGTATCCATGCAAGTGCAGACCCTAGACAGGTACTGTAGTTAGGTTTATGTTGTAAATATTACTACCGTACACTGCATTATTTTAAACTATTTATTTGTTTAGGTGCGAGAAATGGTGGAGATCATTACAAGGGAGTTTATTCAGATGACTGGGACAGCAGGAGAAGTAAGACCTTCGTTTGTTATGGATTTCTGGAAGTAAAGTCATAGTTGGGTCAACTTCTGTAGTGGTGAATGGAAACTACAACATGCACTATTTGTGTGTCCATTTGCTCCAATAGAAAATGAAGGCCTTAAGTCTTAAATCACAGCAGAGAGTCTTATATCCATAAAGCCATGGCATTAAATGTCCCATGCACTGCAAAAAAATTATATTTTAAAGGTTTTTGTCATGTTTCCAATATAAACATCCTTAAATCAAGATACGTTTACTTGAGATGCAAAATTAAGTGAGTTCTCAATGGGTTTTTCCTTTGAATTAGGTTGAGTCCATTGGCAGATATTTATTCCCATTTTAGTCATAATCTCCCAGTCCCTTAATTTTGAACATTTTCTCTCAAAATGAAAATCATGTAATTTTGCTGCTCAAGTAAATGGATTTTGATTTATGAATCTTTAGATATTTGCACTAGAAAACAAGGAAGAACCTCATTTTGCAAAATGTGATCAGAAGGTACAGTAAAAGTTACTTCCATATTCTAGTGGTATGGAGCAGAGCCATTCAAGCCTTGATCAATTTTTTTGTAAAATGAATTAATGGAGTTATTATTGGAAGTAGTATTTGAAGCATTGCTAATACAAGACCTTTACATTTAGAGACCATATTGATGTATTGTTATATTCAATTTATTCCTTAAGTTTTCTTTACTTGGTCTAAAAAAACTTAAATTGATCTTCATAAAACCTGCAGAAACCCTGTAAAATCAACCGTAGAATCTCTATGACTTTCCAAAAGATGAAAACAATATTAAGAGCTTGACTACAGTGGTCTGAACATTGTTTTCTGAAATGTAATTCCTCGGGTAACATAGCAAAAGTATATTATGTATAATTAATGTATATTACATTTTTAAATATGAAAAAAAAAATTAAAAAGATGATCACACGTCATCACGGTCTGTGAAAAGGGTGTGTATGTAACTCCTCTTGCATTAAAGCTGCTTTGACACGATCTGTATTGTATAAAGCATTAGATAAATAAAGGTGACTTGACTCATTGTGAATTTGTTCATAACCTGAAATCTCACACTTGTGCAGATGGAGCTAGAGAGAGCCAAGACACAACTGAAATCCATGCTCATGATGAACCTGGAGTCACGACCGGTCATCTTTGAAGACGTAGGTCGACAAGTACTTGCGACAGGCAAGAGGAAGCTGCCACATGAGCTGTGTGAGCTCATCAGTAAGTATTGATGTTAACTGCAAAGTATAAAGCCTATATGAAAGCTTCATGTAAATGTATGTACACAACCGTTCAAAAGTTTGAGAAAGTCAGCATATTAGAATGACTTCTGAAGACTGGAGTGTAATGGCTGCAAAAAATTCAGCTTTGGCTGTACAAGAATTAATCACATTTTAAAATGTATTAAAATAGAAAACATTAATTTTAAATTGTAATAATATTTCACTGTATCTTTGATCAAATTAAGACTTTATAAATATTTTTGACTTTCTTTAAAAAACTTGCCGACCCCAAAACTTTTGAATGGTAGCGTACATACTTAATAATTGCATTGCATGGCATATCAGTACCATACCATTCACTAGTTCTTTCTGGGAGACATATATTTGCTAAAAAATATAAATTAACAGACTCCTCACCCCCCACACTTTTCTCTGTTTTAGGTAATGTTACAGCCAGTGACATCAAGAGAGTCACAATGAAAATGCTGCGTAGTAAGCCTGCAGTGGCAGCGCTGGGAGATCTGACAGAGCTGCCCTCATACGAGGACATTCAAGCCGCTCTCTCTAGTAAAGACGGCCGTCTGCCTCGCATATACCGCCTGTTCCGATAGAGGACTGACCACTGGCACCACCTAGAGGCAAATATGAGGACTGACCCAAAAAATATTATTCTGGACTGGAATTTAAGTCCAATGCTTAGACTGTGGTTGCATTTAATTTATAAAGTACTTTAAATGTGAGTTTGAAACAGTTTCAAAACTGTAGGACTTTCTACTGTTGAACATGAAAGAAGATATTTTGGAAAAAGTATTTTTGTCTAAAAATTAAGTCAACGGGCTCTAATCGGTTTGGTCTCCAGAATATCTTCTTTTCTGTTACGCAGATGAAAGAAAGGTTTGTAATGACATGAGGGTAAGTGACAATTTTGAAATTGGCTGAGTTTAAATTCACACACCAATGCATCATTTTGCATGATTTTGTTGAATTCACCATGTGTTTAAAGTAAATTAATGTGTTCATTTCACATTTCTATCTTAATTGGCTCAATAAGTGGACTTTTCCATGGCATTTGTTCACATTTCTGTGTTGTTGTTCATAGGCTGTGCTTTTCTGTGTAAAACTGGGCAAACCCCAATGGTATTTCAAACATCACACACCGTTTTTCAGAAAGTTCTACAAAACCCTTATGCCTTAGTCAGTATATTATAATATCTGAACAGAATGACATGAACTGTGCAGTCGACCACGTACCCTAGCTGTGAAAACAGTGTACATAATGATAATCCCCTTTTCTCTTGCTAACTCACTGTTACCATGAACCTCTGTTCACTAATTAAGAGTTTGTTTACCAGATTAATGTATGTCTGTTTAGTGGTTTGTGTTGGATTACCCTACAAGAATATATTTATTCCCTTGTACTTCATCAGTACAAGTTTATGGTTTTTTTCTTTTTCTTTTTTTTACCATTGCTGCCTATTAAGATGATGGCAATGATTGAATCTGTCATGAGCAAAAACCCTCATGTTCCCTTAAAAAAAATAAAAGTTTGATCCTTTGTATTATTTCTTTCATGTACACATTTGGTCCAAAATGTGTAATCAAAACAAATAAGAAACAACACCTTAAGTATGAATTTTTGTATTACTTTACATAGTAAACAAACATTTATAACAGGCTATTATTTGGTTTTAAACAGCAGAATGTACTTGAAGTCACTGAGGCAATCATGAGAAAGATCGCAGGCACTTTCAGTACAAATAGAACTAAAATTCATGATGTGAATGCGTGACTTACTATTACACCACAGTCACTGAGATCCATGCGCAAGCAACACCAATACTATGGTCGTTCCTGCTTCCATACATATATCACACGTGACATCAAGTAAGCTGAATTATATTGGATATGTTAAGGCAGTAAACTCAAGTATAGTCTGTGCCTCCTCGCTTAGATTTTGCACTCAATTGAACCCAAGGTCATCCTCTCTACATGATACCACGTTGACCTATCAATGATAATAAACTGCTAACACAAATTTCCCCCAGTTTTGCTGGTAATTATGCTACAGTACGGTTCCCTTTTACAAAAGATTACAACTGTTAGCAAAATGTTAGGTAATTCTTCAAAAATGACCCAGGAGCCAATCAAACGAGCAGGATCAGCTGCCTGGTACTGGTATGTGTTTACAGTATCAGTTAAAGGTGAGCTAATGGTTTAACAAGGCCATGAAACACTATCATTTGAAACCATACACAGAAGAGACTGTTTCGGCTTGCAAGTTAAATACCAGAATATGAAATAATACAAAAAATGGATTAGGAATAACGGATGTACAGTACAACTAACTTAATTTACTCCGGTCAGTATATTTTATAGATTTATATCATATTTTAAAGTACCAGCTGTCCAGATGCAGTCTTTTAGTCCCTGGACTGTGCACTTGACATCCGTAGTACCGAGTTATCCTTTGGTCCTGAAAGTCCAGCTTTCCAAGTCAGTACCTCAGTGTTTGAAATGATCAGTTTTAGCACCCTATGGCTCTCGCACACTGGTCCCCCGATCAGGATATGGTGCAAACCGTGCTGTTATTCTGGTTCTTCATAGCTGCCTCTCTCTTTTTCAGCTCCCTGGTGATTCTCCTTCGGATTCCTTCTAGGTACAGGCTCCTGTCAAACTGGCCAGCACCCAAAGGAATGCTGGGGAGGATAATACACTGAATTAGTGGTTTATCAAACCTACACAAATAACATCCTGTGAAACATGAAAAGACCATAAATCATTAACATTCCATTTCGTAAATTGATGAAAAGCTTGTGTCTACTAGAATAAGTCACATGATTTGTTTTGTAGAATGACAGTAGAAGGTATCCCAGTGCTTTTGCGTCATTATCTTTGTAATGTAACATGTAAAACCAATATACAAGAATTACATGAATGTGAATGTAGAGTTAACGACTGGTTAAAAGGTTAGTTCACCCAAACATTAATTTACGAAACACAATGAATCTTTTGCAGTGAGCTTAATCAGGACCATTTGATCCTTTTGAATTATGTCCATTACTTTTTTCTTTTTGTGTTCACATAGTAAGTGCCAAAACCTTTACCAAGTTTGGTATCATTCCGATGAAGAGCACAAAAGGGTTAATTATGGGTTAAATACCCTAAATTAAATCAGTTCAACATTTAAGGCCATCATGTCTCTTAAGTAAATCAAGCCTCTTGAATCATATGGATTACTTTTACAATGTCTTTATGAACGTTTTGGTGACATGGATGAACAGAAATCTCAGGTTTTATTAAATATATGTACTACATTTGTGTTTTGAAAATTAATGACATTAAGTCTAAGATGAACAACATCTACGCTTACTTGTCTCGACCTGGACGAAGTTTGACCTGAAACATGCCGATGACAGGCCGGTGATCTGATGTCTTAATGGACAAGCAAGACGTATACTTGACCACTTTAATGTCATCTGCTTGTCTGTTTCGATAAAGAATCCGGTCCTGTCAACAAATGAGGAAAAATCAGCAACTGTACTAAAGGGTATGCAGTTGTGTTATACAATTAGCAAAAAAGCTTACTGTATATGAGGGTGTTCTCTGCTTTGTGGTGGTGTCATAGACATCACAACCAATGTCAAACTTGTATGTGGGAGGAAAGTGAATAGATGCTTCCTGAAACCCTTTAAAAATGGAACCTGCAAATGCACAAACACAGATTCTTCCTGTTAAAGTACAAAGAATTAATGTTTTCCTTGAAGGGAGAATATGCATAAATTACACAGGACTGTAATTTTGCATCTAACTTGCCTTCTTTCAACTCTTTCAACAGCTGGTCATGTTGTAATAGTGCGCTCATATCTGTGCCCATAACCTGATTCAAAATGGCCTCCACCTCACCTCTGGCTTTATTCAGGCGGAAATTAAAATCTCCAAACCAGAAGACTTCATCAAAACGGGTTGTGACATCAGCTGAGAATGAGTGGCAAATTTGATCATTCACAGAAAAATAAATACACTATATATGACAAATGTGACAAATGCAGAAACACTCACATGTTGTGGAGCGGTAAGGGTTTGTATCTGGAAGGTTTCTAGGAAGAGCCAAAGCTTCTATGATCTTGTTGTAATCTAAGATCCTCTCATATACTTTAGAATCTCCAGCTGAAACAAATACAAAGATGGCTAGGTTTATTTGTAGTTTATTTATAGTTTATATAACTGGGTTGTTAAAAGTATTCCACTTACAAGTGAAATGGGATGTAATAAAGAGGAAGGATGTCCCAAAGAAAGTGAAGCCGATACCCACAGCTCCTTTAGTCTTAATCTGAGATATTATTCTGGTTGTGACTGTAGCATGTTCCACCTCTGTAATGGCAAAAATATATATATTATATTATATTATTCAAAAGTTTGGGGTCTGTAGGTTTTTTAAAAAGAAATGAATACTTTTATTCAACAAGGTAACATTAAACAAAGGAAAAATTTACCGAAAATGGCAGTAAAGATTATATACTATAAAATATCTATTATATATAAATGCTGTTCATTTGAACTGACAATATCACTGATAATTCAACACTGATAATACTAAAGTTTCTTGCGCAGCAAATCAACATATTAGAATGATTTCTGAAGGATCATGTGACACCGGAGACTGAAGTAACGCCTGCTTAAAATGTTTATTATTTTACAATATTACTGTTTTACTGTATTTTTGATCAAATAAATGCAGCATTGGTAAGAGATAAGAGACTCTTTCAAAACATTAAAAAATCCTAATGACCCTATACTTTTGAACAGTAGTGCATAACATATTATATCATTTTAATTTGAAGAAAAAAAAAAAAAAAGCTTTACCTGAACAGAACCATATGAGGTCTCTCCTGACAAATACAGTGAGATAGAGAACGCCATGGGCTGCTGCATACAGCATCACGTAATACGGCCCAAGTGTTTCCTGCAGGCGGATCTCCCACTCCCTCCTGTGGACAAACATGAAGAGAGTAAATGTGCTGAGTATCAGAAACAGACTAAATAAACCCTGTGCAAAGCAACTCAAAGTCTTACCTATCCGGACACCCTTCCTGAACTCCTATAACGTAGACGTCCTGTGCGAAGTCTGTGTCGGTTGGGAGCAGCAGATCATCTAGGTTGTATGGAAGCCCCTGAGACCAAGAGTAAGAGCTTAGGCTACAGCTGCTATGTGCTTAAACAAACAAATCATTTGAAATGACAGTATTGTTCCACACCTTCTCTCCCTGCATGTTCCATGTGGCCACGTAGATACCGAGCCGTCTCTCTGGGAAGTAGCGGTCTAGCTCCTCTGCCCCCAGCAAGGCACCGTTACCCAAAACACTGCCCTCCAGAAAGCTCCTAAAACCATAAGCAGGTACATTTTCAGGAAAACAAAAGATCTGAGAAATGCTTCTTCTAGCATGTCACATAATACATTCTTATAAATGTATATAAATGCATTATTTCATGAAGACAGAACAATTTTAAAGAGGAGTTTACCCAAAACTTTTGATATATGTGTGTGTGTGTATAAATATATATATATTCCAGCATTTGTTATAATGCATTCTTAAAAACTGCATAATTTCAAGACAGAACAATTTTAAACTAAATGATGAGGATACATGATTATATTTGTTCTTGCAAATAAGAGCAATCATTGAAAAAAGAAAAAAAGAAATCAGTCCAGGTGACATGTCGGTTATCAGCCAGCATTAGAGATTTTTTTAAATTAATTTTCATTATCAGATGCAGAAGCTAATACCGACTGGGTATTTAATTATTCATGCTCAGTTACCTTATTTTTAATTACCTCAATTAATCCATTAAAGTAAATGTATAAACATTAATAATTTAATGAGCCTGTTAAATGTAATCTTTAGCAAATCATTTTTTTCATATTTTATGCCTAAATTTACTTGTAGCATTGATTGTTTAGTAAAGTGTTTCACTTTTTATTATTTTACAATTGTCTTGTGTAAACCCCTGGTCAAAATATGATCTCATGGATGGAAATGAACAGCGAGAACATTCTTCAAAACATCTCCACTGATGTTCCACGGATGAAAACCATACAGATTTAAAAACGACACAATGAGTTAATGACCACAATTTAATTTCTGGCTGAATTATAACGTTAATAAATAATTCGATTTTGTATTTCATACTGCCCAAACATATATCATGTCACCTGCAAGTAGAAGATGAATGTATGTTCTCCTGATGCAGTTTGACAGTTGCTGAACTAGCATCTCACTGATCCATTAATCCCCTTTGCATTCGCACTGCTTCACCCTTCCTCTCCAACCTCTCTATAAACGTCCAGCTTCACTTTTCACTTCTCACAACTAAAGCTGTTCAGGTGATTCTGTAAGTAGTGACTTACTCTGGCAAGTGCCTGTGCTCATTCCTACAGGAACATTAATCATGGTCTACTTCCTTGTAAAACATCAAATTTAATTTGGTTTATGCATTCACATAAAAATGTGGCTTGGCCACTTAGGACCCTTTGGGAGGTAATCAAGGTGCCACATCAGCCTGTGATCATGTGATCTTGACGCTGAAGATGGAGATCTGCTGAGCGGAACAGGCTGTAGAAAAGAAGAAACAAATTAATAATAAAAAAACCACTCACCTGTTTCTCACATCCCGGGGTCTGATGGGGTTCAGAACGCTATAGGTGGACTTCATGGAATGGACGGAGGCATTGTCTGACACCATGGTGTCCAACAGCCGGCTATCACTCAGATTCCTCTGAAGCCTCTCCGACCGCCCCCTTCTCCCCACCGCACTGTAATCCAAATAATCCCTGTCAATCCGATTAGTTGTCCTTAAGGACGTGGAGGCTGCGCTGTTCTCCAGAGAGGGATATGTCCCAGTGGGCTGCAGTGGGGACAAAATAATTCTGGACGGTTTCAAACGCTCTTTGTTCGGATCGCTATGCTCATTGTCAGTCTCGGAGAAGCTACCGGTCCTAATCCTGAATGACGGTGTCTCCAGGGGTGGGAGATCGAGGGGACGTCCGGATACAAGGCCTTGGCCATTCGATGAGCTGTCTTCTTTGAGCGAATCGGTGGAAGAGCCCGTCTCACCTGGGTCGGTGAGACTCTCCTGGCTGTTCCTCAATCTTCTCCCCCTCACCTTCTCATCAAATGAGATGTTTTTACCCCCCATTCCCAATCCCACGGGCTTCGGAAGAGAGGGAGGCCGAGGCTGAAATGGACTAAGTTTGGCGTCCTTGTTATGCTCATCCTGAAGTAGTTTGGTACCTTCATATGGCTTCTTGATGTCTTTGAGCTCTTCCTTGTTGCTCTTCTCCGTCCTCGGGTCTACACTTAGAACAGTAATATCTGCTTTACAAGTTGGTTCTCCTGACCTGAGTTCTGTGGGGTTAAACGGGACGATGCTGTCTCCATGCTCACTCATCCTATAGGCAGACTTAGTTTTAGATGTAAACAAGTCCCATGATACTCAGATGATTACATCCTGTGGAGAGAGTGAGGAGATTATTTTGATGACTTATTATTATGTCAATTATGTCTTTCAATTAAGAGATATTTCACTTATTGCTCGATTAAGCAATATTCCACATCTTGCCAGCAATTGGATTAAAATATAAAGTTATATTACAAACCCTAAATAACAGAACAATTTAAATAAATGGGTTTTTGAATCATTTCTAAATATTACAAGGGACCACTTCCTTAAATATAAAGGCAGCTAGCTTAAATATTTTTATGTTTGAAATATTATAAGACTTTTTCCCCCCTGTTTTCAACACGATATAATTCAAAACATATTATTAAAATACTTCTTCGAAAAAAATCTATTTTGTCTTAAGTTACCAGTGTATATTATTTCTGTGACAAATTGCTGTTTGCTCGTTTGAAAGTCATTTTACATAAAAGCATCTGCTAAATTTGTAAATATAAATGTAATTTTGTACACTAAATAAAAGTTTTCTTCAACCCAATATTAAAATATTAGAGAAGAAATTTCAGGTCTATACTTTTTTTTTTTTTCATAAAAATGTTATTTAAAACTATGTATAAACAACAAATTATGAAAATGTTGCCCCAAAGCAGCTTTACCTGGAATACAACACTATAAAAATAAGAAACATACATCTTGTAAAATCTTTCTTATTTATTTTAATTTGTCTGTGGACCCCCTAGCACACTTCAGTAAGAAAAATGGGTTTAATTTTCAAATTTAAAACACAAACCTGGTATTAACAGCTTATAAGTGGTAAGAGGAAGAATGCTTTGCAGAAACACACAATCCATAAACAATTAGCTGTTGCAGTCCTACGTTATACTGTATGAAAAACATCAACGGATTAATAATCATTTAAACATCGATTAAACTGTCTAATTAGCAACAGACATCTATGAATTAGTGGGCGTCGTAAATTAACAAAATTATCAACAACAACAACCAATAGGCTACTATTAACAACGTTACTGTACAAACAGTACCACAAAAACATAACTGTTATTAAAAAACAACCTCAGAGTAAACGTGAACTTAAACTAAGACTAAAATGTATTAATAGTGAACTTTGATGAGAGCTGTCTGAGATCTCTCAGAGATCTCTGTCCCTCGCAGCGATATTAAATTCACTGATGTCACACGATGGCCACACATCCGTTAGCCATCGCTACAATTACAATATAGCGTTTTTATCTTTGCAAAATATAAATATACATTTATGTGAAGAATAAAATTACCTCTGTTATCTCTAGTTCGCTGAAGAAGCAAACTTACTTGACTTCCTTAGCAACGCCAGGCAACCAACAACTAACCAAGAGGGTGTGCTGACGGTCAGCAGCAGTGTGTTATGAAACTGCGCCATCTTGCGTTAATACCGTTTGTATTATTTTCCCAAACAAGACTGTGAGACCAAATATAATGTTTTAAAAATCAGCCACTGAAAACTATAAACGTTTGAAAAGTAATGCTACTAGTAAGTTAATGTAGCCTACTGGAGAACAACATTTTGCTGTGCCACAAGCTATACAAAAATTAATTGGCACGTGGAAGGTTGTACAACTCTGAGTTTTGACTTAAAAAGATTATATTAATTACTCACTAAAGAACCTGAACACATTTGAGATTAATTGGAAAAACGAGCCATATCCCATCATTCAGTAACAGCTGTCATAGCCCGGCTCAAAGATCATGACAAAAAAGAGGAAAGCAGGGATTTGACCAAAATATAACAGATTTATTTAACAAACAAAATAATAATCGAACACAAATGCCGGCAAACAAATAGCACAAAAGGGTGGTGCGCAAGAGAGAGAAACTCCCACATACACCATAAAACAGGGGAAAGGTGAGAAGATTTTATATAATGAGGAAAGACTCCGGGCCCATGTGTCCTCCCTCTGCATATGGACTGCAGCCCCGCCCCACTGAAACACAAGAATAAACAAAACCACACAGAAGGCTGGTATGCAGGCCGTCCGTCACACAGATAATGAACTCAGCGATGCTCTTGTGTTGGGAGCAAATACCTGTATCCATGATTCAATAGCTCAATAACCATAACCACGTTTGGGTTTTGTGTTCGGCAGACCACATACTTTTAGCCATGAAAGTTCAAATAATTATATAGTAGGTACAAAGGTTGGCTGTAAAGCACAGGGATGATGACGTTGGGAAGGGGTGTTATATCATATAAAAGAGTATTATTTTGCTTCCCTTACAAATAGAAGTATACATCTAGTTCATTTAATTATGTTCGTAAACGTAAGGTTCAAGCATATATTCCAAGCATACTTTATGTAATAATTGTACTAATATCAATGTACTAGTAGTAGTATAAGATGTACTTCTTGGGACTAAACTGGCCCACTTGTTAGTTTATTAACTTTAGCTTATAATTATATATATTATATATTTATATTTAATATATATATTATATATATATATATTTTTTTTTTACATTAACTCCCAATGATTTACATATTACATAAAGAGATGTGTATGTTTCTGTGCAGGTTAATAGTACTGTGTTGCTATAACACATTATATATTAATATATAATAAAAAATATTATTTTATGATTTTCTGTACTACAGATGACTGAACTGTGAATGTCACTGACACCATTACAGCACATTCGTTTTTGATAGCAAAAGGTGGCAAGTATAGGCCTATAGCCTAGTCTGAGAGTTATGCAAATGTTACAATGTTTAAATGTTGACAGGAGGCAAACACACACGTGCACTCAGTCTGGCATGTGCCTCCCAGTAATTGTCACGATCAAGACAAACAAGAGCGCGTGCTTGACCCAGTGGCCTTGTGAGGACCTCAGTCAAGCAAGACTTTCAGAAGTTCACCACAAAATGGACAGGTGTTCAGTGCCCCGGACCGAAAGCATTCCTGTCTGGTGTCTTTAGACGATTCTTCTATAAAAATTGGGGTGATGATGAGTGAAACACACCTGACTCAAACCAGACATGATGCAGTCCTCCTCTCTGACCAAGCGCGAGAAGCATCCCTGCAGTTGACATGTGGCAAGACTACATGGATCTCCGCAGGACTCTCCAGCAGCAGCGCCTCCAGCATCTCTGCCTCCTCCATCCATCCGGCACTTGCAGACTCTGCCGACAAAACGGAGAGACACCGGTGGTTTACATGAGTCACAGACTGAAAGCCCGAGGCAGATGGATCCTCAGCCCGATCCTGAGGAGCTGCGTGTGTCAATTTAAAATGTCAGGTAACAGGCATCAGTTTAACATCTGCCTTATCTCTAGGTTGCTTTACAAGGTTTGTGCATCAGTTACTTTAATTTGAGAAAAAGTCTGCCTCCTTATTTCATCTGTCAATTTCACAATTGCACGCCAACTCATTAGGGGCCTAATGCTTTTTTACATTTTTTCTTTTTTTTTTCTGTACACTTAATCTTTAATAAGTATAATATCTAAATAACAGCTCTTTCTTCTGATTGGTCTCCTTTTTCTCATCAGTTAGCTACATAAATATCTGCATTTACAACTTTTTTTACAACATTTTTGAGATTTAATCATTTGAAACAGTTTTGAGGTTAATTGATTTAATTGTGTCTCTAGATGTGTATTAGCATATTTTGTGTGTGTGTGTGTGTGTGTGTACTTGTTTATGCTATATTGTGGGGACCAAATGTTCCCACAAGGATAGTAAAACCTGAAATTTTTGACATTGTGGGGACCGGCCTACTACTTATTAAAAATAATAAATGATGTTTATCTGAAAGTGTAACAATACAAACAAGTTTTCTGTAAGGGGTAGGTTTAGGGTTAGGGAATAAAAAAACACAATTCACAGAAACAGACGTGTGTGGATTTTGTCTGTTTATGTGAACACATTAATGTTTTTAAATTTGTGGATTAAAAAATATTGCTTTTATTTTGAAGTGAAACGATACTATAAGACCTGTGTGGTATTTTTAAAATGTATCATTTATTGTAAACCATGAGGTTATTGTTCAGTAATTCCTTAAGTGAGATGAACATTTCAGACACATTTGTTATATTTATAATATCTATAAGCTAACAGAAATAAATCATCCAGTTTTAATCCAAGGTGTTGCTATGACATATGACACGTCTATTAAAATATGGGTAATTAAATATTTCTGTATGTAAACCGTTCAGATGAACCTGTTTGTTTTTCTACCAAATGTTACTCTCTCCACCATAAAGCTAGATGGCGCTATAGCTTGAAAAGACTAAAAGCTCCTTCGCTTCTCTAAGTTACAGTTGCCCTGCGTTGCCAAATATGTAAAAAACACGTGTACAAATTGAACTCGTAAAATGGTCAAAAAACACCTGTCATCGCCATCCACATTATTTAATATTTCAGTTTCACATATACTATTTCAAACCGTTGTGGGCTGGACCGAGGCAAATGTTACACTTTGCCCTGATATTTTGCTCGTTATGGGGGATTTTACAGATGAAATCTGGCAATCTCGCAATACACTTGGATCGAAGAACGCACAGGGTCCCACTGATCCATACGAATGAATAACAAATCCAATCGCAAACAAAACTTATTCAAATCAATACATGTGCCCGATAGATATAAGTTGCCGTTGCTGTGCTTTGGATTTACGATTATTGCGTGATACAAAAGTCCACCATTTGAGATCTGTCTGATGAAAACCGTTTCGAAACTGTGTAACAGACCGGTATTGTAAACTTTACACTCACCATGACTCATAATGTGAGTCATATTGAGTAACACCACGTTTCGATGCGAGGTAAAGTCTGGGCTGCTGTGACACAAGTGTTCAAAATGCCAATGGCTCTCATACGGCGGATGATAACAAAACTGATCAGTCGAGTGTTGATGAGCACGCTGCCATCACCGAAGATGGCTGGTCAAACCATAGGTGACTGTAATAGAAGGAAAATGGTATGTCAGATAGTCTTTCACTTGGCATTAACATGTTATGATAAGCTTCTAACCTGTGTTCCTGTTTAGTAAATGCAATTTATTAATCCAGCCTAGTGACTTTTTCAATAAGGCTGTTCGTTAAAGTGCTTATTCATTATATTCTAGTTGCCAATTCTTAGAGTAGTGAGTTTTCAATTGGTCACGACATGAATACTCAAGAAAATTAGTATTTATATATATTCGCTTTCCCAATAGTGACAAGCAGTATTGGGGAAAGTTACTTTTAAAAGTAATGCATTACAATATTGCGTTACTCCCTAAAAAAGTAGCTAATTACGTTACTTAGTTACTTTTTATGGAAAGTAATGCATTGTTACTTTTGAGTTTCTTTTTAGATCTGGGCTGGGCTTGCTTGTTTGTTTTTAATATAAAAAAATTATTTTTGGCAAAAAAATTATTATAAAGCCTCAGGCTGAAGGAAAAGTAAATTCACATCTGTACAGAAGAACGCAGAAGAAGAAAGTTCAACACTTTTCAGCAATAAAAAAAGAAGAACAAATGTTAGTTTATCTAGAGTAATTTTTGCTTATTAGTATGGTTGAATTGGATCATCGAAGGTCAGCAGCAAAGACACTGGTTAATAAAATAGAATTAAATACATAAAGGATATTTGTATTATTTAACATTTAATTATTGCAGGTTTGCGTCATATTCTGAGTTGCATTTCAGTGTTTTTATTAATTTTGAGGAACACTGAATGTGTTTTTTTTTTTTTTTTTGTGAGTGAGATGAATACATGCATGTTAACATTTATTCTAGAACTAAAGTAACATCTTACAACCGATTTCTCTCAACACGAGGACAGGAGAGCTTTCAATCAATAAATGGGAAAAAAGTAACAAGTTACTTATCTGAAAAAGTAACTCAGCTATTTTCTTGTAAATTAAAAAGTAATGCGTTACTTTACTAGTTACTTGAAAAAAGTAATCTGATTACGTAACGTGCGTTACTTGTAATGCGTTACCCCCAACACTGGTGACAAGTATCTTCAGTGACACATAAATTTGTAAATACTTATACTGTATAACCAGTTTATTTGAAACTGGCTGGTTAATATTCCACTTGTTAGCCAACTAGTATATTACAAGCAACATATTTAGTACAATAAACATTTATATGAAGCTATAAGTAAAAAGTAAAGTAAAAAAAAGGAATTAGCTAATGAAATAGGGCTAAGAATAGCTGTCAGAATAGGTACTAGTGTCTGTTAAGTGTGTATATAAACCTGAATCACATTGTGTATTGCTGTTGTGTTTCAGGTTGTCGGGCTGGGAAACCCTGGCATGAATGGCTCTCGACATAGTGTTGGTATGGCTGTGCTCACAACGTTAACTGAACGTTTGGGAGTGCCGGATAGCTGGAGATCTGACAGACAGGTTTCAGGGGAGGTCATTGTGACACAACTTCAAGATATCCAGTTGATTCTTCTTCGACCCAAGTTGCTCATGAACGTCAATGGCGTGAGTGTTGCAAAAGCAGGTGAGACGTATTGTCTATAATAACACTGTAATATTTTTCCACCTTCCTTGTTTCAAGCCTTGGAAATCTAAATTCATTTCTTATTTATTTTTATTAATTTTTCCAGCCAGCAAATATTTAATTTCACCCGAACATATTCTCTTGATTCACGATGAGCTTGACAAACCACTTGGAAAGTTCGGCATTAAACATGGTGGAAGTGCAAGGTGAATAAACACTTTTCATCAGATTTTTGTATTGATAACTTTTTTTTTCTCTCTTAATATGTATATTGAGTTAATTGGTGACTGATCCATATTTTCATCTTCTCAGGGGTCACAATGGTGTGAGATCATGTGTGGACTGCCTTCATACTGATGTAAGTTAGCAAATATTTTCTAGAGCAACACATCAGCTGTAATGATTTGCTGTAGAAATTCAGTATAACAACACATGCTGATTGTGCCCACAGGTGATGCCACGGTTGCGTATTGGTATTGGGCGACCATCAGGTAAAACACCTGTCGACCGTTATGTTTTGGGACGTTTTTCACAAGAGGAACAAAATGTTCTAGACTCTGTCATGAAGCAGAGTGTAGATGTTCTGCTGACATATATCACAAACTCGCAACCCCAGACTTCTCCAGCAGAGGGAAGAAGAGCATCACGTAAAAATAATGCCAGGACGCTTTCACCACCTCAGGACACCACAGAAGAACAGAAACAGAACTGACCTGCACATGAGATGTTTGATTACTGTATTTCTTTTCTGAAGGAGCTGAGTTTTGTTCTGATGCCCAGAAGAGGGAAGGACACTGTCATAAAAGACAAAACCAAAACTGACATCAATGCATAGTAATTTTTGATAACTCTGTACTGAAGGAGTTGAGCTTTGTTAGGTCTCTGCCATATTTTGAAGTTCAGTATATTGGGAGGGAGCAGCTTGCGTTTTATGCTATATTATAGTATCTATAACAGGTTTTCCCACATTTGGATCTATATAACTGGAGGATTTCTGGAGGAAATGCAGAAAATTCAATAAATTAGAAATACCAATGCAGTATTTAAGTAAAAATGTATAAGGCTTATAAAAACATGTAAAATGGATTAAAATAAAACAACCATAAGTAAATAAACAACAGAAATTTGGCAAGTGAACATGTAAGGAAAAATTCTGTATACATTGAAGGTTACATCATCATCATATTACATCAAATATCGGAGTGTTTTTTTATGTAAATAACTTTTTTCGTAGGTGTCAATTTAGCAAACCAGTTTGGAAAACCCTGGTTTAAAACCTGGACAACACTGACCTCACTATGATCCTCCACTGTCATTTCATGTGATTGGGTGTTTTGAAATTCATTCAGAGCACTATATTGTGGTGTTTTCGTCATGATGTTTAACGAGAGGTTTCCAAACACTTCAAACATTTGTGATATTCAGAGAACTGTGTTACTTCAGAAATGTGTGCTTGAATGTTTAACATGAGATTGCACCAAAAATCTGTTGTTAAATCAGTTTTTTGTTCCTCCTTTTATAAGTCGCTATGGATCAAAGTGTCTGCTAAACACAGAAATGTAAAAGTATTTTAAACTTGTTTTAAAATAAATATGACGTAAAATAAATATTTCAGATTCTAGGTAACAAATAGGTAAATTATGTCATTGATCATGTGGCTCATGTACAGACATTCAGGTGTTCTTCTATTGAAGCTCAAGATGTTCTTTGGATCATCTGAACCCATGCTGGAGAATAAACTTGTAGAGTTCATGTAGGTCAAATGCTGCTGTCATCAAAGCAAAACAGGCAAAAAATTTTATTAAACTTTTCACTCAAATAAATATATACAGTGCTGCTTGAATGTTTGTGAACCCTTTAGAATTTTCTATATTTCTGTATAAATATGACCCAAAACATCATCAGATTTTCATATAAGTCCTGAAAGTAGACAAAAAGAACCGAATCAAACAAGTGAGAAAAAATTATTTTCTTTGTCATTTATTTATTGAGAAAAATTATCCAGTGTTATTCACACATATCTGTGCGTTGCAAAAGTATGTGAATCTTTTCTTTCAGTATCTGGTGTGACCCTCTTTTGCTGCAGATAAGTTTCTTATAAATGCTGATCAGTCCTGCACAATAACATGTAGGAGTTTTAGTCCATTCTTTAGTGCAGAACCACTTAGTTTCCGTCTATGAACTGCTTGCTGAGGTCCTTCCACAACATTTTAATTGGATCAAGGTCTGGACTTTGACTCAGCCGCTCCAAAACATTAACTTTGTTCTTCTTTAACCATTCTTTGGTAGAATGACTTGTGTGCTTGGGGTTGTTGTCTTGCTGCATGACCCACGTTCTCTTGAGACTCTGTTCTTAAACAGATGTCCTGACGTTTTCCTTTAGAATTTGCTGCTATAATTCAGAATTGATTGTTCCATCAATGATGGCAGGCTTCCTGGCCAAGATGCAGCAAAACAGGCCCAAGCTATGATACTACCACCACCATGTTTCACAGATGGGAGAAGATTTTAAGCTGGAATGCAGTGTGTTCTTTTCTCTGAACATAATAGCTTCTCATTTAAACCAATAAGTTCTATTTTGGTTTCATCCAACCATTAAATCTTTCTCCGATAGTCCTCTGGCTTGTCCACATGATCTTTAGCAAGCAATTTTCTTTTTGGAGAACAGTGGCTTTCTTCTTGTAACTCTGCCATGCACGCCATAGTTGCTCAGTGTTCTCCTGATGGTGGGCTCATGAACATTAACATTAGCCAATGTGAGAAAGGCCTTTAGTTGCTTAGAAGTTACCCTGGGAACTTTTGTAACCTCGCAGACTATTACACGTTCTGCTTTGGAGTGATCTTTGTTGGTCAACCACTTCGGAAGGTAACAGTGGTCTTGAATTTCCTCCATTTGTACACAATCTGTCTGACTGTGGATTTGTGGAGTCCAAACTCTTAGAGATGGTTTTGTAACCTTTTCTAGCCTGATGAGCAACATCAGCTCTTTTTCCGAGGTCCTCAGTAATCTTCTTTGTTTGTGACATGATTCACTTCCACAAACATGATCAGACTTTGATATCCCTGTTCTTTGAATAAAACAGGTCACGTACTGACATTTGATAGTCATTGCACTGACTGAAAACACCTCTGCACAGATGGACTCTAATTTCACCTTTAAATTAACTGCTAATCCAAGAGATTCACATACTTTTGCCACTCACAGATATGCAATTTTGGACCATTTTCCTGAATAAATAAATCTCTTTGTCTATTTTCAGGACTTGTGCAAAAATCTGATTATGTTTTGGGTCATATTTATGCAGAAATATAGAAAATTCTAATGGGTTCACAAACTTACCAGCAGCACTGTATAAATAGAATCACTTGTTTCATTACTGAATTAATAATGGCTGAATGAACACTCAATGACAAAACACGTTTAATGCAACTCAAATGCAACAACACGTATATTATACATTGTTCAAGGAATCAGTTTCATATCTTTCTGCCAGATGTTATTAGGCTTCATGGACTGTCTAGGCAAAAAGTTTTATTACACACACACACAAAAAAAACATTCTTCATTGGGCTCAGCACAATCATTAAATTATGAACCCACTCATGTAATTAACACCATAACTGATTAAAAGAAGAAAATGACCAAGTAATAATATTATTAATCATTTGTAATCTGAACCAGTGCTGTTTGGAGATTTCTGACAGATGTAGAGAATCCAAATCAAAGCTGTGCCATACAAAGGTTTCCATCAAAACAAAAAAAAAAACAAAAAAAAAACTTCAAAGACAATATCACTTGTGAAAGATTGTCAACATTCCAGCTACACTGACAAATACGTTTTCCCTGAGCAATCCTTTACAATGGATCATTCCCAGCTTCTCTGAATGGTCAGGATTTCTTGGTCCACTCTCAGTTCGAACAATACTAAAGGTCAGAGGTTACTGGCACGGCTGGACACACAGCTCACACAAAAGTGCAAATTTATTCAGGGTAATGTTCTAAGCCTACTAGGGGGTCTTCCCCGTTTTACAAAAATATTTAAAGTAAATCTCAATGCCTAAAATAGATCTCAGTGAAAGTCTGATTTTAAAAAACACACAACTGAGTATTTTCATATAGCCTAGTGTTTAAAAAAATGTTGCAAACTCAGTTCAGAACCCTTTTAAATTTGATCATTTCATTGTGAATTGTCTTCCAAACCTATTTTTAATAGTTTAAAAAATATTTTTTAAACTATTAAAAGTTTAATTTTTTTATTAATGTCTGTTATTTTTGTCACCTTTAATATATATATATATATATATATATATATATATATATATATATATATATAGTTGTTTAAAATGGTTTTGTATCTCCAAATTGTTTACCTGTTTAAATAAAAGCCTAATATGGTAAACCTCTATTTTTTCCTGAGCAATTGTTCAATGGATTTTTGTAGTCAATATTTTAAGGTGTATGGCTATACAGAAATTAACTTTTAAAATTAAATCTAACTTGAGAAAGAGTCACTATAAAAAAATTGGACAATAATAACCCCGGTTAAATATAAGTTTTAAATTCAAATAGAAAAAGGTTCTTATTTTTATATGCCATTGATCTTTGCCTATAGGAATGTTTGCAGCCTGTAAAAACACTTTACTTATGAAGTGTCCATAAACGATTCCTTTGTGGTAAAGTGCCAGGTAATCCCTTCCACGAGTGGCTTTTGAGAGATGGGAAACGTCATCGAGGACACAATGCGTAATGGCACTGTAGACACTGCTGGATTGTAATTGCAACGAGCAAAAAATAGAGTGTTGTTTCTTTAAGAGGTTGCTGGTCCCAGCGCAGCTGCTGGTCACTACGCCGATTGAGACAGTGGATACTCATCCCCTTCTCACCACAATGGCCATTTATCACTCACTGGTGTGTTATTCAAATCTCGTACCAAGCGACCACCGACCCCACTCTCGCCCTCGCCGTTTATTTAGAAAGCTGCGCAGTTGTCACGCGAGCCTCCGCGCATCCTTTAGTCAGAAACGCTGCCAGTGTTTTTTGCTCCTCATTTACAACAGTCCTCTGGATGGGAGTGATAAAAGCCTATGTATAAATGAATTTCGATCCTCACTAACATGCATTGTGAGGGTCACGCGCATCGTGTCTTGAACACGCTGAAGAACTTTATTTATTCTGCGCATTGAAGTTGGAGACTCGCAGCACCGCGGAACGAGACCTCTGGAGGAATTTGATGCACAACACGATGTTTCTTTTTTTTTTTTACTCGTTTTTTGGTCTTCCATAACATCTCACAGGTGCAGACATGGCGTGCCTTCTGAAGAAAGTGTCTGGTGATGGTGCAGCACAACCTCCTAATGATCCGCGACCACATCGACAGAGCAGCACATTCCTCGATCATTTCCGAGGGAAATTTTGTGAATCACTATTGCTAATTTATTTAATACACCGGAACGAATTAATTTACAATATTTTACGATTAATTTGGTTATTCTCTGCCTTTCTATACCCGGTAAGACCTGGTTTTATTTTGCCGTTATTATTTTAGCAACCGAAAAAATAGCTCTGTGGAAATATGCTATTGTTTTTGGTAAAAGAACATATAGTCTTAAAGCAACATTCCAGGCTTAGACAGACAGTAGGATATTGAGCGTCAATTTTGTCCCGTGTTATTCTGACATTTCTGTAGATAACGAAAAAAAGTGGACCGAAAAATATTACGATGTAATTTTACCGCCAAGGAATTTATGAAATACAGCCGATGTATACTGAAAGGCTGCACGCCTGAATTATGTGAAGAAGAAAAACAATGTGCTTCAAGGCCTTTTCCCACTGAAGAGGAGAAACACACGAGGACCCAAACGCATGGATCCTATACAGTAAATATTCACGCACAATTGTGCTGTTTATGGAAATATGAGCTCAAGCAGTTGATTGTCCAAACGCAATTCTTGTGAAATGTCAAGCGATCAGTCGAGAATTGTGCCTGGACATCTGTTGCTGGAGGCTCCCACGCGTCTCCAATCAGCATCTCTCATATCAGTGGCTTTTATTAGCATCATTGTTTTTGAAATAATGAAGAGCTGTTTAAAGTCGATGATTAAAAAATGCAATGTTGAAGAAAACTAGAGTTGATTTTAATTGGCATTACATTTTAATAAATAAAAAGATTAGCCTACATTTGATGTAGGCTATTTTTCGTTATCATGTGGTTGTAATGTGTTGAATTAACAATAGAAAATGGTTTAGCTTGAACGTTAAATTCTTGGAATGTAAAATCAGCATAAAGTTAGGCTATGTAGGCTATATGGTATATTGTTAGCTAATTTCACATCAGAATTGTGTTTGTTAGGTTTGTTTTGATTGGTAGGCTACATCTACATAGGCTAAATGTAACCTAAAATTCAGCGGTACATTATCAGATGTTTTTTTTTTTAAGTAGCTAATATAATAAAATACATGTAGCTACATATTTGTCACAAAAATAGATTTTAACTCTATATTATATGCATGTTTGCTTAGTAAATCAGAACGAAAAATGTTTAATAAATTAATTTGTTAATCAACTGAATTGTCGATGAAGTTGAATAGTTTGTATTTGCGAATATATTCGTTTCAAATGAGCTGACAGGATTTTACGATTTTGTCAGATTTCTTCTGTGTGAGGTGTCTGCTACAGACTTTAAGACAACAAAGAAATGGCGTGTTAATCCAATAGGATTAAACAAGATTAGTTTTACACACAGGTCAGATCTTTTGATCTTTTAAAATCAGCACGAGCAGAGCATTAAACGAATACATAGTTGTCATCCATCTGCATTTTTTTTTCTTCACTGTCCATATGTGATCAGTGCATATTGATCAAGTGCAGAAATACATTTAAAAAAAAAAAAAAAAAGCTAAATTGTTTAAATAAAATAGTAAAATAAGGATAATATATACCGTTTTCTTAGATTTGAACCATATAATAAAATAAAGATTTGGTTCCGTAACTTTACAATAAAGAATGCATAAATATCATAGCAATATTTTCTTGTTTATTGTAGAAGACATTTAAAAACAGACCCTTGACATTACAATAAATAAAAGTAAAATATACAAATAATTTAATTATTAAAACGATTTAAATAGAAAATATAATAGATTTTGTTTATAAAAAACACAGCTTGCAGCAGTCATGGACTGCGTGCTTTATTCATCTGTCATAATTTAGAAAAATTATACATAGCCTTTTTTTAAATTATTAATTCAGCATTTTTCAGTAGTTCTTTGGTAAAGCATTTCTTCCAGGGCAGATGTGTTTATTTCAGGCTTTCTACTGAAATTTATACAATTCTTCTGCTACAGTGTATGTAGTGTAAACATAAATAATCTTATTTAAATGGTTACAATATCATAAACAGTTTCTTATATCTGAATGAATTCCATTGATCTAAAAGACACTCTGACTTACTCTCCATGCACTGCTGTGTGAGGTTCATGTTCCCAGTCACTGAACTGATATATGCTGTGTTAGTGGAATTTGCACTTATCATTGCAACTACCTCACGTGGAAGCAAATGAGGCCATACATCATGTGGAGGGAAGAACTGACAGTGTCAGCATCAGAGTCTTAGTTAGTTAGAGGATTATCAATCATTTCATGCTTGCAAAGGAGGACAGATTTTGGACAGACATTTTCTTATAGACCCTCCAGAGGCCCATGTCCCCCACTGACCACACAGAGGCCAAGGGCATCCCTGGTGCCCCTCCACCCCTCTCCCAGCATTCCCCCCTCCTCTCGCCCTTTGTTCACCTGTTGTCCTGGAGACTCCAATGCTGCGGTAACCACCCATTGTTTGGGTGAGAACAGAGATGAAGAGACACACAAGTAATCTCACAAGAGCATGATATGATGCAAATATTGACTTTTGAAATCAGGATGACAGAAAGTGAAATGTATTTGCGTATTTAACATCTTAAATGTTTAGATGGTAAAATTGCACTCTAAAAAGAGATTCAGAGGACCTGTTACCACAACCTAAAAAAATGCATGTATAAAGTGAAAAATGTATTGATTTAATAACCCTTTAAGTTGCAAACATTACTTTTATGAGTTCAGAGTAAATTCAAAAACAATTTTTATTTTTTTCATAACTTAATTGGAACATTAGCAAAAGGGTAATTATAGTCAACTACTGAAACTAAAAATAAAACCTTTACATTTTTGTTATTTAATACCTGAAATAAAATAAATTATAAAAACTTTTTAATTCATCATTTTCACATTGTAATTTACTTTAACTTGATGTACTAAAATAACTTTAACGGTAATAAAAATGAAAAACTATAAGGGTATCTATTAATAAAAATGACAAAAACATACAACAAAATGTCTAAAACTTTAACTGAAATTAAACTGAAAATATAAAACTAAATTTGAAATGTTTAAAACTATAATCTGAATGATACTAAAATAACACTGAACAAAATGTTCTTAGAACATAATTTTGTTTGCTGGGATGCTTTGTGGATAGGACTGAATAAGGAAAATAAATATTGAAATTAAGTGTTATTTTATGTTTGACATTGATAAAGTGTTATTTTAAGCGTTATGTTTGATATGTTTAAAAGCGTTTCTATGTTGGTAAATATCTTGTTCATTAAATTTACATGCTAAATAAATTACATTCAGCATGTGCTATGCTATTTATTTCAAGTAAAACAGATAAGATTAATTGGACCACCGCTCAATTAGTTGGAACAACTTAACTTTTTCAACACAAATTATATTTGTTGGTTAAATTAATTTAATGAGAAGTTGTTGTAACTCCAAAAGACTGATGCAAACTGTCGCATTCATTTTCATTGTTGTTGAGCCAAAACATTTGTTTTTAGGATGTGACTTTCTAATATTAAAACACTGTTTAATTAACAAGCATATTGTTAATAATGACAATATAGAGTCTCTTAAGAACAACCCCACAAAATGCAACCAAATAAGCGATGCACAGCCAGAAAGAGGCAAAAGTTGGTTTAGCCAAGCGTCTCAGCTGAATGCACCTCAAAAGGACTTCGCTCAGTGTGCTGATTGTTTTTCATCTCTGGGCCACACAAGGCCCGCCGCATCCTCTGTCCCACCCCACAGCCGGCCGCTAACTCCAGCCTGACCCGGACCATGCAGATGAAAGCCTCATCAGCACTGTGGCTGGCCACATTTACAAGTGAAAGACAGCCAATAATGGGGTGGTTAGGGAGAAAATGAGGAAACAGAGGGGTGCTCACAGATGTTGAGGGGGGTTGGGGGGGTATTGTAGCCGGGCCAGAGGGGACTGGCGGAGGGGGTGATGTTGTGCCTTTTTAGACCTGATTTAGGACAGAATGGAGAGGTGTCCGAATGAAGGGGCCTGTGGCCAGGCGAGGGCAGCCGCTTTGGAGAGCGTGTGAACGGGAGCACGGGGGTCAAGCTAAGAGCAGAGGTTTGGGGGAGGGGGGGAGGGAGGTGGGTCAGTCTGTTATTATCTAGTTGCTTTTTGTAACAGTCGAAAATCCTTCCTTTGACACCACCCAAGGTGAGGGCCTCATCGCTACACTTCCTCTTAGTAAACTGGATGGGACAGATGAAGTCATCAAAGTGGGTATTAGTGCTTTGTGTGCAGGTGAAATGGTAGGGAAAGCTTTAAGGGCTTATCCACTAAAATTCAACATGGTCTCAAAGGGTTTAATGTCCAGCTCACAGTCATGGTGTCCTTCTCGCCAGACCGGCAACAGACCAACTAACACCTGCTAGCGTTTCCTGCTGAGAAACATTTAATATCCTTTGGTAAGTGGAGGAAGACGGGCTGTCGGAGGGAGTTGGGGGGCTTTGTGTCATTCTGTGCATGATCAACAGTTATGTGTTCACACAGTAAGAGACTTGGAAAGGTCTTATAAGTGGTGGGACATATACGAAAAACTCATGACATTCAAAACATTATGTGAAAAAAGATCTTGTAGATTTAAAAAAGCGAATACACAAGTTGAAAAATTAAACTTGTTGTGCAGCGAATCTGCTTTTAATTTTGCATTATTGTACATGTTTCAAATTAAATTAAAAGAAAGACAAAACAAACTGTTAATATATGGCTGATCAATGAATAGAAAAGTGAATGAAGAAAATGGTTTAACCTTTAAAAATTATTTACATCACACTGCATACTATTCTAAATGAATGTGCAGAATAACTGTTCAATGTAAACAACAATGAATAACACTGGAAATGGATATGGTTGGATTCCATTTCAATTTATATCAGGGCAGTTCATGCATAAAGTATATTTTATTTTCTCTTTAGTGTTTTAAATTAAATAAAGGAACAGAATATTTGTTCTAATACTTCAGTGAGTTTTATAATGGAAGGAGGACAAAGAAAAAAAAAGAAATATTTCAAAGCTGGTAATTTGCCTCAGATCAATCAAATTAGACAATATGGCTTCTCAGGTAATATATATCAAAAATATATATATAATCATGTATTAAAACATTTCTTATCATGCACGTTCTCCCTCATATTGTTCCAAACTTTATGCCGAGATAAATATACACACAGACACACACAGGAAACGCACGCATATATATATATATATATATATATATATAAAATCACACATACAGTCATGGCCAAAAATATCGGCACCCTTGGTAAATATGATCAAAGACGGCTGTGAAAATGAATCTGCATTGTTAATCCTCTTGTTCTTTTATTTAAAAAATTCACAAAAATCTAACCTTTCATTGGATAATAAGAATTTAAAATGGGGGGAAATATCATTATGAAATAAATATTTTTCTCACATACACGTTGGACACAATTATTGGCACCCCTAGAAATTCTTATGAGTAAAATATCTGTGAAGTATATTCCCATTCATATTCACAATTTTGAGCACTCCAGGGGCATTATGAACATGAAAATATCCAGCCATGGCTTCCTGTTTTACAGAAATATAAATAGGAGGGAAAACAAAGCCCAAATTCCGTTAATCATCCATCACAATGCAAAAAAAAACTAAGAATATATTTCTGATGTGCAGCAAAAGATAATTGAGCTTCACAAATTAGTGAAGTGGCTTTAAGAAAAGAGCTAGAGCAGTGAAAATTCCCCTTTCCACCATCAGGGCAATACTTATGAATTTCCAATCAACATAAAATGTTATAAAACTGCCTGGAAGAGGACGTGTGTCTATATCGTCCTAAAGCACGGTGAGAAGGAGAGTTTGAGTGGCTAAAGACTCTCCAAGGAAAACCTTAAAAAAAAAAAAAAAATTGTCAAACAACACCTACATCACCACATGTTGTTTGGGAGGGTTTCAAGAAAAATTCTCCTCGCTCATCCAAAAACAAACTCCAGCATATTCAGTTATCAGACACGACTGGAACTTCAAATGGGACTGGCTTCTATGGTCAGATGAAACTAAAAAATTAGCTTTTTAGCAGCAAACACTCGAGATGGGTTTGGTGAACACAGGGATAAAAAGTACCCCATGTGTACAATGAAATATACTGCTGTATTTTTTATGTTGTGGGCCTATATTTCTGATGGAGGTCCTGGACATCTTGTTTAGACACATGGCATCATGGATTCTATCAAATACCAACAGATAAAAAATCAATAAGTGACTGACTCTGTTAGAAATCTTATAATGGGCCATGTTTGGATCTTCCAACCGCATAATAATCCAAACACAAACCTCAAAACAACACAAAAATGGGTCACTGGGCACAAAACCAAGCTTCTGCTGGCCATTCCAGTCCTCTGACCTGAACCCTATAGAAAATGAGTGGTGAACGGAAGAGAAGAAGCACCAACATGGAGCTGTGAATCTAAAGGGTCTGGAGTGATTCTGGATGAAGGAATGTTCTCTAAACTCGTCAGGTATTATAGGAGAACATTTAGAGCTGTTCAACTGGCAAATGGAGGTTTCAAAAAGTACTGAATAAAAGGGTGGCGTTAATTGTGGCCAATGTGTATTAGAGAAAAACATTTATTTCATAATGATATTTCCCCCCATTTTAAATTCTTATCCAATGAAAGGTTAGATTTTTGTGAATTTTTTTAATAAAAGATCAAAAGGATTAACAATGCAGATTAATTTTCACAGCCTTCTTTGATCATATTTACCAAGGGTGCCGATATTTTTGGCCATGACTGTGTATATATATTATATATATACACACATATACACCTTTACATATAAAAAAATATATATGTATATGTAAAGGTGTGTGTGTGTGTGTGTGTGTATATATATATATATATATACACATCTCCTGTATGTGTGTGTCTGTGTATATATGTATATGTACGTGTATATATATATATATATGTTTTGGTTAGGAATTCCATTGTATGGACAGAATAGAATATATATAATCACTGAGGCACTTAGCAAAATATCTTGTTTTTTTATATCTCACAGAAGAAGGTAAGTCTTATAGGTCTGGAATGACATGAGGGTGTGTAAATGAAGAGTTAGATTCAAAAGCTTTTAAGTGCCATCTGAAATTTTCTTCTAAAATTAGCATTTTTCTCAGGCCCTATGTTTATGTTCAGTTATTTCACTTTAATTGCAATGAACTGAACCTATTTGCCATTAAAGTGAAATTACTGAACCTACACATAGGAGCCTGATAAAAAATTGCTCATTTTATAAGAAAATATCAAATGGCACTTAGAAGCTTTCGCATCTGAACTCTTCAAATGATGACAGAATTCAGTTTGGATGAACTCTGGCTTTCAGACATTCTTATTAACATAGATTGTACTGAAAGGGTTACAAAAACTTTATCTAATAACTATTTAAATACTAAAAGAAAGCTATTATACATTATTTACATATTTAATATGATTTTTAAAAATGAAAAAAAAAAAAAAACTTGCTTCAAGTAGGCACTGCTGCCACCCTGTGGTCAGCATCAGAAATACAGCACTTAGTTCCATTGTTAGATGAATATCCCATGATGAAATAAATAATCATTGAAATTCTGAGAGCACTTGATTTGTAGTTAACTGCACACTGAAACTGAGTGTGTTGTAGGTTGTTTCAGTGGCCTAGAGAACTGAGGCCGGCTCTCTGAATCTGTCCTTTTATTAACTAGCAACAGGCTTAATGCATGCTTGATTAAAAACAGCAAAACCAGAGCTAACCAGAGTTATTTATCGAATCCTGCACATTCTTCATCAGAACTCATCCATATAGATGAAATATACAAATAAGAGAATGTCCTCAAATGCAGGCGACTTTACTCTGTAGCTCCACCATCCAAAGGGCTCTGTGCTCTGAGTTGCTGTTTAGATCCTTAAGGGATTTCACTTTGAGCCTCAAAGGAAAAGGTTAACTTTAGCCGGGACTAATTTGCAGCCAGTGCTGGAGAAATATTGGCTGTCAATTGGTGTGTAAGTCATGGCGCCTCCTACCGACGCTGCCACATCTGCCCGCTGACACTCCCCACGCTGGCAGAGCTCCCTCTGGGCACAGCGCTCCACGTGGCGCCGCAGCAAGGGGAGGAAAGGCACAAAACGAGTGATAAGCTTTTCTGTAATTATTCTGGAGTGGTAGAACCCACCTGGGAAACAAAGTTCACCCACAGATTAGATTGACTTAACAGAGCAAAATTGTGCAACATATATTAAGCACTAAGATTGGCAGCTACAATTAACATGATTAAACTGAAGATCTATGACACTCACTGTTCTTGTTGTTGTACACTGCATCAGCAATACTGTCCTCCAGCTCTTTCGGGAGAATGTCCTCTCGATCTCTACCTGTCTGACGGCTCTCCAGCGCAACTTTGTTAATTACCTCCTGACCTACAGTACTGAGAGAAAAAAAAACAATAAAGGAATATGCCAAAGTTTGGCATCCACACAAAAATTCTGTCATCAACCTACAAGACTTCGGTTAATCTTCAAAAACACAAATTAAAATATTTTTTAATGAAACCTGAGAATTTTCTGTCCCTCCATTGAAAGTTCAAGTAATCAAAACTTAATCCAAAAAGGTCATAAAGGCATCGTAAAAAACAAATCCATATGAATCGAATAGTTTCAAACAAAGCGACTGTTCAAAAGGATTCGTTTTGGATCTTTTGGATCCTACCTAGACTTTCAATGGAGGGACAGAAATCTCTCAGGTTTCATTTAAAATATTTCAAAGATTAACCAAAGTCATAAGGGCTTGGATTGGATGACGGTAGTATTTTTTTGTGAACTATCACTTTACTACATAAAATTCTTTGCTTTGAAATGTTATATTGCCCTGAAGGACAGAAGCCTGTCCATAATAAGCATTTAAAATAATATTCCATTGATCAGTCATTCAGACTTACCTGATAAATATATAAATCGCTTTACGGTAGTTAGTCTGGAATAGAACATGAAAGGGGCCTAAATGTGGTTCTAAAACATCGATCACACCAGGAGGCATTTTCTCCATCTCATCGAAGATGAAGATTGAGCGAGCACAAGCTGTGAGGTCTCTCTCGACCCAGTGTTTTAGATCTGACTGTGCACAAAACAAGAACAAGTTAATGAAAAATAACTAAAGAACTGTACTCATCCGGGAACTAATTATTAAAGTGCTCATGATTTGTGTTAATATCAATAAATACACACATACCCTGTACTGTTGTACCCTGTCTGCTGAAGGAAAGTGTAAGGTGGGAATAAACTGATGGATATATGGACTGCCCATAGCTGTTCCGTAGATGTATCGTCCTATCATAGAGCTGACCAGACTTTTTCCAGTCCCAGATGCTCCATGGAAAGACAGCACTAGTGGTCTGTCAGGGTTTTCATTCTGTAAAAAATTCACCACTGCTTCCGAGACAATATCCTGGGCCATATGTTGACCATAAAGGTTTTTATAAAGGTCCCACTCTAAACCTGTAAAAAACACAGACACGGTTGGGATGATCGAAGGGGTTTGTAAATAAAAGCTTGCAGTTACACACAACTCGCATAATGACAAATCAATTCATTATGGGCTCCAAATATAGAGAAAAGCAACAGCATTATGTCAATGCATAGGTTTGTTTCATGAGATATTTACTGGTACCACATATTAAGTTGGTTGCTATGCTTACAAATAAACACAAACACAACGATTAAGCACTAACTTATAAGATAAGATCTCAGTTAAATGACTGCCAACTGTCCAGTATATAATACGTCCCGTATAGTAAGTTAATCGTAGATAGTCTTCATCAGAATATCAGTCATAATTTTTCAATTTTATTTAAGCATTATTGTTATGAGAAAATGTCTGTTACTCTAAAATATGTAGTCACACCTCTCTAGCGTTTGTTAGAAGTATTTGCCCAGCTAAATTGAAATGTATATAATTATGTGCAAGATTGTATCTCAAATGCATTTTAGCATTTATTCTAGTCAAAAAGTGCCCTGTATAAACGTACAAAGCTGCAGACATGCACTGTGAACTATGTAGCATTTCGTTTGTTTACAGTGTGGTCAGCTGTCATTAATGGTTAAGTTGGCGTATGTGGTGTAAAAGAAATAGAGTGTCCGTAGTTTATATTGAAAGAAATCCCTTGGTTTCATCTGGTGAAGCTGTATACTGAGTACTAGAGAAGCTAACGCTAGCTGTCTACTGAGGAGACAGCTGTTCATATCCCACACACCTTACCTTTTATGTCTGGTTTGAAGTCACAGTCGCAGCTGTCAGATATTGAACAAAAAATAGACTTCATCTCAAAAGCGGTACCTAAGGACGTACAATAAATTAAAAGAAGTATAAATATCATTGTAGCTATAGCTTCGGAGCACTGCTCCAAGATGAGTTGGCTGGCGGAAGCAGAACTACTGTCTGCTACAGCGCCACAGACACTAGAGGGCAACAAACTGATTTCACACATTTCCGCGAATCGGTTCTTTCGAGCGGTTCGTGTAGAAGGGACAATTCACTGAACCTTTTACGTCGTGACGTAATTGCGTAAATCCGTGGTCCCCAAAATAAAGTAAAATTACATAATAAGAAAGCAAGTAGGACTGTCTCCATTTGTGAGTCCTTTAACATATGTACATAATGTTTAGCCCACCCCCTGGCTGTATGTGTATTTTGTATACATATTTAGTATTTTTTTGTATGTGTTTTATGTTTTCATGTGTATTATTGTAGTCCTAACTGCACTTTCTCTGTGTTTATTGAAGTTTAATAATAATACAAATAAATGTTAAAAGTAAAAGTTCTTACACAAGAACTAGGCCTATGCATAGGGCATGATGAGTGAAAATGATTCTGAATCAATGATGTTTAAAAAAATTAGGCATAAGAGATTCACTTGACCCAAGATTTACTTGGCTATGATGTGGCGACTGGTATCAAAGTACATACACTACAGTTTCAAATCAGTAAATGCTTGGCAATAAATCAGATAAACAAACATTTCTCTTGGAAACATACACCACAGTAACTTGAATGGAAGAAAACCAAAGAATAGGCATATCAGCTCTGATTTATTTTTAAAATGTGTAAGTATGAAATAGCTAGAGTTAAATATATAAACTTAAAATCTTCAAAAAGTGTACCAACGAGTAAATATTACCCATTATCTGGTCATTACTGATTATAAGAACCAATAACAGTGCAATTAAACACATACTTCAGAGTTCAAAGTTAACAATATTAGCATAGTTAAGGTTATTTCATTTTGAAAATATAACTTTAGGTATGAATTTTATGTACACCAAGTAAATAATAACACATTATATAAAACAAAAATAACATTGAAAATCAAATAAGTTAAAATTGCAAGATATGTTGAGTTTATATACAGTGGCAGACATACATCCCCTTTATAAACCTATGAACAACAACAACAACAAAAAAAATCAATGTAACCAAATAAATTCATAAAACATAGTGGATATTATGAAAATAGTATGTGACTAGCAGTCATCCATTCTATCATTTTGCTGAGTCGGAAAGCTCAAGTCTGTTGGACAGAGCTGTTAGCACTTCATCAAACTTTGAATAACGTTCATCTTTATTTCTTTCCACTCCACGGCTTCCCCACAGAAGACGCATCTGAAACTCTGTGAGGAAGACCTCCCAAACATCTGCTTCCTCCTGAAATCCTGCAAATGAAAAATTCAGAAATAAGTTATTAATAAATAATATATAAATTATATACACATCACCTAAAACATAACCTTAATGTTCACTGGGTGTTACTTGAATGACATTTCATTTATAGCATGCACATTTTCTGCTTTTTTTAATACCTTGACTTTAAATTGGACAGAGTTTAATAAATGCAACCATTTGTTGTCTTTATGAAAGTGCAGATATACTAAATAGTCCTAAAATTCTGTAACCATTAGAAATTGTTTATGTTATAAAGCCATTACCCTGCAGTTTGGCCTCTGCATTTGCACTGAAGATCCTCCCATTGCACGCGATCGTACGTGCAGCATCCAGATGGCTCAAGACCATGGCCACTCCAGTGTCTGCACTTTCCCATGACTCTGACTCCTCAAGAGCCACAACATTTCTTTCAAGAAGAGACAGCAGAGGGAGCACATGGGGAAAAGTTGTGTCTGTGGGTCTACATATCTCTGAAAGAGAGTTTGAAGTTGTCACTTAAGCAAACAGCAAACAGAATCTTTAAAGCAACTTCGTGTAACAGAGAGAATGTGTGAATGAATACCTTCTCCATCATTCATCATCCTCATTGAGGGTCTAAGGGTTTTCTCATAAAGAACAGCACTTTCTGTGTACTTCTGACGTAAAACTGTCCATGTCTCATCCAAACGAGCAATCTAAAAAGGAGAAGATTGATTCATTAGAACATTATAAACACCAGAATTATCATTTTTAATATATTCTTATGAAAAAATATTCTAATGAAGCATTTATTTTTATTAATTAAAAAAACCCTATACTTAATAAAATGCTTTCCCCATCGTTCAAGAGAAATGTTTTCATCAGTCTTCCTAACCTGTGGTAATTCAAGGCATTTCATAACTGTGGCAAAGCCAAACAAATTGCCCAAACTGCTCTTGAGTTCAGAGGCCAGGCAGATGGCTCTATGCAGCAGGGTGGCTCTTTCATCAGCGCTGCCCGTGCAGCCCAGCAGCTGAACAGCCAGCATTATGGACATGGTGTGGAACCTGAGGGGCAAGAAAGAGTTATTTGGTGTTATTTAATGTAGAGGTTGTCATCTCACAAAAATAATTTATTGAACAAAATGGGGATAACCAACCTTTCAAGCAGATCTTGACGGATATGATGTCCATGTGGGAGGGTAAGCAGCTCCAATCCTGAACTCACCCCCATCCCTTTCATCATATCATCAGATGTATCCAGAATTCGAGCAACCTGCAGAGTGAAGATGAGTAATCATGTTATTCAAATGCACAAATGTCTTATTTGTCATACATAATAGACTTGAAAAAAGAACATATTTAAATGTTTAGAAGATTAAATCTAATAATAATAAAATGTTTTTTTTTTCAATTTGACAACAAATTTTGTGATTATTTATCAATATGACTATAAATAGCCTAATAAACAAATTAAGAAATATTACCATTGTAATATTTCACTTTACAATAAAAACTATTTTAGCATTTAAGAAAAACACAAAAAACTGAATTATAAGCTGGTTGTGTATAAATGAACATAGTGCTGTGCTTCACACTAGTGGCCACGTACACACTACAAGTTTCAGGAGTGACAACCGCATTTAAATGCAGGAGTGAGTCCCGTAAATTATCGTTCCATGTGTGTACTGAACAACAGGCACTGCCGCATTTATAACGATAGCAACATTCTGTCGTCTTGCGGGAAAAAGGTTTAGCCGTTTGTTATGTGCCATTTTTTGACTAAAGACTCTTTTTGTCCATCGATTTTAACTAAACTACCGCTGATAGACGTGCAGCGTTGTGTTTATGCTCGGGAGGCTGCTGCGCTGTCTTGCAGTGTTGCCATGTCCTCATATTTACAAGCGCTTTTAGGAATCTTGATTGGTCTTATCTCATAAAGACAGGCACTTTATGAAGTTAATAAAGTGGTCTGTTGTGGATATGGATATATTAATTGTTTTTTTGGTGTTATAAAACATAAAGCATTTGGGTGTTTTAATGTATTTTTTTTCTATGAATATCTGGCAACACTGACACTTTACCGCAGGGCTCATGAGCATAACTAGCCCTGTACTAAGGTTAAGACTTTTTTCACTGTTATTTTCTGATGCGCGTTCAAATACGTCATTAACAACTAGTTGTTCAGTTCAGTTCTGTACACACTGCATAGAATTTCTGTAAATACGGTTGTCACTACCTGTATTTTTCGGTAGTTAATGCGGTTGTCACTCCCGTATTTTAGTGATTTATGTGTGTACAGAACGCGATTAAGGAGTAAAAGGTGAACTGACAACCGAATTTAGCTGCAGTGTGTACGTGGCATTCCGATTAACTGTGCAGCCCTAATAAATGTCAGTTATTTGAATGCATGAAAAGTAATCTAATCTCGAAACATTTATACAGTCAAACTTACTATGCAGTCAACTTTGGTGATATGCATTGCCATTGTCTTTATATCCGCTTCAAACAGGACATCCTTCACTTTTTTCAGTGTTCTGGTCTCCAAAGGTTTATTTTCTGGGGGCATCAGTGGTGACTGGTACACACTAGCTTTGAAACAGGAAACTGTGTCCATGGTGAAAGGCACTAAATAATCCTCATCATACTCCTCTCTGCAATCCAAAGTCTGCATTTCATGTCTTACAAAGGGATGATTTGTAGCCACAGGGTCAGCTTGAGAAATTGCTGGGTCATTTTGGGCATGGTTTGCTTCTCTGTTGTTTTGATGGGAATGTGTAATGGAGGACAGAAGATGTACTGTTGGCTCCAAATATATGAGAGTGTTTTCAGGGGGAGAAGAACAAAGCCGTATTTCACTGGACTTTTGGAGAACAGGTGATGAAGGAACTATCACAAACTTCCTGTTTTCAGAGGGGCTTTGTCGCCGCCTGGCTACTGGAGACAAAAGCAGATGCACAGTCACAATGCTATTCTCACACTTTCTGGTTTTACTTGATTTGATGGGAAATTAATCTTACATGTGCTCAATATTATAGGGGAGGTTGACACAACAGCGCGCTGCTCTATGGTACCTTCAAAACTCCTCACAACATCACTGTGGAATACAGTACAGGACAATCAATTATTAAAAATTAATCTAAACATTTACAGGATGAGAATTATATAAAAAATTTAAAAATGTTTTTGACAGAAGCCTCTTATGCTCACAGAGGCAGCATTTATTTAAAAATACAGTAAAAATAGTAACATGGTGGAATATTATCACAATTTAAAATAACTGTTTTCTATTTTAATGTATTTTAAAATGTGATTTATTCCTGTTATGGCAAAGCTGAATTTTCAGCAGCCATTATTCCAATCTACAGTGTCACATGATCCTTCAGAAATCATTTTAAAAAGCTATTTCAAATACCTGTATGCTCATTTATTATCAGTTAGTATTGGTACTCAATTGCCGATTAATATTTTTGTGTAAACAGATACATTTCTTTAGGATTCTGTGAAAAATGAAAATTTCAAATGAGCATTATTTAAAATCTTTGTCTTGTCACAGTCTGTGGATCTGCGTCACTATCAAACATTGTTTGCTTAAAGGAACACTCCACTTTTTTTTGGAAATAGGCTCATTCTCCAACTCCCCAGAGTTGTTGAGTTTACCGTTTTGAATCCATTCAGCCAATCTCCGGTTCTGGAGATAGCACTTTTAGCATAACAGCATAGATCATTGAACCGATTAGACCAGTAGCATCGCGTTCAAAAATGACCAAAGAGTTTCGATATTTTTCCTATTTAAAACTTGACACTTCTGTAGTTATATGGTGTACTAAGATCGGCAGAAAATGAAAGTTGATTTTCAGGCCGATTTGGCAGTGAACTATACTCTCATTCCGGCGTAATAATCAAGGAACTTTGCTGCCGCATGGCGCAGTGATACGTGGCGCCTGAAAGTAGTCCCCAGCCATATTATAACCAGGTACCCAGCTGGGGACTACTTTCAGGCGCCGCGTAATATCACTGCACCTGCTGCAGCCATGGTACGGCAGCAAAGTTCCTTGATTATTACGCCGAATGAGAGTATAGTTCTTAATCATATCAGCCTAGAAAATCGCAACTTTTCATTTTCCGCCGTCTTAGTACACCTATATAACTACAGAAGAGTCAAGTTTTAAATAGGACAAATATCGAAATTCTTGGTCATTTTGAACGCGATGCTAGTGGTCTAATCGAATTCAATGATCTATGCTGTTATGCAGTGCTATCGCCAGATCCAGAGATCAGCTGAATGGATTCAAAACGGTAAAACTCAACTTATTAACTCTGGGGGAGTTGGAGAATGAGCCTATTTCCAAAAAAAGTGGAGTGTTCCTTTAAGCACCCTGACCAGCCCAACAACAGCAACAATGGCTCAACCAATGGGATGTGTTTGGGGTGTGGCTATGTGTTTGACTGACCAATTGCAGTTATTATTTTTGTTTGTTGATGCTTAAAGGGATAGTTGACCCAAAAATGAAAATTTTATGTTTATCTGCTTACCCCCAGGGCGTCCAAGATGTAGGTGACTTTGTTTCTTCAGTAGAACACAAATGAAGATTTTTGCACTCTGTCAATCATATAATGTCAGTCAATGGTACCCACGGCTTTGAGAGAAAAAAAAAACACACACACAGACAAAACTAAATTAAACCTTGTGGCTCGTAACGATACATTGAGGGCTTTAGACATGAAACGATCGGTCTGTGCAAGAAAATTAACAGTATTTATATCGTTTTTTACCTCTTATCCACCGCCATGTGTAACTGTCCTGAGCTCTTCACACAACAGCCGGCGCCTGTTCTTCTTTTTCTTGCTTTACGGCGGATCGCAGATTTATAAGTGCATTACCGCCACCTAGCTCTCAATGGACCACTGACACTCTATCTACAATCTCAATGTATCGTTACGAGCCGCAGGGTTTAATTTGGTTTTGTCTGTGTATGCTTTTTGGAATCTCAAAGCCGTGGAGCCCATTGACTGACATTATATGACTGACAGACTGCAACGGTTTGAGTTAAAAATCTTCGTTTGTGTTCTGCTGAAGAAACAAAGTCACCTACATCTTGGATGCCCTGGGGGTAAGCAGATAAACATCAAATTTTCATTTTTGGGTCAACTATCCCTTTAAGACTCAGAAATGACACAGTTCACTTTTAATATCAATGATTGATTTTCTGAACAATTTCTATCATAAAACTCACCTCTGTGGTCTTATCAGCTCAATTTCCAAAGCCTCTGTCACAGTAATGCTTTCCCTCTTCTTTTGGCTTCCGTTCTGTCTGGTTGGTGAGTTTACTGGGCTGTTTTCTACACTTGGAAGTCCAAACATGGTTTCTAGGTATCTTAGTGGAAGTGTCCTTTTAACTGGTGAGTAAATGTAGGCACCACTCTGCTTTGTCAGAGGCCTTTTATTTCCAACATAGGAATGAACCAGTGCTGGCAGGGAATCAAACGCTTCCTCCTCCAGAAAGTACTGTGTGCGGGTATATGTCTCATAAGATCTGAGCAGAACCTTGTGGATGAGGAAATGAAAAGCTTTCTGGTTCCAGCAGCAGGTTAAGACATAGTCTCCAATGCTAGTGAGGGAGTCACGGACTAGAAAATCCCCATCCAGTTGCACAAGAGACTCAGAAACCTGTAAAAAGCCATTATTAATCATACTACACATAAATTCCATTAATATGTATTTTGAGATGGGGAAACACTAGTCAAACCAAGAACATGTAAATACATGTGAGGATATTAAATATTACACTCTTAAAAATAATGGTTCTTTATTGGTATCTATCGTTCCATGAATGACCTTTAACATCTATTGAAGCTTTCCATTCCACAAACATTTTTACAATGAAAAAGGTTTATTTAGAAATATTAAAAAGTTCTTCACCGAAAGACAAAAAATGGTTCTTCTAAGAATTGTTAACCAGAGGTGTCAAGTAACGAAGTACAAATACTTCGTTACCTTACTTAAGTAGAAATTTTGGGATTATTTTGAATTATTTTTCAGCTGACTTTTTACTTCTACTCCTTACATTTTCACGCCATTATCTGTACTTTCTACTCCTTACATTTTAAAAATAGCCTCGTTACTCCTATTTCATTTCAGCTTGTCATCGTTCAAAAAAAAAAACACCTATCCAGATAAATCGCGCCATCCGGATAGAGTGAATTTGATTGTGGTTGGATGAGAAGTATAAACATATACCATTCCGACATCCTATTGGTTTGTATGCGATCCATCGCACCTGCAGTCCTGCACATGACACAAATCACGTCACACTTTAGCAAGGACTGGGGTCGTTACTCAAAAAAGATTATTTCTTAAAAGTTATTATTTCTCCACTACTGGCTCATTTATCAAACGGGTGCTTTCTCTTCGTCCTCCGCAAATTAAGCTACAGTAGTTCGGTAGAGAGACGTTTGAATAAATTAGCGTTTGCGATTGACAATTTTGTGATAAGTAGGCTATACTAACTTCGTAACTCGTTACCCCCAACACTGGACATAGCAGACGTATGTAGCCAAGTACGAAGATGTCCGTGGCAGAGACTCAAGAAGAGAACTCGAGCGAAATGTAACTGATGTACATTACCCTGTTGTTGTACATATAGGATTGTGTCCAAAGTGTTTGTTACATCTTCTAGTTAAATGTGACATTGTTGCCATTAGCTATAGAATTGAGCATAGTACAAACTAGGAAGGTATCAGGATTTAGTTTATTAATCACTTGGATTAATCATTAATTTTGACAGCACTAATGTTTATTGTATATAGACAGGGGTGCACATAAGTGGTCCACATGCGCGACCAAAATAAAAAATGCGCTGCGTAAATAAGTTTTGACAGCGCATTTGCGTACCGACATGGTTGACCATTTTAGATCGACAAACTGTACTGTATAAGATTTCTATCCAAACTGAAAGCATAATCTAGGCTACCTGATGCCGTTTTCAAAGCAAAATTGTCTGAGACATTTCATACACTGACGCAATTCCATCAGCAGCGCTAAACCCGGAAGCGCATAATACTTACTTGCCGGCAACCCGCCAAAATAAAAGCTCGCAATAATATTGCAATAATATTATTATCACTATTATTAATTAGTTTTTTTATAGTTTATGGGTCACACTACATGCCATGGCCTGTGTGAGGACCAAACCAAATCTCCAGGCTGAAAAACTTATGTGCACCCCTGTATATAGACAACCATACAAGGGTAATTGTTACTAAGCCTGCCCTGGATACAGCAATTTTTTTGTCCGTTGCCCTCACAGATTCCTGCAGCTAAGCTTGGGTGTACATTTACATTCCAATAAAGGTTAATGATGACATTCCTCTGAAGTTTGACTTTTTGCACCATTACAATAATTATAGGCAACTAGTCATCATATCTTCTGCTCCATGAAACACGTTAATGCTCAGTCGTACACATATATGGTTCTTTAATGTATTTGCATTGTACTAAAATGCGTTAATTTTTAATGGGCATATATGCGGCTGAAACAGGTAGCCTAGTGCAACCCAAATATTTCAACATTAACATTTTAATATAACATTATAGTCATTATGGCCTTTAGAAAAATGTTTTTTTGAGGAGGTGGGGTAGTGCACAATAGGCCCCTGTGGCGCGGCCTGAGCTTTTGTCCTTAATGGCATTTTTTTCCTTACATTACTTTTACTTTTACTTTTATACTTTAAGTAGTTTTGAAACCAGTACTTTTACACTTTTACTTGAGTAAAAAGCTTGAGTTGATACTTCAACTTCTACAGAAGTCTTTTTAAACCCTAGTATCTATACTTCTACCTGAGTAATGAATGTGAATACTTTTGACACCAGTGTTGTTAACTAAAAGATTCTTTTGAGGGAACCAAAAATGGTTCTTCTATGGCATTGCTAGGAAAACATGCTTTTGGAACCTTTATTTCTAAAAGTGTACATAAAAATATTTATGAACTCACCTCCCAAGGTATGCAACCATGGTACCAGCCATGACTTGATAAGTTACAGCTGCTTAATTTCAACTCTTGTTCCAACTCTTGCTTCAGTTTGTCTGATGGAGAATTCAGTTGGCATGTCTCTTTAGAAAACTAAAAAAAAATAAACCAATGATGAGAAACCATAACAACAAAGAAATCATGAGAAACTTCCTATGAAACGAATGACTCACATCTAGATTGTGGTTCTCTGCTGTTAAGGTAGCATCACTGTGTTTACAGTTCATAATAGGCCAATATATATCACTGCAGTAATATATGATAACAGCATTGTGTGAGTCTCACAAGCAACAACTAGCCCCATTATCCAATCTATTTATATTGGAATATATAAATAGATTGGATAATCTGGAGCAATAAAACTGATAAAGTTGGACTTAAATTATGGGAAAACGTCCTGCATGTTAAGTAACTATTGTGCAGAAAGACGAATGACAGTAATGGTGAAAATACTGCCTTTGTTCTAGATGTTACAACAACTACCAGTGGTACAATGTGAAACATTTCTATTTAAATGTGAGCCCGTTTTCAGTTGCTCTAAAATAAACAGCAACATTTGGCACAGTTGGTTGCCTACAGTAACCCTGTTTGTCCTCAACCATTCTGAAGTCATGGGCAGCAGTCCAAGCCCTTTTGTGTCACCCATCCTAATTCAATTAGAGTTTAATAGCAAAGCGCTCAGATTGCTTTGTGACCAACACTTTGTGTCACCAGCAAAACAAAATAATCCTTATAATGCAGCAATTTTTATCTTTAATTGTCAGTTTTTAACCAAAAGTTAAAGGGATAGTTTATCAAAAAATGAAATGTTTGTCATTCTTTTATTCACCTGCATGTCATTCCAAACCTGTATGATTTTCTTTCATCTGCAGAACACAAAAGGAGATATTTTGTAGAATGTTGATAACTAAACAGTTTCAATTCCCTTTGACTTCTACTGCATGGACAAAATGGTTTGGAATGTAAATGATGACAGAAATTTCCTTTTTGTGTGAACTATCCCTTCATAGTAAAGATCTACATGACTGAAAATCATAGACTAGATTTTCCCCTTAATAATGTCACAATGTCACCCTAAAACTTGTCAAGTTAATATATAACAAGTATCACATGGTAGCCTACCTTTACATAAACACCACTGTTTTCCATGAGACCTAAATGCCTGTAAATGCAGAAAAGTGATCAAATTAGATCAGTGTGGTAACCAATGTCAAAATATGGTAATGAGCTAGGAGTCATGTGTTTGTTTCTGAGTGGAAACACTTATTCGTATAAGCATAACTTCACATAGAGAATGAAGTGACAGGCAGGTGGCTCCAAGGCAGGAAACTGTCACAGGAAAAACACATGCTGCTCTTTCCCATGGCCACTATATCCTCTGTGTATTAGGAGATGCATTTACACAGTCCAATAGATTTACTGTTGGACCACAGACACATCTGACAACACCCAGTTATAGCCTGCTGTGTCCATTCCCAAACAAAAAGCCTCCGTGCCAGACAGCCTGAATTTCTTAGAGATTACAACACCAGTTCCCTCTCACGGTTTCACAATCAGATATTTAACGTTCTGAACATAGCCTTCTGGGTTGAAAAAAAAAAAAAAAAACTTAAAAAAGAAAACGTTACACACATTCAGACAAAAACCACAAGACTAATGAAGTCTGAATTTCTTAACAAGTGTTTTGTTCTTTTCCAGTATAAATATAATACATAAATAGAAAATTTCTCACCTCATGGACAACCTGTTTTTTTTTCTTTATTGTTTTTTTTCTTCCTTTTTTCTTTTTTAACAATTTAAGCATAAATGACACTACATTTAGTTCGATTTTTTGATTATAGAAAGTATATTAAAGTCTTAATACCAATAATATACCACAGTTTTGTTTGCATACAAATGTAACAAGCAAATTGTGTTACTGAAAAACAAGAAAATGCTTAAGAAAACGACTTCATCGAAACATATGGCAAAAGAAGACACTTCAACACCTTACTCTGATGTTTACGTTATAAATCAGACGTTACCTAAACAACCTTTTAACAACCATAAAATATACCTCCAACCAGAAAAGGATTGTCAGAAAGTCATTCTCCTCTACAAAATACTTTCCAGACACTTCACTTGTTCTCAGTAGAAAATCCCTCCACTCAAAAATACAACATGCTATATGACAGAATGAGGATGAGCACGCTTTGTTTTGCTGTTTTCCCTCAGTGAAATCATGAAGACAGAGAAAAAAAAAATATTGCAATATCAAAAAGTATATGGCATAAACACATTAAAGGACACTTCAACTCCTTACACCCATAGTGCATAGCGTACATTATTATTCAGACGTCCTTTAAACTAATTTTAACAACCATAAAATAACCTCCTACCGCAAAGGAATTCTCACCAAAGTCAATCTCTTCTATAAAACACTTGTTAGACCCTCCACGAGTGCGACATGCGATATGACAGGATCAGGATGAGGATGAGCACGTACTCTGCGCACGTTGTTTCTCTGTGTTGTCCTCTGTGATCTGCTCTAGCTGTGTTGTCTAACCGAATCCCAATGGAACTGTAGGAATGTCAGACTCAGAAAGCTGAGCGCGAAAACACTTTTCCAAACGGCAGTTACATAATGAGCAGACTCCCCTCCCCGAACCTCTCTACTCCTCTCAGACATCCATAAACAAGAACCATCTATCACTATAAACACGAAAGTCTTACGGACAATGTAACTTTACCCTAACATGTGACAGTTTACCCTTTTCCATACAGAGAACGCAACTGCTACGATTAGTTTCTTAATCAGAAGACCTTAAAGTTAAACTTTCAAAGTAATTTTGTTATATCTGACCTCAGCGATCAGCGTAGAACTCATTGCTATAGAGTTTCACTTTCATTCCATGTTTTAAAGTTGTTTACACAACCTCAGCTGTCATTAACCACTGCATGGTCATGAGGCTTGTCCCGCGAGAGGGAGTCCATGTCATGTGTGCTTTTCACGCACAGTTCTTTGACACTTGACACGCAGCGCGTCTATTATTCTTTGCTACAATGTTGCAGTGTCTCATGATGACGTCGTTTTTTTCTGTATCTTTCTCACCCCTCCCCCTACAACTTGGCATTTTCATCATACCCACAAAATGCCAGTTATTGTACGCCAAAAGCGTTTGTTTAGACAGTTTAGCAATACCAACTGAGGCTCGCACATGCCCATGGTCTCATTCAGATCATTGTATTATTCCCTGTGCCAGTCTCTGAGTGGTTCAGCTTGCAGATAAAGCACAGAGCTCTTTTTTTCTTTTTCTTTTTTTACTTTTAAAAAATTTAGCGTTTAAAAAATGGCAAAACTAAACAAAACATAGGCTAATGCTAACCTTATTTACTAGGCCTATGTGAAAATGTCATCCACATCAATGAAGCTCATATGTGGACATTCGGTAAGAAGAATATACTAATTTTAAAATATGAATTGTTTATAACTTTGTAAATAAAAAGGGGAGTTCCTCAAGGACAATTTAGGAAATTGCAACAGACGTGGGCAGTATATAGTGTAATGCAAACTCTCAGAAATATGTGGGGATGTGAACAATGAGAATGAGTCAATGAGTCTTTTTCAAAAGTCATGCAGTTTTTAAACTGGTTCTGAAACTGCACCCATGTGAAGCTCAGGTCAAATTTGACACATATTAACATAATTAAAAAACATTGAAATACTTTTTAAATGTATTTTCACAACTTTTGGGGCAAAAACTCAAAATCGTTTTGCATTTATAACATTGCACATCTTTAATAATAACCTCTGCTAACTGAACAGTAAATCTTAAAGTTTACAATAGAGTTATAATAAAGTTACAAAACCAAGTAACTTGCAACAAATCCAGTCTTCCACAATATTCCAAACATTTGGCTTCAGTATTAGGCCATGTGTTTAGGAATGTGCTGTAGTGATATTTGTTGCTTTTTGTTTAAAGGATCCTTTGACCCAGAGTGACCTTAAGCCCCATTGTGACCTGTCGATAAGGTTCAATTTGTTTACATCTCTTAACATGAACTAACACTTGTAAAGCAATTATTAATCTTATGTGAAACATTAGAGAGATGTGTAGAATTAGCAAATGACAGGATACAATTCGTGTTTCAATCAAAAATGAAAGTGAAACGGCCGTTTAATAGGCCCAAAACTCTTTGAATAATTTTGAAAGACTGTGAAAAAGCACAGTGTACTCTCGCGCATGTCTCTGCGCAGCGCCTGATACACAACTCAAACTCAAACCTCACATCCATGGCAACAAGAAACAATTGCATTTGCAACTTTATACTTCTCAGGCGGTTTCGTTTAAAGTAGGCTATACGTAAAAGTTCGATGCCTCCCAAAAAGAATGGAAAAGGGACCGCAGATAAATCAATTAAAAAGGAAAGTATGAATCCTGAGCAGAAAAACGACGAAGAATTGACGGAGAGTGACAAAAACTTTTATCGGGCTCAAATACGTGATTTGGAGGAGCGACTGGAAAGGTGAGAGTCTCTTGCAAGTTACCACGACCTTATTTTACATGGTTGTTTTTTTTTTCATAAGAAAATCTGAATTTATCAAAAACTCCGCAACCTAAAAACAAAAACGCACTAAGTAGTAAGTAAGGAGGAAGTGCAGCAAACACTCACCTAATGTTTATGCTGATTTGACAAGTTGATTGAAGTTTGAGTAAGCTATAAATATAGGCCACAAGATTATAATAGCATCAACAGAATTTGGCTCATAATAGGCTATTTACTGTGAGTTTAGGTTATTCGTGCAGCTCATGTCTGTGCCTTTGAGGAAACTAAAATGAAATAGACTTTGGTTTATAATCTACTGTTAATAATTAACAAGGCAACATACTTCAACAAATATGTCACACCCTCAACAGGAAGCACTTGCCTCATACATGTTATTAAGGACTGTGACCTTGTCTTTGTTTTCTTGCAGATACCAGCAAAAATGTGATGAACTGGAGGTTCAGGAAAAGGATTTATACTCAAAGATAAATAATGTGGAGAAAGAGAAGAAAGACATAGTTCTCTACCTGAAACGCACACTGGCTCAAAAAGAAGATGAACTGATTGATCTGGCTGAGACGTTATCAAGACACCAGCAAGCTCAAGAGGCTGAGAGAGATTCCTTTGAGTTACAACTGAGCCTGCTTAGACACGAGCTTCAGGAAAATAAGGAAAAATTCACATCTGAGAACATGGCGCTTGGTACTTCTGAGCAGTCACATATTCACATTGAATACAAACATCTAATAAAATAAAAACTTATATGAATTATCACTAATGTTATTTTCTGTATATTACAATTTAAAATGTCACATTGATTTTTCAGGTTTTAGCTGTACTGAGGCATTAAACATCATATAATTGCCTGGTATTAATAAACGTACCTTACAACCCAAAATGTGTTAACCTTTTTACGTTCAGCTGGTAAACTGGCATCTTTGGAGGAATTCTCTATGCAGAGAGAGAAGCTTATGGCTGAACGCAGGTGTTTGGAAGAGCAGCTTCAAAAGCAAAAAGAAGAACATCAAGCACAAATCTATAATCTGGAGAAAAAAGCTGTACTGGACAATGACAGGTGAGCATGTTCATACTCATAGTTCAGAGATCATAGGAAGTGCATTCTTGGATAAATATGACTGGATCAATAATGACTACTTTTCATAAATATTGTGCATTATTTGAGGTCTGAAGCCATCAGTGCAGAATATTAGAAATTACATATATGTCAAATGGGTGATTGTTTTCCATTCATCTTTTATTTTCAATGAAAGATCACAATGTAAGGCCTTACAAAGAGGCATTTATTCTAAGTAGATTTGTTGCTTGGAATATACACTCTTAAAAATAAAGGTGCTTCACGATGCCATAGAAGAACTTTTTTTGTCCAAATGGTTCCATAAAGAACCTTTAACATCTGAAGAACCTTTCTGTTTCACAAAAGAGATGGTTCTTTAAAGAACCTTTGACTGAACGGTTCTTTGTGGAACCAAAAATGGTTCTTCTATGGCATCGCTGTGAAGAACCTTTTAAGAACCTTATAAGAACTAAGGTTCTTTCATATCCTTGGACTCACTTTGTTGTGGAGCTTTTTCAACTTTCAACTCAGTTTTCACACAGACACACACACACACACACAATGATATAAATAATAAAATTAATTGTTTTAAAAACAGATTCAACTCTTGATTTTAATAATGCACTAGTACATTTTGAAAATAACATTAACTAAGTTTAATAAATGTTTTAGAAGAATTTATTCATTGTTAGTTCATGTTAACTAATCTTAACAAATGGGAAAAAAAAGTGTTACCAATATTAAATATTTGAAATATTTATATATTATTATTAGCTTCATCTGCTCCCATCAGGGGCACCACATGGAATTATCTGCCATTTGGCAAAGGTTTTATGCTGGATTCCCTTGCTGATATCTTTTAAAATATAAAGTTGGTTAAAAAAATAAATAAATGTGTTAACTACAAGCTACGTTTTATTTAATTGACCTTTTTGGCTGATACAGGCTAAAGAAAGAAATGCTGCAACATGTTGCTGCTGTAGCAGCTGAATTTCGGCAGGTTTCAGATCAGAAGATGCCTGAGACAACAAAGAGGGCCATGCAAGAAAACCTCTCTGTGACAGCACAACTTCAGCAGCTCTCAGACAAGACCAAGGAGCTGCTGAAGGAGAATGATGATCTGCGAGCAAGAGAAAAGCAGCTCAAAATAGAGAATGCCATCACTGAACCGCTGCTGCATGAGATAACCAAGAAGAATGTTGCTAATCAAAAGGTTGCTAGTTTATATGTCTATACTTTCACGCATTTTTTAAAGCAATCTTTTTTTGCTGTTTGGAAACACGTGCATTTTTAGAGCAAAAATGAAACATGACTCTTTCTCAAGGTAGTCCATCAGTTGACAGAAAAGTGCAAGCAAATGCAGTCTGAAGTGGAGAAATGTGCCAAACTTAAAGTGGAGCTCCAAGAGCAGCTAGACAGTCACTCTGCAATATGTACAGAGCTTGATGCTCTCAGGTTGGACTCCTGAAGTTGCTTATAAGTAAAATAATTTACTTTAAATACTTCTTTCAGTGTGTTTTAATAGTATTACCACCACTGTACTTACAGAAAGAAACATGTAACAGTTATAGAAGTGCTAAACCAAACAAAAGCTGAAGCCAAGAGACAGAGGAAAGAGCTTGAAGAGGAAAGGATGCTAAGAAAACAGCTAAAAACAGTTCTTGAGGAAGCAGCCGTAGCTTTAAAAGAGGCCCTAAGGGTAAGAGTGAACTTAAACAGGTCGCTTATCGCTTGGTGTTACAGCAAAGTAAATAAACAGTAGCCTTGCTCTGGCTTGGTTACAGGAGGTCCCTAAAGAGGAAGACTCAGAACTGAAGATTACTATCAGACGAAATCAGATGATGCAGAAGCTGCTGGCTGTGCTGGACAGTGCTGCAGCTTTAGGAAACGGTCCAGCTCTTACTGACTTCATGCCAGAGGTGACTTGCAGTCATGATCTCAGAAAAGCCTCTGGCATTAAAAGGTACGCATTCATTCATTTTAATTCAGTGTCATGGATTAAAATGGACATGCAACATATTGCAAGACATACTAATCATACAATCATTTTGGCAATGTGATTCAATGGCTCTCATGCTTGCTTTTATCTCCAGACCAAGTGAACTCCTGCAGAAATCTACTTCACATCTTTCTCACTTTAAAACTGGTGATACGGGATTGGTCCCTCGCAAAACACACACTACATCATCAAAGACAGGAAATCTCTCTATGAATGCTTATGTACATAAGTAAGTATAACAGCACACACAGCATGTGATCATTGATATAACATGAAATATAAGTGCAGATGATGAATTTTGATGAAGCGATTTATTGAACTCTTTGACTGTTTTCTTGTCTTCTAGGAAACAATCAAGTGAAAAATGACAGACATTTTCATTGTCATACTTGATCACAAGAGTTGTGGGAGGTATTTTTAAATAAGGTATCTATTGTTGAAGTAGGCCTATGTGTCATTTCAAATTTCATTGTGTTGTTTTCATGCAATGTCACTAGGTGGCAGTATTGTATCATTATGGATAGATACGTGAACGTGGCCTGAAAAGGAAATAAAGTGATTTTTTAAAAAAAAAAGAAAAAGTGTAGCCTACTAAATTTTCCCATTCTGATTCATTAAGGGTTATAGTTATCGAATATCAAGCACCAAAATGTTTCATTTTAGACTAGAAGAATTATGGGGCAAGCAGATGAGATTGTGCTTTTACACTAGCTACTCAAATTTAAACGCTGGTTAGTATGGTCCCATCACCCTCTGCTGGTAGATGTTGTAAATACATCAGACTGGTTCTAAAAGCAGGGGGAGTCCGAGCACATTCTGGGATGAATGATAAGACATCCCACCTCTCTCTGTGGGTCCCTGTGTGTATGTTAATTTGTATGTAAAGCTTAGTAATGGTTCGTTGTCTGCAGAGCTGGGTAGTAACCGATTACATGTTATGTAATCAGATTCCAAAAATTAAGTAGGCTACTTGTAATTACCGGTAGATTAAATTACATTTTAAAATACTCGTAATTAGACAGTTTCTTTTTTATTGATTACATGATTGCTTATTATTAACACAATAGCAACAAATTATTCATAATTTATTGATTCTCTCTAATTTCTCTTTTTCACCTTTTAAATGTTCCTTTCGAAAGTAGCCTACCTCTTATGTAGACCTACATTCAGAAAGTCTTCCAGTTCTGTGGGCATTCACACAAAGACCAGTCATTTGTCAGGTGGCTACACCGCATTTGACCGCTGGATTTACAAAAATCATTTCAGGTTTAAGAAGTGTTTCAACATTGCATTAACTATCCTACTGATGAACATGTTCATTTTTAGTTGAATTATCACCACTAGGTTATTTAAGCATATATTAGCTAATATGTCTTTGGAAGGCTTTTGTCTTTCAAACACAATACATTACACAAATTGATGTTGTTTCTCGTTTACATGTAGTGCAGGGTATCCCAAACTTTCTTGTCATCTGAACCTCTTTCACCTATATCTACTTGAAGTCCCCCTAAGATTTTAAAATAGTGTAAATATTTTAATAATTAAGGATCACATAACATTTGTTAATGGTCACATGACATGCAGGTAAACAAATATTTCATTTTTTTTTTAATAAGTTTTTATTTTATTTTGATTGATGTTATTTTAAAATGATTTATTTTAACTTTACATTTTAAGATTTAATTAATTATTAGCTGAACCTCCTTCAGTTCATTTCCGAACCCCAGTTTGGGAAACCTCGACGTAATGTAATGTTTAATGCACTTCTTGTTGTTAATCACAATGAATGGAATATATTTTCTTACTATTTGTATTTCTATATCAATGGTACAAGATTTAAATCAATGTGATAAAGCAGTAAAGTCAAAAAAAAATTTATAAGTAATCAAAAAGTAGTCTGATTAAATTACCTACAGTGGGTAATGGGAGGTGATTACGTTACTAACTACAATTTTGTAATTTGGAATCAGACTACAACTTGTAAGTAATCTACCCAACTTGAACATGGTATTGATATCTAAGATATATTCTAGTCACTCTTTCCAAGTGATAATTGAATAATAGCAGCAGTAGGCTATTTTAACATTCACAATGCAAAAATATCCTACAGTTTAATACTATAGACATAGAGTCTAAATATGACATGATCTTTACATTGAAAGGAATGACAACAGAACTGCTTGTGTACATAAGTCAAAAGTGGCTGTAACCTTATTTTTTTTTTACATATTCATATCCCAGAGTTTGATTATTATGTAATTATTCTTAATTATATAATAATTATGGAAAGCCCCTTTTTTGGTCTCTGTGAACTGACGTCTTATGGTCAGAAGTGTTGTTAAGATTCTTGAAGATTTCTATTTTTGCAGCATACAGTTTTGGAAGAAAATGAGGGTGAGTGTGAAGATTGTCAACATGTTTTCATAATTTCTTTATTCAAATGAGACATGGAAATGGCCAAAAAACAAAAACTTTAGAAAGGCAGAGAGATATAAAGACTGCTGTCTGTTTCTGTGGTATCAATGATTTAATTCATACAACACTGAAATCTTTGGTGTTTGCTGTTTTTTGGAGGTAATGTTCGACCATAAAAATATTCATTGGAGAATATCCAGCTTTCTTACTTTGTCTGCTCTGAAATCACAGAACATGCATTACAGCAAGACCTCAAATTTACACATATAAAGAACAGATATTTAACAACCCCCTTTGGCAAGATAAGATGGCTCCTGACAATTATGATCAAAACAACAGATATATTTCACAAGAACATCACACATAAATCTTTTTGGTCACTGTAATTCACTATAATAATTAGCTTACCATGACATCAAAGTCGCTGCTCATAACAGACCCAATATAGTGGAAGATTCTAGTGTTCTCATTTTGATCAACAACTCAGGTTTGCAGTTTCTAACTGCAACATTCAGCTTTGTACACGCACCTTAATAACATACAAAAACCAGTAATTATTACACAGACCATGTCAAACAATTACTACTGCAGTCAGATAGGGCTTATGGAAATGCATATATGTACTTAATGATGGAAAGACCTACAGTCAAGTGATATAAAGCACTTTTAACACCATGTCCGTTATAATAATATAATTCTTGTGCCTTTAAAGTTCAAATATTTGTACAAATAAGGCATACTAGAAGATAAAGGATTAAAAATATGTTTGGCTGAAAACAAGAGATCCTTTTTAAAAATGTATACAAAAATATTCCCTTTCAAAGTATAAAAGGCACTTAAGTTAAAAACATTTGACGGAAACAGAAATCTAACCACAGGAGTTAAATGCTTGTGAATCCATTTACTGTCCCAAAACACCAAAAAATGAGAGATGGGAGGTAGACGTTTACATGTTGCTTTTCAAGTTTGGATTCACCTCGACTCATATTCTGGCTATGAATGAAAACATATGTGTGTTGTTGTATGCATGCTGGTATCTGAGGCTTTTACAACAGACCTGCTGGTATACACAAGTACACACAACAATGAACCTGAATTGAATGATATGAGTGACAGTAAACCTCAATTACCAAGAACAGCCAAACAGAAGATTCATCTTTAAAAAACAAAAAATCTGTTCATTTTCTATTGCACTTTACAGAAAATATACAAACACACATGTACATGTATAAATACACATGATCATGTATAACTATAGAATACAAAATAAGTACTTCATTACAAATAAATGTCTTAATTGTTCCTTGCCCACGTGGGAAAAAAACAACTATGAATAAATTAAGACTTCTATTATTAAGAAGCACCTCTAACCACATATCCAGGCCTTGTTTTCAAACAGAGGAAACCCAGCTCTGAAAAGAAAGAATCTGTCATCCTGAGCTGCTCGCATAGGAAGTCTTCTTTTCTCCAAAGCTGCTCTAGTTTCCTCTTTCCTCATGTTTAAAGGCTGCAGTCCACGCTTGGAGATGTACAGTTTTGTCGGCCTCTAGGCCAGAGGGAGGCTCTGTAATGCTGCTGACTGGGGTATTTAAGGCTTCCATTGTTGCTTTCTTTATAAAAAGCACACAGGGCCGACTTCAAGGTGGTAATGTGAGCCAGATTTTGTGCTGGGCAAATTGTAGACCTCCACAATGGGCAGTAAGTTTGGGTCCTCTGTCTGGAAAATGAACTGTGTCTGATGCCATCGGCCATCTGTGATCTGAGAGGACAGAAAAAGTGTAAGCATTAGTTGTGATATTGAGGTATCCTAATAATGACGTGTAAAATAGTTGTTTTTACTTTGCCAAACAGCACTATTATGTTCCACAAGATGTTCTCAATTTTTTTTTGTTCGCCAAACCGCTTAGACATAAAATATTTACTTAAAGCACCCCTTGAGATTTTTTATTAATATTTTAAAAATATTTTAGATAATGATCAAACAACATGCAAGTAAATAGATAAATTATTATTATTATTATGACTTTGCAGCTGGACTCTGTGATAGTGTCTCAATCCACATTACACATTTTACACTGGTGTTTTAGAAACACTATCAAATTGAATGTTGATAACAATAATGACAACAACAACAATATTTAACTCTAACTGTAAAAATGAAGACAGAAATATATTGAATATATATGATGAAAAATAGAATACTTGCTGTAAATTACAACTGTACTGCAAAATAAAAAAATTAATCTATTTTATTTTACATTACAAGTTACAATACTAATACATTTATAAAACTGTTAACCATTTAAAAGCTTTTAATTTGGCGAAATACTGGTGAAAAGCTGTAAACTTGTTAGAAGTTAAATTATGTGATTGTGCAAATAAAGTGAACATTAGTGCACGTTGTGTTCCCAAATGCTAATGTTAAATTTGCATCATGTGTACAGATTTTGCAGAGTTTATTGTGTGCCAAGCCTCTCTAAAAAGCTGAAAACACTTTATTATAACATAGTGCCAAGCTTCACTCTGAAACACACAGTGAATCAGACTATTGTTTTAATTTTACATTTGCCATAATTAATTATTAGTTTTTATTAGCTCACAAACCCCTGTTTGGGAGCCCTGCACTACACAATAAATAAAATGTATTGACTAGGACACAATTAATCTTTTAATATAACTTTATGCATACCCAGCACTCATCCTTTATCAGCTCAGGCTCGATGAATCCCCCAGACTCGATTATCTGTCCGTTCCAGGCTTTAAAGTACACTGCACTAGAGGAAAGTGTTTTGGAGTCCCCTGCTGCCCAAACAGAGACGTTCAGGCAGTGAATGGTGATGATCTGCACAGCTTCAGAGCTCAGGAGGTGGATGAAGTTCATCTGGATCAGACTCACTCCAATCTCCAACTGCAGGAAAGAAATAACATTATAATCAATTGATTACAACAATGGAACCACATAAAGGAGAAGAAATGTTGATATTCAGATTCAGATTCAGTGCAATCCTGCTCATAATGTTGTATTTCTAGTTGTTAGCTTTACAGACCTTGGAACCAGCGACTGGCTTAAGGCAGGATTGACCTCCACTGGTGAAGTTGCAGGTCACTTCAATATTGTCAGAAGAGCAGCCCAGGTTAGGATCTATCCAATAAGTGCCTTTAGTAAAATTCAAAATAAAAACAAAATGAACGAGTCCATAATTGGTGGTGTTAATGTAGCTTTAGTGATAAAACAATGAAATTTACAATGATAATGTCCTATAAATATCTCACCATCTTTCAACCTGTGCTCGCATTCAAACAGATCTCGGCACACTCTGGCAGGATTCTCCTGTGTTCCCAGAGGATTCTTGATGCTGTGGATCAGAGTGCTGAGGTAGTGAAGAGTCTTAAAGATCTGGGTTCCCTGGTCCAGCATTTGAAAGTCAGTATCTTCATACGTCTGTGGATTGGAATGAAACAAAGTCAGGTCTATGATGTCCTGACATAACGTTAATGTTCCTTATCTAACCTTTAATCGGTGCCATGAAATTGACTATATAAAATTTATACAAACAAATGTCTGTAATTTATGATTGTTTATGCATTCAAATTACATTAAAAGGAACAGTAGTAGTTATTACTTGATGTTGAACACTGTTGGCATTTACCTCGGACCGTAAAGTAGAGCGGGAATCCATAACAACATGTAAAGCAGGACCAAGAGCCTCATTTTCCTAAACGATAACAAAGTAGAGCAGGAACATGAAAGTAAACTGATTTTAATATATTATTTAAAAAAAAAAGTTTGAGATCGAGTCTTTAATCAATGCATAACATGTGGTGTATCGGCTGTCATGTAGGTGTTGTTGTTTTATATTTTATCAGTGGTGGACAGTAACAGAATATTTTTAAGAATTCTATACACAGCTGTGGTCTTACCGACAACTTGAACACTTAAGCAAAAAAACAACGGAAATACAGTATGTCATGTAAATAGACAAGAGGTCAAATGTAAAGACCACAAGTACTTTTTGCCTTGGTGGGTTGTTTTATATGATGAAATAACCAGTTAAATTTACAGGGGTGTACATACGTTTTTCAGGCTGGTTCTCATGAGAGCATCTGGTGATTTGGTTTGTAGTATGACCCATTAAATATAGCTATAAAAATAACTAACAATAGTAATTATAATATTTAGTTATTTAGTTTTTAAACTTCTTAATAAAATAAATAACAAAATAATAAATAAGGTGTGATAATACTATTATATTTTAAAATAAAAAAATGCTTATTAAATAAAAATACAATTATTTTATTGTACACTTATAGGGATAAAATGAAAATTCTGTCATTAATTACTCACCCTCATGTCATTCCAAACCCATAAGACCTTCTTTCACCTTCGGAAACAAATTAGGATATTTTTGATGAAATCTGAAAGCTTTCTGATGGTCCATAGATAGCAAGGTCACGTTCGGCGTTATGTAGCAAACTATCTTAAAAGGGAATTGTATATAAATAATTACAATTAATTATGATTAATTACAATTATTTATATCGGCTGACAGTAATAACTTTGCACTTGGTTCTTATCAATCATTATATATATTTTTTAATTCATTTATAATGTTATGTTTTAATATACATGCTGCTAACTCGGAAATTTCAAGATATGCGAGCAAAAAATTTTTCCTGACACTTACGTAATACGACACGAGCAAGAGTGCTGTTTTTGTTTCGTTTGTGTTCGAATCCAAATCCGCGTTGATTTGGGAGAATCACTGATTCACTGAGCCGTTCATAAAAACAGTCATTTGATTCGCTCCTGAAGGATTCAGCCGTTTTGAAAGAATCATTTGAATGACTGAGTGATTCAATCACGAACTTCTGCCACCTGCTGGCCGTTTTTAAGTTTCCCGTCTAAAAGTAGGCATATTACATTATTTTCCAACATATTTCTATATTCAGAATTTAGTATTTAAAACATTAATCTCATAACATTATTTATGCAATTATAAATACAGTCTAAATGTATAAATGCCACATCTAAATGTCACTTCATGCAGCTTGTGCAGTGCTAAGATGAGTTTTGTTTAGATCATTTTATGGATAACAATAGCCAGTCATTCATTCACATTAAGTATTCAGAGAATAATATTGTCTGTTTTCACTTACATCTATTTATTTATTAAATTTTTATTCATTTTGTAGAATTGAATTATAAATTAAGCTGGTATAGTATCGTAAGACATTTTTATGGTATCGTGACAACCCTGTTATACACCACATTCCTTGTTTCAGTTTAACCTAATTCTCACATTTCCTCCGTCGAGTTTAATATCTTTTTTTTTTTAGATTGTTTGTTCATTCATTCATTCATACAGTAGGCTAGGCTAGCGTCACTGGAAAAGACGCCTAGTTGGTATGACAGGGTCACAGAGCATTTTCTTGAAAAGGAACATAGGGCAGAATTTACGTATAAATAAATGGAAAATTTTTATGATGTAGGCCGAAAATGAGCTTCCCCTCTTTGAAAGACCAGCAGCCGCCACTGGTATCAACATGTAATATTCACTCTCAATTAGATCATCCGAAGACGAATTGATAGAGACCAGACATGGTATGAGTTAAAATGATTTTAACAAGTGATCCATCATAAGCATGCATAAAACAGTATACAATACACATATACATATACAAGAGTGGCGTTGCCCGAGTCAAATCCAGAGCTGACCGCTATGCTTTCCCGGGCCACCGAAAGCGTCGGTCTGCACTGGAGACCTCCTTCTCCCGAAGGCTCGAGGTTGGATGATTGGTTCCTGGGGGCGCAGGCCGATCGCCGGCAGCCACCTCCAGTTCCATTCTTCTCAGAGGTGCATGAGGAGGTGACTAGGTCTTGGAAGGCACCTTTTTCTGTCCAAAACAGAGCTAGTGCCCAAGGGTATGTGGAGATCCCTCCAGTCGAGCACGCTATTGCGATGCAGCTTTGCCCCAGCTTTGCCTCAGACCCCACTCCGGGACGCACTGCCTTCCCGGGTCAGGTCCCTGTGCTCCACCTCGCTTCCCAACATATGTCAGTGGTTCCTCTAGTCCTGCTTGCTCGGTCTCTGGGGGCCTTATTAGCTCTGGGCCCCAGACTGTCTTGCTGGCTCACGAGAACCATCAGACTCGGCTATGCGATTCAGTTTGCCCAGACCCCTCCCAAGTTCAGGGGCATTCGGTTCACCTCTGTGCTGAACAAAGATGCTCCTGTCTTGCATGCAGAGATCGTGGTCCTGCTGGCAAAGGACACGATAGAGCCGGTCCCTCCAGCCGAGATGAAGTCGGGGTTTTACAGCCCCTACTTCATCGTACCCAAGAAAGGCGGTGGGCTATGACCAATTTTGGACCTGCGTGTTCTGAACCAGGCCCTTCATAAGCTCCAGTTCAGGATGTTGACGCAGAGACGCATTTTTCAATGCATCCGTCCTCTTGATTGGTTCACTGCGATCAACCTGAAGGACGCATACTTTCATGTCTCGATCCTCCCTTGACATAGGCCGTTTCTCCGCTTTGCGTTCGAAGGGCGAGCGTATCAGTACAAGGTCCTCCCCTTCGGGCTGTCCCTGTCATCTCGTGTCTTCACCAAGGTCGTGGAGGCAGCCCTTGTTCCATTGAGGGAAAGAGGTATTCGTATTCTCAACTACCTCGACGACTGGCTCATACTGGCCCAGTCTTGAGGGAAGTTATGCGAACACAGGGACGACTGCTTCAGGTCAACTGGGAAAAGAGCAAACTCTCCCCTGTGCAGAGGATCTCTTTTCTCGGTATAGAACGTGCTCAGTCGATGCTGAATTGCCTGGAGTCTTTCCAGCGCAAGAGGGCGGTTCCACTGAAACTATTTCAGAGGCTCCTGGGGCACATGGCATCTGCAGCCGCTGTTACGCCGCTCGGGTTGCTTCATATGAGACCGCTTCAGCGTTGGCTTCACGACCGGGTCCCGAGATGGGCATGGCAACGCGGCACTTACCGGGTCCCAGTCACCCTGTCTTGCCGCCAGACCTTCAGCCCGTGGTCGGACCTTGCCTTTCTTCGCTCAGGTAGACCTGTTTGTCTCCCCGGACATGTCCCACTGACAGCTGATTTACCTCCAGCGGTAGTGAACACCATCATTTCAGCCAGGGCTCCGTCTACAAGACACGCTTACAGGCTGAAGTCGAACCTGTTCATCGATTGGTGTTCTTCCCGCCGGGAAGACCCCCGTAGATGCCTGATCGCGGTCGTGCTCTCTTTTCTGCAAGAAGGGCTGGAGCGAAGGCTGTCTCCCTCCACTCTCAAAGTGTATGTTGCCGCTATTGCCACACATTAAGATGCAGTAGACGGTAAGTCTGTCGGGAAGCACAACTTGGTCATCAGGTTCCTCAGGGGGGTGAGGAGGTTAAATCCTCCACGCCCCTGCAGTCAGTAGAGCTAAAGTTTCTCTCGTTGGCGTCGAAAAATACTCTGTCAGTTTTGATCGTACAGATAAGAATAAGGTATTGTTTGAAACTGCAAAGGATCTACTTTTATTTCTGTATAGTCATAATAACAACGAAACAATGTGCTTTTCTAAAACAGAGAAAACAAACAGGGTGCGTTCTCTGCCGGCTCTGTCTCTGTCACCTCTCTTCACAGACACGTAAATGAAACAAAATGAATCTCCGCAAATACTTGCCTCAAATATATGAGAAATACTGTATATGTATAGAAAGCTTGAAATGTCTATGAAGTAAGTAAATGAAGTAATGTACATATGAAGTAAATGAAGTCACGTCCAAAACAAATATTCTGTGATAAAGTAATCCGTATGAAACCAAAGCGATGTCCAGTTTTCCCGTCTCAACTCACTATATCTAATCCAGTCACGCCCACGCGCCGATCGCGCTTTTCAGATTCAAACATCCACGTGAGGTGGATGTTTGGGAACGAGGGTTACATACGTAACCGAGACGGTACTACCACGATCATGGCACAGAAACATAGTATGGACATCATTAAAATGGTCCATGTGACATCAGCGGTTCAACCGTAACTTTATGAAGCTATGAGAATACTTTTTGTGCACAAAGAAAACTAAAATATCTTTAACAATTCTTCTCCTCCTTGTCACCCTAGCGCCACTGGCATGAAAAGTCATGATACTCTCTAAAATGGGGTCCTAATGCCGAGTTCACACTGCACGATTTTCAAACTCGTCGGATCGCTGTTGTTTTCACACTGCGTGACTATCTGGGGTAGCATTCAGTCGCTGCTGTGTTCACATTGCACAATGGATCGGCGACAGGGGCTTTCACATTGCACGATTTCACAATAGGAAGAATTGCCGACAACTCTGTCTGATCTGCAAACTACGTTTCACAACAAAACACACGTGAGAAGTGATAAGGAAATAACGCGAGAACCTGCGTGCGTCTGCCCGTTGTTCTCAAGCGAGACTGGAAGTATTAAAAAAATATAGCCAGCAAATGGTCTGTGCGGTGATTTCCAGCTACAAAAAGAAAAACAGATAATGCAGGAGGGAGATTCAGGGAACAGGGATTGTGTTCTGCAAAGAGTGGTAAATAATAATTTTGCAGTAACTGTTATGCTGATGTTGCGGCTGGTCAAGCTTTGTGCTGTATGATATAATTGTACATATTAAAATACTGATATGGTCTATAACTCCTCACCGAACTTCCCTCTGCCCTGTATCTTTGTCTCTCATTGGCTGAAGTTCATCGTGATGTAGTTTTCAGTCAGAAATCATTGCACACAGCGTGATTGTGAATCGCCGACAGCTCCAGATATTTAGCATGCCAAATATTTTGCGGGCGTCGGCGACGTGTCGGCGATTCTCTCAGATCGCTTCTTTGATAATTCACACTGCGCGATTGTCACTCGCGTGAACGAGCTCCGATTTGCCTCCGATGTCGGGCATTTGTCGCCGATTTATCAAAACCTGTCGGCGAGTGAAAAATCTGGCTAAAATCGTGCAGTGTGAACTCGGCATTATTTTATGAATTTTACTTCATAAAATTACGGTTGAACCACTGATGTCACATGGACCATTTTAATGATGTCCTTACTATGTTTCTGTGCCTTGATCATGGAAGGACCCTCGTTGTTTATGCAGGGTCAGAAAGCTCTCGGATTTCATCAAAAATATCTTAATTTGTGTTCCGAATATGAAAAAAGGTCTTATGGGTTTGGAAAGACATGAGGGTGAGTAATTAATGATATAATTTTCATTTTTGTGTAAACTATCCCTTTAAGTTTAATATACAGTTATATTATATACATTTTCAAAATGTTCAAACCTAAAATCAGCAAACTTTTATTTTGGTGGGTTGCTGGGAAGTAAGTAAAGTATATGCACTGCTGGTTTTAGTGCTGCTGAGTGAAGTGTCAGTAAAAGAAATGTAAGTTTCACGTTTTGCTCTGAAACTGGCAGCGCTAATTTACCCAGTGCATTTTTTATTTTGGTCGTGTCTGCGCACCTGTGCACCTCTTAAGTGCACCCCAGTACATTTACATCATAGCACCTGTAGGTTAGCGATGCTCTAGCTCTATCAAGAACTTTTAGTGTCATGGACTTCAATTTCTTTAGACAAAGATATACAAGGCATACTTACATGAGAAAAAGATACACTGGGAAGCCCCTATAAACCAATGAGAGATAAAGAAACAGAATAAAGCATTGATTACAATCAGCTTCAGCTAAATGCAACTCAAGCATGATACATACTATTCACATGGTTGTTAAAATGCATCAAGACTACTTACTGGAGGTCCAGGTGGTCCACGAGGACCTGGAGGTCCCTAATGGAGAGTGAAAAGGACATTTTGATGTTGGTTAAATAGTACCACTTAATTTATCTAAATGTAAAAAGGCTAGTAAGGTTGAAGGGCATTGGGGAAACATACCCTGGGTCCCTGAACACCCTGTTTAAAATAAAAGGAGAAACATAAAATGTTATTTTAGTAGATAACCCTTTTCAACCATGAATTCGCTTGGAAATCACCTAGAATTTGTTCTCGCTAGATTCTTACCATTTCCCCTCTATTTCCTTTGTCTCCTTGTGGTCCCTAATACAAAGAGAGGAAGAGATGGGTGTTTTTCAGAGTATGCGCCTAATTAGAAACTACATGAAGCTACCTTAAGTGACTCATATCATACATACTGGGTTACCACTAGGCCCAATGATACCAACGGGTCCAATGGCTCCTTGCATTCCCTTAAAAGAAGAAACACCTACAGTAGTTGCTGATCAAGAACTCTTCATCGATCTCATTTAGGTTTTCAGGACAGTTCTCACAGTGGTACTTACCATTAAACCTTGAGGACCCTTTGGACCCTGGATACCCACTGGGCCAAGGTCTCCGGGAGGCCCCTGTGAATGACAGAAACACTTTGGTCAAAACTGTTTGGCCTTATAATATCAGAATACAGAAAATCATTACATCACAGCTTTTGTTTGGTTATGTTGCTTGACTAGCTCTCTTAAAGCTGCTTAAAGAAGCTATTTTTCATCTTAAGCTGCAGTGCTTGTACAGCTGAAATGAAATGTCAGCTTGCACTGTTGGCTTGAAGGCTTAGCATTAAATGAGAAGTAAACAATAACTGCTTGCCTGATTAATTGGATTTTGGTGAATCATATAAAGGTGCACAGTTTATACTGTTCATTAATCACAAGACCAGCCCCTGATATATTTCATGTAAGTATCATTAAATATTATTAAACACCTAACAGCTTTACTTAAATAGATTTGATCTGTGGTGTAATCATTGCATCTATCAGTCTTTTTGATAATTTTGGTAAAACAGTAATTAATTTGAATATCCTCAGAATACAGGTGCTGGTCATATAATTAGAATATCATCAAAAAGTTGATTTATTTCACTAATTCCATTCAAAAAGTGAAACTTGTATATTATATTCATTCATTACACACAGACTGATATATTTCAAATGTTTATTTCTTTTAATTTTGATGATTAGAGCTTACAGCTCATGAAAGTCAAAAATCTGTATCTCAAAATATTAGAATATTTACATTTGAGTTTGAATAAATGACCATCCCTACAGTATAAATTCTAGGTATCTCTTGTTCTTTGAAACCACAATAATGGGGAAGACTGCTGACTTGGCAATGATCCAGAAGACGAACATTGACACCCTCCACAAAGAGGGTAAGTCACAGAGGGTCATTACTGAAAGGTGTGGCTGTTTACAGAGTGCTGTATCAAAGCATATTAAATGCAAAGTTGACTGGAAGGAAGAATTTGGGTAGGAAAAGGTGCACAAGCAACAGGGATGACTGCAAGCTTGAGAATACTGTCAAGCAAAGCCGATTCAAACACTTGGGAGAGCTTCACAAGGAGTGAACTGAAGCCGGAGTCAGTGCATCAAGAGTCACCATGCTCAGACGTCTTCAGGAAAAGGGCTACCAAGCCACTTCTGAACCAGAGACAACGTCAGAAGCATCTTACCTGGGCTGTGGAGAAAAAGAACTGGACTGTTGCTCAGTGGTCCAAAGTCCTCTTTTCAGATGAAAGTAAATTTTACATTTCATTTGGAAATCAAGGTCCCAGAGTCTGAAGGAAGAGTGGAGAGGCACAGAATCCATGTTGCTTGAAGTCCAGTGTGAAGTTCCCACAGTCTGTGATGATTTGGGCTGCCATGTCATCTGCTGGTGTTGGTCCACTGTGTTTTCTGAAGTCCACAGTCAACGCAGCCATCTCCCAGGAAATTTTAGAGCACTTCATGCTTCCTTCTGTTGACAAGCTTTATGGAGATGCTGATTTCATTTTCCAGCAGGACTTGGCACCTGCCCACACTGCCAAAGGAACCAAAAGCTGGTTCAATGACCATAGTGTTACTGTGCTTGATTGGCCAGCAAACTCTCCTGACCTGAACCCCATAGAAGATATATGGGGTATTGTCAAGAGGAAGATGAGAGACACCAGACCCAACAATGCAGATGAGCTGAAGGCCACTATCAGAGCAACCTGGGCTCTCATAACACCTGAACAGTGCCACAGACTGATCGACTCCATGCCACGCCGCATTGCTGCAGTAATTCAGGCAAAAGGAGCCTCAACTAAGTATTGAGTGCTGTACATGCTCATACTTTTCATTTTCATACTTTTCAGTTAGCCAAGATTTCTAAAAATTCTTTCTTTGTATTGGTCTTAAGTAATATTCTAATATTTTGAGCTACTGATTTTTGACTTTCATGAGCTGTAAGCTCTAATCATCAAAATTAAAAGAAATAAACATTTGAAATATATCAGTCTGTGTGTAATGAATGAATATAATATTCAAGTTTCACTTTTTGAATGGAATTAGTGAAATAAATCAACTTTTTGATGATATTCTAATTATATGACCAGCACCTGTATAGAAGACATAATTTTACTTCTATAATGCGACATTTCCATGTAAAACAGGATATTTACCTAGAAAAAATATAGGTAGACTCTCTATATGGCAGTTTAAAAATGGGCCTGGTAACATCAGTTAAAAAAGGACATGGAGGAAATTATTACATTTTGAAGAAAGATTGTGAAGACAAACTTTTTTTTTAATTTGGAACATTTAGATTAATCATTCACTTATATTAAAGGTCCCATGACATGCTGCTTTTTGGATGCTTTTATATAGGCCTAAGTGGTCCCTAATACTGTATCTGAGGTCTGTTTGCCGAAATTCAGCCTTGGTGCAAAATTTCAGCCACTATGAGCCAGTCCCACAATGAGCTTTCCTTAGGACGTGCCATTCTGTGTCTGTAGCTTTAAGGATGAGAGAGGCGGGGCAAGGTGGAGGGTGGGGGTGTGGCCTTAACCAGCTTGCGCTACCATGCGCTAATGTTGACAGTGGATGTATCGCAATGCCTCATAGACACGCAGTCATTCAAGCTTTTCAGTTTGACCCAGAATCTGATCAGCGGCTACAGCAGGACGTCTCCGAATGGTTAGTTTAAAATATTGTGTCTGGATGCGGTACTTTAGTTGGTTTGTTTATGTATGCTGTTTCAGTTATTATCATGTAGCTAATGCTAGCCATAGGCTCGGATGAAGGAACTAAAAAAATACTTTGGTGTTCATTTGTACATCCAAACACTGAGCAACTGCCATGCTTCGCTCGTTTGCAAGCCATGATGTCTCTCGAGGAAAAAAAAATATTGTGCTCGCGTCGCATGGTAGTAGCTCATTTTCTCATGGGCGTGCAAAGCAGAGAAAGGGGAGGTAACCTTTCCCCGTATGACGACATAAAGGGAAGATTCCAGATTGGGCCATCTGAGCTTTCATTTTCTCAAAGGCGAAGCAGGATACCCAGGGCTCGGTTTACACCTATCGCCATTTCTAGCCACTGGGGGACCATAGTCAGGCTAGGGGAACTCATATTAATGTTAAAAAACCTCATAAAGTGAAATTTTCATGCCATGGGACCTTTAAAGAAAACAGGATGAATTTTGATCATAAAAACATAAGTTGACTTTATATGCTAACGGTGGTGCAAGAAGAAAGTTTACCTTTGGTCCAAATATTCCAAAAACTCCAGGAAATCCCTCTTCACCAGTATCACCCTAAAGAAAAATATAAACAGATGATAAATAGATGAAAAATATAAACAGATAACAGTAGTAGAATGGCATATGCCATTATTCTTCAGGAAGTGTTAAAGAAATGTATTGTCATTGATTCATCAACTGTTAAATAGACTGAAAACATGCACATATGCTACCATTTAGAAAGTTTAGGGCCAAATTAATACTTTTATACAGCAAAGATGCAATAAATTAATCAAATGTGACAGATCAAATGAGACATTTATAATGCATTTATAATCATGGCTTCTACATACGTATTAAACAGTGCAACTGTTTTCAGTAAGGATAATAATAAGAAACATTACTAGAATGATTTTGGAAGGACTAAGTAACACTGAAACTCAAACTACATTAGTATTACATAGAGCTGTGTGAGAGGTTACTCCTCTACTGATTTTGGCAATTATTTTCTTTGTTTTATTCTCCAAGGTCCATAATTTAAACAAAAAGAGATCACTAGAGCAACATTCATTGGCGTGTTTGTCATATTTGAAATGGATCAATAGTCAGAGAAGCAATACTTACAGGTTGCCCTTTGACCCCTCGGTCACCCTGTTTTCCAGGAAATCCCATTCCCCCATTAAATCCTCTTTTGCCTGAAGGTCCAGTTTGGCCAGGGATGCCCCTTTCACCCTAAGTCAGAACATAGAGAAATATTTAAGCTAAAACCAGCTAATATTGTTATAGATGCAGATAATGAAGACACACAAACTTAAAGGACAGGTCACCATATATCCATATAAGCAAGGTACCTTTGGCCCAAAAGAGCCTTGAATTCCTGGCAGACCTGGTACACCTGTGTTTCCTTGAGGACCTGGTTTTCCAGGCAGACCAACCTCCCCATCACTTCCATGCTCACCCTAATGTGCATAACAAGGGAAAAACAAACCAAAACATCACAAACAACAAAACGTACCTGGGCGATTTCAAGTGTTACATTGAGAACATTTAGAATTACATTCATTGTCTTACTGGCATTCCTTTAGCTCCATCTTTCCCAAGGGCTCCTTCTACCCCAGGATCACCCTCAAGACCCTCACGACCAACAACTCCTCTGGGGCCAGGGAGACCAACAGGACCCTGTGAGAGAAACACAACTGTTTATTTTAACATCAGCTGTAGGTTCTGTCGTGATGTAAGAAACTTACTTACAGGGGACCCTTGATTTCCAGATTCACCATGTGGACCGTTTTTGCCTTTTACACCCTAGAAAAAAAAGTGATTCAGTTGAGATGGATATAATATGATTTAAAATAGAATCCATATTTGTGCATTATATTTAAACAAAACAAAATTCACAATATATTTGTCTTTACATGGTAAAGTCTTACTTTATTGCCTTTGGATCCTTTAGGCCCTGGAAAACCTTTTGGCCCTGCATTTCCCTGTGGTTATAGACAGAGAAAATAAGATGAAGAAAATATATATTTTATAGCTCAGTTTAAAGCAGGGTTATTATTGTTAATTAAAACTAAAATGAAAACTAAATCCATAAAAAAATACTTTGAATACTTTTAATAAAATAAACATGAAATAAAATTAAATATAACTGTCATGAATCTAGTCTGCACTTCCATTCACCCTCCACTAGAGGTCACCCGCTCACTACATGGACTTGCACACCACACATCACATGGACTCCAATTCCCATCATCCAACACTGATCACAGCTGTCACCAATCACTCATTGCATCAATCACACGCACACCTGATCCCACGCACACACTATTTCAACCCTGGACATTCTCTCCCACGTTGCCGAGTATTATATGCGTTTACCGCTCCCATAGCCGTAGCTACTCTACCGAGCCCCTGTTGTTTTCCTAGTTTTCCCTGCCTGTTTGGTTTGTGTTTTCCGTGTTTGTTCTAGCCCGTGTTCCTGGATTATCTCTCTGCCTTGCCCTCTGGATACTGTTGCCGATCATCGACCTTCGCTTGCCCTAGGATTACTCTTTGTCTTGTCCCTGCCATACCTGTTTGCCATTGTTTCGACCCTGCCTGTACGACCACGTCTCTGCCTAAATAAAGCTTGCACATGGATCCGCACGACTCACGTCTCGTCAGCCATGTTACAGAATACTCGGCCACACGAGGATCCAGCAGTTTTTCCAGCAATGGACCCTGGTCAGGTATGGATCCATTCAACCAGCTGCTCGATCTACGACAGGCGAGTTCATCCATTGAAGAGTACGTCACTCAATTCTGTGAGATAGCTTATATGATTCCATTTGAAGAGGTTGTATTAAAAGACATTTTCTGTTTTGGATTGAGCGAGCCAATCAAGTCATGTTTACCTGAGGGGAAATTCAATTGTAGTTTAAGGGATTTTATGAACTATGCTTTGCTGTGTGCTGGCTCCTTGTTTACTGTGGGTGTCGCGGAGGAGGAACGTGACGTCACGTCTGTGACTGAAATGGCAGACGTACCAGTGTGCACTCACAGAATGGCAGCCACAACCACACCCCGTCATGTCATTGCTGTCATTCATGATCCAAGTCACGTCTCCGCTGCTCGTCCAGAGTCACAGCAGCACGTCTCCGCTGCTCGTCCAGAGTCACAGCAGCACGCCTCCGCTGCTCGCCCAGAGTCACAGCAGCACGCCACGCTGCTCGCCCAGAGTCACAGCAGCACGCCACGGCTGCTCGTCCAGAGTCAAAGCACGCCTCAGCTGTTCACGCCACGGCTGCTCGCTCAGAGTCACAGCAGCACGTCTCCGCTGCTCATCCAGAGTCACAGCAGCACGTCTCCGCTGCTCGTCCAGAGTCACAGCAGCACGTCTCTGCTGCTCGTCCAGAGTCACAGCAGCACGTCACGGCTGCTCGTCCAGAGTCAAAGCACGTCTCAGCTGTTCACGTCACGGCTGCTCGTCCAGAGTCACAGCAGCACGTCACGGCTGCTCGTCCAGAGTCACAGCAGCACGTCACGGCTGCTCGTCCAGAGTCACAGCAGCACGTCACGGCTGCTCGTCCAGAGTCACAGCAGCACGCCACGGCTGCTCGCTCAGAGTCACAGCAGCACGCCACACCTGCTCGCCCAGAGTCAAAGCACATCTCAGCTGTTCACGTAACGGCTGCTCGCCCAGAGTCACAGCAGCACATCACGGCTGACCTTCCAGAGTCACAGCAGCCCGTCACGGCTGACCTTCCAGAGTCACAGCAGCCCGTCACGGCTGACCTTCCAGAGTCACAGCAGCCCGCCACGGCTGACCTTCCAGAGTCACAGCAGCCCGCCACGGCTGACCTTCCAGAGTCACAGCAGCCCGCCACGGCTGACCTTCCAGAGTCACAGCAGCACGCGTCACGGCTGACCTTCCAGAGTCACAGCAGCCCGCCACGGCTGACCTTCCAGAGTCGCAGCCCGTCACGGCTGACCTTCCAGAGTCGCAGCCCGCCACGGCTGACCTTCCAGAGTCACAGCGCCACGCCTCCGCTGACCTTCCAGAGTCACAGGGTCACGTCCGGCTGACACACCCAGATCATCAAGGTCAGTCCTTCATTATCCCAGTCTGATGTCTAGTCTGAGGGATGTACCGCTGGTGTCTGCACGCGCAGCTGGTATCCCCAAACTCACTCACTCTAACCCTCCTGTTCCTGAACTGATTCCCCTGTCTGAAACGCTTCCCTGATGGGGATCGCATTTTGGTGTGTTTGGGCTGCATACACCACCACAGAACTCCCAGAGGTGGCGGCGTCCACTATGATGTCTCTAGAGGTGGCGGCTGACGCTGCAGAACCTCCTGAGGTAGTGGCGCTCCCTGCCGTGTTCCCTGAAGTGATGGTGCCCGCTGCAGTTTCTCCAGAGGTGGCGGTACATGCTGCAGAACCTCCCGAAGCGGCGGTGCTCACTTCAGCTCCTCGTATGGTGGTGGCGCCCAGCAATGAACTCTCATTCTGTTGTGTTACGGTCGAAGAGACCATTACTGAACTCTCCCTGTGTCCTGTGTTTAACACTGTAGAACCTCCAGAGGTGGCGGCAACCGCCGCAGAACCTCCAGAGGTGTCAGCGGTATCAGTCAATGAACTCTCGTGCTGTCCTGTTCCGGCCAAGGAGGCCGTCCCTGAACTCTCGTCCTGCCCTGTCATGGCTATGGAGGCCATCTACGAATCCTCGTCCTGTCCTGTCGCAGCCAGAAGGGCTGTTCCTGAACTCACGTTCTGTCCTGTCACGGCTATGGAGGCCGTCAATGAACACTGGTTCTGTCCTGTCACGGCAAGGGAGGCCGTCAATGAACACTGGTTCTGTCCTGTCACGGCTATGGAGGCCGTCAATGAACTCTCGTTCTGTCCTGTCACGGCTATGAAGGCCGTCAATGAACTTTCTGTGTTCCCTACCTCAGTCCTTGTGTCTGTGCATGTTCTGTCTCCTCCTTATGTCTCCATTCTCCCTAGGTCCCAGGCTCTGCTGTGGGTTCCTGATCCGTCGTGGTGGTCTTCGGGTCCGTCTGCTCCGCTCTGGTGGTCTTCTGCTCCACCTGTTCCACCCGCTCCGCTGTGGTGGTCCACTATCTGGCTCTGGTGGTCTTCTGCGCCGCCCTGGTGGGCTCGTGCTCCATCTGCGCTGCCGTGGTGGTCTGCTGTCGGGCTCTGGTGGTCTTCTGCACCGCCGTGGAGATCTTTGGGTCCGCCTTGGTGGGCTCAAGTCCCGCCTGCTCCGCCCTGGTGGGCTCAAGTCTCGCCTGCTCCGCCCTGGCTTCCTGCTCTGCCGGCTCTACCTCGGTCCCAGATCACTCCGCTTCAACAAGGACCTGGCCTCCATCCTCCCCTGTTCCGCCTCCGCTCCACCTCCCTCCTGGATTAAAGACTGTGTGAGCGCCTGGAAGCCGCTCTTAGGGGGGGGGCTCTGTCATGAATCTAGTCTGCACTTCCATTCACCCTCCACTAGAGGTCACCCGCTCACTACATGGACTTGCACACCACACATCACATGGACTCCAATTCCCATCATCCAACACTGATCACAGCTGTCACCAATCACTCATTGCATCAATCACACGCACACCTGATCCCACGCACACACTATTTCAACCCTGGACATTCTCTCCCACGTTGCCGAGTATTGTATGCGTTTACCGCTCCCATAGCCGTAGCTACTCTACCGAGCCCCTGTTGTTTTCCTAGTTTTCCCCTGCCTGTTTGGTTTGTGTTTTCCCGTGTTTGTTCTAGCCCGTGTTCCCTGGATTATCTCTCTGCCTTGCCCTCTGGATACTGTTGCCGATCATCGACCTTCGCTTGCCCTAGGATTACTCTTTGTCTTGTCCCTGCCATACCTGTTTGCCATTGTTTCGACCCTGCCTGTACGACCACGTCTCTGCCTAAATAAAGCTTGCACATGGATCCGCACGACTCACGTCTCGTCAGCCATGTTACAAAACTTACTAGATTTATTTTTTAAGCTATTTGTCAAGGCAACATTTTTAATTTTACTTTAGTTTAAGCAACTAAATAAACTAAAACTTCATAAAAACTACACAGACATATTTAAAAACTAATAAACAAATAATAAAAAACGAAAAATCACAAAAAAATTTAATAAAGTTAAAATAAGAACAAAATGCCAGAATAAAATCTAATTCAAAATATTAATAAAACTATAACAGTATAAAGATGTCATTATTGGAAGATCACTCACAGGGAGTCCAGGAGCCCCTGGGCTTCCTCTTTCCCCATGAACACCTTCGTGACCCTTGAGATTTACAAATTGAGATTCAAAATTGACATAGAATGTATATTTAATTAGTGATCTATTTTGGAATTGTCTAAAAATATATTTCTAAAATCAAAACTCACTGGGTATCCAGGGTCACCTGGCTGTCCCCTTTCTCCTCTGTTGCCAACAGGTCCCTAAACCCCAGTGAAATCCAAACATATTGATCAGGTTGGCATCCAGAATTCTCCCAAAACAAGGCCAAAATGTGTAGTAAATCTAGTGGACTGACTCACGATGTCACCTAAAGGACCAGGTGGACCTTCAACCTTCCCGTCGTCACCTGGCTCTCCCTGAAAAGTATAGAAATTGATTTCAGTATTGATTTCTGGATTTTTCAATCTGGTATAAATTTGACCTTGTGCTATAGATCTGCTAAGGTTACATTAATTCCAACATTCATATGGATTTTTGGAAAAAGACTATTTGTTTTTATTATGCCAATGCAGAGAACACTCCTTTGTTAAATGAGCTTCTAGTTATAAGGCCTTTTATTTTTTTTACCTTTTCACCTTTTGGTCCTAGGAATCCCATTGGACCTTGTGGTCCTTGATGACCCTGCAGTAAATGAGGAAATAAAAGAAGAAATAATGGAGTATGGAACCATTTGAGCGCTTAAAGACAAGTCAACTAGCTCTAACAAGCCTTATTAACTTAAGAACCTCACATAATATAGAGCAGCTGTTTTGGTTTTGTACCATTTTATGCTGAGGTAAAATAAAGTCTTATAAGGCACGTTTATGTTAAACAACACTTACTTCATATCCCACTAAACCTGGTTCTCCATGCTGACCCATTTTTCCCAGAGCACCCTGAAAATGATAGCCAAGGGATCAGAGTTAGCTTCAGATAGCATAATCAGAAACTGCATTCTTGCCTAAACAAAACACAATTAAAAAAAGGGTCTCTACAATATTTTCTTTGGTGTATAATAATATACGTAACAGCATTTTCTGTGGTTTGTTGATGATGTAATACGAGATGGTTAAAATATATCACTGGCAAAGGAAAGGCTATTTCAGAGAAAAGCGTTTGTAATTATTTCTTTCTTCTTACAGAGACATCATTAGACCTTTGTAATCAATGGACCTTATGTCATTTTGGTTTGCAAAACTCTAATGTTGAACATTCAAAAAATATTTTTTTTACCATAAACCCAGTAGTTCCTCTGCTTCCTTTTGGCCCGATGAAACCCATGGCACCTTGTTCTCCCATTGGTCCAGTCTCGCCAAGGTGACCCTGGTGACCTTTGCTGCCCTGAAATGAAATTAAGCATTATTTATACTCTACATATGGAAGCACACACACACACACACACACACGTTTGTTTTTGTGAAAAGTGGGGACATCCCATAGGCGTAATGGTTTTTATACTGTACAAACTGTATGTGCTATTGCCCTACACCAACCCTACCCCTCACAGGAAACTTTTTCGGATTTTCAATACACTCCAAGTGTTTTGAAAAGTGGGGACATGGAGTAATGTCCTGAAAAGTCACCTTCTCCTTGTAATACCTATGTCATACCCTTGTCATTATACAAATTTATGTCCTCATTTGTCACAAAAATGCGCGCACACACACACACATACACACACACACACACACACACAGATATCTAATGATAAGTACTGAGAGTAGTGATGGCTAACCATGTAAACTAAAAATGTCATAAATGAAATACCTTCTCTCCAGGTTTTCCCCTCTCACCAGTTTTTCCAGGTTTGCCCTCAGGGCCCTGAAATTACATTACAGAGTTGACACACTGCAAAAATGAATAGAGAGACATCTCTGAATGAACACATTCAGTCTGACTTATGACTTTAATCATTCGGAACTATCACAAGGAGGTGTAGTTTGTCTTTGCTGTCATCCAACATCACTCAGTCTTCAATAAAACCTTAAAGCATGTGCTATGAGCAATAAAGTGCTCTAGAGTAATAGTTTACACCAGTCCTGCTGAGAAACTGCTGAAACCAGCTTAAAGTGTTCAAAACTGATCTAAAACGTGCTACAAATAAAAAAAAAGGCAAACCAAACCTAGCAGGCCTAGATTTGCTCGATTTTTTTCAGAATTGAATAGTCAGCAAAATATCACAACTATTTATTTTTCACTGATAAATCCACAAAAACAATAGCACTGTGAGTGTGATACACATGAAAACCTTGACAAAATGATCTTTGATATCGAGCATGTACAGTACCTTGACACCTGTTAAGCCAGGATCTCCGACATGGCCTTCTGTTCCTTTAAATCCGATGGCTCCTTTTTCACCTGTTTCTCCTTCCATACCAATGTCACCCTTTTCACCCTAGAGACAACAACACCTATTGAAACTTAATAAAATCCAAAGCAAATAAACATAACGTCTACTAACATTTTTAAATAAAGTGATCATGCTTAAATTAAAAAATTTGGTATTTTTCTGACCTTAGCTCCATCAGGGCCACTCAGACCAGCCTCCCCATCAAGCCCAGGGTCACCCTAAACAAGAACTTCATTAAAAAAAATTCACTGAACTACTTTAAAAAGACACAAATGTGGACTTTAATCAGGGTAGATGCCATATTTAGCGTCACACAAATGAAAACAAAGCAGTGAAGGACAAATGTGTCGAGTTTCTAGGTTGCATCTAATAAACCATCCCTTGTGAAAAAGAAGTACACTTTAGTCATACTTTTAAAAAGAGTACTTGTTACGGAAATAATACATTTTTGACAAACAGATAAATGAAATCACCAGAATGAGCTTTTTCAAATTGATGATGATCTCTAAAATTAAGCCTTTTTTATCCCAGAAAGATTTGGAAAAGGTTATTCATGCAATTCTGTTTTCGAGATTAGACTACTGCAACTCGCTATATTATCGGGCTCAAATTAAAATGTTAGATAGATTGCAGATGGTCCAAAATGCGGCTGCAAGATAACTCCGGTGTTAAAATCATTGCATTGGTTGCCTGTTTCTTTTAGGACTAATTTTAAAATTGTATTATTTGTATTTAAATCTCTACGTGGTATAGCGCCATCGTATATTGCAGATCTAATTCAGGAACAAAAGCCAACAAGATCGTTATGATCTCAATCACAGAAACTTCTTGTTGTTCCTTGGTCTAAGATGAAAACATATTTTTTTATGATAGCGTTTGATAGGTGCGAAGGTTGCCAGTGCCAGTATGTGTCTCTTTTGTCCTTGCTTAAGAAATATATTTAGATTGTTCTTTAAGGTTTCTCTTTTTATATTTCTTAATTAGATATATGGTTATGATTTATTAAATGTTTTCCTCTCCTAATTGCTTTATTGTTTGTACAGCACTATGGCCAACATTTTTGTTTTATTCACTGCTTTAGAAATAAATTAGAAATAAATAAACTTAATTGTGAACAGAATGTAATTTTTTCGTACACTTAACTGCAATTAAACAAATATGTATTATAATAAAATAAAAATGTATAATTTAAATGTAAATTCAGTTAAATTAGCTGAATTTTCAAGAGCTTTTCTGACCCACTTAAGCAGGACTTAAGTACATCTTTAAATAAATTTGTAATTATAGATTTGTAATAAAGTTGTACATAAAAATAAGTGTACTTCTGTCAAGCACAATAAGATTATTAAAACATGTTTTATAATGTAAAGTTATGTGTATAATGTATTTTTAAAATCTACTTTTAAGATTTGCACATTTAATTAAAGTACATAAGCACCTCAGTGACTGAATGATTGTCACTGAGGTATACAGCAGTGAAACCCACTGAACTGACAATAATGGCATCTCTTCTGAATAAAGTCTATTACTCCTAGCAAAATGAACCTACTCGAGGTCCAATCAAGCCTTGCTCTCCCATATTCCCAGGAGATCCAACAGCACCCTAAAAAGTGTGGAAAAAAGTTAAAACTCAAATTTCAGCATAATTAATTTGTGCTTTGTATAAAACATCTGCATATGATCACAGTAACCTCACTATGGTAAATTTTGGACATGACATCATTACGCAGCCGTTACGCCGCACTAATCAGCATTCAGTACCATGTACAGTATAAGAAAACACAGCAGGTGTTTCACCTTGTCTCCTGGTTCACCCGGTAAGCCTGGCTCCCCATCCTTCCCAGGTAAACCCTGTCACACAAACCAGGAAACTAATGAACATGGAGTGTATCTTACTACAGTCTTTGGTCCCTCACAGCTAAGAAAACATCTGGGAATAATAGATAGGTAATTAGAAACAAAGGGACAATGTGGGACAAAATCTGTTTCTTATTTCGGTTTCATTCGTTAAAGTATTTTAATTAACAAAGCCAAGCTAAGTGTTTTCTAGTGCCACCTGAGGACATTGTAATTGTATACAGGAACCGCAACTAATCTGCCATTGGCTAAATCAGGGCATAAATATAGTTGTTTAGTTAAAAAGCAGTGAGAAGAGTAGGACAGAGCGGTACAATAAGAAGTAACACAGCTGGAAAGTGCTGGAAAAATAGAAAACTGATCTAATACTGCTGGAAGTACAATATGAAATATCAACACATATCTGAAGATTATGTCAAGAATCTTACCACTGCTCCAATCTCACCCAATGGACCTAATACTCCCAATGGCCCTTGAGGACCCTGTTAAGAGACAGAAAACATATGTCTGTGATATTAGCTACTGAAACAATGATACAAATCTGAACACTATTGTTCAAAAGATTGGAATCTTACTGAGTCCAATCTTTTGAACAATAGTGTTCAGATTTGCTATACTGATAAAAAAGACACACACACACACACACACACACATTATTATTATATATATATATATATATATATATATATACAGTTGTGCTCAAAATTATTCATACCCTTGGTAAATATGATCAAAGGTGGCTGTGAAAATAAATCTGTATCATTAATCCTTTTGATCTTTATTTTAAAAAAATTACAAAAATCTAACCTTTCATTGGAGAACAAGAATTTAAAATGGGAGAGAAATCTCATTATGATATGTTTTTCTCTAAAACACATTGGCCACAATTAATCATACCCTTTTATTCAATACGTTTTGCAACCTCCTTTTGTCAAGATAACAGCTCCGAATCTTCTCCTATAATGCCTGATAAGTTTGGAGAACATCTGACAAGAGATCAGAGACCATTCCTTCATCCAGAATCACTCCAGACCCTTTAGATTTCCAGCTCCATGTTGGTGCTTCTTCTCTTCAGTTCACTCATTTTCTACAGGGTTCAGGTCAGAGGACTGGAATGGCCAGCAGAAGCTTGGTTTTGTTCTCAGTGACCCATTTTTGTTTTGGTTTTGATGTTTGTGGATCATTTTCCTGTTGGAAGATCCAACCACGGCCCATTATAAGATTTCTAGCATGGACAGTCAGTTTTTAATTTTTTATATGTGGGTATTTAATTGAATCCATGATGCCATGTGTCTAAAAAAGATGTCCAGGACCTCCAGCAGAAAAATAGGCCCACAACATCAAAAATACAGCAGTATATTTCATTGTACACATGGGGTACTTTTTATCCCAGTGTTCACCAAACCCATATTGAGTATTTGCTGCTAAAAAGCTAATTTTTTAGTTTCATCTGACCATAGAAGCCAGTCCCATTTGAAGTTCCAGTCGTGTCTGATAACTGAATATGCTGGAGTTTGTTTTTGGATGAGCTAGGAGAATTTTTCTTGAAACCCATTTGAACAACATGTGGTAATGTAGGGGCTGATTGATTTTTTTTTTTTTTTAAGGTTTTCTGACCCCGAGACTCAACTAATCTCTGCAATTCTCCAGCTGTGGTCCTTGGAGAGTCTTTAGCCACTCAAACTCTCCTTCTCAACGTGCATTAGGACGATATAGACACACGTCCTCTTCCAGACAGATTTGTATCTTTAGATCTTTAGTTGACTGCAACCTCTTAATTATTGCCCTGATGGTGGAAATGGGGATTTTTAATGCTTTAACTCTTTTCTTACAGCCACTTTCTAAATTTGTGAAGTTCAACAATCTTTTGCTGCACATCAGAAATATATTCTTCGGTTTTACTCCTTGTGATCAATGATTAAGGGAATTTGGCCTTTGTATTCCTCATATTTATAATCTTGTGAAACAGGAAGCCAAGGCTGGACAATTTCATATTCCTAGTCATCCTGGTGTGATAAATGCAAATATGAATGGGAATATACTTCAGAGATATTTTAATCATAATTTCTAGGAGTACCAATATTTGTGGCCATTGTGTACTAGAGAAAAATATTTATTTCCAAATGTGATTTTTTCCCCCACTTTCACTTTCACTTTTTTTTTATTTTTTTTTTACTTCAATTAAAGGTTAGACTTTTTTGAAAATTTTCAATGAAAGATCAAATGGATAAACAATGCAGACTTATTTTCACAGCCTTCTTTGATCATGAATTCAATGAATCCTGTAGAAAAAAAGTTGTGGTTTCTACTCTAGTGAGCAGCACGACTGTTTTCATCACTGATAATAATGTTTACTGAGCATCAAATCAGCATATTTCTAAAGGATCATGTGACACTGAAGACTGGAGTCACATCACAAAAATTACAGGAATAAATTAAATTATAATATTTCACAATATTATGGTTTTTACTGTATTTGATTAAATATTTGCAGCCTTAGTGATTGTTAAAAAAAACATTTTGAAAAATCTTACTGACTCCAAACTTTTCGACAGTGGCGTATGTTATCCTCATATTTATCATTACCGTTTAATGTGGGCTGGCACATCATCTCTATATTTTTTTAAGCAAAGTTTGATGTGATTTTATAGTTTTATTTAAATATTCAATTCAAACATAAAAGAAGATATTCTGAGAAATGTCCAAACAATGGAAGGCAATGGGCACCAAAACTGTTTCGTTCAACAACCTATTTGCTACACCTCTGAAACAACTTTCCAGACCATTTAATAATATTAACCCATAGCCAAATAGCTATGTAGACATTGTTTTTGCAAACTCTTTTCCAAACTTGGCTCCATTCTGGTACGGAACAGTAACATATCACAAATCACTTAATTCCAGATGGATAAAATCAAGTCCTGTTTTTTTTTCTAGTTGAAAATCTTGTTTTACTCAAGAATAAATGCTGCCATTAGTTGTGCCACATCACATTGACATCATCAAACCTGATTTGTCACATGTAAAGGCACCATATTTAATCACATCTGAACAGCGGAGGGGAACAAAGTCAGTTATTGAAGGCTTAAATTTCAGCCTGTTTCAAAAGACTTGGAATAGATGGACTGCTTCATGAACATTTTATGGAGCTTTTTTGTCATTTTGGAGCTTGACAGTCCAAATCCTCATTCATTATATATGAATGATGTACTTACAGGTTCTCCTAAGATGCCCTTTGCGCCAGGAGGTCCTGTTGGTCCTTGAACACCCTAGAAAATGGATATACATATTTAATTTCAAAATGTATAAACTATTTTTTTCCAGTTTATTTATTTATTTTTTTCAAAAACTGTTGAAAGTGTTTATCAAACAATCAATTACTCACAGGAAATCCAGTTGGTCCGGTTTCACCAGTTTCACCAATTTTACCCTATTACACAAGAGAGAATCTCAATGTCTCTGCATCTTGTCACTTGGGCAGTTCCCAGTTCTTTACCCTTAAAAGGTGCATAGTAGTACCATAAGTGTATGTATTACTATCTTACGGGTGCATACAACTACTGTAAGTTACAAATATGCACTCTTTGGGCATAAGGTACAAGGTACAAAGGTGTCCCTTTGAGGATACTGCCCTAGTGACACGCTGTTGTACCCCTAAAGGCACGATTCTTGCACTATTTTTATATATATATTTTTTTTGGACAGTGTCAAAATTTAAGAGATATAAAACAAATAAAACTGTAATTTTACTATTTGTCCACTGAAGCCTTGTTTTCCCAGTGAGCCTTCAGGACCCTGCAGAAAGGGGACAGAACCCAAGACAGTCACCAACTATTTTCCATTGCAACCAAATCAAAATATTTGATCAAACCAAAACCAAGTATTTAGGAAATGTTTTGAGACAACCTTCAATGCACCCTGTTTCCAGCATTGTAAGGTTGATAAAATGTTGTGCTGACAATTTAGATGTGTTTCATATGTTGTTTTGTTCTGTGGTAGGGAAAATGCAGTGCATGCCAGCATGGAGGAAGTCAAGTACTTCATCTTAAAAAATAGCATAGCATTACTACGCTGCTTTCAACACGCACCATTCACTTCATTTTGAAGTTATTGACATATCACAAGGATAAAATTGCAAACAATTACTAAGCTAAATGTTTCAGGATCTCAATATTAAGCTGCCAGTGAAGATTAATATCAAATTAATCATATGCAGCCCTAATTGTGCTTATAAACAATAGTGAAAACAAGGAAACAGTAATGTCTTTGGTCCAAAAAGGTGACTATTAATGATGAAAGTTTAGGACTATTTTCTAATCTGTATCATGACAGTAAGATATTATGCAGTAACTCAGCTCTACAAGAATCATTGCTGAATATTTCACCTTCATTCCCATCACTCCTTTGTCTCCGACTGGTCCGTCTGGTCCCGTCGCACCCTGTATAGAATACAGAGAGGTGCAACTGGCATTATGGAGAAGACACATATGCGTGTAAAAAAAAAAAATTAACCAAACAGCAGAGGGCACACTTGTACAAACAAAGACATTTTGAATTATCAGTGGTGATACTCTGGGTCAAGAGAACAAGTTTACTATTATCACCTAGTGTAATTAACAGATATACAGTATAGCATTAGTCAAAGTTTGACATATAGACAACTAATTCAGAGTAATTTGTATGACTTATGGTCTTGAACGAGTCAAATCTCCAGCTCACCAGGGGCAAAAACCTGAATGAATGCAGCTTTAAAAACTTCTGTGAAACATTAGCCTTTCACATCATGGAAGTTCAGTTACAGTAAAATGGAAAGCTGCCATTATATTTCCATTGTGATGATTCATAAGCCTTATGAAAAATATAGAGCCACAGCTGACTTTGAGGGATTTCTTTGTCTGGAAGGTGGAAACAGTGATCAATGGGGATATTATGATGAATGCAACTGCTGTGGCTCCTGTTGAAGAACAGACGTGTGGTGCTCCTTGCTTTTGAGGGCCAGTGCAACACTGATGCCTCTGTTCTTGTGATCTGATGTCATTCAGCAAACCTTTGTCCTTTCAGGGGTTAATGACAACATTTGGACTGATTGGAATCAGGCCTGGACAGAATCTTGAATCATAAAAGGAGGTCAAAATAAAACATCCTTTAAGGGAACTTTCTGAATCCTGATTCTAAATAACAGCCCTGCCCTTGTTTCAGTGACAATGGTTTGTAGATTTTCAACAAAACTTCAGCTGAATTTGAGTAGCATTTTTCGGTAACACTTTATTTTAAGGTGTCCTTGTTACACGTTACATGTACTTACTATTATAACAACAATAAATTATGTATATTTACATGCAATTAACCCTAAGCCAAACCCTAACCCTAATAGTAAGTACATGTAGTTAATATATATTACTCAGTACTTAAATGTATAATTACACTGTAACAAGGACAGCTTAAAATAAAGTGTAACCCATTTTTCTTTTAATTCTATGCTGATATAGTTACTGCTATGTTACTGTAAAAGTTGTTTTACAATGGTAAAATGTGTATTTTTTGTCCCACTAGCATCACCAAATTGAACTGCAAAACTTATGACTGGTTTCCTGAACATTTTCTGATATTGGTTAGAAAACTGAAATCACTAAAATTCACTTTATTGGTAGTCAATGTTGCTGTTTTCAGCTGATCGGAATGCTCAACAATTGTTATTTACAATAAGACTAGCTGCATTTACAATGAAACTAAACTGCATGTACAAAATACAACAGTAGAGTGAATTCAATTTACTCCACCTGCATAAATTGAACAAAAATAAAGCAAAAACACCTAATGCGCATTCTTTCATCATTTTATAGAATCTTTCCGTATTGTAGAAAAGGTACATTACCATCTTGCAATGTTGCTTCCTAACTCACAAATACAAACTTTCAAGGAGGACTCGAATGCCTCAGAAGATTTAAGTCCAATGAACTTTTAACTTTATTATCAATATTTCAAACTATTTTTAATTTGTCTGTGAGGTGAGAAGACTTTCTATTCCTCAGTAAATTACATGAATATTGGCCTCTAAAGAGCAGTGAGATGAATTGATCTGTCTGTGGGAACTAACAGAACTGAGCATTCTGAAAATGACGAGGCTCAAATCCCAGACCTCCACTTTCTCCATCAGTGGGGTAATTCAGTCCTAACTGCCGTTCATCTTTTGTTTGTTAAAGGATTAATGTTTCATATGTAACGGTGAATTAAGTTTATGAAATGTGTTTTTGTGATGCGAGTAAAGACAGTTATGAGTGCTGAAATTTCTGATGGGAGGCTAGAAAGCTATTAGAGTTTGTATTAACACATTATACCACATGAACTTGTGTGAAATTCATTAAGAGAGAAGCTTCATTGCAAATGTCCACACTAAATCATAGTGGACCCTATTAACTTTCCTAATGCATGTTCCTGGTCTTACTGTGAACAATATATGTGAGCCTGGACCACAAAACCAGTCTTAAGTCGCTGGGGTATGTTTGTAGCAATAGCCAAAAATACATTGTATGGGTCAAAATTATGGATTTTTCTTTTATGCCAAAAATCATTAGGATATTAAGTAAAGATCATGTTGTCATGACTTTGGTCTGATCAGCAAGTTGTTGTGTGTGTTTACTGTTGATCATGTGGGTTTTGTTTTGACAGTTTGCCATGTGCTCGTTGTCTTTGTGGTTCCCCTCCCCATTGTTATCTCATTAACTACCTTAGCTGCCATCACACCTGTGACTAGTTATCCATCTATTCTCCCTCTATTTAAGCTCCCCTTGTGTGTAGTCTTGTAGTCTGATCGTTGTGGTGTGAACACACTACGCTTTGCTCGTGACCTACTTTCAATTTAGTCGTGTTTTGTCCTGCCGTGTTTTCCTAGGCTCCAAGTTCAGTTTAGTGCTTACAGTTTGATTTCTCGTCTGTCCCCTCTCTGCCTCTCGTCTCTCCAATTCTCTGTTCCCAAGTTCCTGTTCTGGCGTTCCCGGAGCTGTGTCCTGTGGCTTCCTCCCTCGCGGCGCGCTCAAAAGGGAACTCTCCACTCTGACGTTGCGTCAACACCGACACCGGGCCTGTGGGCACTGATCTCCCTATACATTATCCTCCCTGCCTCGTGGAGTGACTGGAGGCTTGATTGGACTGATCCCTTCTTCCTGTCCCCATTCTCTGACCTGAATTGTGGCTCCCGGCCCTCCCGGCCGAGTTTTGTGTTTTGAGACTTTAATAAATATTTTGATGCAACCTGCAAGTGAATCCGTGTTTTTCCCTGACAGAACGATCAGACCAGTATGGATTCAGCAGGAGCAGACCCAGTCAGGACTGCTGTGACACAACAGGGCATTCTCCTTGGCCAGCATTCCATCCAGTTAACCGCCGCTTCAAGGGAGGTTGAACTACTAACAGCCCAGGTAGCTGAACTCAAGGTACGGGTACAGGAACTCCAGCAGTTGGCCCTGGCCAGCCGATCTGCTGCCTCCCTCGTCCGTTCTCCACCCCAGGCTGAGCCAGAACCACACGCTAACAGTCCTCCGCCCTACGATGGAGATCCAAATTCGTGCCGGGCCTTCCTGTCCCAGTGCTCCTTGGTCTTTGCACTCCAGCCTCGCCGTTACGCCACAGAGGAGTCTCAGGTGGCATTCGTGATCACCCTCATGAAGGGGAGGGCCCGTGATTGGGCTACTGCTGTGTGGGACGCTCGTGCCTCATTCTGTGCCACATTTCAGGATTTCCGAGCCGAAATGATTAAGCTGTTTGACTGATCTGCTCAGGGTGATGAGGCAGCCTCCCAGCTAGCGCGGTTGAATCAGGATGGTTGCTCAGTCATGGACTATTCCATCCACTTTAGAACACTGGTGGCCGCCTGCGACTGGAATGAAGCTACTCTGCGCGCTAGGTTTCGGGAGGGGCTGGATGATGAGATCCAGGACGAGATTGTTACTCACGAGCTGCCTCGTGATTTGGACTCCCTCGTGGAACTGGCTCTGCGTGTGGAGGGGCGTCTTCAGCGTCGCTGTCAGCGGTGGACTGCCCGACCCTCCTGGACATTGGGCGAGGGGGCGCCCAGTTCTGCCCTTACCTCCTCACCTTCTGTAGCTGACCCGGAGCCCATGCAGGTGGGACGTCTACGTCTCACAGCCAAGGAGAAGCAGGATCGACTGGCTCGAGGTCTCTGCCTGTATTGCGGGAAGCCTGGACACAGAGTTGGTGCAGCACAACCCTCATGTGGATTGGTTGGGAAACTCTGTGTTATCTTGGAGTCAGTCCTGTCTTGCTGCTTGTTTAGGTGCTGCCTTGTCTCCTGGCTCTTTGTCTTCTGTGTTTCAGGTGGCAGCTGATCTCTCCGGAGTCCCGGCGGAGTACCACAATCTTTGCCGGGTCTTCAGTAAGTCCCGGGCCACGTCCTTACCACCTCACCGGCCGTACGACTGTGCCATCGATCTCCTCCCAGGCACTTCTCCACCTCAGGGGCATTTGTACTCCCTGTCTGGTCCTGAAAGAGAGGCCATGGACAAGTATATTAAAGAATCCTTAAATGCCGGCCTCATCCGTACCTCTTCCTCACCTGCTGGCGCTGGGTGGGCTCCCTGCGGCCCTGCATTGATTATCGGAGCCTAAATGACACCACCATAAGAATATCCTTTGCCTCTGATGTCATCTGATTTTGAATTGTTACAGGGAGCCAAGGTCTTCACAAAGTTAGACCTCCGCAATGCCTACCATTTGGTCCGTATTCGTGAGGGGGATGAGTGGAAGACAGCCTTCAATACCCCTACGGGACACTTTGAATACCGGGTCTTACCCTTCGAGCTTACTAATGCCCCAGCTGTCTTCCAGGCCCTGATCAGTGATGTGTTGAGAGACATGGTAAACAGATTTGTCTTTGTGTATCTCGATGATATCCTCATCTTCTCTCCCTCCTTGCAGGTACACACTCAACATGTTTGTCAGGTGCTACAACGGCTGCAGGAGAACCAGCTCTATGCCAAGGTCGGAGAAGTGTGTGTTCCACGCCAAGTCAGTTTCGTTCTTGGGGCATATTATTTCAGCGGAGGGGATCAAGGCTGATCCTGCTAAGGTAAGGGCCGTAGCCGAGTGGCCAACCCCTGACTCTCGGAAGGCGCTGCAGCGGTTCTTGGGATTCGCCAACTTCTATAGGCGATTCATCCGGAACTTTAGCCTGGTTGCTGTACCGTTCAGGTGGAATTCTCAGGCTCAGGAGGCCTTTGATGTTCTTAACCCTCTGGGGTCGACAAACGCGTATACGCGTTTTGAGGCAGATTTTCCTGATAAGGCCGAAATGAGCTTTAATTACTCTGCCATTTTTGATCGTACAGATAAGAGCAATACACCATTCGAATCTGTAAGGGGTCTACTTTTATTTGTCTCCGCGAACTGCTTTTTGAAGCACGTCACTAAAATGAACTGTAACTCAGCAAATACTTCACACAGAGACATGAGAAATATATCTATAGAAAGATTCTAAAGATTCTATAACATGTCTACTGTTAAATGAAGTAAGTCTTACCGAAAACAAATATTCTGTGATAAAGTAATCCATATGAAACCAAGGACATGTCCAGTTTTTCCGTCTGGTCTCATTATCTCTAATTAGGTCACGCCCATGCGCTGCTCGTGCTATTGTTATTACAAATCTCCACGCGAGCCACGCTGCATGTAAACGCCCACACCACCGTAAACAAAGCAGAAACGCGTTCATCTCGGATACTTTTCAGTTTTGGAAGAACACGCTGTGAGGAATAAGCCTTGTATTTACCTCAGAAACGCGCTGAGAGGAAAAAGCTTTGTTTACCTCACAAACCGAACGGGAGTGCAGCTGGAGCCGGCGGAGGAGGAGATATTTTATACCGAGTAAGTAATGTTTCTTATTGGCATTCGATAATGTGTTGTTGTGACAAAGTTGAAGGCATTTACTAGGTGAACTTTTCCCAAACTATAACTCCAGAATAAAATGTGAACAAATAAAATAGACAACCTTTCATTGCATTTAAATGTTGCGCGACGTGAGGATAGTTATATGTTCTATAAAAAATGATGTAAAAGTAATGTCTAAGAAAGTTTAGACCAATCTTTACTGTGAAGTAGCCTACTCTGTTTGTAAATACCTGCTCAAACATGTTTATAATAAGCTTAACAATAATAATTTAGTTTATCAGTTATAAAATGTTGTTTTTGTATTGTATGATAATTCAAATAAAATCACGTGGGCAATATTGGTGATTGCTAATGTTATGTAGTTGCTCCTGATAAGCCTATCAACATGCTCACTTATTTATTAATTTTAGTGGGGGGGGGGGGTGCTTTATTTATTTTGAATAGTAACAATATGTAGGCCTATATATTATAATAAATATAATGTACTGTTTTTGCTGTACTTTGGATCAAATAAATGCAGGCTTGGTGAGCTGAAGACACTTCTTATAAAAAAAACATTACAAATCTTACTGTTTAAATAATTTGACTGGTAGTGTATGTATTGTCACCATGTTTGCTTTGTCTTTGTCCGTTCATTGTGTTGCTCACGTCTGTTTTGTGTTTTCTCATGCAGTTTCTGCTGTCTCCCGTTTTCCTGGGTTCCAGTTTCCTGCCACTATTTTGGATATTGCACCCACGATGTCTTGACTCTTCTGTTGTTTATTTGTTTGTTTGTTCCTAATAAACTGTTTAACTGCACTCGCAAGTGAATCTCAAGTTATTTTATGTGATAGTTATATGTATACACATTTCTTTTTTCCTCACATTCTTTCTTGTAACTCTTCTCTCTCAGTCACACACCTGACTCAATGGCTCATTATGGAGCTCATTATGCGGGCCTTTGTCTTCTCAGGTGTCAGTCACCGCATTATCCAGGATAGGTCACGCCCTCTCGCATAGACCCTTTCTACTTAAAAAGTGACTTAGAAAATTTAAATCAATATATTGTTTTCTCTGAATGAGTGAGTTAGATTATTTAGATTATTATTTTCAGATCATTTTGAAGCAAATATTCTATGCTACAAGATCCAGTTCTCAAAAGTCTTGTGAACAAATGTTCTGTATGTGTTTTATGGCCTTATTTCAGTTACTTTAAAATTTTAGTTTTTTTCAAAGCACGCATAAACGTTGTTTTCTCAAAAACACAATCACGTACGTACATGCTGCTCACATATTATTGTAGCCCAGTTTGTGCTGAATAGTGTTTTTAGACTTTAGTCATTAAAATGTTTATAAGCAACTGAAAAAAGCACAAATGTCAGGGCATGTCAAAACTTCTCTGGAGCCACAAAACACCCTCAGACCCCAGAGGGTTAAGTCCCGTTTCATCTCTGCTCCTGTTCTTTGTCTTCCAGATCCTGAACGGCAATTTTTTGTCGAGGTAGATGCCTTTGAGGTCGGGGTAGGCGCGGTTCTGTCCCAACGGTCCCCTAGAGATGAGAAGGTGCACCCCTGTGCGTTTTTCTCTCACCGCCTGAGCCCTACAGAACGAAATTATGACATAGGTAACAGGGAGCTGCTGGCAGTCAGGCTGGCTCTGGGGGAGTGGCGCCATTGGTTGGAGGGAGCAGCGCAGCTCTTCTTGGTCTGGACGAATCACAAGAACTTGGAATATATCCGTTCGGCCAAGAGGTTGAATGCTTGGCAGGCCCGCTGGGCACTCTTCTTTGGGCGGTTTAACTTCTCCCTCTCGTATCGGCCGGGTTCCAAGAACACTAAGCCTGACGCCCTTTCTCGTCTGTTCGATGGTCCTGGGAGGGATGTGGCTCCTGACACCATTCTCCCCAAGGGGGTGGTGGTGGGATCCCTCTCTTGGGATGTCGAGCGGCGGGTAAAGAAGGCCGTGCGGGAGGCCCTGAGGAGGTGTCCAGAGGGTCGGTTATTTGTGCCGGCTGCGCTGCGTCCTGAGGTCCTCCGGTGGGGTCACGAGTCCAGGGTAACCTGTCATCCAGGGGTTCGGAGATCGCTGGCCACCTTCCGTCAGCGATTCTGGTGGCCATCCATGGCCCAGGATGTCAGGCAGTTTGTGTTGGCTTGCTCAGTGTGTGCTCAAAATAAGACTTCTAACCAGTCTCCTGTTGGTCTGACCACAATTTGTCTCCCGGTTTTGGAAAGAGTTCTGTAGACAGATCGGGGCCTCAACAAGCTTTTCTTTAGGTTTTCACCCTCAGACCAATGGGCAGTCCGAGCGAGCCAACCAGGATCTCGAGAGAGCTCTCCTCTGCCTGGCATCACATAGTCCGAGCTCCTGGAGTCAGCAGCTACCGTGGGTCGAGTATTCCCACAATTCCCTTCCAGTAGCGTCCACAGGTATGTCTCCCTTTCAATGTTCCATGGGTTACCAACCACCTCTTTTCCCTGCTCAGGAACCCGAAGCTGCGGTCCCGTCTGCCTTAGCCTTCGTCTGTCGGTGTCGCCGCACCTGGAGGAGGGCTAAGGAGGTCTTGGCCTGGGCTTCCAGATGGACCAAAGCAGCGGCTGATCGCCACAAGACTCCTGCTCCTCAGTACGTGTGTGGTCAGAAAGTATGGCTTTCCACCAAGGACCTGCCTCTCCGGGTGCCTTCTCATAAGCTGGCACCCAGGTTCATTGGGCCATATCGCATCACCAAGGTTCTGAGTCCAGTGGCAGTGCGGCTCAAGCTCCCTCACACGCTTGGTCGGTTTCACCCTGTCTTTCATGTATCCAGGGTTAAGCCTGTGTTTCGTTCCCCTCTTCACCCTGTTGGTTCTTCCCCGCCCCCCCCCCCCCCCCCCCCCTCGTATAGTAGATGGTACTCCAGTGTACACTGTGAGAAAGCTCTTTGACGTTAGACGGCATGGTCGGGGTTTCCAGTTTCTGGTGGACTGGGAGGGGTACGGTCCAGAGGAGAGGAGTTGGATACCGGCCCGGGACATTCTGGATCAGACTCTGGTCGAGGACTTCTGCTGGCAACGGGGTGAGCCCCTCCTGGGTGCGCCAGGTGGTTCTTCTGGGGGGGAGGTACTGTCATGACTTCGGTCTGATCAGCAAGTTGTTGTGTGTGTTTATTGTTGATCATGTGGGTTTTGTTTTGACAGTTTGCCATGTGCTCGTTGTCTTCGTGGTTCCCCTCCGCATCGTTATCTCATTAACTACCTTAGCTGCCATCACACCTGTGACTAGTTATCCATCTATTCTCCCTCTATTTAAGCTCCCCTTGTGTGTAGTCTTGTGTCTGATCGTTGTGGTGTGAACACGCTACGCTTTGCTCGTGACCTACTTTCAATTTAGTCGTGTTTTGTCCTGCCGTGTTTTCCTAGGCTCCAAGTTCAGTTTAGTGCTTACAGTTTGATTTCTCGTCTGTCCCCTCTCTGCCTATCATTTCTCCAATTCTCTGTTCCCAAGTTCCTGTCCTGGCATTCCCGGAGCTGTGTCCTGTGGCTTCCTCCCTCGCGGCGCGCTCAAAAGGTAACTCTCCACTCTGATGTTGCGTCAGCACTGACGCTGGGACTGAATTGTGAATTGTGGCTCCCGGCCCTCTGCCCCGGCCGAGTTTTGTGTTTTGTGACTTTATAAATAAATATTTTGAGTTAAACCTGCAAGTGAATCCGTGTTTTTTCCTGACACATGTTCCATGAAGATATTTTGTAAATTTTTTACCGTAAATGTATCAAAACTTAATTTTTGGCTAGTAATATGCATTGCTAAGAACTTCATTTGGACAAATTTAAAGGCGATTTTCTCAATATTTAGATTTTTTTTTTTTTGCACCCTCAGATTCCAGATTTTCAAATAGTTATATCACTGCCAAATATTGTCCTATCCTAACAAACTATACATCAATGGAAAGCTTATGTATTCAGCTTTCAGATTTCGAATTGACACTTAAGACTGGTTTTGTCGTCCAGGGTCACATATCAATGCAGGTTATTGCAAAGAAATTGAAACAAAGTCTAAACAAACTAAAACAAAATTACTCAAGTGTTCTTTTCATGTAGGCTGTGCAAGCAATTGGATGATGTTAACCTAAAGCCAATTAGGTAATAGAAAGGCCAGTTTTCACAATTAATCAATTTCTGAAGGATAAAATCAACCAATCCTATAATTTTTTTTCTCATTGAATATTGTGTTTCTCGTTGAAATATGTCACAATTACAGAAGTAAAATTGGTGCAAATGGTATACATATTGACTTGGAAGAGTTTTTTGAGTGTTCTTATCTGCTGAGAATCATTGACATAATCCAATCTCCAAGCTTGGGACTTTCCCATCAGCACTTGAAGGCTGAACTCTATAGCAACCCCCACAGGTTCCCATTACCCATAAAACCCATAACCTATGACACACGCTAAAACTTGACTTTCACAGTAAATCCAACATGGTCCAAGCTGCTCATGAGTACTGCCACCTCCACAGCTGATGGGAGTCTGTCCTTTGTTTGCCCTCAACTCCCGTGGCTCGCTTTGATTCGGAGCATATCCCTGTGGGTGGCACTGATTCCTTCATTGTGATAGTACTGTTTCACTTCCAAAGAAGTCTAACTGCAGCTGGACTTTATTTTTATAGTTTTTTAAAAACATTATGTGAAGTAGATTTTTTTCCCAATCATTGATAGGTTTGTCCTAATGTTTTGTGTTCGAGCTTTGTAGACATTATCATCATTGTGGGGATAGAACTAAAATACAGGAAATTTGAACGTAAAAGTGGTGTGTAATTTTACAATTTTAATTAGGTTTTAATGGTAATGTAATCAGAGCTGATGTGAAGATACCATGATACTGTCACTGACTGTAAATATAAAGGAAATATAGCCCAGTATAGCTTCCAGTAACCACTGCATTAGCATAATGCAAAACTATCCAAAGATGACAGAACTATATGCCAATGCAAAACTCATTACAGGCCTATGTGAACTTGAATGGCCTCCTCTAAGAAAAAAAATCTTCAGTATACAGTGATAAGTATCTAGAGAGATTACAAAAATATGTTAATGGATAGAGTTGTGAAATGAAGACTTGAATGAGCATAGCTTGAACATTATACTGTTTTACTTACAAAAAGCACATGTTTATGTAACTACCATCATTATTAATAGTCAAAATGATCAGTTCTTACCCTTCTGCCTTTGGGTCCTCTGGTGCCGCTGAAGCCCCTAGACCCAGGAGGCCCCTGGAAACACAGAACAGAGTCCTGAATCAGGCAGCAGGAGAACGTTCCCTGAGAAATTCAGTTAGAGCTGGCAAGAGTCTCTGGCAGGCAAACAAACATCACTTGACCCGATTACAACAGCAGGGTGAAAGCTCTGTCCTTCAAAGGCTGGTGTTTATGTTTGTACTCCGCTGCACTTTTTGCCTTGCTCACAGGGTCATCCGAGTCCCTTCAAAAGGTATTTCCTGCCAAACGCTTGCATGACGTCAACATTTGTGTGAAAAGAGCAAAGAAGTCCAAGAAGTTGTCAGGTTTAATTCGTTAGGATGCTAATTATGCTGGTGTCTGAGTCTATCATCAGTGTGTATGGAGAGCTCTAATGAGAGAATGTAAACAGTGATGTGCAGAGGCAAAATGTTAATTTGATTACTGAATAAAATGAGGCCTGTTATGATGTTTCTGTAGTCTGGATTTACCTAGAAAGATTCAGGCCTGACGACTGCACAAAATGTGGAAATTACAACAGAAAAGTAAGACACGAAACAGAGCTGATTTGTGCTGATGTTACTTTTTGCAGAGACTCTTGGCCAGGGATAAATGAAGTCAGTTTATATATATTGAATAACATTGACTTACTGGTGTACCTTCTGGTCCAGATGGGCCTCTCTCACCCGGGGCCCCTGGGTGTCCCTAAAACAACAATCACAGGCACATCATTATAGAACAAGATATAATCTCTAAAAAACTCTCACTCAGTTGTATTTGTTTTATTGTTCCATTTCAACTGTACTACTGTACACCATTTATTTGTGCAGCATAGAAGAAAGAGCATATATAAGCATGATGTAGCAAACTACACTGAGAACAACTCCTACGTTGTTCGTTGGCAAGCGCTCATAATTAACAATGGAAATGAAGACCGACTATTTTTTTGGATTGCCATGGGCAACAAATACATACAGAAAGTTTTAAGTGTTGTAGGAACTATTGAAACACTGAAATAACAACAAAACTTCTTGGAAAGACTGGAAGGTTGCCGTTTGGAGTTCTATGGAGTGGCTTGAATTTGGTTTCAACTTTGACATTGTTCCCAAACCACTTTGCGCAGCAAATGGCTACAATTTCCTTATGTCATTGAAAGGGAAATGACTCTTGCAGTGGTCTAGCTAATTATCTCATGAATGGAAAATGGCTGATGAGGCATTTTCCCCACATACTACTACTTTCCAACCATTGTAGCTGTGAGCTGTGTGAGTAATAGTGACTGCCCAAGGTTAAGTGGGTATTAGAGTTCCCCTGAGAGCAGAGACGAGATCCAGACTTACTCCTTACCATCGCTCCCTTTTCTCCAGGTGGCCCGGGCAGACCCATCTCACCACGATCTCCCTGAGAGCACAAGAAACACATCTAAGCCAAACAACACAGCAGAAGATAACACTAACATCAAGGAAAGACAACATTGACCATCATACAAAACCAACATAAATGTCTGATGATTGATTTTAAACACATGCCATATATAAACAGGAACCAAGATTAATCTGAATTTAATGATTACACATGGCGGAATGCTGTGAAACGGAATTCTGACCTTTTCTCCAGGAAACCCCACCTCACCGACAGGTCCGATGAAACCAATAAGACCCTATTGTGCACAAAGAAATAAGTAAAACGGAAATCAAAGATTATTAACTCCAGATTAAAACGCATATAAATATACAGAAGTACACGAAAGATCCTTTACCCTCTCACCGAGCATCCCAGGATTTCCAGGAAATCCAGGCTCTCCCTACAGCAAAGGGACAAGATTTGCAATTCAAAAACTCACTTAGATGTTAATGTATTCATTACCAACATAATGACCTCTAATAAAGAGGACTCATTCACACATCATTGGGAACAGAAAAAAAGTAAAGGGTGTTTCTTCAACTATGACACTATATTGCCCATAATTAGGTTTTATCCAACATTAGTGTACTTGTTTACCAAGGAGACAACAGCGTCAGTGAAGAGTTCAGATGAAATAAGACACATGTGATGTGTGAGAACAAGAAAAATTAAGGGCAAATGTTAGAAACATTGTATTTGATTTGTGTTTTACTTCCATTCAAGTTGTAATTTAGTCAAAAATGTGTAAAAATATTATTTGATTGTATTTAGAATACATTTATGAAATAAGTGCTACATTTATTAAAAACTATAATATAAATATATTAAAATGTCATTTTCATCACAGAATGCTGTTAACTCTATAAAGCCAACTGTGTGATATTTTATAAACAAATTTCTAAAGCCTCTAAATTATCAACATTATCAAAACAACTACTACAACAATCTATTACATTCCTTCTGTTGTCTGAGTTTATACTTTTTTAGCAAGTAAAATCCTTGTAGTATAATTGTAAAAATGTCCAACTTCAGGTCATAGTACATGTGTCTTTTTGCTGTGAAATATTTACTGATTTTTATGAAGTAAATGAAGTAAACATAACTTTTATAGAACTATTTCAAGATAAACACTTGCTGGACTGAAGCAACTTTGGTTTACATGATTATCCATATATCACTTTTTTTTTAGAAAAATTATGTTGAAATATGAGTATCAAACATGATTAACAAGCTTTGGAGGAACATTTACTTCTATCTCTCAATCATCACAGTATTGCACTATATTACACTAATACTAAAGAGCTTTGATCATAAAACGAAACATTTAAATATCTTATAATCATATTATTGGGAGATACAGAGTGACAACTGATATTTCTATGCATTTTATTTAAGTAGTTTATGTAAGGAATAATTCAACGGACCGGAGTCAATTATTGCACTTATAATACGCTTACCACATCTCAAATATTGCTCAGATGTTGCATTTAAAGACATTCATCTGGCTTTTGTCCTTAAAACGCTCTTGTGAGTAGGATTAATTTCTTATGCATCTCATCTAACACCTCCATTGCTAATTCAAAAATGTCATTTTAGACCTAGTAACGGAGGCTTAAGCCATTTATAGCAGACTAATGCAGTTATGAATAATTAATAATGAAGTTATTAGACAGACAGAAGGAGATAGACGCAGGGCTCCTCAAATCTGGACCTCGAGATCCACTTTCCTGCAGAGTTTAGCTGTAACCCTAATCAAACACACCTGAACAGGCTAATCAATGTCTTCAGGATCATTAGAAAATCACAGACGGGTGAGTTTGATCAGGGTTGGAGCTAAACTCTGCAGTGGATTGGACCTCCAGGGTAAGATTTGAGGAACCCTGAGATAGAGATTAAGCATGTGTGAAATACCTGAGTCTGTGCGTCTCTCAACAGTGATTGGCAGCAGCGTCTCTACTAATAGCCAAACTGTAAGTTTATCTGTTTATCTTATTGTTTACTATGTTTATTTGCTTGGTCATTGTCGTTGTGTGTTTTGGTTCTCTTGTTGATATAAGCTGTAAGGACCTTTGAAATAACTGAAATCATTTGGTGAAGTCATATGGACATGTTACATGGTCAAGACCTGCCTGGAACTACTTTATCCGTGTGTTTCCCTGCAAATAATTGCACACCTTGGAACGTTTGTCAACCAATTAGATTCAAGCAGTATATTTTGGGCCTCTGAATAAAACAGAGGTCTTAATGAACTCATACTATACTATATGAGCCATAAATGCCTGGCGTATCAAGTATGATACTCAATTAAAAAACACATATTAACACAAATGTATTATATTATTTATTATTAGTATGAATATTATTTCATACAGTACATAAGGCTTTATATGGTTAAACATGGTGTGATGATGAAATAATGTGGTGGGAATTTTCATTAAGAATTACTTTTAAAGAAAAAAGTATTGAGATTGAGAGTTTAAAGATTTTCCATTGGGCCAAAGTTGGCCAAATAGTTGAAGAAACACATTAATGGAAAATTGGAGTCTAAATTATAGTGGCCATTTGGCTGTCATGAATTCTTACCTTCATTCCATCCTCCCCTGGATTCCCAGGGAAACCCTTCCTCCCAGGTCTGCCCTGAACAGAAAGTAGAAATGACCCATAGTACTGGACTCCCAGTCCTCTAAATCTACTCCCTGACATCTCATTAGCCCACGTTCCTGGGACAAATCTCCTCCATTCGCCAATATATGAGCTCTCCCAGAGAGAGAGAGCGTAGCTTCATTAAATAATTCAGAAACAGATGCATCACCTTCAGTCTCACAAATCCAGTGAACAATACTCAGAAGTGTTTATGTTGGAGCTTGGATAGATATCCCCTGGTCATCTATTAGCTAATGTCTGACCCTTTTGCCTCATTATCTAAATTATCCACACTGGCCTCACTTGGACAGACTCTCTATTTGAACATGAAAAAGTGGGTTAAATGCAATGAACTGTTCATTTGAATTCATCTCTTGTCAGGTTTGTATGACAGGCTTTGGCATATGGACAGACTATTCTTTACTACATTTTATACCATCATTGCTGAATCTGGGTCAAGTCTGGATGCTGTTGTGAAATTGTTTTGGAAGAGATTGTATTTGGAGGGATTTAAAACTAACACATTATAAAAGTCTTTGCTGAGTGATATAAACCAACAGGAGTGTCTGAAGTTTATTACTATATTATGCTAAATGCTCAACTGTAACACAACAAAATTATAAAATTGCAAGAAAACACGAACCAGCATCAACAACTTTAAAGGGAGCCTCCGGTCATGAGCCTCAATAGGCTATAAGTCAACGCGACTGCTAAGATGTCTAATTGAAGTTTAACTCAAGATATCCAAGGGGTGTATCAAGAAAGCACTCACCTCTAGTCCTGGAGTCCCTGGTGGTCCTACTGAGCCCTGATCTCCCTGTGGTTTAAAACAGAGGCGTTATAATTTTAGAAGTAATAAGCATCTACAAAATTATATTGATTAGGATTTTAACCTTTTTGATGTGCATATGAGCAAAAGCCTTTTGAAAACACCCGTAATACAATGACATCTTAGATTTTAACGAGCTTCTAATAAGCTATGCTTTATATGCATGAATTTGGATGTTAAAATAGAAATGATTCATTTAAAATGTGGTGTTGCTTATTCTTTGCCATATAAATGTTATTTTCAACACCAAGTAATGCAGAATAGCTCTATACTGGTCTTTATCATTTGATTTGATTTTGTTAAAGTTGTGCCTCATTGTGCTGGTACAGTACTAATTACTAATAAAAAGCCAATATGTTAATAATAGGCATGCTAATAAGCAACTAGTTAAAGGGATAGTTCACCCAAAAATGAAAATTTGATGTTTATCTGCTTACCCCCAGGGCATCCAAGATGTAGGTGACTTTGTTTCTTCAGTAGAACACAAACGAAGATTTTTAACTCAAACCTTTGCAGTCTGTCAGTCCTATAATGCCAGTCAATGGGCACAGAATCTTTGAGAGAAAAAAAAACATGTACACAAATCCAAATTAAACCTTGTGGCTCGTGACGATACATTGATGTCCTAAGACACGAAACGATCAGTTTGTGTTAGAAACTGAACAGCATTTATATAATTTTTTACCTCTGATACAGGCAATGTCCAACTCTCCTGAGCTCATCCACAACATCCAGCACGTGACGCGTCAACAGCTCTGGAACATAGATATATATACACATAGATATATACGTAGATCCTTACGTATCACAGCCCAAAGAAACAGTCGCTAATGAGGCATCTATGTATATATATATCTATGTGCCAGAGCAGGTTGACGCGTCACGTGCCGAATGTTGTGACCAGTCGGACATTGAGGTTTATCAGAGGTAAAAAATGATATAAATACTGTTCAGTTTTTCGCAAAAACCGATCGTTTCGTGTCTTAGGACATCGATGTATCGTCACGAGCCGCAGGGTTTAATTTGAATTTGTCTGTGCATGTTTTTTTCTCTCTCAAAGATTCTGTGCCCATTGACTGGCATTATAGAACTGACAGACTGCAACGATTTGAGTTAAAAACCTTTGTTTGTGTTCTACTGAAGAAACAAAGTCACCTACATCTTGGATGCCCTGGGGGTAAGCAGATAAACATCAAATTTTCATTTTTGGGTGAACTATCCCTTTAATAGTGAGAATTGGTCCAAATACTAACGTGCTACCCAATTTAAACATATCTAGTTGTTGTATGCATTTATGTGTCACCTATTTATCTATGGAATTTGTTTTTTACCTAATATATCATAGAAAAAGTATGACTATTCCATGGAATCTCTTGGCTGTATTATGGTAAAACTCCAGGCCTTGATGGGTTTACAAAGGAATTTTACTGGCCTTGCATAAAAACCTTGCTGTTTAAGAATGTACGCCAAACATTGATATATTTGGCTTTACTCAAAGGCAAATATTTATTAATTATACTTACAACTGGACTTACAAGATGTTGGTTTTGCTTCCTTGTATATGCCAATAGACTTACAAAAGTAGTTACAGAATGAAGTAAATTTTTATGGTTTTTATACACAGAGGATTATCACATAAACATGTTTATATTAAACATTGTTTATAACTATATGCAGATACTGTATACAGTTGTACATTTAGATTTACAGTTATAAATTCAGGATTTATTCCTAAACCAAAGAAGGGTCAGAACCTGTCCGGGTCCTACCTCAAGTCCAGGAACTCCTCTAGGGCCTGGAATCCCTTTTGTTCCTGCATTCCCCTGTGAGGTATTAAAAAATTACCAGATTTGCCCCCATTTTACAATTCGGGACCCAATTTCAAATTTTGGGAAGGGGACCAAAAGCTTAAAGAAGAGAGATGCACACCTTTGGGCCCTCAGCGCCATTCTGTCCTGGTGGTCCAAAATTCCCGGGAAAACCCTAAGAAAAAGTAACAACATTAGTCTTTAGTCTAGACTCCCTCAGCTACTCAACTACAACTTCTCACTCTGAAAGCTATTGGAGGACTGTGTGAGCTTTCTAAACAACTGCAAATTAACTACTAAAGCCAAGTGCACTACAACTGCACTTTTATGTTGTAAGTCTGCGATTTGGCTACATTTTGTTGCCAATTTAAGACATAGAAAGTGCACTTATGTGCAGCTGAAAGGCACTCTGTCATGTTTTTATGCTCTTTTACTATAGTTTATTTTCTGTGAGTTTGTGCATGGGTTTGTATGCGAACTGAACTTCAGTGGGAAGAATTTAATCTTATAACAGACACAGCTGTTATAAGCATAGATGTGTAGTGTAAAACAAGAAATCATAAGTTTTTAAATGTACACAAGGCAATGACCTTCTGTCTTTGTAGAGTACACTTGGCCTGAAATGAAAAACACAATTACCTCAGGGCCAGGTGGGCCTGGCAAACCATCTGGGCCTCGATCTCCAGGCTTCCCCTGAAAGACAAACTGTTTGCTATAATTTGTCAAATCAGAACTAAAGATTTAAGATTTAACAACCTGGTAAAATACAATGAAATAACAATAATAATAAAAAGGTTGTATGAATTAACCTGTGGTCCTGGCTTTCCTTGAATTCCTGGTAAACCTGGTGAGCCCTGATTACCCTGGAGAATTCAGTCAATTATAAGTACATAGTTCCTTAAATAAAAACCTCTGTTCGGGTCTTAGAATACACATAAATACACACAAATACAAATGCATGCACACACACATGTTTTGAAGTTAAAAACTAGCTGCTTATTAGCATGCATATTCCTAGAATATTAGCCATTAATTAGTAGTAATTAAGCACATATTAATGCCTTATTCTACATGACCTTATTCTACATCCCTAATCCTGTTACGAGTAGTGTCCTTCAAGGAGTGCGAGGAGGCGACGAAGTACAAATATGCCTTTTAATGAAGATTAGTAGATACAGGAATGTAAACAGAAACATCAGTACACTTCATAACATTCTTAATCACGGACAAACACAGAGGGAGAACTCAGGACTTATAAAGGAGCAGGAACAAAAGAGCAAACAACATAATCAAACTCAGGTGGGGACAATCAAACGATAATTAACTAATGAGGGCAGGAACTAAACCAAATAAGGAGAACGAGGACTAGGACAGGCAGACATGTAACAAATCCTACCCAATACCTAAATTTAACAACTACCTTACTAACTATTAATAAGCAGCAAATTAGGAATTTATTGAGGGAAAAGTCGTAGTTAATAGTGAATATGTGTTCCCTTTCTAAAGTGTCACCCAAGAAAATAGTCTTTTTAATAGTCTTTTTCAAAATGTCACACTTTGTAATGAACTGTGAAATTTACTAACAATTTATGAGTGAATATTATTTCTACACAATATTTTTATTGAACACAGTTTTTTATATTACTCACTGCGTGAATACATCAAAAGAAAAGCCATTATCTGAAATACCTTGTCACCTTGAAATCCAGGTTCTCCCGGTTCACCTGGCAACCCGACTTCACCCTGTTGATGGAGACAAAACAGTGACAAAACATCATTCTCTGGTCTTTAAGTCGGGATGTCCCAGCAGTTCAATCACAGCATTAGTCCAGTTACTCCAGATACTGTCTCTATGTCTGAATGTCTGTACTGTAACTGTATCTATGTTACAATGTGTCTGTAACTGTATACATGGAGATCAGAGAAGCTGTCCAAAACAAAGCCTTATAAATATCTTGCCTAGCAGCAAAATACAACATTTAAGTACAGGGCTGCCAGCCCAGCACCTGTCCAGCTGGCAGACAGAGAGACCAACACAGAAATGGGGAGAAGCAATCCAGAGGTTACACTTCTGATGCCTTGACCAGTCTTAATATTAAATCTCACTTAAAAGCACACCTCAGTAACAATATCATTGCTTTACTATTTTACTAAAATATATTGATCAATACTTGATAGAGTAACATTCATTACTGTATGAATTTCTAAGCAATTTTTATTGAAAAGTCTCAAATATCTGAAAATCGATTTATCTGTTTGTTTGTTTGTTTATTTATTTACAATCCCAGACAGAGAGAGAACTCTACTGAGTTATGTATGGAGTATGTGTCATTATGGTTTTGAAAGGTATCTTATGCTCACCAAGATATATTTATTTGATCAAAAATACAGTAAAACCAGTACTATTGTGAAATAATATAATTTAAAATAACTGTTTCAATTTATATATTTCAAAATGTAATTTATTCCTGTGATGGCAAAGCATAATTTTCAACAGCCATTACTCCAGTCTTCAGTGTCAAATGATTCTTCAGAAATCATTCTGATATGCTGATTTGCTGCTCACAAAACATTTCTTATTATTACTATTAATGCTAAAAACAGTTGTGCTGCTTAATTTTTATCTTCCTTGAGGAAAGTTCAACAGAGTTTATATGAAATAGAAATCTTTTGTAACATACATGTCTTTACTGTCCCTTTTGATCATTTTAATGCATCCTTGATGAATAAAAGTATGAACTGCTTTTTAAAAATTCTTACTGACTTTTAACTTTTTGTGACTGACAACATTTTAGCATGTTACAGCTGATCTCAGTCTCTCCTAATAGTGGCTCTGTGCAAGCAAATACAGAAGAAGCAAAAGCTAATAAAGGTCATTCAGATCACCTTATCACCTTTCAGTCCAGACTCGCCAGGGTTTCCTGGTACACCCTGCAAGACACCAAACAGACAATTGTTAAAAAGAATAATTGGTAGAATTGTTTTATGAATTAAAGACCATACATTTTAACCATCCGATGCTTTTTGAATGCAAACTGAACTCTGTATCTGTACATTTATTAAATAGCGTTGCCTACAACATTTGTTGCTATGAAAATAATCCATATTAATATATGTCACTAAATGTGTTGAAAATTAAAGTATTATGTAATACGGTGTATGACCTAAAGTTATTGTGTGTCATTTCAATTGTTAAAATAATCATGTTAAAATTTCTTTTCGTTATTCCAGTGTAGTGTGCAAAGACAAATAAGCAAGCAATTTGTAAGTTAATTTCCTTTGATTTCTCCCAGCCTGACCAAGCTGGTTAGATTGGTGTGGTTTTCTTGTTTTAGAGGGGTTTTGGCTACTTTTTATGCTGGGAGACCAGCCAAACCATCCTAAATCAACTAAGACCAGCAAATCCCTTTAGGCTAGTTTGAAATAGTCTTTTCAGCATGGATGTTCATAACAATTTCAATGTAATCACCTTTGGTCCTATTAATCCAGGAAGACCCACAATTCCAACAAGACCCATATTGCCCTGCCATGAAATATTAAAAAGCATGAAGAAGCATAAAAATGTACAGTGCACACATTATATTCACAGGCCAACAGAAAAAAAAAACTAAAAAAAAAACTAAATCAGAAAGCATAAATGTCGGGAAGGCAAAAACCACAGCCAATGTTAATAATTTAATGTTTGTTTACTCACAATAAAACCAGGTATGCCAACAGGACCTGGGGCACCCATCTCCCCCTGTGAGAAACAGAGAGCAGATACTGAGCGATACTGGCACAACATTCGCTCTGAGGACGCTGGAGAAAGTCGGGGGATGAAGCCTCTGTTCCCTGATAGCAAGCTAATCTTTTGCCTGCATCTACCCCTCAGTGAGCCAATGAAAGAGACATGCTGTGGAGTACAGAGAGGGGCTTGTTGTGTGGCGTGACTGGCTCGCTGCTACCTGCCATACCTACTTCCTCTCTCAGCAGCAGGCCAAAAAAATCCCCAGTGTATTTTCGCTTTCCTTGTTCTTTGAAAGCGAGCAGATAGATGTTACAGGGTCGGCTGCTCTTGCTGAGTGACCGCTGATGAATAAAAAGGATTGAGGTGAAGGCGTGTGTGTCCTCTACGTTTGCGATATGGTTAGGGTTACAGTACAGAAGGGAATCAGGTGGTCAGTCTAGCACTACGCTAAGCTACTGCCGGCTCAGCTTTGGAAGGCTGAAGTGAGTTGGCAAGGGAAAAAAAATTGCTCACATAAGTGTATATTTGATATAGTCTGTTTGCAAAAGACTCAGGCAGGCAAGATTCTTAATAATTACTTTCGTACAGTCCAAATTTTTCAAAAAAACTCAATTTTATGTGAATGGTGCACCTTCCGAGAGCTTTCTGCATTCCTCTCTTTGTAGGTGAGGAAGGTGCAGCACATGCAGGTTCTATGTCAGAATGCCGGCTCCTGCATCAGCAGCAACACACGCATGCGTCATGTAACTCTCGTGAATGTACGTCAAAGACCGACACGGAAGAGAAGAATTGTTGAATAAAGTCGTTATTTTTGTTTTCTTTGTGCCCAAAAAGTCTTCTCATAGCTTCAAAAAATAACGGCTGAACCAATGATGTCGCATGGACTATTTTAACAATGTCCTCACTACCTTTTTGGGCATTGAACATGCTAGTTGCGTTCCTGTCTATGCAGGATCAGAAAGCTCTCGGATTTAATCAAAAATATCTTAATTTGTGTTCTGACATGAGGGTGAGTAATTAATGACAGAATTTTCATTTTTGGGTGAACTATCCCTTTAACAGCTGCTAGGATGTTGCTAATGGTGAGTTCACACTGCACGATTTTAGCCCCGATTTTGGTAACACTTTATTTCGATAGTCCACTTTATACATTCTACTAACAGTAAGTAACTTTGCAACTACATGTCAACTAGCAGTCATTAGAGTATTAGTAGACTGTCTGCTTAATATCTTCTAACACTTTATTTTGATGGGTTCACAACATACAATATACTGAGTATGAGAAACTTTGCAACTATATGTCAACTTGTTTTACTAACCCTAAACCTACCCTACTGAGAGTTAGTAGACATGTAGTTGTTAATTAATGAGAATTAGTTGACATGTAGTTGGCATGTAGTTACAAAGTTACTTATAGTTAGTAGAATATCTAAAGTGGACTATCGAAATAAAGTGTAACACGATTTTCACTCTGCGATAGGTTTTGTGAAATTGCAGACAAATGCCTGAAATCGGAGGCAAATCGGTGCTCGTTCATGCGAGTGACAATCACTCAGTGTGAATTATCAAAGTACGCGATCTGATAGAATCGTCGATGCGTTGCCGACGCCTGTGAAATATTTGCCATGCTAAATATCTTGACCTGTTGGCGATTAAAAATCCTGCTATGTGAAATGAGTTCTGACTGAAAAATACATTGGTGATAACCTACAGCCAATGAAAGAGCAAGATACTGGGCAATGGGAAGTTGGGGGAGGAGTTACAGACCACAATATTAGCATGATCTTGCGTTATTTCCTTAGTGTGCGTTTGGTTCTGAAATGTAGTTTGTGGACCAGACAGAGTTGTTGGCGATTCTTCCTATTGTAAAGTCATGCAGTGTGTAACTTCCTGAATGCTACCCCAGATAGTCGTGCAGTGTGAAAACATCTGTGATCCGACGACTTTGAAAATCATGCAGTGTGAACTCGGCATAAGTGGCTTGTTATTGAACCTACAGTAGTAAAATGAGCTCACCAGAATATCTTAAAGTTGCAATGGAACTAAAGTAGTGATAGATCTTTTCTACCATATTGTGACATACATCCGAGTAAAATGGATTATCAAAAATAAAAAATGTAGGGTGGGGACTTGATTCTATCCATAGGTTGTTGATTGGATGGGGGCAGATGTGAATGTGAGCTTGCAGTCAATTGTAAGTAATATGCAGGATTTAAGCAGACAAAATGATTGGAGAGTTTTAGAGGGACAGTTCATTTACTCATTCTCATGATTGACTTTCTTCTGCAGAATACAAAAGGACGTAATCTAATAAATATTCAGTGGGATGACCTCAATACAATGGCACAATGGCTCACATCTCTTCAACAAGCCAAAAGACTGGATGTTCAAACCTGAAATTGTGCAGGACTATCTGTAGTCTATTTATTTATTTTTTTCAAATTCCTAACTGCAGGTATGAGCAATAGTGACTGTGATGCTTAACAAAGACCACTAACAAGCTGGTGAAATGTGGTTTTGCATTAGAATTTTCTGCTAATCATTTTTAACAATACTGCACACATTTTATAGATTGCTAAGATATTATACAGTACTTATGTCTAAAAGATGTCAATTCCTAACATGCAAATCAGTGACAGAAAAATTACATATTTTAATATTATGGTACATGGAAGCATGAATAAGATGAAAAATTTCATAAAGAATATGGTTAAACGATCAGAAGTGAAGCAACCCCTGTAATGGCTAAAACAGATATCTGCTGTAGACTCCGGTAGTGACAGCTGATTTCCTCATTACCAATATTACTCAATGCTGAGCTGCACACACTGGACGCCCAACTGGCTTGTGTGTGTTATTGTGGTGGCAGAAATCAAAGATATTTATTAGAGTGTAGCGGTTTGCGTGGCCCGGTCAGATTGTATAACCATATGTGTATAACAGTGTATGACAGGCAGGAAAAGGGCATGCAGAGGCTACAGTAGGAGACTTTGGGATGACTTTTTGCTGAACATTTCTCTTGCTGTGCGGCAATATTCTGATACACTAAACCTGATAATAAATATAACCCCAAACATCTATGCTTAAATCTCTCTGAGCATTAGAAAACTGGAGTTCCCCCAGATGGCAGTTGGCCAGGTGGGTGATGTAGCACTACTTACTGGGTTTCCATCAGGTCCTGGTGGTCCTCGCTCCCCAAAATCTCCTGGAAAGCCCTAAGCACACAAATGTGAGAGACAGCAGAGCTTAGCAGAGCGAGACTGGAAGAAACCGCACTTAGACTCAGGGCAGATACCATTTGTGCATTGCTGTTTCCAGTTGCCCACATGGTAAACATTGTCCCTTCACTCTAATCCTGCGCAAACCTCTGTAATACCAGAACAACTCCATAATCATGGGATACTGAAAAACTGGATCTCAAATAACAGCCACAGGAAAGCAGCAATAGGATAGAATAAGTTCTAACCACCAACTAACTAACTAGAAAACTGGGAGACACTGTAGCATTGTTCATTTTACAAAGGTGGTTTTGGTACTGTATATTAATGGCCAGAATTGTTTTACCACTATTTAAGTATGTGAGTAAAACAGATTAAAATGAAGGTTTTGTATTTCTATTTCTACTGTAGATAATGTGGTAAGTTAGAACTATTTTTTATTTTGAGTTTGAACTTTAGCCATGCTTTCCATATAGCAAAGATTAACAAAAAATTACATTAAGCAGTTTTAAACTGTAAAACTGTTTTTTAAACTGTTTTATTTAATAATAATAAATGCTACTTGAGCACCAAATCAGCATATCAGAATGATTTCTAAAGGATCATGTGACACTGAAGACTGGAGTAAAAGCCAACTTTGCCATAATATTTTAAAACTTAAATAGTAATATAATTTCACAATATTACTGTTAATTTACAGTATTTTTGATCAAATAAATGCAGTATATAAATAAATAAAGTCTAAAAACCGTAGTAACCATAAAAGTCTCGTATAAAGTAAAAAAAAAAAAGGACGCTAAGGACAGCAATTTACAACAGAAATTAAGAATGTACTAATAAAAAAGTAAGAATATGGCTCCCTGAAGTTTTGTTTTATGAAAACAGAGCCTGATGCCGAGTCACAGAAACAAGCTCAGTTCTCGTCTCTGTCAACCCTGCAGGAAATTCCATGGCTGAGTGTTTCCTTGCTCTGGCAACGACCAGGAGCAGCGAGAGGAGGACCGGCAGGGATTCGCTGACAGCGCTGTTTCCCCTCTATCTACTGTTACGTTATATAAGAGGACAAGAGCTGTGACGTCGCACTTCACTGTGTGCTAAACGTGTGCTTGTCTTAAGGCCAAAGTCAACACGTGCGCCGTGTGGAGATCTTTTTTTGTCCTCCAAAAAGGCAAACAGTGAGTTATGGCCGAGATGCATGTGCTGCCTATCAAACAGAACTGCAGAGTTAGAGAATTGCTTATTAAGAACAGATGAATCTGTGCTTGGCACTGCATTTGTGCTTTGAGTCTAGAGAGAACTACACATAATTGGTAGTTGTTTTGGAAAAAGATGAGCCTGAATTCTTAATGTCTAGTTCTTTTGAAAATACGCAGTCTCAGAGCACCAACGTCATTTTGGTAAATAGAAAATTATGGGTGTGTAGATGGTAAAAACTTCGTAATTAATTAGTGGTAATTTAGTATTATTCATCTAGACAAAATAAGACAGCTCTGTCTACTGCCAAGACAGACTGTCAGGAATAATGAAAAATAATATTTGCAGTATGACTTATGCTATGACTGAGTTTGGTTCTGTCTGCCTGTCTCTCTGTCTGTCTGTCTGTCTGTCTATCTATCTATCTATCTATCTATCTATCTATCTATCTATCTATCTATCTATCTATCTATCTATCTATCTATCTATATGTGTGCAGATTTTCTTGTGCTTAAGATATTACGTGGAATGTAGGCTGCAATGTGGTCATGTTCTTAAAGAAAAAAGTCGCAAAAAATGATAGTTTGCTTAAAAAACAGAACATGTAGATGTGTTTGTTTCTTCTTTGGAACAGATTTGGAGAAATTTAGCATCACTAGTTTACCAGTGGATCCTCTGCAGTGAATGGGTGCTGTCAGAATGAGAGCCCAAACAGCTGATAAAAACATCACAATAATCTACAAGTAATCCACACAGCTCTAGTCCATCAATTAATGTCTTGTCAAACAAAAAACTGCATGTTTATAAAAAATAACTGCATCAAGATGTTTTTAAATTTAAACAGTTAATTGCTTCCGGTTAAAATATAAGTCCTCCATCCATAACATTGCTTTTGATTTGTTTATTACAAACACACAGGTTTTTGCTTCACAAGATATTAATTAATCTAATGTTCTGGAGTCATGTGGATTATTGTAATGTTTTTATCAGCTGTTTGGACTCCAATTCTGACGGCACCCATTCACTGCAGAGGATCCATTGATGTGCAAGTGATGTAATGCTACATTTTTCCAAATCTGTTTTGATGAAAAAACAAACTCATCTACATCTTGGATGATCTGAGGGTGAGTACATTTTCAGAAAATGTTCATTTTGGGGTGAACTACTCTAATGTATCCATCCAATTGGCTGTGGAACAATGGTTGAGAAACCATGCTTTAAGATTGTAGATAATGAGGGTCATAAAGTCAGCGCAAACAGAATCAAACTCTCTCAAACAGCATGAAAGGGGTCACAAATCACTGAACACAGAGGCAAGTCATTCACAGAAGTTTCTCCAGAGAGGATGGTGAAAGAAAACTTTACCGGCCTACCCATCTTGCCCTTCTTCCCGGGAACACCATGTAAACCCTAGGAAGAGACAGCAGAGAGAAGGAGAGCATGGAAAGACAGGTAAAAAGAGACGGAAGTGACAAAACAAAAGCACACAATGAATTAATCAATTACCAATCCCAGATGCAACAGACTGTGTGAATGCTGAAAGGTCTTTAGTTTCTGTTCTTCTGGACACAAAAGGGTCTCTCAGATCTCTATGAACTCTGTCCCTCTGGGCCTGAAAATAGGAGACATGATCTGTCTAATCCGCAGCAGGCCATATTCCAGCTCCCAGGGGCTTATATTGCTATTTCCACAAAGTATTGCAGGCTGGAATTCACCAGCTCGAGGTTCCTGAGCAAATATTGTGAGAACTGAGACTAACTACTGTTTTGAAGGGGGATCTCTGTGGTTTTAGTGGAGCGTGCCCCTTTCACCAGGCTTTCTATTCAAAGCAAGTGCTCTGGATTTGCAAGCCACCATTATAAAGAAGAATGATACATGTAAGGCACAAGTGGAAGTGTGTGGTCTTTGCTCAAGTAATATTTTCTCAAGGAGTATATAAAACCAAGACTATACATCTCCAATAAGCCACACTGTTTTACTAAAAACTAGGGAACATCAATGGATTTTTAATGCACAACTTTAGTAACAGCTGTTACACTGAAGTTTTTGTTTGCTTTGTACATTCAGTTGATGTGTTGTTATATTTTTTGGTTTGTTTTCTGCGTTCAGCTTTTTCTAAATCTGTAAATAATTTTAATATTTCTATTCTATTCAAATTCAAACTATTTGCTGTGCATTTCTTCATGACATCCATAATTAGCAAAAAAAATCACTTGAGTGCAGAAACAACAGCAAAACTCACTCTTTCTCCGTCAGGTCCAGGGAGACCAAAGACGCCTGGAATTCCAATGAAGCCCTAAAAAAGGGGAGTGTAAGAAGACAAGAAATAAACAGAGAGACTTTAGAGTGATATGGTCTGAACATCCCTTGATAAAGCGCAGATTAACTTGCAAGGGTCTTTTGAGGACAGTGGACGCTCTGTGAAGATCTAGGCCTTGAGGCAAGTGTATATGCCCATGGACTGCATGGTGCTGGCTTCCACGATGTAGTCCAAGGGCACATACCCTCACACCAGGGATCACACTGGCATTCGGCAGGATGCCTAAGGTCGGGTCACAAGGTTAATACACATGAACATACAATAAAATCATGAAAAGAAAAAGACAAAGACTGATGAGGGAATGATGCATTTTATGACACAATAATAAAAAGCAACATGAAAAAAGCAAAATAAAAATGAAAACCATTAACTATTAACTAACTAAATGAAATAAAACATTATTAAAAATATACTTATTACAACATATTCTTATATACAGTAAAAAAAACAAAAAAAAACAATGAACTAATAAAAAAATATTTTAGCACTCTGGGAAATAATAAAAAAAGGTTTTGGATGTACACTGCTGCCATATACTTTACAAGACCAAACTGGTTTTAAAATGTTAGTGGAATTATAATATAAAACCCAGCTGACAGCGGTATACTTTCAGAGCTGATGTTCTGAGGTTTTATAATGAAAACAACTCTGAATAACGGATACTTAAATGTCTACAACCATTTCCTTTTTCCAAACTGGAAAACGAGGTTTCAATACCAAAAATGTAGCAGTCCTTACAAAACTTCCTGAACATAATAGCTCTATCACTTTTAGGCAAATTTATAAGTAGTAGCAAACATGGAATGCAAAAACATCTCATCTTAACTGAACTCAGCCAATACATGATGATTCATTTATAGCCAACACAGTCTAAATGATTTCTGATTTTAAAAATATATATATATATATATATATATTAAGACAATACAGGTATATCAAAACAGGCAATATAGAGACCCTCTGTGTTATTTATCCCTTACCCGTACACCTTTTGGTCCCATATTTCCTATAGGCCCCGGCAAACCCTACAAAACACAAACAAACCAATTATGATGAGTTATAATGTTGCAATTTTGCAAATATGCTCACGAAAGCTAAAACTCCATAGTATTTTGTGTATAATACACTATCAAAAATGACAGCTTGATAATCATGAGGAACAGATTGGATTTAGTGCTGAACAGGTGGAAAGTAGCAAATAAGTCGGTCTTGTGCCAATTAATATGTCCTCCTGAAGACTTATCAAGTGTTTGGAGGACATACTTGAGAACTGTGAAACAATTCTGGCAACACCTCTCACGATTCCTATTTTAGACTTGCCAAATTTTAAACATAACCTGAACTGGGATGAGCGCTTTTGTAGCATGTGCCGATTTAGCCAACCTTGGCCAAGGATAGCTCAGCCAAAAATAAAAATTCTGGCATTTAATCAGTTGACGGTACCCATTTACTTCCATAGTATTTTTTCCATACTATGGAAGTCAATGGCCACTGTCCACTTTTTGGTTACCAACATTCTTCAAAATATCTTCTTTTGTGTTCAACAGAAGACAGAAACTCATACAGGTTTGGAACAGCCTGAGGGCGATTAAATGCCATAATTTTTAGGTGAACTATCCCTTTAAAAAGTTAAATCAGCTGATTCTCTGTAAAGTCTGCAAAAAAATACGTAAATTTATTTTCCAATAGGATTTTCTAAAACATGCCTCGTTGTGAAGTTATGTTAAGACTGGAAACTACCAGAATGTTTAATTAGTAAATTATATTTGTTTCCCTGAATATGTAAATCTGGTAATCTGGAAAATCTGGGGCTGATCACATGCAGACTCAGCAGAGGGGGAACATCTATCAAAAGTAGGAGAATCATCATTTGCAAATGACTTTTCCAAAGATCAGGTAACATTCATGACTTTGGCAGCCAACAAAATGATTAATTTAGTGCTAGCACACTAAGCTCAAAATATAAAATTCATTTTCATTGCCTGTTAATTCCAAAAACAATTACCATTTTTCAAAAAATGATGTCAAAATAAGTGGTCATATTGGCAGAGCAAGTTGTTTTAGTCTCCAATACAAGCTCTGACACTTTACTAATAGTCTCACTATACTCGTGTCGGTGAGTACTGTGCAAGCCAGCAGCACAACAGAAGATTTACTGCACCTGCCTGCCAGGATAACCTTTGGCACCCGGGCTTCCATCCGGTCCTCTTTCTCCCTGTGGAGAGAGAAGAATGAACAGAATATAAGGAGGAAAAAATCCATTACAATAAATATGTCATTAGCATTGGAAGCTCTTCTTGTGAAAAGCCATAACAAACAAAAAGAAATATAAAAAGCACAATGGAGAGAGAGAGGAGTGAACAGCCTTTCTATTAAAACAACATGTTTTTCTTCTGCGTGTCTGTAAATAGTTTCAGTCTTTTTTCATGTGTTGCCATTTTTGTCAATATGACAAAAATAGAGCGTGTATGGCTGACCACAGAATTGTGAGATTATGAAACAAAGATGAAACCATTAGATATTATTTTTATACAACAATAACTCAACAACTCTAAAATTCAATTCCAGAAATTTGAGGAAAGTCTAGACTGACAAAATTGATTAATTAATTTTTTTTTTTTTTTTAAATCAGTTCTACAGTCTCTTTTTAGTTTTCCTTGTGCCCATTGCTAAGCATGTAATTTATTATATATGCAAGTGTGGATGACTTGGAATGCATCTCAACTGAGTAGCAAAGTGTTCTGGTTAGATGAAAGATTTGTTGTCACATGCATATTTTACTAGGGATGTCAATTAATTTACTGTTACAGAAACATATTGCAATAAAAAAATAAATGCATTTAATCATTTTTGTGAGTCTGTAGTCTGTTACTTTTTTTTTATCCTAAAATTTATGCCCAGTTTAAAAAAATAAAAAAGTACTCTTGGACTTTACACATACATTCCATCTTAGGTCTCAATGGATCTGAAAAGATCTAAACGAGAGCCCAACTGAAATCATCATGTCTACTAAACAGACAAGATAATATTCAGAGCTAAGGTGTGGTCACATTTGCAGTCAAATTTCACAGGCAAAAGAAAGCCACAAAGCCATAAAGCCATAAAATAATGGGAATAATGACATAATAAAGATCCAAGCTATTCTGCCAACCCGAAACAAAAATTGCATAAGGAAACTCTATCAGGTGAAATTCTTCCCGATTCACTTCAGAATGAAAGGATTTGGCCTTCAAAAGTTCACAAAGCAATGGTGAATGTGACAGTACCTTTATGATTTTTACTTTGGTTATGTAAAGATCATAGCAATCCTCTAGTTTTAATTCTCCTCTTGTGGAAAGTGAAAAAAAAAGTAATGGCATAGGAACTCACTTGATCTCCAGGGTGGCCAGAGGGACCAGGATGGCCTTTCTGTCCCTAAGAAGAGAGAGAGTGAGAGAGAGAGAGAGAGATTGAGTGTTGCAAAAGGATATAAACACACTCCCATTTATAGTTTGTCAAACAAGAGGTGGTAAACTACAGTAAGGATAATGTGCCTTTAAGGGAGTCACTTCTCAAACATTTGCTTAATCGTATCTTGGGGGGTTTCCATATACAGAGCCAAAAGAAAATCTATCATAATCTCTGAACTTTAGTAATTCTAAAGGAACTTGATAATTTCCCACAAACAGCTATTAAATGACCATAAGCTGACAGTATGTTCTCGTTACACAAGTAACGTCATTCTTTTTTGACATAATGAAATGAAAATTTGCTTTTGCATTCAATGTGTCTGCCAATGAGTCACAGGAACAAAGTGAAACCAGCATGTACGATCCCAGCGGTTTACAAATGTTCCCAGGATCGAGGGATGGAAAAGTAATAAATGTAGAGAAACGTAACAGGTCTCAGAGTGCACATCAACAGATTCCACTAACAGCAAGCCACTTCCGAACTAATACCAACTCATTAATGGCTGAGCAGATGCTTAAATAGTCTGGGGACAGGCCAATTAGCTTTCATATCAGCCCACAATGAGGGAAAGACAACATTTTATGTTTATGTGGAAGCTACCTCTTCAGGTTTTATTTTTATGAGTTTACCGCATTAACTCAACTATATATCGTAATTGCTTCATTACAAATTTCTCGTTAACAGCAAAAATGTATAGGTGCATTTCTATGCAATTAAAGTGAAATAGCTGAACATAAATATAGGAGCCTGATAAAAATGCTCATTTTAGAAGAAAATTTCAGACGGCATTTAGAGGCTTTTGCATCTGAACTCTTCATATATACACACACAGTATCTCACAAAAGTGAGACAGGACATGGTTCCAGTAATTCATGCTCTTGGCCAGGTTGAGCCAGCTTCAGAAGAGGCTTCCTTCTGGGACGACGGCCTTGCAAACTGACTTTTTGCAGTGTGCGGCGTATGGTCTGAGCACTGACAAGCTGACCTTCCACTTATGCAACCTCTAAAGCAATGCTGGCAGCACTCATGCGTCTGTTTTTTGAAGCCAGCTTCTGCACCTGACGCACAGCACAAGGACTCAACTTCTTTGATCACCCTGCTACACCTGTCCCTCATTATCTCTCATACATAAGCAGCACTCACACTCTGATCTACGCAAAGTATTGTTTTGTCCACAGACCTTGTGACTGTTTGCCACCTGCCTCGTCTTGGTAAACTTTACTTAGATTTTTTGCCACCTGCTCTGATCTTTGCATGCTCTGCTACTTTGTCTCTGCCTAGCCTCCTTCAGTACTGTTTGTTGGCATTTTGACTTTGTCTGTTGGTTTACTCAATAAAGCTGCTTATGGATCCCACTCCGTCTGACGAACCGTTAGAGAATACTTCGCCAATATGCGATCCAGCAGTGATTATGCAACTGTCTACCGAGCTCTCGCAACTCGCCATGCACCAGTATCAACTCAGCCGACTTACCATGCTAACTGAGTAGCTCGTTAGGGCGGTACAGGCACTCCGTCTACCTCAGCCCGAGGCAGTCGCTCAACCACCACCAGCGGTCCCAGCGAGTCCACCATCCCTATCGGCTCCGTCCGTAAATCCCCGCCTTCCTCTCCCTGAAAAGTTTAACGGCGAACCATCCAGATGTAAGGGATTTCTGATGCAATGCACTCTGTTTGTTGAACAGCAACCCACTCTGTATTCCACAGATTCTAGCCGTGTCGCATTTGTTTTCTCACTGCTTTCTGGAAAGGCGTTGGACTGGGCTACGGCTCTCTGGAGAGATGATGGATCAGCTTTCCCCACCTTTGACTCCTTCCTCCGGGACTTCAGGGAGGTTTTTGAACACTCCGCTGAGGGCAAGAGTGTAGGAGAGCAACTGTTAACTCTCTGTCAGGGAAGGAGATCAGCCGTGGAGTACACCCTATCATTCAGAACGATGGCAGCTCAAACGACGTGGGTAGAGGATACTCTCAAGCTCCTTTTCAGGAAGGGATTGAATGCTGAACTGCAATCTGAGCTGGCGTGCCGTGACGAGGGGAGAAATCTGAGAGAATTCATGGACTTAACCATTCACGTTGATAACCTCATCCAATCACGCCATCCAGGCCGCTCCATGCCTCGCACCATTCCCAAACCCAGTCCTGCAGACGAACCCATGCAGTTGGGATTTACTCACCTGACTCCCCAGGAGAGAGAGCGCCGCATGCAGAACCAGTTATGCCTTTACTGCGGTCAAGCCGGCCATGTTAAGGCAACATGCCCAGTTCGTCCAGCTACCAGCCCAAGATCGGTGAGTGTAAATGTTACTACCAGTTCCTTAACCTCTAGTCTCAAATTGCCAGTCACGTTTACCATCCAGGCAAAAGTAATTCAAACAACGGTACTTTTAGACTCAGGGGCGGCTGAGAATTTTGTATCTGGCAAATTTGTTCAACAATACCATTTGAAACTAACCCATTGTAACTCCTCCTTGGCAGTGGAAGCGCTAGACGGCCGACCACTCGGTGAGGGAAGGATTTGCCGCCTCACCGAGGAAATCAAGATGCAACTTGGAACCTTACACACAGAGACCATTCAGTTTTACGTCATCCAGTCACCCAACCATCCTCTTATCCTTGGCCTTCCCTGGCCTTCCTTCTCCTGGAGAGAGGGGCAAATCACGGAATGGGGGTCAACATGCCAGGAGCACTGTCTGCTGAAAATATCTAAACCTTCCGCATCACCAGAACTGAATACAGAGATCCCAGACCTGCCGTCTGAGTTCGCAGACCTTGCGGAGGCTTTCAGCAAGAAGAGAGCTACACAACTCCCTAATCACAGATCTGTAGATTGCGCCATTGACCTCATCCCAGGTACCACTCCCCCCAAGGGTAGGATTTTTCCGCTCTCTCAGCCAGAGACCGCAGCAATGAAGCAGTATATTGAAGTGGAGTTGGCCAAAGGATTCATCAGACCATCGACATCTCCTGCGTCGGCCGGCTTCTTCTTCGTAAAGAAGAGAGATGGAGGATTGCAGCCGTGCATTGATTACCGGGGCCTTAATGACAATACCATCAAGTTCCGTTATCCATTGCCACTAGTTCCTGCTGCCCTCGAACAACTGTGTCAAGCCAAGTTATACACCAAGTTAGATCTCCGCAAGGAGATAATCTCATCCGTATCAGAAGGGGAGATGAATGGAAGACGGCGTTTTCCACCTCTAGTGGGCATTACGAATATTGGGTTATGCCGTCCGGCCTTGCAAACAGTCCTTCAGTCTTCCAATCATTCATGAATGATATTTTTCGGGACATGCTTGACAAATGGGTGATCATCTACATCAACGATATTCTGATTTGTTCCAACACTATCAAGGAACAAGTCCAACACGTTCGGGCAGTTCTTAAACAGCTGACGCAACACCAACTCTACGCCAAGCTGGAGAAATGCGAATTTCACCAGACGAGCACATCATTCCTGGGTTATATAATCAGTCAAGATGGGGTGGCAATGGATGAAAGAAAGGTAAAAGTAGTGCTGGATTGGCCACAACCTATGACGGTAAAAGAGATGCAACGCTTCTTGGGGTTCGCCAACTTTTACCGCCGCTTCATTAGGAGTTTTTAGCACCATCGCAGCATCACTGACCACCATGACCAAGCGTAACACTTCCAAATTACAATGGTCTCAAGAGGCTCTTCGTGCCTTTCGGGAACTAAAGACCCGCTTCACATCTGCTCCCATGCTTAAGCATCCAGACTCCAACCGCCAATTCATTGCCGAGGTCGACGCCTCTAACTCTGGGGTAGGGGCAATCCTCTCGCAACGACATGGTGAGCCTTCCAAAATGTTCCCCTGTGCTTTTTCTTCTTGGAAGTTGTCTGCGGCTGAGAGAAACTATGATGTGGGCAATCGTGAGCTCTTGGCCATGAAACTAGCTCTGGAGGAATGGCGCCACTGGCTAGAGAGCGCTACTCACCCATTTGTGGTGCTAACGGACCACAAGAACCTAGAGTATCTACGTTCTGCCAAGCGACTCAACCCACGGCAGGCTAGGTGGGCATTATTCTTCACAAGATTTCGATATACAGTTACTTACAGGCCGGGCACCAAGAACACAAAGGCCGACGCTCTCTCACGTCAGATGAAGAACAGCATTCAGAATGGTACCAGTGATAACATTCTGCCCACCAAGTTACTGGTGGCTCCCGTGCAATGGGACATAATGACCGAGATTGAGCAGATGAACCAACAGATTCAGCCCCCCCACTGAGTGCCCAGCTAATCTCACTTTTGTTCCTGAACCCCTCCGGCAACAAGTGCTCACGCAGGTACATTCCACACCTAGTTCCGGTCACCCTGGCATAACCGCTACTGAACATCTGCTCAGAAACTGCTTTTGGTGGCCTACACTATCGGCTGACACCATCCAATTTATCAAACAATGCAATACCTGCATCTCTTCAAAGACCCCCAGACAGCTCCCGGCAGGCCTGCTCAAACCATTACCCACACCACAACGACCCTGGTCTCACATCGCGGTTGACTTCATCACAGATTTGCCCAATTCACAAGGCCACCATCATCACACCACCATCCTGACGATCGTAGATCGATTCTCCAAGGCCTGTCGGCTACTTCCACTACCCAAACTGCCCACTGCCTTCGAGACCACCGAACTGTTGTGCAATCAGGTATTCCGATTGTATGGTCTCCCAGAGGACATTGTGTCAGACCGGGGTCCCCAGTTCACCTCTCACGTCAGGCTACCATCCCCAATCTAACGGGCAGTCAGAACGACTCAATCAGGACGTAATCCGGTTTTTGAGATACTACTGTCAGCAGTGCCAGACCGAGTGGAGTAGGTACCTGATATGGGCGAAATATGCACAAAATTCACTAGTAAAACCAGCCACTGGATTGACTCCTTTTCAATGCGTTCTGGGTTTCCAACCACCTATGTTCCCATGGTCCGGTGAACCCACCAATCTACCGTCAGTCACTGAATGGTTGCAGAACAGTGAGGTGGTCTGGGATCGTGCACACACTCACCTGTTATGAGCGGTCAGACACCAGGAACTGCAGGCTAACCGTCATCGTCGTGCCGGGCCCACGTACTCACCAGGTCAGTGGGTCTGGTTATCCACAAGAGATCTGCGTTTACGACTACCCAGTAAGAAGCTCAACCTCAGGTATGTGGGTCCTTTTAAAATTATCAGACAAATCACCCCAGTATCATTTCGCCTAGAACTGCCTGCTAACTACCGTATTTCTCCTACCTTCCATGTCTCTCTACTGAAACCCGCTGGTGGTCACGCCGGAGGAGGGACCCGAGCCACAGATTCCCCCTCCTCTCCTGATTGACAGTGAGGAGGCCTATGAGGTGCACGAGCTGCTAGACTCCCGGCGTCGGGGCAGAACTCTGCAATACCTGGTCGACTGGAAGGGGTTTGGATCGGAGGAACGTTCCTGGGTCAACGCAGGAGATATCCTGGACCCCACACTTACTGAAGAATTCCATAGGAATCACCCGGAAAGACCAGCCCCCCGACCTCGAGGAAGACTCTGGCGCCGCTTGCCTCCTCGCGTCAGGAGCCGCTCACAGGGGGAGGGCTCTGTTACGAACGGAACTCCGGCATCACCTTCTTCTCACCTGAATTTTGATCACACTTTGCCCAGACTCAGTTTCCCATGATCCCACTTACCTGGGCCAATCACCCTGCTACACCTGTCCCTCATTATCTCTCATACATAAGCAGCACTCACACTCTGATCTACGCGAAGTATTGTTTTGTCCACAGACCTTGTGATTGTTTGCCACCTGCCTCGTCTTGGTAAACTTTAATTTGATTTTTTGCCGCCTGCTCTGATCTTTGCATGCTCTGCTACTTTGTCTCTGCCTAGCCTCCTCCAGTACTGTTTGTTGGCATTTTGACTTTGTCTGTTGGTTTACTCAAAGCTGCTTATGGATCCCACTCCGTCTGACGAACCGTTACAGAAATAAACATGAACATGATGAATAGGACATGTGGCTTTGCATGGTTAAACGACATATAGCTGTTTTCACGTAGGGTGTACTCACTTTTGTTGCCAGCTTTTTTGACAATAATGGCTGTATGTTGAGTTATTTTCAGAGGACAGTAAATCTGTACTGCTATACAAGTTGCACATTGACTACTCTAAAATATATCCAAGTTTCATTTCTATAGAATTGTCTCTTGAAAAGATATACTAAAATGATTGCCGAAATGTGAGGGGTGTACTCACTTTTGTGAGATACTGTATATATATTTTTTTATTTTTTTATGCATATATGTTAATATGTTATATATTAAACTGTAGATATTTCACAGAATGTCCAAGCTGCTCTTTTCCATTTAATAAAAGTACAGAATATTCAGGTTTGGAATCACTCCTTTCATTCTTGGGTGAACTATTACATTAAGAAGAACAAGAACCAATGAACAAAAACAATTCAGAATCGACCTATGGAGCTCTTCAAGGTCCAACACAACAGGAACATTCATGGCACTCATTCCTCAGTGTGCTGAGGTACCACTTTAAGAACCTTTCCTTCTACGAAGATTTATAGGGACTGTAAATGTAATGAAGACATCATCGACACCTTCACAGTGAGTGAAAAATCATGTGGTGTTATGTGTCTTGGCTGGGTAATTGGCAGTAACCTTTGGGATTACAATAACAGAGAGGAAACTTCTATTGACTAGAATTCAAGAGGAGGAATGGAAATTCTACGGCAAGGATCAGCTCTCACTGAGCAACACTCCCACACCAAGTACATTGTACAAATACTATTTTTTTTTCTAACACGTTATTTTACAGTCCTGTTACTCATGTACATACTATGTACTTATTATAGTAATTACAATAACTACTACTAACCCTGAACCTACCCCTAAACCTAACCCTACCCCATGTTCTTATATTACTTGTACTTTCTTAGGTAGGTACAGTGTAAGTACACTGTAAGTACATGCAAGTACACATACTGTAAAATAAATTGCAACCATTTTTTTTTTTTTTTTTTGAAGGGATGCATTAAATTGATCTTAACTGTCAAATAAATGCTTTTTAAACTGTCTATTAATTAAAGAATCCTGACAAAATGTATCACGTTTTCCATAAAAATATTACGCATCAACTGTTTTCATCATTGATAGTAATAAGAAATACTTCTTGAGTACCAAATCAGCATATTAGAATGATTTCTGAAGGATCACATGACACTGAAAACTGGAGTAATGATGCTGAAAAATCTGATTTGCCATCAAAGTAATAAATAACATTTTAAAACATATTCAAATAGACTACAAATAGAATACAAATAGAAGTTATTTTAAATTGTAATAACATTTCACAATATTACTATTTTTACAGTTCATCAAATAAAAGTATTGGTAAAAATAAGTGACTTCTTTTTAAAATTAAAATTTTGGGTAACACTTTACAATAAGGTTCATTAGTTAACATTAGTTAACAACATTAGTAAACATGAAGTAAGAATGAACAATACTTCTACAGCATTTATTAATCGTAGTTAATGTTAATTTCATGCATTATTAAAATCACAAGTTGTGTTTGTTAACATTAGTTAATGCACTGTGAACTAACATGAATAAACAATGAACAACTGTATTTTCATTAACTAACATTAACAAAGATTAATAAATAGTGTAATAAATGCATTGTTCATTGTTTGTTCATGTTAGTTAATACATTAACTAATGTTAACAAATGACACCTTATTGTAAAGTGTTACCAAATTTTGTAATGGTAATACAGTATATATAGACAGATATAGATATGAATGATATAGATATAGATCTAGATAAAGATAAAAATAAAGATATATTTGCAGTGTCTCCAAAAAGTATTTAGACATTTTTGGACATATAAAAATGCATGCATTCAATTACATTAGAAACAAAATATCAGTAAATATTCAGCAAACAAATAATGCCAGAGCTTTTCACAGAACTAAACGTGGGTCTTTGAAGTCAGTTCTCCAGAAGTTCACACAGATGCGACCACAGGTGTAGTTTATTACATTTACTATGAACATGATCCACCAATATGTTCAGTCACACTTTATTTTAAGGTTCAATTCTTGCTATCATCAAAAAATTAGCTATGACTTTTGCCTCAACAAACTCCTAATTTACTGCTTATTAATAGGTGGTTGTTAAGTTTAGGTATTGGGTAGGATTAGGGATGTAGAATACGGTCATGCAGAATATGTGCTTTATACGTACTAATAAACAGCCAATATGTTAACAATAGACATGATAATAAGCAGCTAGTTAATAGTGAGAATTGGTCCCTATACTAAAGTGTTACCTACTGTATGTAGTACATTTATTAATTTATTAAACGATTTAAAACATAAACGTGTTTTTGTGAAAAATCTTTCATTAAAATAAATAAATAAATGTTATTTGATTTGATATTTGCTTATATAATGTAATGACATTTATGCATTTTTAAGTGTGGTTTCGGTATCCAAATAGATTTTGTGGCTACTGTATGTGATTTAGAGCAAACACTCTACCCGCAGCTACTGTGCCAGTGCCAACTGTTCCATCAACTGTTTTTGGTGTTTATCTGTGCCTGCTGGGGCAAATGTCTTTACAAAACACTGCTAATTAGTAAGGACTCTTCTGAGTAAACAAAACAAAACATAGTTTGGCACAAGCGATCAAAGACAGGTTAAATGCAACACAGGCTTGTGATCTCCACACTGGACCTGACTGCTCTTCTGTGGAGGACAATGAACAATGCCCTCCCTCCTCCTAAACTATGGAAATATATTGCATAAGGGGAGGGAAGTCCCCAATGTAGAACTAGGAGTCAGAGTAGGATTGAGGGTCAGGCTTCATTGCCACGAAAAAGAGAATGTGTCTTGCCATTAGTGCTTACGTTTATACCATGCATAAACAGAGAACAAATAGATCCCACATGTGTGTGCTAAAGGGACCGTAATAAAAGGAAGCAACTGTTTCTGTGCATGTATGATGCTGTATGCATGTGGTGGACTTCAGAAATTCAGAAGATAAAGCCTCCATTCAGTGTTTGCCAAGTATTTTATGTCATCATATTTTCATTCAATTAAAGAAACTTGGTACACTATTATACCTCTTACAGTATCATCATTATCAACACTATCACCAATAGTTTTGTATGATTACAACTAAGTCTCAACAGTCTTCAATTTTTTTATTTTTTTTTAAATTGCAAAAGCAATTGTTTAAAAATGATAAAAAAATAACTACAGTAACTTATTGACAAGTATTTTTGTTATTGTTTTCTTTCTTCCTACAACTGTTATATTATTATTAATAATGATTACACACTTTTCAGACCATTGTAGCTAGAAATGGTTAATTTTGAAAATTTCACACTTACTTACTTTTGCATATTTCATAATATGTATTTATTTATATGTATTTGTTTATTCATATTTATTTATTTTTATTTAATGTTTGCACTATTTTACTTTTTGTATTATTTGGTTGTTGTTTTTTGTACACTGTAAAATAAATACATACATACATCCATACAGACAATACCCTCATATTAATACAGTGCATTGTGCCCTATTTTTACAGATTTTTTAACAGTGTATATTTTCCTGTATTCCTGTAAAATGACATACTTGTGTTGAAAATATTTTTTAATAATTTGTTTCACTCAGATGTATGTCACAATATGGAAAAAAATATCTTGAAAATTGTGTTACATTGTGCCTTTATTTACACAAAAATATTTACACAATTACTGTATTTTACACATTTGTGCATGTGTCCAAAATCGCTCACTTGTTCATTCATTCACAATTTACTACATACTGAATGCAACATACAGTAGTTAAGTGAGTGAGTGAATGTGGGCACAGCTGTATTGCACAACTGCATTGTGCATGACATGCCGTATTCCAACCGGCATGAAATCTGATATGAAATACAATCTGATTTTAATCAAATTTCAAGCCACAAGTAAATATTTTTTGTAAAAATCAGATTTCATGGAGACAACGAACAAAACGTTTTTTTCTGCCTGGCTTCACAAAGCCCATTTGATGATACAGTTGAGTACAATAATACAATATCTCAGCAGCACTCCACTGGGAACTTGATTCATAAATTCTATTTCTGTGATTTCTGCTGATACTGAGCGCTTCTAAATAAACCAAGACAGCTTAGCTCTTAGCCACTCAATTTAAACTTGATTTAGTTCATCTTTAAAAATTGGAGTTTTGGTCCAAAATAAAGACAATCCAAGACAGTCTGTAGTATCTGAACTGTTTTGCATTATATATCTTATGTAATCCTTAGCTACAGAAAAAGGAACAAACATGCTCCCCCCCCCCCTCTCTTGACCCGAGAGTGTCGCTTCATTAAACTATTGCAGACACAGATGCTCTTCCAGGTAACTATGAATAGACGCCTCCAATTCCAAAAAACGCAGCTTGTTCTAGTTCCATTTCACAGTCTGTGCCAAAGGTCTTCCTCCCAATTGGTCATTCACCTCTGGCTGAGTAAAAGCAAAAGTTTTTTTTTTTTTTTTCCTGCAGTAACTGGCTCTTTTTCCATCCCATTCAGTAAATCTGTGACGACAATAAAGTTTAATATAATTACGCTATTACAACCACGGACATCTATGAGACTGATATCCAGTAACAGATGTGGTCAAGGGGCCGAGTTTGTTGATGTTGAATGAACATATTCCTGTTACTCAAACAGGTGACAGGGAATCTGTTCAAAAGCCCGGTTATAAAAGAAAGAAAAATAAGACAATTTTTAGCTGAGGGAACTTGGAGTTAACTATGTTTTATAGCACACTTATCCCTGTCGAAGTTTTATTTTCAACCAATGCCTAAGGCAAAAGACCCAAATATTATGAAAATTTCCTTTCAAATACTGTTAGGTTTTCCGCTTAAGCCATGCCATATAATGTCAGCACAAGGTTTTTTACTGGCCTTAATTTAAATTTTTTTTATACATTTTTATAAATAAACACAAGTGGTGTTTACCCGAATAAAATTTTCTATGCAAAACATGATGCTAGGATTATACGGATGGTTGCCATGCAGCTACTAAGGTTTTTTTTAAGTGTTTTTAGTGCATTGCTATAGCATTGCTAGGATGTTTTTGTGGTTGCCAGGTAGTTATTTAATGGACCACATTAAAAGACTCCATCGTATGTTTAAAAGAGACAGCTTAAACCAGCCTGACCAGTTTAGAAGTGTCCAAAAACTCTTTAAATCCAGCAAACCAGACAAAAAAAAAAAAAGGTCATTTATATTTGTAGCACAAAAATGCAATGGTAAGGGTTCCATTTGTCAACATTAGTTAACTCTCAGTTAACTAACAATTAAAAATACCTCTAAAGCATATATGGTAACAATTTAGATTAGAAGAGTTTTCCCTCAATAAACTCCTAATTTGCTGCTTATTGATAGAAGGTAAGGTAGTTGTTTAGGTACTGGGTAGGGTTATGGGATCTAGAATATAGTCATGCATTAATATGTGCTTTGTAAGTACTAATAAACAGCCAATATGCCAGTAAATATGAATACAATAATAATTAATTAATAAACTGCTAACAAGCAAATGGTTAATAGTGAACAGGTTCCCTAATCTAAAGAGTTACCACATTTATTAATCTTAAAGTTACTTTTAGCATTTACCAAGACATCATTAAAATCATCAAAAATAAATGTTGCTAATATTATTTAATGAACATGAGCTAATAAAATAAATAACATTAACAAAGATTACTATAATGTAACAAATGTATTGCTCATTTCCAGTTAATGCATTAACTAATGTTAACTTCAAGGACCATATTGAAAAGTGTTACTAGCTTGATGCTTTGGGTAAGGAGTTTGTTGAAATCCTTTTACCTCATTATGAGCAATAATAATATTGCTTGCCTTAGATGCTTTGCTTTGAAAACACAAAAACGGGTTCAACTATGTCTGAGAACTTAGATAAGCAACTGAGCACAGAGCAGCTGAGTGTGGGAATATGAGTAAGAAGAAAGGAATCTGGAGCTTGTAATGACAAATGATGTGGAGTCAGCTCTACAGAAATCACTTCAGGACACATCACAGAAAAAATACTAACATATACATGCCGTGCAACGGTTCACCGTTCACATCTTGGGTCTATAAAACAGTTACACAAACCAAATGACAAATATAGTGTATAAAAGATCGTTGCCAAAAGGGAACCTCAGTGAACCTCAGCGAGAAAGAGAAGGGGTGGAGCATTACAATCTCCAAGCAGACGTTAGTAGCCCACGCTCGTCCTATTACAGCACACCGTCTAGCTGTGCCAGAGTTCACATCTGCTGATCCCCACAGTGCGAGTGTGAAATGATTGGCTCGATATTTTGAAATTAAAAGCATAACTCAATCCCAACCGATCTTTACCTGCTCATATGACCAAATGTGTCACTGCTACTTACTGTACATGTGTTACTTTACAGTACGTTTGAGCATTACAATTTTCATTTGTTTTATTGTTACAAGATTTTGTCTTTGGCCACGGCCCATGGATGGAATAACTTTATGGTTCATTGCCAGCAGTAATTTAGCACAAGCAGTGTCTGCAACTATTTTCCACCAGCTTTTAATATTTGTTTTATATCTGTGGCTGTGTGATTGAAAACACATGGAGGAAAAGAAAATGCCAGGTAATTCCATTACTTTACAATGTTTCAGGGAGTCGTTTTGATCCAAACGTTCAAAAAAACACTATTGATTATGATTATATGTAAAACTGCTGATGTAATACGACGCACATGTATGGGTCTCTTTGTGTGTGTTGTGTGACTGCGCGTGCTACTCAACAGCACATTAAATTACTTCTTAGAATGCCAAAGTACTGAATGCCAAATTCACAAACCCAATTGAAAATGCCATCTGTGAAGGTTTTCTAAAAGCTTAATAGCAAATTTTCCCCGTTGGAGAAAGTGAATATGGGCATCTTTGCAATTGCAAATGACTGTCTGAAAGTGTTAGTACGGGGACCTGGCAGAGCCAATTTCATCTCAGCGGTGCAGACAGTGTATATGTTCACTGGAAATATGACTGTTTTGAAGCAGGACGTCTGCCCTGGCCAAAGCGCTGTCTGTTCATTTGATTTGGAACCCATTTACCTCTTCTGTTGTACTATAATGACACCTATTTCGTCCTGTTAGGTAAAGAACCTTTCAAAATAAAATACACACACTACGTGGAGGTAAACCACAGTATTTTACAAGGAATTTTCCACAGACATCCCTTGGAATTGGACTACAATGAGGTCATGCGCTGGCTATCCCATTCACAGCGGCGTCCAGGACATCAAGGTCAGGTGGACATGTCTGAAACAAATTGGGTTTCTTTCTAGAAAAGCAGGGGAAATGCTCTAAGCTTCCGTGAGGTCTACTACAAGAACCTTTTCCAATGGGATTTCACACAACTGATTTTAGGAGTAGTTCGACACAAGAACCTGTTTCGCATTTGCTGAGTTAGACTGATGTCTCTCCATCCAGAACAAGCCATGCTATGACTGTATGTGAGGGATTACTTTAGCATTGGGCTGATAAAGCAATAATGTTTCCTGGAAAAACATGATGCTATGCTGTTGCAAATTAAGTGTGCTGAACATTTCCAAACATCTGGGTTGGGAACTATGCTTAGATCCGTTCTGTGACGTGACATTGGTGGAGTCTCCCTAGAATCAAATAATGACTCTTACCTTCCGACCAGCTTGACCAGGTAGTCCGGGTAGCCCTAATATCCCAGGGTCCCCCTAAAAAGGAAAACACTGAAAATTACTCCTGGTATGGTAAATTTGTGTACAGTTGAATGTGCAGCCTTTCAAAGTATACTCCATTTGATTGCGTGCACGAATGCAGGAGGTCAATACATGTGCTTTAGAAAGCTTTATCTTTATCCAGCATCTGCTCTATTTTCTCCAGAAGTTATGATTGATAAAAATGTCTTTGTACTCCTTTAAAGTAAAGTTGCCGCTATCTCATAACCCTCTCACGCAAGTGCTTGTCAATGCAGCCGTCTGTTATAATAGTCTCCGCTATTTTGTTGTTTTGTTGTTGTTCAGTCTCTTTTGTTTCGTTTTCTACTGTGAAACAACGGCCCAGGCTAGTGTTGCCACATTGTGGAACAACTGATTAGTGCAAAACCAAGTCAAAGTACAAAGTATGCATGGTTACAAAAATCAGATGATGTGCGTACAGTACGCACATACTATTCTTGTACATGTGGACCTTTGCGTGCGCATAAAAGCCGAAGTATATACTACTTGTTCGCTACTATGCTATTCTGATTTCATGTTTGATCTCACAAGTCTACATGAGATCTCGTGTCACTATGAAAATGATACTATAATTGGCAGGCGGATTATAATGTTAAAAGTCAGTTAAAACTGTGGTGGTCTCCACCAGTTTTAAAATCGGTTAAGATTTGAAAATAGTCTAGTGTGTCCCAGGCCTTAAGGTAGGGGTGCAAATCTCAATTTCTGGAGGGCCACAGCCCTAAACTCTAATTTCACAACTCTAATTAAACACACCTGATCAGGCTAATCAAGCCCTTCAGGCTTATTACAGTTTTTCTCAGTCGCTTTGGTGCATTTCTTGAATCATACTTAATATTTGCAAAGAAGTATAAAACAATTCATACAAACAGCACCGCACAATGGATTTCCTGCAAAAGCCTGTAACTTACTCAAAATCTTTAGTTCATCTCTCAAAAGTAAGTATGTATGTCAATGAACATATCAGTGCCATCAGAATGAAAAGTCCTTGTGTCATTGTTCACAAACAAGAGAGTCAAAATGCTTAGTCATGACACTGCACTCTGTTAGTATTACCTGCTGTAAACTATGGCAACAGTTTGGATGAGAGTTACTGTACTGAAATGCAGAAGGTTGCACTTCTTATGTATGCCATATATCCTTTCAAATGTACAAATTTACACATTACTGTATGTGGGATATTGATTGAAAGAGACTCTTTCAAAATGTTTGAATAATTGAGGATATGGTTGACCTCGCAATATTTAGCTGCACCCTTCAGCCATTTAAGGCCATGATTGACAGCATGGTCCACAATAGTGGCCCTTATTTCATCTGATATGTGCCTCTGTCTTTGGCCTCCTCTGCTTCTTCCTCTGTTTTGCCTCTGTACCCCTCCACCATGCATCCTTACACCTCTTCTTCCTCTCGGCTGTTGACCCTGATCGTTTTCTGGATGTTCATCCATCTTCAGAATTTGTAACTCTTGTGTTGTCCTCTGTCTATATATGCTTTCCAATTGAAGATTCATGAGATGCACCTTTGAGCTATTTCAGAGAACTGGTTTATAATTGGTTGATCTATATTCTCCTCATTATTGAAAGTCAAGATTCACTTGCACAATTCATGGCAAATTTACAAAAACTCTAATAGAAATGTGTAGAAAATATGCTCGTCAGTTTATGACAACTAGATCAACTGCTTTTATGATGTGCACAAGTGACTAAATGATGTGGAGGTTGAACATTTAGTTTTGAGAATTTCATTTCTGATCTGAGAAATGCACCAAAGCGATTGAGAAAAACTGTAATCGTGGTTTCCACAAAAATATTAAACAGCACAACTGAGCACCAAATTTTCTCTTTTCTTGAGCAGCAAATCAGCATATTAGAATGATTTATGAAGGATCATGTGACACTGAAGACTGTAATAATGGCTTTGCCATCACAGGAATAAATTACATTTTAAAATATATAAAAAACAGTTAATTTAAATAGTTCTTACATAGTTCTTTACCAGTTGCTATTTTTTTTTTTTTATTCTCAAGAATTAATGTGTTGATTAATGCAAGTACTTGCATCATTTTAAGCATGAAAAAAAGTTTGCTAGTGCACAATATACTTTATTCTATTTGGTTTCGTTCTTTATTCCATTATTCCATACTTTAAAACACATACCTTTATTCCATTTGGTGCTCTGCCAGGTGAGATTCCAGGGTCTCCCTTTTTTCCCTGTAACACACAGAAAAAAAATAACTGATCCAAACTACCACTCATGGAAAAATGTCAAATATTAGAATGAGGTGTATTTAGATTATACAAAGCTTTCAGGAAAGTTAAACTGAGCATACCATCCTAAAAAGGCTTTTAAATGAGAAGACTTTTCAAACTACCTACAGTGACACACCACTCACTGTTGTTTTGAACCATGTATACATCGCACAGGAAATGAGGAGGTTACTGGGGAGTTATTGTGACCCCTGCTCTCAAATCTATTCCTAACAGAACACTGTAACAGAATTCCTCTCCTAATTTTCCTATATAGTCTACATGGATAAGAGTAATGAAGGCTTGCAAAGGAAAGGAGTGTTGTTTACATAAGAGAGTGACCCATGTACGCTAGTGAGAATAAGTTTACAGTAAGCCTCTGCAATGACACTGGGGTTCACACACCACATTCTTCTGCCTTTTCAGGCAATGGGATGAAGCCATGCTTTATGGTTATGATTCAAACACTTGTACAAGTGGTAGCATATTTTTTCTTCCAATCAATCTAAGCAGTTAAGAATGGTTGTGAAGAATTTACCAGGCTCAAACTTCACTCACTACAATTTAGACACCAACATTGGCTCTTAAAAGCCAAAAGTGTGCTTGTCTACACCATGTGTCTGGATTCATGCCAGTTATAATGCTCTTATCCATCATTTAATGGTTTACCGCTCAATGAATGACCAAATTTCTGCTATTTGAATACATTTATAGAGAGAAACGACTGCTATGAAGCCAACAACAAACATACTGCATCGATGTGTTAGTTTTGTGGGTATGTCTCTCTCATTTTGTTCTTCCCTCTTTCTATTTGTCTCATCCTTGTCCCAACTGGCAGTAACAGTAAGTGAGGGAGATTTAAATTTGGGCTTGCCTTCATATGGCAAAGAAAGATCTTTGCTCTCCTGGTCTATTGTAAGACTTCCACAAGCAGCCAGATGTGGTAAAATGAACAACTGTGAAAAGCGTGAATGGAAATAAACAGGTCCAATGATGTCGTCAAACTCGTACTTCACACGTACTTCATATTTCTTGCCAATGTTCATCAAAATTCACAACAGCTAAGCGTTGAAGGTAGAGTTACTGGTTTTCTATTGGTCCCAAAGTAGTAGTGTTTTTAGTCTACTGACATAGTCTACCTTGTGATATCACTGTTGTAAAAATACACAATCACCTATTAAAGTGCTACTTCAAGTGCATATGGCTCATAATTAGAAGCCATTGAGTAGATCAAAGCTCATGCATATGTTTAAAGATCCCCTTTAAGTTTGAGGAATTCACTAATAAGTTCAAGACTTGCATCTTACGGGCACGGGCTTTTGTTATGGTATGTCCAAATAAACTGATCAATGTCATCACAAATTGCTTCGTAAAACAAATAACAAACAAAACTAAACAAGAACAGAAAAAAGTGGAGTTACTGCTTTATTTTGATTGTCCACTTTAGACATTCTACTAATGGTAAGTAACTTTGCAACTACATGTCAACTAGCAGTCATTAGAGTATGGCTTAGTAGACTCTCTGCTTAATATCTTCTAACACTTTATTTTGATGGGTCCACGACACACAACATACTGAGTATGAGAAACTTTGCAAGTATATGTCAACTTATTCTACTAACCCTTAACCTAACCTAAGTCTACTCTGAGAGTTAGCAGACATGTAGTTGCAAATTAATGCGAATTAGTTGACATGTAGTTGCAAAGTTACTTATAGTTAGTAGAATGTCTAAAGTGGACTATCAAAATAAAGTCAAAAGGGCCTCACAGTTCCAACAAACTAGTTTGTTAGCGTCCACAAAAGCATTACAAATCTGTATTCAGTGGTACGTACCTTGGGTCCGGGGGTCCCTGGGCGGCCTGGGTTTCCATGCGGACCAGGAGGACCCTACAAAACAACACAACACATGTTCACTTGTATTTGTGCGCTGTCTCCTCCATAGTTACTTTGCAATCACTGCAGGAGACTTGAGCTGGGTCACAAGCCTTGAACCACATTATTGTTTTTTTATTTTTTCCGAACAATAAAAGGCCAATAAAAAGACAAGAATGGAAAGGAGAGGGGCATAAAAGAGAATTAGATTTACAGAGAGAAAAAGAGTCAGTGAAACGAATCCTCATGTACCAGACTGTTTTAGAAGCACATAACTTCTGTCAGTCCAATAGCTGCTATCAGGGTCCCAAATTAACACTCACAAAGTGCCAATGCGAGTAAAAATTTACTTTGGCAGGTAAAATGAGTAACTCCCCCAGTTAGGAACGACAACAAGTTTTAAATCAAATTATAAAACGATAATTCATTCGAACCTCAGTGACGTAAGCGACATAAGCTAATTAAATCAAAGACAATCCGCCGATTAAAGACAACATCTGTCAAAACTGATCCGTCTTCAAACAACTTTTCCCTTAGTGGAAATTATATTGTCAGACATTTTGGAAGCCTAAAAGTGTTTTTTTTTCTTCTATGCAGTGACACATTTTGCTAAAATTGTTTCTCTCCCAAATCTCCCTGGGTTTAAGTGAACGGATAAATGAATTATGGATTATGAATGAATTATAAATGAATCCGTATCAGGTAAAATTGCATATCTATGTCAGTACATGTATAAACAGAAACAGAATCAGGTTGCATTTAGGATAGCAAATTTACCAGCTTGATTAACTTGACATTAAAGCAGTGATGACTCCACAGTGGCAGTCCCATATGTGAATGCCTCACAAAACGATGTATTGGGCACTTAAGCACCTTTATAAATTTCAGACAGAAACTTGGAAAGAATGAGTGCCAAAAGAAAAAAAAAATGTCAGGGCAATAAATAAAGACTTACAGTGGATCCCTTAATTCTTACAGTGGTTCAGGACCTCTCAGCCCCCCACCTTTAGCTCAAATCCTGGAAAATGTTTATTCCTTTAGTCCCTTAAAGTCGCCAACCCTGTCAGAATCCGAGGGAAGCAGCTTAGTCAAATTTAGGGAATGAAGCAATGTTAAAAAACCTCATGCATTTTTCATTATTCTGGCCCTCATGGTAAGTACTGTACGTAAATAGCACAGTTTGCCCAAGGCATGCATTCAGAAAATTGCCCTCCACTTAAAAAGAAAGTGTTGTGTTTTAAAGGGTACTTCTGGCATATGCTTTTGGCATATACCATATGGACATGATTTTCTTCATTAGCTCACTTTCCCAGCAGCGACCAGGGGGCTTGAGTAGAGAGAGTGCAAGAAAGCTCCCTAGACACTGATTTATATGCTCTGTTAGTAAAGCAGACAAAATGGAAGTGATCTTAAACAACAAACTTCAAAAGTCACAATCCAAATGGCCATCACTTTAGAGGTTAATATGTGGCAACCGAAACTAAAGGCCACACTGATAGAGAACAAACACTGTGGGGTGCAATGATTTGGGCTTTATGATGTTTATTTGCACATGCTTTCTGCATTGTTTTAGCACCCGATTCACTCAAGAATTTATGCAAATCAGGTAAATAAGCACTCCCTCTAAGCATTCCTTATATGACGTAAGCTGTGAAGGATGCAGCAGACTGCAATCTGGCATATTTTAGAGGGACTATACAGCATCAATCCACTGGTACTATGCAGAAAATGCAGAAAGTGTGCTTGACTACATTTCATGTCTTTATATATGGTTATGCTGGTTATTAATAACTTTTCTCTATTGTTTAATCATCATTTGATACACTACTGCTGCCAAGATCACTAGAAAATGTACACAAACATCTCATAAATTAAATTCTGTTTACAGTTTCTGGCGCAGCCCTATTTCAGCACATTTAGCGGCTACTTAAATGGATCTCTGGTCAGTTTTTAAGACTGCTCAACTGTTCACCTTGTGTTTCATAATGTGTAAAATGATTGCAGCAAATACCTTGGGATCTTATTAGATACACGTTAAAAATATTTAAGCCTAAATTAAAGCAATATTTCAACGGAAAATGTACTTATTCTAAGGTCATCCAATATGTAGATGAGTTTCCTCAGGAATGGAGTTGTGTACATTACTTGTGGATTATTGTGATGATTTTATCAGCTGTTTAGATTATCAATAATTGCAGGGGCTCCATTGGTTTGCAAGTGATGTAATGCTACAGTATAAGTTTCTCCAAATCTGTTCCCATAAAGAAACAAACTGGCCTGAGGGTGAGTACATTTCAGCAGATTTTTCATTTTTGTTGAACTACTACTTTAAATATTGATGTATTTGACTTGCAAATAAATTCCATCCATTTGAATTACACAGTATTAACATAAAATTAATGTGATGAATATTTGTCAGTCATGCATCAGTTAAACAGGTTAGAAACAGGTATACTGAAAAACATAATTTCACGAGTTCACCCTTACATCTAATCTGATAGCAAATAGTAAGCATATTTTGGCGTGCTGTCCTGGGGGAGGGCTCCAAACCCGGAATATAAATTTGTAAACCCACTATAAATTTGTTCAGTGTGAAATCAATTAAATGTATTCCATTAAAAAAGCCATAACATGGTTATGGCTAGCTGTACAACATGCAACATTCAATTAGTTAAAGTAAAAAAAAAAAAGGGATTTATTGATTATAAATATTTAAATCTGGTTGTTTTACAGTTAAAACGCATTCAGTTTATTAGTATATTACATAAATCTTATCTCTTTAATTTATGCATGACTGGCAAATATGCATTACATTAAGTTTATTAGTTTGTAAAACTGTGCAATCCAAACGGATGGAAGTTTTATATGCAATTCAAAAACATTCATCTTAAATCTTTTTTGAATGATAGCTGACAACCATCAGGGAAGTTATTCACACTGTAGAGCAAATAACAAGCAATGGTGAGATTCAAAGACTAAAAGTCGAGAGCCAACGCTAAGCCTACTTGTCAAGGCAGCGCTATTATTTATATATGATCCACCTGGGGTTAGCCATGAGTGGGGCTCTTATTCATCACCCTTCCTGCTGAGCACACACAAACCGGCCATATGGAGATACTTACAAGAAGCTCATGTACAGATTTCCACCTCGTTTTTATGTTTGGTCAGGTTTTCCACATGTGGCCGTGGTTAGTGATCAGAGGAGAGTGAGAGAGGGGTATCAAGAAAGCCTATCAAGTTACATATTGGTTAATCTCTCCTGCTCACTTTCAGATCTCCAGCAGGCACTCGTGTGGGCAGACGCGCGTGGTGGTTGTTGCTTTCCACCTCATATATTTGAGAATGGCTGACTTATGGCGGGGTTCCCTGACCTGGCTCAAAGGAAGCCTCTGCTAATGTTTACCAGTGCACTTGAGGGAATATCTTTCTGGCCTGGCCCCTTGACCAAGATAAACTACGTTTAAAAGTGAACTTTTTAGTGTTGGTATTGTAAATTGTTCATCAGAGAATTTTACTGTGTTGGTACAGCATGTCCAACACTCTATGAGGCTTTGAGTCACACCAGACAACCCTGACAGACCACATGACACAGCACATGGTGACACAGAAGGGAATGGTTTACAGTTCTGTGCAGTTGTGAGAGACCTGAGGGATGAATTACTACATAAACACTACCATATTTGGTGTAGACACTAAAAAAAAAAAAAAAAAATGTGGTACTGTCGGAAATTGTTTTTTTGTTTTCAAAAACAATTATTAGACAAAATGTCCATGTGGCCATAAGGAAATGACAATGCATCAGGAACAAAAAAAAGAAAAAAAACTATCCCAACTGAGGTTTAAAAAAAAGCTAACACAAGAATGGGAAAGTGATTCACATTTACCACTGTTCAACGAAATCTGGTCATTTCAATCGGAATCTATGCAATCCAAATTTTGTTTAAGTGCGAAAGATTTTCACACGTAGGTTTCGCAACAGGTTCAAGATGGTCACATGAACTTGCCTCATTGAACAACAGAAAACTTCTTGGTTTGAAATTGACTTTTGCCTGAGCTGTGCTTTTGACTATAGGCAAATTCGCTGTACATTCGCTATATACTGTAGTAAACATACCTTTCTTCGCCAGACTAGAAAAGCTATGCTTGACTTGGAGGCTTTTTTTTTAAGCAACCATTTATTCCCCCATCCAAGTTTGTATACAGTGGCATATATGATTTAACACTGAGCTTTTTAATATGACAAAAGTCTATATAAACAGTCACAATGTCACACACCCCAACTTATACAAAAATGACCTTATGATACTTGTATAGTTACCTTCAGCACAAACCAACACTTAGTATAGTTGATTCAAATGCTAACAAACACTTTGCTGATGTTGTAAATGTTTGTAAACGACTGAAAGAGTTTGGCTCTGTCTAAAATCGTTATCTGAGTCTGAACATTTACCATCTTGAGAAAAAACGTCTGATTTTACAAGAATTAATGTAGCTTCAACTTTCAAGTACGATAAGAAGTTTAATTAGATAGTTAATTTAGATACAATAAATGAAAAATGAAACCCCTGTGAATAAAAAAGTGCCTGTAAATGCTATGGATCTGCTTTATCACCATTGTGTCCTTCAGTAAGATGCTTTAGAAATCATACTTGTACATCTGTGTCAGTTTATAAACTCTTCCTAAATTTAGATTGTGTAATTGAGATTCATTTGTTATTTTAATCTTACATTACAGTGAAGATGCCTTAATTATATCCAAAATTACAACATGTATCAGTATAAGATTTAACAGACTTTTAACAGACTTTGAATTGCTTATGAAATCTGACAGTTAAATATAACAAGCACTGCAGACACAAAAAATAATGAACTTTTAAATATTATAAAATATCGGCAAAACTTTTTTTAATATCAGGTGTTTCATGGTTTATTGTTGGTAATGGTACCTTACTGCACTGACTAATGATGTGGAATCCCAAGGCTCTTGACCAGCAACTCTGGAGAGCTTAAGAGCCGGTGAGCACCGGTGAGGCTTTAAATGCCTTTAATAAGACTGCTACAAAGAGTCCTTTCTTTAGCTCAACAGATTGGGTTCCCACAGTCCAGCCCTCAGGGGCCTCTCTAAAGGGCAGTCTCATAAGCTAGGGCAGGTATCTTACACACAAAACATCTAGACTTCCACCCATGGAAGTCTCTTCGAATCACTGACTAACTGATATCTCATTGTCTCATGCTTTCTTTCACTCTCAATTACAACCTTACTAGCAAAGAGTCATTTTTACAAGGTACTTTCTCGTCCTGATGACAAACTATCAGTTTGTAACAAAAGCAGATTTCAATGAGCTTACATACTGTAAATTGAGTAAAATTGCCCAAAAAAAAGGTATATAGAGTGAAAATAGCAGTATTCTTTAGTGATATGCTATTTACACAGTGCAAATAGCTTTAGATTCTATTTATTCTAGGTTAAAATAGCAGGATCCTGCTAATTACTTATTGCAAATATTGAATAAAAGGGTATGATTAATTGTGGCGAAAAACATTATTAGAGAAAAACATTACTTATTGCAAATAGTGGCAATTATCTGCACCTCTGCATTGTAATACATTATAAAATAGTATGCAATAACTTATTGAGTGTAATTTTTTAATTTTATTTCAAATTATTAAATGGATGTCACCTTATTGGGACAAAAGCTCTTCCTACACCTACCCTAACCCTACGCGATACTTTATGTTCAACTTTTTGATTATTTCCTTCATTTTAATTAAAAAATAAATGCTTTTCTGATGTGATTTGAAATTTAAAAAGGGAGAAAAAAAGTTTGCCAAAAGGCAGATTTGAACCCCGGTCGATCACGTCAAACAAACAGTTGCACACACTTTACCATCTGCGCCACTGAATATGACAATTAACAACTGTCTTCAGCATTACTTCCGCGAAATTAAAGTAAATTTAGCAATTTAGCAGACTTTAAGTATACCAGTTTAGTATCATATAAGTACAATTGCAGGGTATTTTTTATTAAGGACATAAATATGTAAATGCATTTGTAGTACAGCATTAAATGTATTTCAAATGCATTTTAGTAGATTTAGTTTTCACTAGGGAAGCTAGATGGAAATAACCTTATTTTCAGTTAGTGTTTAAATTTTCAACATATCTGTGTTGGTCTGGATGCAGATTTGCCTACATCCACTTATTGCCAATGAAAATTATTCATAAAGTCCCAATGCAAATTGACTAAGCAAACATTAATTTTACAATTAAACTGACTGCACAGAATCTAGAATCTAGCTGGAAGTTGAACAAGCAGTAAAAATGAAGTTCTGAGTGCAAGCCATCTGATATGCAAAGTTAAACTTGGTTTCAGACCCACATATGGCTAATTAGTGTTTAATTGGAATTAGTTGTCCTTGACCATAAATAAAAAAAACACACCTCAGCCCAAAAATTAATGACATAGTTAGACATAATCTGTTTGTAATATTTACAACATATGGACTTCAGAACTGCTAATTTATTTTACAATGTAGTTAATCCATCTAAGACACCTGAAAAACAGAACATGTTATTCTTGTCTCCCAGATGGAGTAACAACTGGAGTGATATTGAAACTGGAACATGGTTGTCTGGTTTGTGCTACTATAAGTACAAATTCCAGTTTCATCACCCTTTAATGCAGCTTTGGCAAACTAAAGTCCATTAAAGTAACATGCAGAGAAATATTACATTGACTTGGATGAAGTAAAAACTGAGATCTTCTAAGCAACAGAGACATGAAAATATAAGTGAAAGATTTAACAGGCTTACCCTGGGCCCTCTCTTTCCTGGTAATCCTGGGTCGCCAGGAGGTCCTGGAGGTCCCTGAAAGACAAGAAGAGAGGGAAAATTGTGACAAAAGGGTCATTTAGTGTTAAATATCTACCTGCTGACATTGAATGAACTCCCAAACAAGGCAGTAATCCCCCTATTGGATGGGGCTAATGAACCCTAGTCATTGTTATAGGATACTTTTGGACTTAAACCATTAAACATGCAAATATATATTTCAGTGGCTTGTTTGAAAAATGAAAATTGAATTGAAAAGAAAAGAAAAATAACTGCTGAAGTAGAGTATTTTTTAAATATTACAGGTTGAAAACTGGTATAGAAAAGGCAGGATTTTTCTTTGAAAACGTCTTTGGCAAAACTGAAGTTACATTTTAATTCAAATTGGACTGCAATTGTTTTCAATAAACTGTGTCCATACTGCTGTACTTATTGGCTTGTTTTAATGGCACTGGTTTCAGTCACTGGTAATTTGTTAATTTTATACATCATCTAGCTTTGAATCAATTACACACATGAATTAACTGAACTTGCATTCAACAAGAGGTCAGTGTTCATAGATTTGTGTTTTCCTTTCACTTGTTCAGAAGAGAAAAAGAACAAGAGCACAAGCAGGTCTGATATATCATATACAGCATTACTTGTACATCCGGCAAGAAAGATCACAAATGTTTGGCAATGTCAGTGAAGGACTTTAATCATTATTTTCCATTTTGATATAATGTAGCTGCAAGATTCTTCAGAATTTGCAAAAATGTGTCATACTGTACACATCTGATGACAACATTGAGCAAATGGAAAATGTCGCTTTAAAAAGTGTTGCTTACAAATAAATTCTATGAGACAAATCCTGGCAATGTTTCGTAACACCTGTAGAGCTGGCAATATCCCACATACTCATACTGAGAGCGATGCTGCCAGGACTCCCCGATGGTTTTCAGGTTTCCTGTTTCTACTCATTTTGTAAGCAGCACTCACTAATAAAAGATCATTTAAAAGGTGTATGTTACTAATGCTTTCAAAAACTCAGCTTTAAAACTCTAAATAAACATGAATTTCATAAATATATTGACTCTGCCTTTAGTTTTTGTGCAATAAATGTCCTTGTTCAAGTAAAATGAGCTCTGCCTCACTCAACATTATAATAGTCATTAGGACTCTATGGAGTAAGATCAACATAATAAACCAAAAGACACTGTGCACAGAGTGTCTGCTTGATATGAATGACATTAATATGGTAATTTTGAGCTCCAGAGAGAAAGAAAGACAGAAGAGCCCCATTGAGCCCCCTATTCTTTCTCTTCCACGTGGCAAATTTCCTGAATGAAAGCAATCTCTCTTTCTCTCTCTCTGCCTCCAGGAAAGAATGAAAAGATTAGAAAAGGAGGAAACAAGGCCTTTTACAGTAGTTGCTTAAGGGGATCGCTCCTGAAAATGCACAGTGCTATCTGTGTGACAGCCATACTGAACGGAACATCTGGTTGTTGTTTGTTGCTGGAAAATAGTTCAGGACTTCACTGTGACTGTATACAGTACCATAAACAATACACTGCATACTAGTGTTGGATGAAGTTGGCAGACTTTATAGCAAATATAAGCTCACTTTAGAGCACAATTCTTCTCCCATCAAAGCTTGTTTTAAATCCTATCTTGGAAAAGGTGACACTTGTGCACAAGAAATGGAAACTAATCCAGGAAGACTTGTACAGGTAGTAACTAGCAAGTCTGTTACATGATTGATTGCTTTAATTCATTCTTATCCAATAACAATGCAACCTTTGTTTAAATGATTCACTATCCAACTGATATTAGTTGCTTTAGCGTACCAATGTTTGGTTGCAATGTTTGAATGCATCTATAAACCCACCACCACCAGTTATAGGCTCCTTTCCCTGCTGACTTCACACTATAGTCCTAAATAACATACTAAATAACATACTTTTTAGTATACATCCTACCAGGTCATGTAAAACTAATGAGAATGTTAATACTGTACATGTAGCTTTTTTAGGCTGCACTGCACTGCAAAAAATTCAAATAAATACATTTAATGATAATAAATGTTTGTTTTGTTTTTCAGTAAACATTCTTAAATAAATATAGATGTACTTGACAAATAAAACTGCATAAGAAATGTAACACTTTCTTCTTTTAGAGGAATAAATCTAATCACATTTAGAAAGGTTTATGTTTAAAACAAGAAACAATATAAGGTAAAGAACAATAAATAATTCAAGATACATATTCTCTGAAACTATTTTACTTCTCAAGTGAATTTATCTTGTTTCAAGGATGTTTACATATGTTCAGACAAACTGCTGATTAAGATTTTTTTGTTTTTGTTTTTTTGCAGTGTGTCTCCAAGCCTCTGGCTTGTGACCTCATTCTTTAACTACAAGGAAAATGTGTGTAAGCATTACACAGACAAAAACCCACCGGCCTATAATGCCCTTCCAAAGGATTTTATAAACTAGGCTTAAGACCAAGACCACCAAAAGCTCAAAGGCAACAATGATGACACCATTTTCCAGCCTTCAACCAAAGCTTTGCACCCAGACAAGGTTGTTTAACTAGTAAAAGACTGTGGGGTGTATTATTTATTGAACTCCCTAAGAGGTAAAGGAAACCAAATGACAAAGAATTCATATTAATGCATTGCAACAGTCAGCACTTAAATATAACATATGAAGGCAGATGACAAGGCCAAGGCACACATAACACATGGCCACGGCTAATAATTCACATTTCACCATTCTTCAAAATAAGCAAAGCAGCACACTTGCCATCTGGCCACCATAAGACACTGTTTAAAAAAGAAAATGGTCTTCATACCATGAAGTGCTAGTGGTCTGTTGCAAGCTGAATATCTTGTTGTTACAGTTTTGTAACCTGACTTAGCTTTGAGTATTTAAAAAAGTAAATTCCCACCGTCTTTAAAGTAATCAGGAAAAAATCCTGCTAGAATAACATTTTACTGTAAAATAAATGAATCATTTTACTAGCTGACAGACAAATGACTTGGCTTTTTTTTTTGAGGGGGAGTTGCACCACATGGCAATTTACAGCTTGAACTAACTGCCTTGTCATAAAAAGGTCAAATTATCTGATATTTTAAGAGACTTACTGATTTCCCTGTTGAAAAAAACAGCATATGCTGGTTAGGTATGTTTTGAAGCATGGCAGCTGGTTTAAGCTGGTCCTTACTTGGTGATGAGCTGGTTTAAGCTGGTTATAAACTGGTATAAGTTGGTCATGTGCTGGTCCTAAACTGGTCCTAAGCAACTAGCTCCTGCTCAGGACCAGCTCATAACCAGTTCATAACCAGCTCAGGAAAAGCTTAAACCAGCTCATGACCAACTAAGGACCAGTTCAAATCAGTTGCCATGCTTCAAAACATACCTAATCAGCATATGCTGTTTTTTAACAGGGTTGACTCACAGTCGTGGGATCCTCTCAATAATAACATTCGTGTTTCATGTTTTTTGCATATTTCGCCATGTTGTTTGACTACATGTCTTAAAATACAAAGAACATCCTACCGGTGGTCCTGGTTCTCCTTTCTGTCCTGGTGGCCCAGCCAAGAGGGAGTATTGGGTTGGTTCAAAGTCAAAGGTTTGGAAACCATCCGTTGCTGCAGGGGTGACGGGCTCAAAAGAGCTGGGTTTGGAGGTCTCCTTTGGTAATGGTCTCTGTGATGCTAATGTTGTCATCTCAAACACTCTGGATGTGCTAGAAGGTTTAGGTTTTGTTGTGGCAGGGGTCTGGATATCCAGTTTGTTTTTCTGTTTGCCTGCTGGTGTGGAGGTGACAGCCATCCCATTCTCTTTTAGTATCTGGGGCTTTACAGTTGCCATAATGAGGTTCTTCCTGGGACTGCTTTGTTGAGTTGGCTTTGAAGATATTTGTGATGTCCTACTCCCAAAGGAAGCCATGGCAGTTTGTGCTGTGGCCAGCAGGGGGAGCTGTAGTGTGGGTTGGGTTATCGTCGGTGGCACCATGCTTTGTACAGACTGAGATGTAATTAGAACGGAGGTGTTTAGGACTTGTGAGGTTTCATGATTAATGCGTGCTTTGTCTTGTGTTAATGAAAGATATCTGTCGTTTACCTCTGTTACAACATTTGGGGTCTGAACAGTAACAGATATATTGGGATCCAGGGGTAATAGCGGTAAAAGAGAAGGGAGGTTTGGCCGATAAGTGTCAGCTTCCCTGCACTGTTTTTTAATGTACTTACAATAATTGTGAGCTGCCTTAGCAGAGGGATGAATGTCAAACTGACAGATGGCTCCTTCAAACTGCACCGAGTTCTGGCCCGTTTTTCCCAATCGAAAGGAGCCCTCTGGATCCAGCGTTTCCTCATTTTTAAAATGCAAATTTTCATGTACACTTGTCTTCCCACAAGAAGTATATAACGTAACCCTTTGGGCCTGGATTTCCAAAGCCAAGTTGTGCCACTGACCATTGTGAACATCATAATCAAAATTTACAGTGTTCTTTTGGCCCAAGTAAACTAAGATTTGCCCAGGGATTAACTGCACCCCTAGCTGCAGTCTTTTCCTCTTTGTCACAACAGTGAAGAGGAAAGCATTGTTTATGCGATGTGAACATATGCTGAGGATGAGAGAGAACGCTGACCCCAGTGACGCCGGGACGACGGAACTCACTGGGACGTCAATTCGTGCCCTCTGGGTTAGGATGACTCCTGATTTGAAGGGGATGACACCTTGAGGTGTGGAACGTGTCCCAGATGGTCGTTTCCCAACCAATCCCAGTCTTTGCAGCACGTCCACATCTACAAAAAGGAAAACCACAAATAATTACCACAGTAATCACTTCATGTACATGGATTTAGGATTTAGGAGCAAAATGGATCTCGTCGCAGCTGACTGAAGGCTTGCAGCTGCTGCTCACACACTGAGACACTGAGCTCATTACAGAAACAGATCATTAACAAAAGCATATGTTGAACATATGTAGCAAAGTTAATATTTCATCTGGGGTAATGCTTTAGTTTTCCATTAAATACTCTGCTGATACTGTTACACTTAGAAAAATAACACTGTGTGGGCTTATGCGAGTTTTATAGTTTGATCACCTTACTACAAATTCATTAGATCGTTAGACGTCTGCAATAAATTAGGTCAAGTGAAGTGAGTGGGAGTATGCATCTCAAACGTCCCTGTAAAATTTACAAAACCACAAGCATGTTAGTCTGTATTGATTGAAGCGTTCCAGTTTATTATGTGGATTTGGGTATAAACCTGTAAAAATATATATTCTTCTTAATCTGCATTTTTATCTTGTTTCCCAGTAAAAATATCTAAACATTCTTAAAACAAGATAAACTTACATTCTAAGCAAAGCTGTGTACGATAATAAGCCCCTTTTCTTATTTTCACTGGCAACATTTTAAGCATGACTCTAACTATTTGTTGTATTTTTAAACTAAAACACTGGGGTTAAGAAAAATTTACTTTTCTGAAGTCAGTTTTTCTAACTGATATTTTCACTGGAAATCAAGGCAATAACACTGATTATGAAAAATTCTTTGTTTTAATTCCAATGATGTGACCAATATCAATAGCACCCAAATTTATTCCTTTTATAACAAGTAAATGTAACAAAATACAATGCGTAAGGTGGCAGAAGAAACAGTCAATGCCTGTCTTCAGACTGCCACTTCTAAACAGTCAGTAATGAGTTTAGAATAAAAACAAATGAGAGTATGCATCACAAAACCAAGTCTAACCCAAACACATATCAACTAAACAAAATCCAGCTTAACATTGCAGTTATAAAATATACCCAATGAGTACTAAATGAAAAGCACATGCAAATGGAATAATGTGCACAGACTTTCTTCTCTGTAAGCCCTGTATCCTTTAACAGATGATGATCTGCAGATTGGACGTGATTGTTGAAAGAAAGAACTATGTCTGCAGTAGTATTGTAAGCAAATCTAAACAGAGTTACTAACATATTGGCCATTTCATTATTGAGTATTGAGCATGTCAGAAAGACATGACAGATCATCTCCTGACAAACAGAAGGAAAACAACTGCTCTGAATTTAGAAAATTAATGATCTGAATAATTTCACATAAATCACATGACATCCTGACACAAAACTCTAACAATAATACAACTCCAACGATGCACCTCAACAGAACACATGATGAACATCCATTGGTTCTACTCACAAATCACAGTAAGGGGTGCTGTCTGAAAGAGTCATAAACAGCATGAAATAAACTTCTTTAAAGCAGGGTTCAACGATAAGCATGACCTGCTGACCCTGGCCAGTGTGAACGAGTTTAGGACCACTTGATGCAATTGACATTTGCCCTATCAGGTCACAGCTGTATTGCCATTACATCTTACATTTGTTTTTATGCTTTTTGCCTTGTTTTAACCATTTCTATTGCAAATTCTGATCATTTACAGTTGTTTTTTGTCACCAAGGTAAAAGGTTTTCTAGCTGGCTAAAATAGATTGTAAGTAGGGATGCGCCGATACCGCGTCCGATACTGAGCTCCTGTATTTGTACTCGTACTCATTAAAATGCCCCGATACCAAATGCAGATACCACACAGCATGTGATAAGGGCCAGATATTCAGACAAAGAAACACCGGCAACAGAACAACAGACAGCAGAATGGAGTTATTATTAGAGATTAAAGGGGTCATAGGATGCAAAATTCACTTTACAAGTTGTTTGAACATAAATGTGTACACATCCATCCTAAAATAATAAAAATCCACCCAGTGTTTTTTTTTTTTAATCCCTATTTTAAAATCCCCTTTCTCAAATCAGGTCGTTCTGAGTCAGAATGACGTAGTTCTGCACAGGCCCCTCCCACAATAGTTGATTGACAAGGCCGTTTTACCTTAGACCCGCCCTGAGTGAGCTGAGAGCTGTCTGCCATTGTGTCGACTCCGGTGCAGGGGAAGACAAGATGTCTCCGATTAAGCGATTGAAAGAGAGGGGCGGAGTCAGCAGAGCTCACTAGGATTTAAAGCAACATGGACTAGAACAGCGTGCTAAAAACAGAGCTGATTTTGACAGGGTAAAGGTGTTTTTTTACACTACAGTTGAGAAACTTTAACCAAAGTATGTTATAGACTTTTCATTAAGACCCTAAAGAATCATATCAACTTGTGTAAAATGGGTATCCGATGACCTCTTTAAGGATGTATACCAAGTATATGTATGCAATATAATGTTAAACATTCAGTAGGGAGATAGGGAGAGAGAGAGAGCACACTTCTGTTGCGTGATCTTTGATGTTCGCTCACTTAGCACACGCATCATTTGGATTAAAACTAAATCGTAAATATAAAAAAACATTTATAGGGGCATTCACTATAAACAACATTTATTTTTCATCCTTAAGCATACACGACTTTGTGGCGAAAGTGAAACTATCAGTCAGTGTAAATGCGCTAGGCTGTAGCCTACTGTACTTGTCTCTCTCATTCCGCATCAATACAAATACATGCGTGCATTGCGAATGTTTTGCTTGTTTCATGAGAGTGTCTGTATTACATGAGTCGCTTTGGAATATAAATCGCAGCACGTTTCAGATGAAAAACGCTACTTATATTTTTGAAAGATTTATAACGAGTGGTTCCCTGCATTATTACAGCAAAACATGTGATTACAGTACTGAGCTGCTGCAATGGAGCAGCTCTAATGCTGTTAAATTAAAGATGATGTACCAAATAGCAAAACATTAACAGTGAAAGTAACTAAAACTTGTCAAATACAATGGGCATAATTAAGTGTGAAAATAACTGAAGGATATATCTATTTGATAAATTAAGTTAACCAACTAACATTATTCATATTCTTTTGGTTTCTGTACCCAATATTTAAAAAATTTACAAATACAATGAAAATACCTGCATCGGTACTTGGTATAGGCAAGTACCAAAAATAAAAGTATCGGTATTGGCAGAGTCCTGGAAAAAGTGGTATCGGAGCACCCCTAATTGTAAGCAATTTCGCTGAAATTGCCAGAATCAGGAAACATCATTCAGAAGGGTTTAAAAACAACCTGGTCTCATAAGAAGTCATAATATTTGTACAAGACATGTAATTATAGATGGTTTGTACAAAAATATAAGACCCAAACCTAAAGTCCAACCCTTTACCAAAACCATAGTCTCGCATAGACTGACGGCTGAAGGTCTGGGAACCTTGGCCGCTTTGAATGGCCAATGACCGCCCAAGAGGCCATATGACTGACCAGTAAAGCAACCAATCACATTTTGTGTTGTGCCGCGTCATGTTTTGGAGCATGAAAATGTCCTGGCAATAACAGACCAGTGTGTAAAACTTTTGGACGTATTTTAAAGAGTCTATGCCATGAACTTTACATATGTCACATACTTTTGAAAATCTAGCGTTTAGCTGATCCTGATAAGTGCTGATTGTTACAGTTGTAAACAAGACACGAGGGGTTTTGGCGCCATGGCATCTTTATTTTCAGGCAGAACGTTAAAGAACGTTCTCCCAGAAATTCTGTAGAATTTAACCGATCAGATGACGACTTCAAAGTTCCTGAAGCATTTCCAATTTTGTGTGCCATATGCATCAGACATTCAGCCAAATGTCAGTGGATGTGATGTCTGAGGCTAAAACTACCAAAACCCTTAACCCACTAAAATTATTATATCATGGAAGTCATGGGAATGTGTTGGTTGAAAATGATAAGCCAATCAGAGGAGTGATTGAAACTGTGTACATCCTTTTGGTGGCATCAGTCTGTCAGCTCCAGAGTGATTAGTTAAAGGTGGGGTAATTGATTTCTGGTAGCCAATGTTGACATTTGAAATCACCAAAACAAACAGGCCCCTACCCCAAAAGGATCTCGCCCCTATTTTGATAGCTCCGCCCACACATACGCAACCCATGCAACAATTAATTCTGTAAAACAAAGCAAAACCAATGTTACTCACCTATCGAGAAAAAACAAAACAACCTTGGCGTCCGATCGCAGGCCTTCCCGCCCCTTGAGTTCTCTCTCTGCTACTGCATTGTATTTATGACGTATTGACACAAATTTCAAATTATTTTCAATGGTCGCTTTTGTAGACAGACTTTAGCTGTTGCGGCGCGGCATCCGGTGTAGACTTTTTTCCTCTTTTGTTTTTTATCTGCCATCTCTATCTTTCTGTCGTCGCTCGGCTCGGCTAATGACCGTCATGTGCACTGATGAGCGCTCTATCCTTGCATCATGAGTAGACGCGCCTTACTGCTGATTGGCTACAAGTTTGTTTTGGTACCCATTACACACCAACCCGACATCAAAAAAACTAGTCGCCAAAAAGCCGACTGTGAGTCGCCTGGGTCTGGGACAAAAAGTTGCGATTGAACACATCGCAAAGACTACAGCCAACTGCCAACTATCATGTACGTTCTGCTCCTGTGTGAGAGTAAAAAACTATCTGTACCAGCAGGGGGCAGTAGTCTATATTCATCTGCTGTGATATCACAATTTTGTTGCATTGTGTATAGCTGCCTGAGTGTACACATGAGTAGACCAGCTCTCTCAGTCCAAATCAAGGGGTCAAGGATCTGCACTTCAAAATGGCGGGTGAGGGGAAGCAATTTTGCAAGTGTGTGTCTAAAAGTAAAAGTGGAACGCACCCTAGGACTGCAGATATAGAATCTGTAAACAAAGAAGTTCTTGCTTATCATTTTGAATATGAATCATGCTAATCAGTTGCTCTTTACTTTCTTCATTCCAGTTGGACTTAGCGTGTCATGGCCTTTGCAGTGCATTTACAGCTCATGTGAGAGGCTTAAAAAAATTGGGCTGCAGAACTGGATGCCCATGAGCAAAGGTGGCAGATTTCACAGTTGAGATATTTTGGAGGGTGCAATGAATGAGAATGCTAACACCTAGCTTTCACCATGTATATTAATCCTCTTTGGTCAAGACGTACTGTAAAAGTCAAAGGAAAGGCCCTGTTACAGGCCCTAAAGGGATAGTTCAAGCTTCACCTACGTCCTACGTCATCCGCTGGAACGCCACTCTCTCGTGTACACACATACGAAAATTAGTGGAAGCTAGAGATTACAGTTTATAAATTGGACAAATATGGACATTTTTCGGTTGCACTTTATTTTACAGTATGTGTACTTACATGTACTTACAGTGTACTTAAAGTGTACTCACCTAAGAAAGTACTGGTAAGATAAGGTAACTAAATGGGGTAAGGTTAGGTTTAGGGGTAGGTTCAGGGTTAGTACCTAGTTATTATTGTAATAACATAAATAAGTACATAGTATGTACATGAGAAACACGACTGTAAAATAAAGTGCTTTTTCTTTAAAAAAACATCAATTTGCTTCAAGAGATCTTTATTAACCCACCCCAGAGCCATGTGAGGCACTTTTTTATGATGGATGGATTCACTTTATTGGACTACTGAATATTAACAGCCATTCACTGCCATTATAAAGCTTGGAAAAACAGAATTTTTTTTTATATAACTATGAAATAAGTTTTTCTGAAATAAGAAAGTCATATACACCTAGGATGGCTTGACGGTGAGAAAATCATTGGGTAATTTTCATTTTTGGGTGAACTATCCCATTATTGCTCTGTAGAGTTAAAACAGTGGATGCATTAGAAATGCAGCCGTAAAGTGTGTGGAGCACTTGAATCAGCATCAGTTCCAAGAACCAGGCTAATATCCACCGAAACTTCCCGTTGCCCATGAAACTGGAAAGTAGAACATTATATACTAGAAATCACATTTTACACTAAAGATAAGAGCAACGGCTAGAGAAGAATTCCAGAAACTCTCCAGCTAAGATGACTTGATCATAAGTCATGCAACGGATACCCAGAGAAATCTGACAGCAGAGGGGGAATGTGCTATATGGACTGTCTCACATATGGTAAAAACATCAAACGTACACTCAAGAACAAAGGCATTTTTCATGACTTGTTTAAAACATGATGGCTGTTGCATTTCATTAACGTCTGACACAGAAGCACCATATGTTACATGTACATGAATGAGTTAGACTGAATGTGACGGATAATATAACCCTCCCACCACATAAATTCTGTACAGAGCAGATATGAGAATTCTAGACACACCTTGAATGAGAACCAATACGTTTAGACTACTAGATTGAAATAAAAAGCCAAAAAAGTGCACATGCTGGTCCTTCATGTCATGCATACTCAATGCCTCAAAACCTCAGTTTAAGTGACAATTTTACATTGCAGGAATAGACCACCAACATTATGTATGCTAGAAATAAACACAGGATCTATCCAATATTAAAAACTTTACAGTCAGTAAACCCAGTGAGACATCCAATCAGGCACAATGCCATTCAAATGAGGTTTGAATCAAATGCAAAACATATAGAATTGTGCAAACAATGGCTTCTGATTTACTACAGTAAAATAAACCGACTCAGACCAGTTATATGTTGTTGATCAAAGGCTGCTCTATATGTCATCTGAATATTGTTAACTCTGGCAAATAAGGACCACACTGCTCCTAAAAATATAGTACCTGTAGCCTCTTTCACCTCTGACTCATGGAAAACTCCAATGGGTTGTAACATTAGAGGTCTATTTATCCAACTCCTGTCAAGTGTCCTGAAATTTTATTGCAAGGCAGTGTGAGGTCTTTGGACTTCAATGAGCCCATGTGCTGATGTAACGTACAGGCTTATGACACAGATGTCAAGACCATGGTAAAACTGAACAGACATTTTGCAGATGCACATTTCACATGCTGATCAGGCACTAAAATTCATGAATGAAAAATCTGACTTACCTGCAGACTGTGCTTGTGCAAACCTCAGACAGCACATACAGTAAAGAACCATGCAGAGAAAGACAGCTCTCCTGTGAAAAAAAGAGAAAAGAATTACATATACAAACTGAACAGATCAAACATTTAGCTGACGTTGATATGACTCTTGGCAACTTCACGACTTATTTCCAGTCATTTTGATTTAACTTTTTCTAAAGTTAATTTTCAGCCATTACCCACAGTTTTAAACCACTGAAGAATTACCCAGACAATGCATTTGAAATAAAAACAGTTTTACACAATACCTTTCAAATGTTTGGGGTCAGTACATTTATGCTTTTGAAAGAAATTACTTACGTTCATCAAGCCTGCATTTATTTGATCTATAATACAATAAAAACAGTAATTTTGTGAAATATTATTACAATTTAAACTAACTGTTTTCTATTTTAATACATTTTAAAAGTTATAATTTATTCCTGTGATGGCAAAGCTAAAATTTCAGCAGTCATTACTCCAGTCTTCAGTGTCACATGATTCTCAAAAAATCATTCTAATATGCTAATCTGGTGCTTAACAAATATTTATTATTATCACTGTTGAAAGCAGCTGTGCTGAATTAATTATTTTAATATTTTTGTGAAAACCATTATACATTTTTAGGGATTGTTTAATAACCTGAACGTTCAAATGAACAGCATTTATTAGATAGCAATATTTTGAAACATTATAAATGCATTTACTGTCACTTGTAATCAATTAAATGTTTCTATGCTGAATAAAATGATTAATTTATTAAAATAAATCTTACTGACCCAAAACATTTGAACGGTAGTTTATATCCTGAGTTCAATATATTTCAAACATTTCCCACATGAATGCTGAAAAGAAATCTGTAATGAAAGTATGTGTCCAATCTCTCAAATTAAGCTTAAAAGTCCAACCACAGTGTATTCCAACACTGAGAAAACAACAATGCCTCAAGAAAGGTCACACCAAAGAACCAAAAAGCCTTTGCCACTTTTTTCTCTCAGCTACCGAAAGAAAACAAAGTATTAGGATCACATCGTTCCATTCTACACTAAAGCATCACCACATCCATCTAAATTACCAGTCTAGTCAGTGTCCAAAAGCAGCTCCATCTGCCTGTAGGCCCAGTAACACTTGGCAAGAGCAGCAGCCTTTACTGTAAAGCCCTAGCAGCTGTTTCTGCTCAGTAGGCAGTCAAAGATTATCATCTGCCTGGATGCCAAAAATTTGTGATGCTCCATATAGAAAGTGAGTGTTTCCTCTCAATATGCCAAGGCTGTGAAATTCGGAGAGCTTCATTCTAAGAGATCTGAAATCAATTGAATCAATTAATACAGCAAAAGGAGTGCGGTGATGTATGATCAAAGCTAAAACCATTAAGTAAAGCCCCTCAAAATATTTAGATTAGTGCTGAACAAATATGTGCTGATTTTTAAATTATTCAAGGGATAGTTCATCCAAAAATGAGAATTCTGTCATCATTTCCTTGCCCTCAAGTTGTTTAAAACCTGTATTAGTTTCTTTCTTCTATTAAACACAAAAGAAGATACTTTGAAGGATGTTGGTATCCAAACAGTTAATTCTATAGTATGGGGGGGAAATAAAAAATAATAATAATAATTGTGCACTAAGTGGTTCTGTAATGTCATTAAAATTCTAATGGAGACCCCAAAAATGGCTTGATGAGAGCAGTTTTCTTTCCGGTGTTGATGTATTTTCTATTGAAACAGGAAGCTGAGGTTAAAGTGATGCCCATGTCCAAAAATACCCAATATCCTTTAGTTCACAGCTGACAAACATGATTTTCTACTTACTATTGCTAGCCAGAAGTGATATTGAGGGAGGAGACATTATCATTCTAGAGAGGATTTGATAAGAGGACTGAACTTGCATAATGCATTTAGCTGTTAAAAGTTCATTTTGATAACATTTAGGGTCACACTGGCATTTAGAGGGCCTTAAAGCTAAACCACATGGACTAAAAGCCAAATTAGCTCCATGGGGTTCTTATACTGAGGTAAGTATTTATAATGAGAGTTGATCAATGATGATAAGCAAAGGTTGTACTACATGACAGTCTTAGCCTCTTCCATCACTGTGGTGTTCAGTTATGTATTCTTTTTCTGCCCCCATGTGCTGACAGTGTGGATGTGAGGATGCCATTCGTGACCAGATTTTGTACTGTATGCAGTTTTACTTTAGTCAGCATTTTCAGTCGTAGCCACAAGAACTGTAGGCTTGCCATGCTGCCCCCTTCCCACTCATATCCACTTTCATACAGTCCCACCACGGACCATGATTCAGTTCAGAGAGTGCAAGAGAAAGCGAGAGAGTACTAATCTAAACACAAGATTTCAACCCTAACAAAGTTTACTACAACGGAAATTGTATCCAAATGCAGTCAAGATTTGTAACAGCTGATTTCTCTATGCCAATTACACATTTGAGAAAAGTTAGAAAAAGACCAAATGTGTATCTTGAGAAAAGCTTATATGGTAAAACAGCATATATAGCTGAATTAAAAACAGCATAGTTGCCGAATTACTTCCATATCCCAATGTCCTTTAATAACTGCTGAAGGTCTTCATGCAATACTGTAGTACAATAGTACATGCTACATGCTGTACAGGTAATAGCACATGTAGTACATGCTGTAGTCTTTCCCAAGTGCCAAATGTATATATACAAATATGTATAAGAAATGTATATATAAGAATATATATATATATATGAAGAGTTCAGATGCAAAAGCCTCTAAGTGCCGTTTGAAATTTTCTTCTAAAATGAGCATTTTATCATTTTTACCTATGATTCTGTTCAGTTATTTCACTTTAATAGCAATGAAAAGAACCTATTCCATAGGAGCCTGATAAAAACGCTCATTTTAGAAGAAAATTTCAAATGGCGTTTAGAGGCTAAAAAACTAGGCTATTTGCCAATGGATATTATTAAAATGAAATTATTCCACAAATAGTTATTGAAACCAAGACATAATATGTTACACAACTTTCATTCTCAAGTCATTTGAATTTGTTGTTTTTTTTATATTTTTAGATATTTTTATTTTTAAAATGAGAAAATAAACAGCTGAGCAGGGCCGGTCATTCATTCCAGAGAGAGACTAAAGAAATATGAAAATCATTTTCTTTTCTAAAACTCAACTCATTACAAAGCATTAAAATAAATTAATTCATTCATTAAATCGGTTTATCCAAAATAAATAAATAAAAAAATAAGCACAAATTTCTCCAGCAAATTATATAGCCTACTTCTGGAGGAATGGCTGTTCAACAAAGTTAAACAAGTTTGGTGTGTTCCATTCATTCATCAAGTTTCCCCAAACTCCAGAATGGACATCATAACGGACCTCCCTTCGTGAACTCATTCTTCCTTATGTAACGGAGCTGACAGCCAAAAGGCTAATTTATGACCCATTTAACATTTGTGTGAAATCTATCTATTTATTGTCATACTCACCCCCCGACTCCAGCTGCTTTGTATCTGGAGTTCGGGGCATTGTCCGGCTCCATCGCGCTTACTTCATTCTTCCTTGGGAGTGTTTGCTGCTGCAGTCAAGACATGACAGAGTTTCTGAATTACTTCCATATCACAATGTCCTTTAATAACCGCTGAAGGTCTTCATGCAACACTGTAGTACAATACTACATGCCGTGGTCTTTCCCAAGTGCCAAATGTAGTACTACTTTCCAAAGAGTGGAACCTGCGAGGCGTGATGCAGACTTCTCCATCTGTCAGCAATAGATCCGATGATGCTGAAAACTGGAAAGTTAAGTCCAAAGCGGCACAGACATGGTTTGCTGAGGTGAAGTACAAGCGTTTAGTCAAGTCGCTGACAAAATCTGAAGTACTTAGTAGGCATACTGAAGATTTGGGACACTGGAAGCATATTTCCCTCTGTCGCCCTCAACTGTCTTCTGAGGAAGAAACACTTCGCTCTGGAAACTAGAAGGGAGTCAATGGAAGGTGTGTCTTTCCAAAAGGAACCCGTTTATTTTCGCTTTCGTCAAAAAAAAAAAAAAAGAAAATGAAAAAAGAACAGACAAGAACGTCACACAAGACGTTTTAAATACAAAGCTGGTAATTTATCACAGATGTGGATCATTCTCCAACTTGTTTTTCATGCTGATTTGGCCATTTGTTCTTGTGAAATTGTATCTTGTAAGGGTTATTTAGCTTTCAACAAGCAGAAATTTTTTAGGTCTTAAAGGCAATTGCAAAGTCCTTTCATTCAGTGCTCATAATAAGGAAATTCACAGTCAAAGCTGGACAGCATGTTTCAAATGGAGTATTTTTAGAAATAAACTTACATACATCTCCTTTAAACTTAAACAAAGACTTTATCCAGCAAATTATATTATTTACAGACATTTATGAAAAGGTTTAAATATAAACTGCACTTTCTGTACTTTAAAACTGCAGTTTCTGTATTTATTGTGGTGTGGAATACAGAATTATCAATGAAAATATTCAATGTTTACTTTTTGGCTACTATGAAATAATTTATTATGTATTTTTAAACAAATTTTACATGAATAAATTCCATATTACTAATTTAAAAAAAAAAACCCTATAAATCTAACCTTGGTTTTGTTGACTTAAGTAAGGGTATATATTTATATATATATATGCTATGTATTTGTGTGTGTGTGTGTGTGTGTATCTGTCTATCATCTATCTACCTATTTCTCTATCTATCTATCTATCTATCTATCTATCTATCGATCGATCGATCTCTCTCTCTCTCACACACACACACAGAATGGAGTGTATTGAAAATCTGAAATAGCACAAAGTTTCCTGTAAGGGGTAGGTTTAGGTGTAGGGTTGGTGTAGAGCAATAGCACATACAGTTTGTACAGTATAAAAACCATTACGTCTATGGGATGTCCCCACTTTTCACAAAAACAAACGTGTGTGTGTACTTGTTTTTCTATTCAGGTGGGGACTTAAACCTGAATACACACAGACTCATGGGGACTTGTGTCATGGTTGGGACCTAAATTGAGGTCCCCATGGGTAAACATGCTAATAAATCACACAGAATTAAATTTTTTGAAAATCTAAAAATGCAGAAAGTTTCCTGTAAGGGGTAGGTTTAGGTGTAGGGTTGGTGTAGGGCAATAGAATATACCGTCTGTACAGTAGAATAAGCATGGAGAGTCCCCACAAGGATAGCAAACCAGACATGTGTGTGTGTGTGTGTGTGTGTGTGTGTGTGTGTGTCATTTGGCTCGGCTCATCAAAATATGTATTTAACTTTGTGGGTTTTTGGATGACAACTTGATCTTGTCATAGACTTGCTCAGATCCTGTGTCTGAATATAGTGTGCTGGTGTCATCCTGTGATTTGAAATTCTTCCTTCAAAAAAAAAAGAAGGAAAAAAAAAAAAGAAAAGTTCAATGTCCTAATTGACCTATCGGTAAGCCCCGCCCCCCTTAGTTACTGTTGCTCCCTCGGACAAACAAAGGGAGTTGCTCACTGTCTTACAATGACAGCTGCAGCGTGAAGACCTTGTCCCACGATGTTTTTGCACAATCTTGGACACAGAAGGCCACCAAATGGGAATTAAATATTCCATGGAGGGATTTAGAAAATATTTAAAAAATAAATATGGTGGTAACTCGAAGGAGGGTTTACAGATCACGATGCGAGTGGGGGAAGTCTCATATCACGGTCGGTCATCACGATCGCGGATCAACACTGTTCATGTATCGCAGGGTACGATTACATTAATGCACATTTAATCAGTTTAATATGGAGAGGTACTGAAATGTAGACCTTCGTTTATGTGTTTTTGACCTACACTGTACAAGACGCGAGAACAGTCCGCTATTTAGGTTTGTACATCAGCATGGACTCACTAACTTTAACGTTAGCTAGTTTTAGCCAGAGATACCTTGCTAAAGCACAAGATAACATTAACATTCTGCTTGAGCAGATGAAAACTGTAACTTAATGAGTGTATGACAACCAGAAAATGAACGTTTTTGTCTTCATTTGTATTGGGGTGAATACTTAGGGACATTTCGCTCTGTTTTGTTTGGATTCAGGAAATGTAATAAAATAAATGATATCGCCCATCCTCTCAGGATACCTGGAGTCAGTGCTACGAGTACCCCAGGCACAATGTTTTTACATTTTTGAAGCATAAACCCCGTAAAACCGATGCGAGCTTCGGATCTTCCAATGTTTCTCTATGGTGCTGAAACCTAAAGATGTCCGAGTTCCGCTCCCCGTGCAGCTGATACTCGACTGCCATTGGCTAGTCTGCGTTCGAGGGGAGGGGCTTACCGATAGGTCAACTGGCTGGCCTGCTTCAAACACAAGTGACAATATCCAGCCTTCTTCCAACGTAGCACACATTCAACTGTGAACATGCAGGGTGAGCACAAGGTAAACAAATGACTGAGGCTAATTGTCACAACAGCTACATATCTTTAACCCTGGAGAACCCACGGGGTCAAATTTGGCCGCTGTTAATTGCTGCTACCCAAAATAAACAAAAAAAATTTTTTTCATCAAATTTAACTTCAAAAGCCCAGAGTGCCACTTCTGGCCCCTGCATAGAGACACCTAGTGGATGAATATTGAACTCACAAGTGCCAGAGTGGTAGTAACAAGATGGCTGACCACATGCTGTTTTGTTGAGCTGGAAACCTACCCAAACAAAATCGTCTTCTCAGCAAACCAGCGGTTGGTAAAATTGTGTATTTTTGTTAATCTATTCAGTATTAGCTTGCAGAATGCCTAGAAGTACGTTTTATATAATTTTTGGATAAATTAGCAACTCTGAGCTAGTTAAAAAAATGATGGGCCAAAAATGACCCTCTGGGTGTATGGGTTAAAAAAAATGTGGGGTCAAAAATGACCCTTTGGTTCTTTGAGTGACTTCATTGGAGAATGGTGACAGTCCTGTATTTGGCTAAAGCCTTGAAATAAATTCATTTGTATAATATATTTTACTAAGTTACCTCAGTAGTACAGGGCCAGAGACTAATAAAGTAGTATATCTTTTCAGGGAGTATGGCCGCTCCCTTTTCAGGACAGGGAAAGCAACAGAGAAAGATCACCGTAAGACAAGTATTGGAGCAACTTGAAGCTGATGATAGTGACTTTGGCCCTGAATTGGACAGCGATAGCGATTCTGATGAATTGTTTCAACCGCATGAAAGTGATGGTGGTGAATCTTCTGCCCAAGACAGTGACTCGTCCAATGACTCGTCCAGCGATGAAGATGTGCCGTCTGCCGAGACTGCTAGCCCACAGATGGAGCCAAATCGTGCCGCAAAAACTTACAGTTGGCGAAAGAAAGGCTTTGAGTTGCCTGACGTGAACTTTCAAGGTGAACAGTTTGAGTCGTACCAGGATGCCACGACAGACACGCCACTGGTTTACTTTCGACGCTTTGTTTCCCTTGATATGTTGGAAAATATTGTTGAGAATACCAATCAACACAGTGTTCAAAAGCATGGGAAATGTGTAGACACTTCAGTAAAGGAGATAGAACAAGTTCTAGGAATGAAAAAAAAACATTGTTAAATGTAGCTGTGTGGTTGACTGATTATTTTCCTAAATTTAAAATAGTTTGCATTGACAGTGTTTGTTATTGTGATTCTTTGAAATGATACGCCTAAAGCCCAATGGGTCAAATTTGGCCCTAATCCTAAAATAGGGAATAAAGGGTTAAAATTGAAAAAGTGGATATTTTGGTGTTCAGTGAACTTATAGCAGTAATTTAATGCATAGTTCATAATTTTCCAAATAAGAAAAGGGTTCTTGGGTTCTCCAGGGTTAACAGCAGGACTACTCAAACGTCCAATACAACATATGCGTGTGTTTTCCATAGCTTTTTTTTATTTTTTATGCTGGTTTGTGCATCTAATTCAAATTTACCTTGACTTACAACCAGGGCCTAAAATTAACACTCGCCAAGCGCCAAATGCGAGTAAAACTTTTCCGAAATATAAGTTAATGCAATGTAGTGAAAACAACAGCCAGTTTTAAAAGGGATTCGCTGTTTCTGACGTAAGTAAATAATAAAATAATCTTTTCCCAAGATGAGCTCATAATTGGTTAGCTGTTCTGTCATAAACGACCAGAGCGAATCAATAGAATACAAACCGGCTGTAAAGGTCAGAGCAGTGTGATGGCCAGCTTGTCCCAAGACACGGTTCTAATAACTTTTACCTGAGAAGTTATTGCTGCTTCATTTCGGAAGATTAACTTTTCCCTTCTTTATTCTTCATAACTCAAGAATGTGGCGACACACACCCGGGGTTTCGCCGCCTAAACGGTGCAGTGAAGTAGGCTACGTTCGTATGTACCAAGGTCTGTACACATACACCGAGCCGCAGTACACAGCGCACCAGCAGCGCTTCAACGGACGAAAACACACACAATTATGTCAAAATACGCGGTTTTGGCGAGTTACCTCGTAAACGTAGTCTTAAATAAGTTATAAAGTCTTAAATGACCGTAAAGAGTTTGGAGAAAATAGGATATGTGTCAGATCTGCTTCATGCGCATCAGGTTTTAAAGAGACAGTGCTGCTTTTAAAGTGAACCCTGCTGAAGTCTGTAATTTTACGTTTACATGCAACAAATAATCCGTTGTAATCGGATTGACGGCTCAATCGGACTTAAAAGGCTTCATGTAAACACCTTAATCGATCCGATTGAGCTCGATCGGAATGAAATTTCGATCGGATTGAAGGGGGTGGTTTATTCCTTTTCTAATCCGATTGAGAGTGCATGTAAACACTCGATCGGATTGAAAACCGAAACTGAAAGGACTGCGCATGTGCAATGACGTAGAAATAGCGTAATGACACATGATGTGCAGAACGAGCGGGTCATTCTTTTGAATAAAATGTTGTATAAATGCGTGTCCTGTCATTATAAAACTCTCCTTTCACTCAGCAACTGTGAAGTGGAGCAAGACAAACTCCCACCAGTCCTTGTTTCGGACTCTCATCCACAGGCAACCCGTTTTGTGCACGGGGAGGGGCATTTTTCTGCATGATAAATATGAGCAGCACGGCACTGCGATTTGTATGTATATTTGTCCAGAAATGGAAAAATATTAATTCTGCTGTTAAAAACAAATAAAGAAACAGAGAGTAGTTATTATGTGCAAACAGTGTGAGAAACTCTATATTTGTGCAGTGTGCTCATGTCCAAAAAAACCCAATTACGATTTGAAGCTTGTGACATATAAACGCGCACATCAACCCGATCACTTTATTTCAATCGGAATGAATTCAGTCCGATTTAACCAAAAATTGTGCATGTAAACGTAATATGATGTAAATCAAGCAAAAAAGAAAAAGAGAAATCACTCGACTGCTCTAGTCGCTGATTAATAAATATTAATTTACAGCACCTTGGGCAACAAACAGGTTGTATTAATGTGTGCTTTAAAAGTGAAATAAAACAAAACAAAATAATCTGTATAGCTTATGAATATGCAATTTATAGTTTATGTGAATATTGTTTTAAAATCACTTAATATTTCAGAGCCTATTAAATGTAAAAAAATAATGGCTTTCAATTATACTGTAATGTTGAATGGCTATAATTAATAGGTAAAATTGAGGGAAAATGCATTTAATAGAGACACCATGCAGTAGTATTGGTATCAATACTTCATTAATAATAGGCTACTTAGTAAAGATGACATTAAAAACATATTTAAAATATACTATCTTTATGTTGTTTCTACATTAATTTGGAGGTTCAATGTGAAATTATGACAATATAAATATGCGATTTATCATGATTAATTACAAAAAAATGTGTGATTTTTTTTTTTTTTATCGATTTACAGAAAGCACTAATGTTAACCTTTTATAGATTTTAGAATTCAATTTTATTTCAAATTTTATAGGTCCCCCCCCAGAAAGAGATCGGGACGACCCCCACCCCCTTGGCCCCTTTTAAATTTTCAGTTCAATATGACCCTCAAATGAAGCTAATTGAATAGCCCTGCTCTAATCTATTAACATGGGTGTGGAACAAATACGCACCACATTCGCATTGCAAACTGAGCAGAGGTGTAAAAAGTACTCAAAAATTTTACTCAAGTGAAATTAAAGATACTCAGTGAAAATTTTACTCAATTAAAAGTACAAGTATCTGGCATTATATTTAGGAGTATGTTATTGGTAGTACAGTAAAAATCATGCACTTAAATTAGTGCAAGTTACAATATACTAAATATTATTACATGTTATATATATAAAATCTTTTTTGTTTTCATTGTGAGTGTACACAAATAAAAGCAGACTTTTATACAGTGATTATTAATAAGACAATACGTGTTTAAAGTTGATTCAGCTGTTATAAGGAAACAGCTGAAGTGATCGCGCGCGCGCGCACACACAAACACACACACACACAAAACACATCATTTCCAGCATTGCTAACTTGACAGCTCAGTTGGTACTTTATCAAAATAAAATACAGTGAGCCAAACATCAGCGCTACTGAAGTACAAAGCCTATCATTTACATAATAAATAACAGTTTAGCATTCAGATACGTTACATTGCAAATATGGAAATATTATGGAATATTTGGATTTGTGCCGAATGAGAGAGCACAAAGCTCCATTTCGCAAACAGTTGAGTGCGCAAGCCTTTAAAGTATACTCCCTTGTCAGTCTATGTGAGAGACGCGTTCAGAATCAGCACATGGTCACTGTCTGGGGGCTTTGTTTTCAAGTGCGCAACTCATGGCATTTGCTGTTCTTCTGCTGGCGGTTATCAAACAGCGTTGCATTACTACGGGATTGGGGGTGAATTGCCTGTATTCGTCTTAAGGCCTCATGCACCGACCCGAGACGCCCGTACCATGAGGATTCGGTAGGAATACATGTACCGTGCCACCCCTAATATATATATATATATATGTATAACTTTCATCTATTAGGTGAACACACAAACTAAGATCTAAATCTTCTAAACTAAATCATCTTTTTTCTTATAACAAGTATGGGACGTCCAAAAATGACGCTTCAAAAACTACACAAAGTGAATATGACAGTAACTCATACGACCCCTGTTAATGAATCAGTGTCTTCTTAAGTGAAACAATGAAAATTTTAAACTTGACCGTCGTGTTCACTTTGTGTGGTTTCTGAAGTGGTCCTGTCCCCTTGCATTATATGGACTAATAATCTTTGCTTGTGTTCATCTGAAGAAAGAAAGTCATAAACATCTGAGGCGACATGAGAATCTTAATTTCTGGGTGAAATATCACTTTTAATAACAATGTGATGCAGAGGTTAGAAACATATTCCAGACAGAATGCAAGAATGGGTTGAATTAATGAAGAGAGTCATAGAATTAAAACATACAATATTAATGTTTTGAAAGGCCACTTTTTTGTGTTGTCTACTTCACTGTCTAAAAGGATAATTAATCTTTTAATTGTTTATTTGGGGAATTTTTTTGTGGGGGCTTTTTCTCAGGAAATATTGCTACATAATTATTTGCGACTAATTATATGAATTAATGAGCAAATCGTGTAATTATTAAGATTAAGAAAATATACATTGAGAGTCCAAATTCCTACTCAATGCGTCATATAATGACATATTATTAATACAACTTGTCCACTACCTGGTAAGAACGTCACTAAACATGAATTACAATTAAGTAAACATACAATGTTAATTTAAACACTTTTTTGGAGATTTGTAACATTTAATTAAAAAAAGGAATTCCCATAAAAATATTAATTATATATATTTTTTAAATTATCAATGATTTTATTTGTGCATTCAGCCAATGTATTACACAGCTAATGGCTCTAGCAAAACAAAGAATAATGAATAAACTTTTGGGGGGGGGAAACGCAACTTTGCTACCTCAACATGCTTCCTCAGATTTGATGGTGAACTTTTGAACCCAGACATTTACCTGATGAAAGTCATAACCGAAGTAGAACTGTGTGTGCTTGATGCATGAAAACAATGATCATTGGTTCTCATGTCAAGCACACACGTTTGAGCTTCCGTTTCCCATATTTAATGTGTATAAGATAACATGAAAATGTAATGTAATGTTGAAATAAAATTGTAAGGAGTAAAAAGTACTGTTTTTTCTTCAGAAATATAATCAAGTAAAAGTACAAGTAGTCCGTTTAAATTGCACTTGAATAAAGTAAAAATCCCCCAAAATAATACTTAAGTACAGTAATCAAGTAAAATTACTCAAGTATTTTACACCTCTGAAACTGAGTATGTGTGAAACAGGCGTAACACAATGGCCTGCTCTGTTTGCTGTTTTTGAGGGACAAAAAAAAAAAAAAAGATAAATCAGTAAATCTGTTTGTTTGTTTTTCTTGTGAGTAAAGTAAAGGACAAATTAAAAACATTGTAAATATGTTTAGTCATTGTAGTAGTAATGACTGCCTGTTTTTGCAAAAAGAGTTTCATGGCCTGTAAAAAAATCTTTTGGCCTGCCAATGGTCACCGGCCATTGGCAGGTGTGGCAAAAAGTTAGTTTTAGACCCTGCTTACAACGTTTTTGTGAATCGTCTAAAAATGTATTTCAGTTTGCTGTTTCTGTTCGTAATCGCGGGTCACATGAGAGGAGGCAACGCCTCTATGTTGTTGTCATTGGCTGATTAATTCGTCTGTGACAATGCTTGCTTCTGCACGCTAGCACACCACAAAAGAGCACTTCTCATTACTTCTCTCACAAAAGAATTGCTTACATGATAACGTAGCACTTCATGATGCGCTTATATCATGAGAGAATTTTCATTTTTGGGTGGAGTATCCCTTTTAGAATTCTCTGGTGTATAGCAGAAATTATGATTCCTTTAAGCAGGTTGTTTCACAACAACAAAAATGGCAATACAATCACACTGCCGCCATCACAGTTTACTACTGTAGATGATGTTCTTACAGTGTAATGCTGTTTTTTCTTTACTCAAGACATAAGAAGATCTACATCCTCCAAAAACTTTTCATTTTGACTCATCTGTACATAGAATATTATCCCAAAAGTTTTGGCCATCATCCAAATGGTTTTTAGCAAACATGCAGAACGTTGTTGTTCTTCTTGGTAAGCAGTGGTTTCTTACGGTTGGGTTATGAAACTGACTTTAGCCAATGCTGGAGAAACCTTTTTCAGAGATCGTTTGAAATTTGGAGAAATTTGACAGGTTGGCCTCTTCTGGGAATAATCTTCTCCATTTAGTGGTAATGGGTCACACTGTGGTTCAGATGAGTCAAAGAATCTTAGAAAAAAGGTTTGTAAATATTTCTGAACTACTTTATTTTTCTCAACTGTTCTGGAATGTTGTTTGATTGTGGTATTGTGTTGAAGCTTTGTGGTGATGACCTGTCACTGTTGAAAATGTTCAATATGTGCTATTTTTACTCAACATGACAGGTTGCATTCAAGCCCGACTGTGTTAATCACCCAAATCCAATTACAAACTCTAACCTGTCTGTTAAATCTTTTAATCACTTGTCGGATTATAAAGTGAGGAAACTGTATCAATAATGCAGATTTCAGATGCACTGGCTCACTGTGAATGTGAAACTGATGCATATTTGAGCCTTTTACTACCTGTCAAAAAAAGGGCACCATAAAGATCTCTGTAACTGCTTACAGGTGCCAATTTATTTTTTATTTTTTTTATTTTTTTTCTTGGCAGAAGGATAATAATGGAAGCCTGTTAATTTTATGTCTTATTATCATAATGAATTTCATAAGTTTAACCTGTGCTTAGAGGGTTTTGTCAACAGATATGATGGATCCAAGTTTGAAGTCCATAACAAATGCTGTACATTAGTGAAATGACAAAGATGCGTTTACTTGCATTAATATCTTGATGGCAGATGAATATGTTTAGAATTTGCAAATTAATCTAGAAATGTGATTTACCAGTAAATTTGTTATTTAAGCACATCCTCTAAATGAGTAAAATGGCCTATAACAGTGCCTTTTGATTAATTGCACACTGTAAGTCAAAATTAGTGAACAGATATTCACAGAAAGCTACAATCACCATTTTAAAAGAACAAGACTTTAACTGCAGCTTTTAAAAAGACCTGAACTTTGGTAAACACCATGCACAATACCACCACAGAGCTAAAGCATCTGTCTGTGGTACAGCTGTCCTCAACAAGTCCACTCCTGTTGGAGTATTTATTCTTTCCACATATGTAAACAGGAAATTTGGGGGAAAAAAGTCTGCTTTCCCACTGAGGTAGATCTACAAAGGGCAGAATCCTAGCCCAGCAATGTTATTATTGTCTGAGTTGTGAATGTACCATCTGTGGCAATTGACCTACTTCCATAACTCCAGGATTTTTAAACTGCAAGTTGAGAATATTAAAGGTCCTAATTACAATAAGAGACAGTTTGATCTTCAATACAAAGTGTGTTTTCACTCAGGGTGTAGTATTATGTGTAATTTTGAACTTTCATCCCATGGAAATCCTTACTGCCATAAAATGTTTCTTTTTCCCTCTTTTACAGACCTGATTAACGGACACTGAAAGCTTATGATGTTCGCTGGATCAGAAGGGCCTATGAAGGGGCTATTTGTCAGAGAGGCATTTCAGGTATTTGGGGCTGTAAGGTATTTGCATAGATCCTACTTGTGAGAAGGTGTAAAGTTGGGCCAAAGTCAAAGAAAAGCGGGTTAGTGTGGGGTCATTCCTCCTTTCAAATCTCTTTGGACCATAACTGACACAAACATAATTAGTGCTCATTTTTGCAAATCTCGATCACGGAATTGCTGAGGAAGTCCATTTAAGCTGACTTAACCATTACAAACACAAGACAAAAAAGCATGACTTCAGTTATCTCTCTCTGTTTTTGATAGCTTCTACAACTATGGGAAGATTTAAACTTTAGAATGAGACTTTGTTATTACATGTAAGCAGCTCAGTCCATCCAGTCCAAACTTTATTGTCTATAACTATCAATTGGTTTTCTGGCAGCCCAATAATTGTGTTTGGGTCATACTTTATATTAGGTGCCCTTAAGTATGTACTAAGATTTAAAGTAATCATTTGATACAGTGCACTTATACATGTTTTTACATTGTACTTATATTTTAAAAAATACCTGCATGTAATTACATCTATAATTAATTTATGTAATTACATTAGTCACACTGTTCACCCATCCCTTACATCTTAACCAACCCTATACACACACCACCCGACCTGTCCCTAACCTTACCCGTATCCCACCTCAATAGCAGCAAAAGTGTTTTTCAATACAGTATGCAGACAATATGTACATTGTACTTATTTTTCTGATGTAAGTACATAGTAGTTAAGGCCACCTAATATAAAGTAGGACCTGTGTTTGAAATAAATGTGACATTGTCTGCAGACACGGCAGGTCAACACTTAAAATTCAAATAATCCTGTTGCTCAAATCAATACCACTTCAGGAAACATTGCATAAGAAAGATTTCAAATGTAAATTTAACATGGATTTACATATTCAGATTTCAAATGTAATAGCTGTTAATCTCTATTCTGTGATGCAATATAGAAAAATGCACTTCATCATTGATTAAAGCTTCTCGTCCATTTCAATATTTCTTCAATTCAATCGATTCATTTACATACTCACCCAGGCATAACTCAACCCAACAAACAGATGAGGACATCATATCTTTTTTTCCAGAACATTGATCTGGAGCTAATTGGAATTCTTTGGCAGGAAATTCAATTTCAGATTAGCTGTCTGGTATCTGGAAAGAAATTAAGCCCCCTCTATCAAAAATCAAAGAGCTCGAGAAATCCATTATAGGACTTTCTATTTAAGAGATTTTGAATTAGCAGCCACTTGAACTCGTGCCAGTAACACCATGCTGATAAATCTCACAGATAAACCGCCTCTCTCATTTTCACCCAAACCCACACTGAATCCTACCTGAGAGGTGTACTTTTCATTAGGCATCTGTCTAGTGCTACCACAGAAATATTCAATATAAAAACATTCTGATTGATGAGTTTACAGAAAAGACAGCAATAGGTTCCTTGGGAAACAAACAGGATATCATTGATCCCACTTGGGTTTAAGAGGATTCACTTGTTTTGTTGTAGTCTGTATTCACAGAAATATGAACTTGGCTGCTAGATGCACTTGCCCATGAAGTTCTGTGTATCATATTCAGCAGGGCATTCCTCTGAGTGTTTCATCTTGTTGCAGAGCACTTCCTGACTTATTTGGACATCAGTTACTTGGCAGTGACTTGCCCTAAACAACAAGTGTCTTGTTTGGATTTGGCTGCAGTGATATGCAGTTAACCACATGCCTTGAAAATGCTCACAGAACCCTTGTGAGACCTGCACTTGCTTCAGTTAGTATTCTGGCCTGTGCATTTTAACAACATACCAAGAGTGAAAAGAGCATTTAGATTTTGAAGAAATATATGCTGCTTCATACAGTCCCCAGAGGATTTTGACTGTCAAATAAATTTCTTATGACCCTGTGGCATAAAAAATTAAGTTTGCATGCAGTATAGTATATTGGGGCCTCTTTAGTGCTTCTGTGCCTTTTTTTTAAGCTTTAAAACTTCAGTTCCCATTCATTGTAATGGGCCTTTTTCACAGTCCGCGTTCGAGAATCTTCAAGTAGTTGTGTAAAATAACTTCCGCTGTAGCCTGTATGAATGGCAATGCCTGTAACATGGGGTTGTTGTGATTTATTAATGAACAATTAATTATAGAATGAATTAAGTGTCGCGACAGTCATGAGACAACTGATGGGAATCTGCCTGCAGCTGCACGTTACTGCTGGAGAAATACTTGGACAGTTTTAATTTTATTTTTAATGTTATTGTTTTTATTATTGCACATTGTTTACTATGGTTCTTCTCCAATCTTATCTACAGTATAATGCTATTCAATCACTGTGCTCAAACCCGGAGGATATGTCACGTTTAAGATGGTAAAACCAGTTATTTTTGAATAACTCTGGGATGAAAAATATGAATATATTTGAACAACTCCAATTTGATCTAATACGTGATGATTGTAGCCTATCGGAAAGTAAAGTAAGTGCACGAAAGCATACTAACATTATTACTGTTTAATTTGCACAGTCTTTAGTCGTGGTTAATGTTTTATAAGATGTATAAGCTTGTCCGATTTTATTGCTCTTTAATGTCATATGTTTGTATGGTATTCTTGCATTTTTTAAGTAAAAAGCTAGTATGTTTCTGAAGTATTGTGCATACAAACGCCTATGCACTCCCATTTAAATCATGAAATATGCTTTGGAATATCATGACAACATTTTTCATTGTTTCGTCATACCCGATGAATGATTGAAAACTGTGGTTAACATGTTTTAATAAAACATCTAAGATGAATTGTTCATTAATAAATCACAACAACACCATACTATGGGCATTGCCATTTATACAGGCTACAGCGGAAGTTATTTTACATAACTAATCGAAGCTTCCGGTTTTCGAACGCGGACTGTGAAAAAGACCTATTGTATGTCTTCAAAACATCTTTCGTGTTCCACTAAAGGAAGATGGATTTAGAACAACATGAGGGTGAGCACGTTCATTTTTGGATTAATGACTTTAACCAACCTTAATGTAAACTTTGGAAAGTAATGTAAAATCTAGCAGAATGCTACTGATGTAAAGTAGAATTTCATTATTTTACACAAGTTACGTAAGTTTTACAAAGTTTTGTTTGGCCAAACTTTTCCCCCTAATTTTAAGAATAACACCTGTCAGGCAGTGATGAATCTCTAAAGCTCACACTTGAGTTGTGTTTAGCACACATTCAAGGATTATATTTAGAGTTGAAAATGAGCTCTGCAGGCTCTCTTAGAACGGTATGTCTAGCAGCATGAGATTCACAATTTGCTAGATAAAACAGAAGAACTTTTACTCACTAAAAATAGTTGGGTTAAAAATGACCCAACAGATAACGCAATGGTGGGTTACTATAGCACCTACCTAATGTTGGGTTATTTTAACCCAATGGATTGGGTAATAAGTTTTACCCAATGCATTGGGTTATAAAATAACTAATTTGTTGGGTTATTTGGCCAAAATGTTTTAAAATGCTTTAACCATCCTGGTATTATTATTATTATTATTATTATTATTATTATTGTTATCATCATCATCATCATCATTATTATTATTGCTATGTAAATAAATAATAATGTACAGCATACAAATATATGGAAAATGCTTTATTTCCATTACATTAAAAGTTGCAAATACTTCTATTAAATTAAATGACTGGTTGAAATTGTGTTATTAATTATTTCCTTATCACATTAGGTTATATGCAGTTGTTTCAGTTTACAAGATAAATATAAATTCACAAACAAACAGAACAAAGCTAGTACAGACAATGCAATTACAGCTGCAACAGGTTTGGGATACTCAATGTTCAAAATGTAAAATAATTTAAAGCATGTATCAACTGCTTGTAAAAAGACGGCCTTGCTTCAGTGCCATTTCTCCCACAATAATGAAGGCTTGATTATGAGGGAATTGCCTTTGTTGCTCCTCCTCCTCCAAATACAGAATGAAATTTGTTCCAACCTTTAAACAGAAATTTAAAATGGTAAATATGCACACATACATCGGATCAAATAATACCCAAAAATGTATTGTCATAAATGATGCACTTACCCACTTTGTATGGCAATGAAGGAGGATATCTGGCAAGGTTTTACTGCAACTTTAATGCAATCTCCAAGACCAACTTAAATAGAAAAAACAATGGATTAATCTCCAAACAAGAAGGGGGTCTTTTCTAAGCCATGGTAGCAGTTTTTCATTTGATTTCTTACTGTTGTAATAATGGATTAATGTCTGTTATATATCAATTTGATTAGCCAAGTGTTACAAGTATCACTGTGTATACACTGTGTTTGTATCATTGTAGACAGGTGTGCGAATTTTTGAACTCTTTCTGCATGTTACATTGTTATGCTAGTGGGTGGTAATGTGAGTGTATCAATGACATACTGAATTAAATTTAAGTTATGTAAAAGCTATATCACACTCGTAATCGTGCTGTTAGACTCTATATCAGCAGGCTGTGGTTATCTGTGGCCTCATACATGATCTTTTATGCTACATTGCATCTATTCAGAGAATTTTGAGCTGGCACAAGCAGCCTTAAATGAGAAGTCCACTTCCAGAATACAAATTAAGTACAAAGAAATTAAGTTTATTGAGGAAAACAATCCAGGATTTTTCTCCATATAGTGGACTTCTATGGTGGCCAACAGGTTGAAGGTCCAAACTGCAGTTTGAATGCAGCTTCAAAGGGCTCTACACAATCCCAGCCGAACAATAAGGGTAATTTTTCTTAAAAAAAAAACATTTATCTACTTTTTAACCACAAATGCCCATCTTACACTAGCTCTGTGATGCGCATGTGTGTCTTCATGCATTACGTAATCATGTTGAAAAAAGGTCACGTGTGGTTAGTTCTTCATGTGTGTACTCCGGTTCAAAAAGTTAGGGTAGGGCGAAAAACTCCATCCCATTTTCTCCTCCAACTTCAAAATCGTCCAACATTGTTGTTTTACCTTTTTTGTAAAGGCCATTTGATTTTCTTTGCACGTTCACTTTGTAAACACTGGGTCGGTACTTCCACCAATGTCATGCATGTGTGATTATGTAATGTGTGAGGTTGAGCTAGTTCAAGACGAGCATTTGTGGTTAAAAAGTATATTTTATGTTTATTGTTTTAAGAAAATGACAGCTCATTTCGCTAGACAAGACCCTTATTCCTTGGCTGGGATCATGTAGAGCCCTTTGAAGCTGCACTTAAACTGTAGTTTGGACCTTCAAACCATTGGCCACCATGGAGTTGAGTAAATTATCAGGAAATTTTTATTCTGTAAGTGAACTTCTCCTTTAACTCAGCTATGTAAAACACCTTCACAGTATTCTTGCTTGTGTGAAATTGCTCAAAGGAATAGTTCACCCAAAAATGAAACTTTTGTCATTATTTACTCAACCTGAAGTTGTTCCAAACCTGTATGAGTTTCTGTTTTCTGTTGAACACAAAAGATTTTGTAGAATGTGTTTTTATTAATACTATGAAAGTAAAATATATTTTGTGTTGAGCAGAAAAATGAAACTCATAGAGATGTGGAATAACATGAGGACGAATAAATGAGAACAAAAGTTTTATTTTTGGGTGAAATAACCCTTTAAGTGTGTGTTGGTGTGCTTGTCAGTACATAATGTAAAATATTACAATTTGGCATGAAATACAGAGCAGGGTTTTCTCACCAGAAGAAATACCGGAAGATCCAACCAATCTTCATCTCTCCATGCCCTTTAGAGCTCAAAGTCTATCTATCCCTGACATGTGGGTATAATATACCTTAGTCCAGAATAATCTAAAATTAACAAAGAAATGGAACAGTTAAAATCAAACATTAACATAAGATGACTACATTTCCTACTTCAGTGTTCAAAATATAATTAAAATCTCACTTGTTATTATCTATCAATTGAAAAACAGAGAGCATTTTTTTTATGGTTTTGTGGGTTCCATATATTATTCTAATTAACTAACTGGTTTTAGTACAGTACACCAAAAATCACACTATGAAAAATATTAAACATAAATAATTCCAAATAGCAAACAGATTAAAACAGTACTTCATTATTACAAGGTTATGACTTCACACAAACACATTACAAAAATAAATATGAGAAGATGATGAATAAAACAAATATAAACAAGTTCTAGTGTACAATCATATTTTCATTTTCACAAACTGTTATCCAGCATCCTGTTCAGACCCTAATATGGTACATACAATCAGTATTAATTTAATTTAACATGAACAGTTTGTGTGTGACTATACCTTTAAACCGATAACGGTATCTTTTGATAATTGATGATAACAATGCACCACTCTCTTCCATGTTCAGTTCTTCGTGGCTGAAGAAGCGACGCATGTAATCAGTATAGCTCACAGCGCCCTCTGTTGGTGAAAATAATCACTACATGATTGCTCTGGTAACCAGCAACTTAGAGATAATAAAATGCTTAATTTCTGCGTGTTTCGTAGTGTTTTAATTTTACACTGTAGTTTCCTGGGGAAAGGACATTAAATTTGAACTAGATAAAAAAGTTCGTCAAGACAAACTTTAGGTTGCCTTGAGAAAGCCTAGCCTGAATGTTTAAAGCAGTTGTGAAAGCTTGAAGTTTAAAGGTTTTCAGTTTGAAATAGGCTAGTTAAGCGTTCATTTACTAGTTTTTAAAAGGTAAAAACCAGAAAAAGGTTGATAACATGATTAACATGTTACTAGCATATTGCTAGCATGACTAGCAAGTGACTAGCATGTCGCTAGCATGTTTCTAACATGATTAGCATGCTACTAGCATGTTGCTAGCATGACTAGCAAGTGACTAGCACATCGCTAGCATGTTTCCAGCATGATTAGCATGTTACTAGCATATTGCTAACATGACTAGCAAGTGACTAGCATGTAGCTAGCATGTTTCTAACATGATTAGCATGTTACTAGCATGTTGCTAGCATGACTAGCATGTCGCTAGCATGTTCTAGCATGATTAACAAAGTGACGAGCATGTCGCTAACATGTTTCTAGTATGATTTGTATGTCACTAGCGTGATTAGCAAGTAACTTGCATGTTGCTACCATTTTTCTAACATTATTAGCATGTGACTAGCATGTTTCTAGAATGATTAACATGTGACTAGCATGTTACTAGCATGATGCTAGCATGATTAGCAAGTGACTAGCATGTTGCTAGCAATATTCGCAAGTTACTAGCATGTTGTTAGCATGTTTCTAGCATGATTAGCATGTCGCTAGGATAGATAGATAGATTAGAAATATTAGATAGATGAGTCTGAATGGATTAGAAATAATACATAGAAGGGAAGCTTGATTGAGTCTCAAAGGATTCTGGGAGTTTAAAATTTGAATTTTGACAGTTGGAGTTTGAATAGTCTTGGCTCATCTGAACATTCCATCAATGTAAGTCTATGGGATTTTTATGATTTTTAATCTTCATTTTTATGAAAACTATAAGTCCAATCAGTCTGAAGAGATATAGCAACTCGAGTCAGACCAGTCTGAAGAGCTGGGCTGAGTTTGGTGGTTCTAGCTTGAAAGCTCTAGGAGGAGATGCGTTTTAAAATTTTAGTCTCATAAGAATAATAATAAGAAGCTTAAGTAGCAGATCAGTAGGTTGGCTCTCTCAAGCCAACCTAATAAAAAGGCGACATACCTTCACTCAGAGTGGACGCAACACCACGAAAGAGGCTCCGCTGGTCTTCAAGGTGAGCGCTTCTGCCTAATATCTGAAATGTATGTAAAAAAAAATTCCCCCAAAATTGTCGAGACGAACAGAAAAAGTAAGGAAACCGTTTTTTGTACGTTTGAAATCAATCTGCTACAAGCGCTCGTGTGGTTAGTCAAGAGTGCAGAAAAAACGGATTAAAGTTTCAGTCGACAGGGGAGATGTAAACAAACTCATAGGAAAAACAGAAATATTAATGTGTCAGGGCATGAAGACACTTTGTAACGAAAAACATTATGCACACATATTAATTTACCACTGTATCATCTGTCGCAGCTGCACCAATCGACCGTTGGAATTTGAAATTCCGTTGGAATGCGTCGTTGTTGAAATAACCCAATAAACATAGGAATAACCCAACAAAGCGACCCAACATGTTTAACCCAGATATTGGGTACAGTAAATAACCCAACGTTTTTTAGAGTGGAGTCTAAGGCATCGAGTAAACTGAGGAAGCAAACAGAGACTCTGCTGTCTGCTGTCTCGGCAAACAAAAACCCATGCCAGCCGAAACTACACAAACACACCCTCCACACCAAGACTCTGTTTGTATATCACCATCAAAGAAATGCATTTATACTAGCTCACTCACCTTGCTTTTCAAGCAACTGTCCATTGAAAATGGGTGGATCCACTTTCCATGTTCTTGCACATCACTACCATGGAGAGGAATGATGCAAACAAATGTTTTAAAATACCTAAAGGCTTTCTGAACCACATTGCTTACAGCTTCCACCCAACCTATTTAGTTCAGATCCATGAGGGGAAAAAATCAGCTCAGTTTTTTTTTGTCACATTTTTGTTTGTATATAGACACATGCACATTTTTTTTGCAGTTTTTTTTCCCCCACCAGCCTTTCTTTAAACTAGCAAAACATTTGCATACCCATGAAGGCCATGGATGAACGGAGTGTACTGTCTCTTGGCACAGAAGCTGAAAAGGCTTTCTCTTCAAAGCAGATTAATTTTTTTAAGGCATTAGGATCAGAGCTTTGAATCCAGGAATGCTTAAGAAGTTGGGATCTTATTTCATTGCTTTTAAACATTAAAAAAAAAAATTATGTGCTTGTTGAGATTAATGAAACATTTTTTTGACTTGACATTGTTAATTGGATTATTTATACTTAAGTGGCACATTGGATTTTTCCCATATCATCTGTGATATATCAGTTCTTTTGCAAATCCTTAGCAGTCACATGATACGACTGAATATTCACACCTTAATGACCACAATTTCTACTAGCCAGAGCTTCAAAGTGACAGCAGAAGGTCTGGAATCCATAGCAGCTTTCATTGGCTAAGGACTGCTCAAGAGGACAACTTACCGACAGGCAAAGCAACAAATCACAGTTCATTTCAGCATCATATTTAGGGGAGTGAAAATAAGTCGATATCCCTATATGATGACAGACCGGCGTGCAGTTTAATCAAGAAAGTCATGCAAGTTTCCTGCAAAAATGGTGCAACAAAGTGCTTTGAACTTCACATACTTTTGAAAATCCAGTGCTTAGTTTATCATGAAAAGCTTTCATTGTCACAGGTGTAAACACAACAGCTTTCTTCTTCCATAAAGGGCTTTGTTATCATGACTGCTTTGTTTCCAGAGAATTAAAGAATCCTGTAGAATTAAACCAATCAGATGACGACTTTGAAGTATTTCCCATTTTGTGTGCCTTATGCGTCATACATTCAACCAATGGTCTATGAGCGTGATGTGTGAGGCTGAGACTAGGCTGGCATTGACACTAACCGTGAATATTATTGTGAAAATGTTAGGACATAATTTGATGTTTTCTATTATGCCATTATAGGAAAAATGTCATTAGAGATTCTCCATCTCTCAGCTGAAGCTTTGAAGAAGACGTGACATGATACTTATCAGCAGATAAAGCGAAAAGGAACTTCCAGACAAAACACAAAGGGTACGCTGGTGTTTCTTGCACAACTACAACCTCCAGCAGAAATTACTTCTGTGAAAAGCTTTGATCAAGGTTTTTCCAAATGTCCCTGCTGATGGAACAATGTCATGCCACTGTAACTTGAATGTCTGAAACTCATTTAATTATCTATGAATCAAGGCATTGTATTCAAGATTTCAACAAAAGGCCCCAGCTTGCTTATGAGTTATATATTCATGGAACATTTTCATTCACATAAATTGTATTTCAGTTAAGGGTGAAATCACACAAAATAGTGATAATGTGCGTATTTCATCTGAAAAAAGGTTCCACATTGTTCCACCTAAACTCTCAGATATCACACTGTGAATATTTGTCCCAAAAATGACACTTTTATACTTTTTTATGTCAGCTTTGATGGATGTGGGGTGAATTAAGTACATGAAACAAATACAACCTGAATTCAGGAAATGTTGGGACGTTTTTTAAATTTGAATAAAATGAAAACTAAAAGACATTCAAATCACATGAGCCAATATTTTATTCACAATAGAACATAGAGAACATAACAAATGTTTAAACGGAGAAATTGTATACTTTTATCCACTAAATGAGCTCATTTCAAATTTGATGCCTGCTACAGGTCTCAAAAAAGTTGGCAAGGGGGAAACAAAGGGCTAAAAAAGCAGGAAATTTTAAAAGATTCATCTGGGAGAACATCTAAGTTAATTGACATCAGGTCTATAACATGATTAGCTATAAAAGGGATGTCTTAGAGAGGCAGAGTCTCTCAGAAGTAAAGATGGGCAGAGGCTCTCCAATCTGTGAAAGAGTGCATAAAAAGATTGTGGAATACTTTAAAAACAACGTTCCTCAATGTCAAATTGCAAAGGCTTTGCAAATCTCAAAAGATTCAGAGAAACTGGACAAATCTCTGTGCGTAAGGGACAAGGCCGAAGACCTTTGTTGGATGCCGTGGTCTTCAAACCCTCAGACGACACTGCATCACTCATCGGCATGATTTTATCATGGGCCCAGGAATACTTCCAGAAACCACACAACTAAAGCTCTATCACGCAAAAAGGAAGCCATATGTGAACATGGTCCAGAAGCGCCATCGTGTCCTGTGGGCCAAGGCTCATTTAAAATGGACTGTTTCAAAGTGGAAAAGTGTTCTATGGTCAGACGAGTCCAAATTTTACATTCTTGTTGGAAATCACGTACGCCGTGTCCTCCGGGCTAAAGAGGAGGGAGACCTTCCAGCGTGTTATCAGTGTTCAGTTCAAAAGCCAGCATCTCTGATGGTATGGGGGTTCATAAGTGCATACGTTATGGGCAGCTTGCATGTTTTGGAAGGCACTATGAATGCTGAAAGGTATATATAAGGTTTTAGAGCAACATATGCTCCCCTCCAGATGATGTCTATTTCAGGGAAGGCCTTGTGTATTTCAGCAGGACAATGCAAAACCACAGCTATTACAACAGCATGGATTCGTAGTAGAAGAGTCCGGGTGCTGAATTGGCCTGCCTGCAGTCCAGATCTTTCACCTATAGAGAACATTTGGCGCATCATTAAACGGAAAATACGTCAAAGACGACCATGAACTCTTCAGCAGCTGGAAACCTATATCAGGCAAGAATGGGACCAAATTCCAACACCAAAACTCCAGAAACACATAACCTCGATGCCCAGATGTCTTCAAACTGTTTTGAAAAGAAGAGGAGATGCTACACCATGGTAAACATGCCCCCATCCCAACTATTTTGAGACCTGTAGCAGGCATCAAATTTGAAATGAGCTCATTTTGTGCAAAAAAATTTACAATTTCTCAGTTTAAACATTTGTTATGTTATCTATGTTCTATTGGGAATTAAATATTGGCTCATGTGATTTGAAATTCTTTTAGTTTTCATTTTATTCAAATTTAAAAAATGTCCCAACATTTCCGGAATTCAGGTTGTAATAAATAAGTATTACAAGTTATTTTTACATCCAAAAGTGGTTTTCATCAACTTGTCATCCATCTCATCATTTATGAATACAACATTCATAATCAACAGGTCTGTAAAATGAAAAAAATAATAATAATATATATATATATACAGTATATTTGACATTGAGATCAGACATTAAACTCCCTGAATTTATTTTTAATCCTTTCTTTGGTAGGATGGATGCACTGAAAATAATATCTGATATCTAGAGGTCTGCTCTTATCTTTTAAACCAGAAGCAACAGGAAAGGCAGTTTTTTTTAATGATATTAACCTAATAAATATAACAGACTTACAGTCCACTGCAACACATTTCAGTGAGATTATTAAGGCAAATTCTGATCAAGAACTATATTTCTGGTCAGCTCATTTTACATATCATCCAAAAAATGGTGTTTCTCAAATATCTCAAAAATGAACATCTCACCCTCCAGATGCACGGACAATTCACAAACTTCAAAGACATGAGTGGGAGAATCTGTTGGCTTGTGGCGTAAAGATCTGGTCAAGAGCCCTAGCAAATATTTCTCTAAAGTTTTGCCTCCACTGTTATACTCCCAAAAAGATGGATCACCGAAATAAAGCAATTCATTTAGAATTATTGGAAGCCACCCATGTGCTGGCCACAAAGTTTTTCCCTCTGTCCTGCACTGAAGACGTCAGACTTATTTACTGTACATCCTGCCAGAAGTTTGAGTTGTACAGCACAAGTTAATTGATGATACATCTCAGTTTACAGAGCAGCTGGTCTGTTAGATTCAAGCTCCTGCTGTATGTTGGCCATCAGTGCGGTGCTGATGTAGTTCCCCCCCAGGCTGAGGTTCTCAAGGGAACATTTCCCTCCAGAGCGTAGAGTCTCCAGGAGATAATGTCCTCCAACCTCGCCGAAACCATTATTATCCAAGTCTACCTTCCTCAGAGTCTTATTTGATCTCAGTGCCTCAGCAAACAGCTTGATACCATTGTCCCCAAGGTTGCTTTCATCTAAGATGATGTGTGTCAGCGTAGTGTTCACTTTCAGGCTTTCAAACAAGACTGTCCAAGCCTCCATGTCTGAACATGATGTTTGTGCCAGGCCCAGATATTGAAGGTGGGAATGATACCTCATAAAAGTGGCCAGCACCCTTAGGCCATCGCTGCCAATGCCGTTTCCACCTAGGTCTAACTCTTTGATCACAACGCTAACTGGAGAGAAGTGGATCGGTTCAGAGTTTCCACGCAGCGCTGCTGTTTTATCTTGAAGTTCAGCCAATCCACTAAGCAGGGCCTGCACTCCAAGATCGCCAAGCTGGTTTCCAAACAATCTAAAGAAGAAAGAAAATGACCTTCATTATTCATAATGATTTATAACTACCTTCAACTGTTTCTTTATTAGAGCAGTTTTGAAAAGTCAGCTTATTTTTGGACATATTTAGAAGGTCTGCATGAAACGTACAGTAGTTCTTTGATCTGTGGTTTGGCCTGCAGAAGGTCTAGTAAAACATTGACTCCAGGGGGTCCGATTTGGTTCAGATTAAGGTTAATCACTGTGACTTCGGATGGGCTTCTTTTGAGCGCCGTTGCCAAACTCTTGAGCAGTTCATCAGTCAGACCTGTGTTTCTCAGTATTAGTTGATCCACTTCATCAGAATTGCTCAGCACTTCTGTCATGGCATCCATCTGAAGCAACAACAGCAGATTCTACTAATAATATATTGTTACAAAAATGATCAATCTTGTATTCTTTCATGAAATGTGTCAAGAAAAACTGTAAATGTCAATAAATGCACCAGTTTCCCATGAAAAAAAATATAATTTGCATGTATTTATTAATATGGTAAATCCTTCTTACTCTCAGAAAGCCACTCAAATCAAACTCAAGGACCAGGACTAGCTGTTTTATTCAATATTGTGGCTTTCTGCTCATTAAATTTCCCATCTTGATTTCTAAAATCTAATTATTGGAATATTACTTTGTAACTTAATCCAGCACGTTATCTCTGAACTTACTGACTGTGAAGACTGTATGTTTTATAGAGAGGCTATAAGATACTGTAAAGATATAGGAATGTTTGAGTGAAGCCAGACTGATAGTGTGACCATTTTCTCTCTTGGTGTGAAATCATGCAACGTCCTTTGCTTAATTGTGCTGAACAGAAGCAGAGCCCAGTAAGACAGGGCTTATGATACATCATAGCTTTATCTGTAGAAATATCTATGGATCTGATTTTGTAGGCATTTTAGCAGTTAATTTTTAGAGTTAAGATCACCTGTTTTTGTAAGTCTTGCTCCTCAGATGTGGCATCCCCTGGACCTTCATAAAAAAAGAAGAGAGAATGTCTTAACTCATGACTTGACACACACACACACACACACGTTTGTTTTTGTGAAAAGTGGGGACATCCCATAGGCGTAATGGTTTTTATACTGTACAAACTGCATGTGCTATTGCCCTACACCAACCCTACATCTAACCAGAGCTGGGTAGATTACTTACAAATTGTAATCCGTTACTGATTCCAGATTACATGACAAAAATTGTAGTCAGTAACGTAATCCGTTACATTACACATTTTAGGTAATATATAGATTACTTTTAGATTACTTTTGATTTAACTCGTTTATCACATTGATTTAAATAGCATTATTGTAACAGACTTTAATAAGAGTTATCTTTAATTTCTCTATTTGTTTTGTGTTGCCTTTGAACTATTTTGTATGTTTAAGGATCGCATTATTTCCGTTAGTTACGGGCGACTTTTATTTTGAATCGGAAACTGCTTTTCACGGCTAAGAGAAAAGGAATGGTATAAAGAGCGAACGCTTCATGACGGCTTAACAGAACTCGTGCACAAAAGGACTGTTTATAAGTTTATTCAGCACCCCAACCCATTCAGCTCTTACGGTGATTTCTGGAGTAAAAGGGAACGCTAATAAAACTTCAAGAAACATCAGTAAAGTGTTGGCCATCATTCGGACGGGGTCCGCTACAATTATCTTGTACCATAATGATGTAAAAAATGCAAAGAGTAGGAAAACTTGTTCCATTGATTGTAATTTACAACATGAGTGCATTAAACATATTACATCAAGGTTTCCCAAACTAGGGTTCGTAAAGGAACTGCAGGGGGGTTGTGAGTTTAATGAAAAGCTGACAATTAATTAAATCATAAAAAATGTAAATGAAAATAGATCATTTTAATACAAACTCCCTTTAGAGGAAAGTCTCTTCACTCGGCGGCCATATTTGCCTCCAGGCAGCTCTTACAAGACCGATCTTAATGAATGGAGGAATCCTGAAATCTCAAAAACTGCTTGCTGAACTCACAATTAAATTACATATGTCAAATCAGCAACAAAAATCTGAAATTAATTGCCCCATGAAAGTTGTTTCTTATGGTCAAATAGCGTTTAAAAAGCTTATTTTTCAGGCTAGACCAGCCAATGCGCATTCGGAGTCATAACGTGCTTACTGCATGTTTTCGGCTGCTCTAGTCAGGGCTGCGTTCAGCTCTGTCAAAACATTGCAAAACGTTTTTTAAACAGAAACATTGGTTTATTGAACACCCTCTTCTGATGACGCAAGACAAGAGCTGCAACTATGGCAGCTGAGAAGGCCATTCTTTGTGTTCTTTTTGAAGAATTTTCGGAGCCTGATGAAATCGGTATGAATACGCGTTTAATACTGCAAAATACGCTCGATGTTACAGTCATTGCCCTTGCCGTCCATTCTTATGTAAAGCACTTAATTACCATTGTGTATGAAATTTGGTATATAAATAAAATTGCCTTGCAATGAAGCTAAAAATATAAACAACTACATCATCATGTTGATATGCTATATTGTTACTATAAAACTCTTACGACAAACATGTCTTCTAATATCTTCAGTTGTTGCATATACCGAGCTGCAGCGGACACATTTGTAAACGACTTTACTTGGACCCATTGTGCGAGCTGTCTCTTTAATACGGCGTGGTTTATATACATGTTGCTGCTGATGAGAAAACATCTCAAATCCCGTTGCACACCATTTCCAGGAAACATGTCGTCCATCCCGGAAACCAGGTTTGGGCTTGAATGTGCCCCATGTTTCTATGGAAAATTTGGCTCTTTCATTTAGAAGGTGGGACTATTCCTCCATATTGCGCGTTACAGTTTCTCCCATTCATAAGTATAAGAGTGAACCGTCTTTGTATTTCTATAGTCTTTGTTTTAAATAAACCACTTATTAAAAAATATTAATATGCCATGTGATCATTAATCAACATCAAAGAAACCGTGAACATGCACATTTGATACTTAATTATTGAAATATATATTTTAAAATCTCAGGGGTACTTAAAGCAAATATAGGCTATTTGGTGAATAAGGTTTAGATAAAAAAAAGTTTTGTAATTCCCGCATTACATGTAACTAAGAAATAACGTGAATATGTGCATTTTAATTTGTTATAATAATTAATAATACATGGTTAAAAAAAAACCTACAGAGTAATAATTCAAATAAAAATGAATGTGTTCATCAGTAGTTGATGCAATGTTGAAACCCTTCTTAAACCTGAAATGATTTTTGTAAATCCAGTGGTCAAATGCTGTTGCCACCTGACTAATGACTGATCTTTGTGTGAATGTCCACAAAACTGGACTATATATATACATATATATAATATGTATATAATTGGTAGGCTATTTTAGAAAGGAAAATTAAAAAAATGAAAAAGAAATTAGGGAGAATCAATGAATTTTGAATAATTTATTGCTATTGTGTGAATAATATGTCATCAGTAATCCATAAAAAAGTAACTGTAGTTTGATTACGAGTATTTTAAAATGTAATTTACTCTAATTACAAGTACTTAATTTTTGGAATCTGATTACGTAATCCAGATTAAATGTAACCAGTTACTACCAAGATCTGCACCTAACCCTACCCCTTACAGGAAATTTTGTGCTATTTCAGATTTTCAATACCCATTCTGTGTGATTTATAAGCGTTCTGAAAAGTGGGGACATGGTGTAATGTCCTGAAAAGTCACCTTCTCCAATTGTTATACCTATGTCATACCCTTGTCATTATACAAATTTATGTCCTCATTTGTTACACAAACGCACACTCACACACACACACACACACACACACACACACACACACACACACACTCATTCACTCACTCACACACGCGTTTGTTTTTGTGAAAAGTGGGGACATCCCATAGGCGTAATGGTTTTTATACTGTACAAACTGTATGTGCTATTGCCTTACACCAGGAAACTTTGTGCTATTTCAGATTTTCAATACACTCCATTCTGTGTGATTGATAAGCGTTTTGAAAAGTGGGGACATGGGGTAATGTCCTGAAGAGTCACCTTGTAATATGTCATACCCTTGTCATTATACCAATGTATGTCCTCATTTGTAATAAAAACGTGCGCACACACAAACACACACACACACACACACACACACACACACACACACACACAGGAAATATTGATCATAAATCAATGGCACATACTGCAGAGCTTGATCTTAACAGTTATACCAACCTTGGCTGTTATTCATTTTAGGTTTCCTTGCTTCTGTAAAACTGCTGTCACTTTCCTCACTAAGTTCCACTTCTGATGCTGAGCCATTGGCAGTGAGTCCTGAAGTGATCTGCTCTTTGATTTTGTTCCTCTCAGACTCTAGCAGATGATACAAAATTACATATCTGTTTCACTGTTCATCATATGTCTTGTGATAACATCACAAATCAGGTTTTAAGAAATGGGAAAAAGATGTCTATATATTCCTGCTAATACATCAACTGTACCCTCAATAAAACTGTTTTGGGTTTTTTAATTTTATTATATTTCAACTGTTAAATATGTGAAGCAGTTGTTTTTGCACTGCTGCTAGACTTATTCATTTATTATGAACAATCTTATCTTTTGGTTTGTATCCATCAATTCCAAATAAAAAAAGAAAATAAAGAAGATAAATTACATTTTATTTATAAAGTACAATTTCCAAATAAAAGATAAGATAAATGGCCTTTTATTATGTTTATGAAATTCACTGGGTTATTAAGAAACTATGCTTTACTATGTGGGTATGTAATACAATTTTTCGGGCAATAATCTTATTTTCTATTTTGTCCTTAACTATACAACTTTATTCATTACTGTGATAACTTTTGCCATACTGCATAGCACACAGAGTATTCTGATGGTTAATATAAAAGAATACTAAAAATAAATTAGAAGTTCAGATTTTGAGGCAAAGTAGGTAGAGTAATGGGACTCATGGCCTTAAAACTTCACACTGACCTTAGTATATGTTTGAATTAGAAACTACTTTTTGTCATAACCTTTATGGTAAAATGATTGACTCCCACTAAATCAGGCTAAAAGACTCAGGGGAAACCCTGTCTGTGAGCAATGAGCCAGTTCTTGACTCACTGTTTACTTTGAACCACTTCTGTTGGTCTAGGCCTGATTCCAGACCAGTGCTCATTTCAACACATTCTTCATAGAAGTCCCTCAGTCTTCCCCTGTTGCTGCTTTTTCCATTCGATTTCGAAGCATCAATCGTTTTCTCGCCGTCGCGCTTAGTCAAGGTTTTTCCTTCCTGCAATGAATCTTGAGAAATGCAACTGTCCTGATATTGCTGTCTATAAAATAAAATACACCCTAGTGATTTACAGCAAAGCTTTCGTGAGACCACTTCAAAGTTTTACATTGCGCTGGCAAGGGACTCCATCCAACGGCCTTGTCTGCTCACAGGCACAATAAAGAGTGGGGAACCACATCGCTGGAAAAGATTTGCACTCACCTGGCACTTTAGTTTTATTTTCGTTCACTGAATTCTCCTTGTCTGGCGCATTTTCTTTTGCTGATGTTTGCAGTTGTTCTTTGGTGTTGGAAGGTGGTTTGTTTTCCTTTTTATGTGCTTGCGATTCTTCTAAACTTTTGCCCTCTCCTCGCTGGCTGAGTGGTCCTTGATGGCGTTTGTGACGTTTTCTTTCTTTTGCACTGCCATTTACGTCTTCACTGTCTGTTGACAAAGCACCTCCATCTTTAGAGAGCTTTCTGGTCTTCTGCACCGATCTTTCCATTCCAAGAGGGATGAACAAAGGGGAAGAAGGGCACGACTCCATAACACCTGCACAGAAGGCATGATTACCGTGAGGCATTCGGGAAATAATGTGCTCTTGTAGATCATTAATTTGAAGAATGCCAGTGGGAAAGTCTAACAGCAGTCGCATTAACACCAACCTTCATTAGAATTGATGGCTTGTTGCAAGGCTGGAGCTGGACTATCGATCGCTGGGGTGCCAATACCGTGCCTTGAATTCACACATCTGAAAAAGAAGAATATGTTTACAGTGGCAACCAATTTGGTCTTGAGAAGAAACCTCTGCTTTAAATCTTTTCTTGATCTTGCATGTCATCATATCTCACTTGTAGCAGGGTTTTCCTCCATTTAGACGGGTCAGTCTGAAGCAGCTCCTGCGGCCTTGCTGAAAGCCAGGGGCGTATCTGTACTCGCAGCAGGAACTGATCCTGGCTGCTATGATTCCATTCACAAAGATAGTAGCACTGAAGGGGAAGCCCAGGTGTCTATGGGATGTGAACTGAAACTGCTCTATTGGGGAAAAGTATTGTATAATTTTTTTTATTTGAACTTTTTAAAATTAATTAATTTATTTAACATTTTATTTATTATTTATTTATTTATTTATTTTAACTTTAAAATGTATTTAACTACATTATTTGTTTTACCTTTTCAATCTTATTTTAACTTTTTATTATTTGTTTTTTTTTTAGTTTAGTAATATATTCGCTTAAACAAATTTCAGCTCTATTAAGCAAAATGAAAAATTATTTTTTTAAATGCAGAATACTTTAATATCTTATATTTATTTTTTAGCTTTAAATTGTATAAAATTAATTGTATAAACATCTGTATTTCCTTTATAATCTTATTCATCTTATATCATATTGTTTTATTTCATTATATTTATTGATTTGTTTTTTTTTCTTTTTATGTCATTGCAGAAACCTAAAATAACTGTATTTTTGTGCTTTTTGTTATATTGTAGCATTAAAATGTTTTTTTAATTTAATTTTTTTAATAAATTTTAATTACACTGATAATATGTTGAATGTTGAATTTCTACTCTGTTCAGCATAATGAAAATGCTGATTATACTGTACATAATGTTGAAAATACACAATGCTTTCTTTATTTCTGTAAATAAAATGTTCTTTTATCTGTCTCTTTCCTTTTGTTAGGTAGAACAGGTAAAACAGTTACTTGCTAGTTGTATGTGGCCAGCCTTTAGATTTGTTTAAAATAAAGATTATATACAAAAAAGATTATATATATATTGGCAGAAGATCTCAAGCAGTGTAACAGGGTAATGAGCTTTACCTCCAGGTTGGACAAATCCTTTAAACACACAGATGTTCTCCCCTCCACAGATCTGTTGAAGCACTTTCATCTCATCCCGAGTGCTGCCAGGAAGCCCCTGCCCCAGGTACATCATCGTCACAATCACATTTGACTTCTTGGACTCTTTCTGTGCTTTGAGGTAACTCTGGAAGACAGAGGTCAAATATTCTTCGCATGCAACTCTTTCAGAAACCATTTAGGTGACAAAGAAGGCACATTTCTAACAAATATGGCACTGAAGGTGCTCTGAAACTATAATTTTCCTAGGCATAGAGACTGTCAAGCAGAGAGACCAACTAAAACAACTCAACACTTCAAACTGGTTCAAAGCTGCAGTGTAATCTGTCAACAGAGTCAGAGCCGACTCGCCTGCTTGTTGTTGAAGTCAGGAGCTCTCTGTGAGTTGATGGAGGAGGTGGAGCCGCGGCGTCTGCTGGTGCTGAGATAAGGACATGAGTGACTGAGTCTGGCCGTTGCTGTCTGCAGGTTTGACATCGGTCCTGTGATAGCAGGAAGGTACAAATCACTCAACCGTCCTCTGATCGCTGGCTGGCTTGACTTGTTGGGCTGCACACATTAAAGCAAATAATTTCAACATGAGAGAAAGCGAATAAGAATTCTTTTGTTCACTTGTTACTTGTCAAATAAATTTCACTGTCGGTGTGAATCCCAACATGCAAGCGTTGTATCTGTTGCGTTACTTTATAGATTTCCACAGCATTGTTTCCATCCAGCAGAATGAGGCTGCCTTTACGTGTGAAAACACTATCCAGAGAATTGTGCCATTTGGGAGTCAGCGGTCTCTCACCTCTACGACCCCGAGGACGAGTCTGCTGTCAGATACAAGAACATCGAGTTTTGAAAGATTAGTTATGCCCAAGATTCATTTTTTATTTGTAAGAATAAACAGAAAACATCCCATATGATTTCTGGCCAAAGTATTTTTCAGATATATGCTAAATACAGTATGTCACAACCAGTGCAGCTTAAAGAAATATATTTTTCATTTTTTTTCTTTTTTTTCTTTTTCTTTTTTTAATGTATAGATTAAACCTTAAACCTTCCAATGCCAAAACATGAATATAAAATGTACATATTTATTCTAAAAATACATTTTGGGTCAATTTTAGCTTTTCTGAAAGCAACTGGACAAAAAATACATAAAAGAAATAGAAGCAACTAAAACCTTTAATATTTAATTATACATACCAAAAATTATTCAGACACCAGATATAATTTTTTTATATTTTTTTTACTAGTGCGTGCAGGACACTATAGTTCATTTATGTAAGTGATGATAGCAAAATAAAGTAAACTGTGACATATTATACACAAAAATTCTTCATACAGTGAACTACCAGTAAAATTGATTGAAATTTGGGACCAAAAATTATTCAGACACTTTGACCTGTCCATGTTTTGCTTAAGTGTTTTTCTTTAATTGCTAATTGCAAAGTTTTTACACCACAGACTGAACAAAATTAAGCATTGCTTGGTAACTGGTTGACCTAAATTGGTATTATCTAATTGTGTACTTAAATTTAACAGTTGACAGCTATTCAACCTAATTAATTTGTGAGACCGTCTACAGAAGGATGGCATTATCAAGATGAATTTGTTCTGACCAAGTTTAACTCTGAGTTCTTATCATATTTTATTACCATTTTCTAAACTATATAGAATAAACTGTGATAGTGTGAGACATGTTGAAGGTGTCTGAATACATTTTGGTTTGACTGTATATGCACACACATCCCTTTGTTTCACTATAGTGTCTATCAGGTTAATGATGTTTAATTTCTATCCCCTAATCCAACCCCTAAACCTTCCCCTCACAGAAAGCTGTGTAAAACACTAAATAAATAAATGTTTTTTAAATAAAAACATGTTTTGTCCGATTTATAAGCCTTTTCAGATAGTGAGGACCAGTAATAGGGACCATCTGGCCCTCAGAAGTATAGTCAACATTTGAAGTGGATCAAAACCTTTCATCAAAGTTGTCCTAAAACCTAAAACCAAAATGTGTTTTTTTGATCCACTTCAAATGTTGACTACTATACACCGGCTGTGTCTGCAGATGTGTTTCATGGACACTTTCTGATATGCAAATGAGTATATTTTATTAAAATTTTCACAGTTGGTAATAAAGTAAACATTTCATTAAAAAAAGAGAACCTAAAATTTTGCTCCAACTCATTGTTCAGTAAGATGCATGTAACATGCAGTAGGATCTTGAGCGATTTCATCAGGTGCTCGGTGTCAGCAGCAGGTTTGCAATAGCTCTGTTCCACTTTTTCACATTTAAACATTTTATGAAAGGTTCATAACAAAAGCCTGTGGCATCAACAAATTGAAAAAAGTGACATAATTGCCACTTTATTCTGGCCAAATGCATGGTGTATCATAGGCACTTTCGATTGTTTTAATAAAAAACAGAAAAAGGTTTTATTACACAGATGGTGTTTTTGTGAGGCCAAGGAAAATATTTTTTATATGAATTGTTTTTTTGCCATCTTACACAATAGCTGAAATTGTCTCGTTACTTACATCTTTGGCTTCATCTTTGAATCCTTTGATGAGCAGGTCTTGAAGGACACTCTGACTGTGCCTGCAGATGCCCTTCATGGAATCTTTCTGATATGTTTCCATCCTTGCTCACTCTTAAACACAAATAAGGGTCATTTTGTTTTAAAAAATACCCGTTCAACTCCTGTACAATAAGATGCATGTGACATGCAACAGAGTCTTGAGCTTTTTCATCAGGTGCTCAGTGTCAGCAGCAGATGGCAGGAAAACAGCCAAGGCTCAGACACACGATTAAATAATGCATGAACACCTAGAATGCCTGATGAAAACTGTACATGTGTTTTAGAGAGATAACAGTCATCTGCCTAGAAGGACACTTACATCTTTGTAACTGTTGATTCACTTCTGGAATTGTATACTGTTGTTGATGCATATTACTTAAAATTCTTGATTATTTGAAAAAATAGCTTTACTGTACTGAATTTTAATAGAAAGACATTAGATTTGAAGATTTGTATGGAAAAATAGGCAACAGTCATCCATCTCAAACAAATTCATTGATACAGCGTAAATTTTTCAGACCACAAAACACAACCAAGTACATATATTTCAAGACATCTAGATTATGATTACGTGCTTAGTTTTCTTTCTTTCTTTCTTTCTTTCTTTTTTTTTTTTTTAAAGTTTGTAAACTTACCAGGCTTTTCTTCACAGCTTCATCTGGGTAAAGCAGCGATATAGTGGTTTTACCTGTTGTTGCTGTCTCTGTCGTCAAGGAGTCATCTGATACCTGGATGGCTTTGACGCCCAGGTCTTACACTCTACACTAGCATCTCATGCATGTTTAATTGGCCGTCTTCAACAAGAGCCATATGCAGGACAGAGAGGAAGGTGTGCTGCGTTTCAGGTGTTGCTTTGTTTGTCAAGGCCTGTGGTGGCGATAAATAAAAAAAAAAGTGACATAATTACTCATTTCAGCCAAACACCTGGTGTACTATTCGAGGCATTTGTGACTGTTTTAATCAAATGCAAATTAAAATTTTATTGCTCAGATGTTTTTTTTGAAGCTGAGGAAACTTGGAATTGAATTCTCAGTTACTTTTTGTTTAGCTGATTTTCATAGAATTCCTGAGGATACACAAATGAGGCAACTGTTGGCACATATTAATAGTATCAAGCAGTATTGTCAACTGTTTTGGCTCCAAGGCCCCCCTTTGTTCACAATAGTTTTCAAAGACCCCATGACTCTCGAGTTGTTTTACTGAATAGCACTGAACATTATTTCAATAGTGAGGGGACAGAAATATCAAATGTTTTATTTATTTACTTATTTTTTCTTATACCTTCGATTGTCTAAAAAATAAAATACACTGTGCTGGACAATGACCAATAATTTGTATTCTATCATTTTTTCCCTTATGTTAATTTTATGATTTATGGTTTACATACTACAAACAATTTTTTTCACAGAATAAGGCAGAACATATACAGGTGCATCTCAATAAATTAGAATCTCGTGGAAAAGTTCATTTATTTCAGTAATTCAACTGAAATTGTGAAACTCGCATATTAAATTAATTCAGTGCACACAGACTGAAGTAGTTTAAGTCTTTGGTTCTTTTAATTGTGATGATTTTGGCTCACATTTAACAAAAACCCACCAATTCACTATCTCAACAAATTAGAATACTTTATAAGACCAATAAAAAAAAAATACATTTTTAGTGAATTGTTGGCCTTCTGGAAAGTATGTTCATTTACTGTATATGTGCTCAATACTTGGTAGGGGCTCCTTTTGCTTTAATTACTGCCTCAATTCGGCGTGGCATGGAGGTGATCAGTTTGTGGCACTGCTGAGGTGGTATGGAAGCCCAGGTTGCTTTGATAGCAGCCTTCAGGTCATCTGCATTGTTGGGTCTGGTGTCTCTCATCTTCCTCTTGACAATACCCCATAGATTCTCTATGGGGTTCAGGTCTGGTGAGTTTGCTGGCCAATCAAGCACAGTAACACTATGGTCATTGAACCAGCTTTTGGTACCTTTGGCAGTGTGGGCAGGTGCCAAGTCCTGCTGGAAAATGAAATCAGCATCTCCATAAAGCTTGTCTGCAGAAGGAAGCATGAAGTGCTCTAAAATTTCCTGGTAGATGGCTGCGTTGACTGTGGACTGTGGATTGTGGAAAACACAGTGGACCAACACCAGCAGATGACATGGCAGCCCAAATCATCACTGACTGTGGAAACTTCACACTGGACTTCAAGCAACATGGATTCTGTGCCTCTCCACTCTTCCTCCAGACTCTGGGACCTTGATTTGAAAAATGCAATGCAAAATGCAAAATTTACTTTCATCTGAAAAGAGGACTTTGGACCACTGAGCAACAGTCCAGTTCTTTTTCTCCACAGCCCAGGTAAGACGCTTCTGACGTTGTCTCTGGTTCAGAAGTGGCTTGGTAGCCCTTTTCCTGAAGACGTCTGAGCGTGGTGACTCTTGATGCACTGACTCCAGCTTCAGTCCACTCCTTGTGAAGCCCTCACAAGTGTTTGAATCAGCTTTGCTTGACAGTATTCTCAAGTTTGCAGTCATCCCTGTTGCTTGTGCACCTTTTCCTACCCAAATTCTTCCTTCCAGTCAACTTTGCAGTTAATATGCTTTGATACAGCACTCTGTAAACGGTCACACCTTTCAGTAATGACCCTCTGTGACTTACCCTCTTTGTGGAGGGCGTCAATATTCATCTTCTGGATCATTGCCAAGTCAGCAGTCTTCTCCATTATTGTGGTTTCAAAGAACAAGAAATACCCGGAATTTATACTGTAGGGATGGTCATTAATTGAAACTCAAATGTAAATATTCTAATATTTTGAGATACTGATTTTTGACGTTCATGAACTGTAAGCTCTAATCATCAAAATTAAAACAAAAAAACTTTTGAAATGTTTTACTTTACATGCAATGAATCTAAAATATATGAAAGTTTCACTTTTTGAAATAACTTACAAGAAAAATGAACTTTTTCACCACATTCTAATTTATTGAGATGCACCTGTATGTGACCCTGGACCACAAAACCAGTCTTAAGTCTCTGGGGTATATTTGTAGCAATAGCCAAAAATACATTATATGGGTCAAAATTATGGATTTTTCTTTTATGCCAAAAATCATTACGATATTAAGTAAAGATCATGTTCCATGAAGATATTTTGTAAATTTCTTACCGTAAATATATAAAAACTTGATTTTTGATTAGTAATATGCATTGCTAAGAACTTCATTTGGACAACTTTAAAGGCAATTTCCTCTGTATTTAGATTTTTTTGCACCCTCAGATTCCAGATTTTCAAATATTTGTATCTCAGCCAAATGTTGTCCGATCCTAACAAACCATACATCAATGGAAAGATTATGTATAAATCTCAATTTTGAAAAATGCACTTAAGACTGGTTTTGTGGTCCAGGGTCACATATTTTATAGTTTCTATACTACATATGTCAGTTAGTACTGCATTATTTATACTTTATTTATTTATTACCTGGAGATGACTTGAAAAACACACATAAACCATATATTGTCACAATTATGTGTTTATTGTTTTCATGTTTCATCAGTCAAAATGTTTATGCTTGTTATTCAGCTGCACTACAGCAATAGTTGGATGTCTTTGTCCATATTGGGGATTTCCTGGCATATCGAGATGGGTCTGGTTCCATACCATGGGCGAGTGGAGCTCCACTCTTGAACAGGAAATACGTCACCTTCACTCTGTGTTGCCAAGTCTGCGGTTTTCCCTCTGATTTAAAAAAAAAAAAAAAATGTTTTATTGATGCCAAAACACTTAACAAGCACATAACCACAACAACCCCAAAAACAATAGAGGACAAAATACAAAAAATAACACAATACAAGATAGAAAGTAAAATAAATAAATAAACTAAAAGACAACAAATAAATAACATAAACCAAAGGGGGGAAATTATACAAGGTTAAACATTGAAAGCAATTTTTGACTTTTGATTGATTTGTTTTTTGATTGTTTGTTTTTTATGCCCATTAAAGACAAAACTTAAGAATTATAGTCAACCAGAGAAATTGACAGTACTCGGTTCTTACCCAAAAATTTACACTTGTGAATAAAACATTTGCCAAGTATAATAAAAAGATTAACAATATATTGAATACAGGAGTTAGAGTTATAATAAAAGAAAATACTATCAAAAGTGTTGATACATATTCTAACATTTGTTTTATCTGAGAGATAGGTACATAACTCATTCCCCAAAAAATTAACATAAACACATTTACAAAAAAGATGTACAATGGTATCTTCTATATAACAGAAAGTACTTTTTTCCCCAATATTTTGCATATACTTATTAATTACACTATTACAAGGGTAGCATCTATGTAATATTTTAAATGTGACTTCTTTTATTTTGTTTATTAATAAATATTTGTGCGGAAGAGACCAAGCAACATTCCAATTAACTTTGTACAAAGCCATCCATTTAAAAGAAGACGCTGGAATAGATTTTCTGTTGATATGATTTCGAACAAAGCGGTTACTGAATTTGTCCTCAACAATCAAAATCCCTTCTACTGAAATAGAATTGTTAGGCCTATATATAGAAACAGGATTAAAGGTATGCTCTCCTTTCAATAGAGTTTTTATACCACTAGGAATGGCATTAAATACAATGTTATATTCTTTTAACGAAGCCCCAAAATCAAATTTCCTGGAAAATTCTGAAAAGGAATATAGCTGACCATTGTCATCTATCAACTGATTTTTTTTTCCCTCGGAATTGGGCTACTTTAAAATATATTGCCGCGGAGTGAAGCAAAACCAATAACGTGATATTTAGTCCCTGCAATGCGATTTTTACCAGGGGACTCCCTTCGAAATGCCATTGGGCTGGTTTTGGGCTTTTTATTTTTTTTAATTCAAAGAACAATAACATACAATATTTCATCAAGAAATAACATCAAAAAAGAAAAGGAAAATAAAAAGGAAAAGGAAAAGGATTGAAAAATAAATTACAACAAATAGGAGCTGCCTGGGGAGGTATAAAAGTTTTAAACAAAGACACAAGATATACATAGGCCTTATATACATACACGTATACATATATCAAAATCAAATAAATATATTATAAAGTTCACAAGCTTTCAAAGTTCTTACAGCTTTCTTATTCAAAGAATCTCTTATACTGTCAATATGTATATGTATATATATATTTCAGTCAACAGAACCATACAATTGGGTTTCTTATTAGTAAATTTACACTTATGAACGTGAAATTTGGTCGGCAGTATAAGTAAACTAATTAAGTAAAAATACTTTTCCTAGTCAGAATAGTCAGTAAAGCCAAAGAGTGCATTTTTCATAGGCGTGAAAAAGGTCTTAAACACTAAATATTTTTAACGGGTAATTTTTTTAACTTTACACCATAGTGTAACTGAATATACAGTGCCAAAATAAGTGAAAGTGCAAGTGCAGTTTCCTCATATTCATTGCTGAAAATACAATTTCCATTTGTTTGTTTTTTGTTTTTGTTTTTGTAAATGATTTGCTGGATAAAATCTATGAATGAGCTCATAAGAAACTTCTTTAATCTTATTTCTAAGATAATATTTCTGCAGTAACAACCACACTTTTGACCAACCACAACCACAATCTTGAGGGAACCAGTGGAGAATTACAACTAAAATACTCTATTCTCAGGGAAAGCAAGAACTGAAATCTATTCTAAACCTATTCTAAATCTATTATTATATCACTTATATGTTATTGTCTTGTTGTACACACTATTTTATTATCACTACTACAATTTGTACTATACTTTTTAAATATCACATATCACTTTTACTATGTTTACTATATTACTATATTTATTATCAGTGCATAAAGTTTTACCACTGTAAGTTTTACTGGATCCATAAAGGATTATCAGTTATATTTCTTATTGTTTGTTGTGGAGTTTATCTGTATCCATAGAGTGCTATGAAAATATAGAAAGCAGACCACCAGTGTGTAAATTTTTGATTTGTATTTATTGATTTTATTCCATTTTATCAATTATGGTCAATTATTAGTACTTAAATATGTATTTGTATTCCATATTTCAAAGGGAATGATGTGCTCTGACCTGAAGCACAAGACAAGCTAAAATGTTGGGGTTGTTTGTAGGCTGCATACGCCATCAAGCCTGGTTTATTTCAGTTAACTGAGCATTACATTTGCGAGTTAAAAGCATGTTACAACAATTTACACCTAACTAAGAATAATGGTCAAATTTAGAACTGTTAGGCCTATATATAGAAACAGGATTAAAGGTATGCTCTCCTTTCAATAGAGTTTTTATACCACTAGGAATGGCATTAAATACAATGTTATATTCTTTTAACGAAGCCCCAAAATCAAATTTCCTGGAAAATTCTGAAAAGGAATATAGCTGACCATTGTCATCTATCAACTGATTTTTTTTCCCTCGAATTGGGCTACTTTAAAATATATTGCATGAGTGAAGCAAAACCAATAACGTGATATTTAGTCCCTGCAATGCGATTTTTACCAGGGACTCCTTCAAATGCCATTGGGCTGGTTTTGGGCTTTTTATTTTTTAATTCAAAGAACAATAACATACAATATTTCATCAAGAAATAACATCAAAAAGAAAAGGAAAATAAAAAGGAAAAGGAAAAGGATTGAAAAATAAATTACAACAAATAGGAGCTGCCTGGGGAGGTATAAAAGTTTTAAACAAAGACACAAGATATACATAGGCCTTATATACATACACGTATACATATATCAAAATCAAATAAATATATTATAAAGTTCACAAGCTTTCAAAGTTCTTACAGCTTTCTTATTCAAAGAATCTCTTATACTGTCAATATGTATATGTATATATATATTTCAGTCAACAGAACCATACAATTGGGTTTCTTATTAGTAAATTTACACTTATGAACGTGAAATTTGGTCGGCAGTATAAGTAAACTAATTAAGTAAAAATACTTTTCCTAGTCAGAATAGTCAGTAAAGCCAAAGAGTGCATTTTTCATAGGCGTGAAAAGGTCTTAAACACTAAATATTTTTAACGGGTAATTTTTTAACTTTACACCATAGTGTAACTGAATATACAGTGCCAAAATAAGTGAAAGTGCAAGTGCAGTTTCCTCATATTCATTGCTGAAAATACAATTTCCATTTGTTTGTTTTTTGTTTTTGTTTTTGTAAATGATTTGCTGGATAAAATCTATGAATGAGCTCATAAGAAACTTCTTTAATCTTATTTCTAAGATAATATTTCTGCAGTAACAACCACACTTTTGACCAACCACAACCACAATCTTGAGGGAACCAGTGGAGAATTACAACTAAAATACTCTATTCTCAGGGAAAGCAAGAACTGAAATCTATTCTAAACCTATTCTAAATCTATTATTATATCACTTATATGTTATTGTCTTGTTGTACACACTATTTTATTATCACTACTACAATTTGTACTATACTTTTTAAATATCACATATCACTTTTACTATGTTTACTATATTAATATATTTATTATCAGTGCATAAAGTTTTACCACTGTAAGTTTTACTGGATCCATAAAGGATTATCAGTTATATTTCGTATTGTTTGTTGTGGAGTTTATCTGTATCCATAGAGTGCTATGAAAATATAGAAAGCAGACCACCAGTGTGTAAATTTTTGATTTGTATTTATTGATTTTATTCCATTTTATCAATTATGGTCAATTATTAGTACTTAAATATGTATTTGTATTCCATATTTCAAAGGGAATGATGTGCTCTGACCTGAAGCACAAGACAAGCTAAAATGTTGGGGTTGTTTGTAGGCTGCATACGCCATCAAGCCTGGTTTATTTCAGTTAACTGAGCATTACATTTGCGAGTTAAAAGCATGTTACAACAATTTACACCTAACTAAGAATAATGGTCAAATTTAGAACTGTTAATATTCTAAGATAAGATCTTTTTTATGAGGTATGCAGCCTACAAATGCGACCTCCGGAGGATGCAGCCTTCCGTTTGAGAAACGGCCAATATGTCTGCAGCCAGACCCTCTTGGGCATATCATAAGTTATTACTTCTATAAGTCCGTTTTGGACTTTCAGCGCGAGCGCGCCCTCCAGCTTCCAGTATGAATTAAACATACACTGCATGAGAGTGTTTAGCGCTCTGTAATGTTCACATGGACTTGTTTTGGATACGAATAAAACATCAGATCATGCATAGACATCTTGTCTCTGAATTTAAATCTAGATTTATTCAGACTGGCCCTTGAAAAACTCTATGTGAACACATCTGGAAAAAAATGTGAGAGGGATGAATTTACTTATGTTCCCCACAAATTCTTCACCCATGCTGGATGGAGTAAAGAGTAAAGTAAAAGTATTTTTACTCACAATTTCTGTCTGATTAAATATTTTAATTCAATTAATAGAAAATTCATGGTAACACTTTACAATAAGGTTCATTAGTTAAACATTAGTTAATGTATTAACTAACATGAACTAACCATGAGCAATACATTTGTTACTGTATTTACCAATCTTCGCTAACATTAGTTAATAAAAATACAGATGTTCATTGTTAGTTCATGTTAGTTCACAGTGCATTAACTAATGTTAACAAGATTTTAATAATGTATTAGTAAATGTTGAAATTAATATTAACAAAGATTCATAAACGCTGTATAAGTGCAGTTTATTATTAGTTAATGTTAACTAATGTAGTTAACTAATGAACCTTATTGTAAAGTGTTACCAAATTCATTATAAAATAAAATAAAGTTTGGTAACACTTTACAATAAGGTGTCATTTGTTAACATTAGTTAATGTATTAATTAACATGAATGAACAATGAACACTACATTTATTACACTATTTATTAATCTTTGTTAATGTTAGTTAATAAAAATACAGTCGTTCATTGTTTGTTCATGTTAGTTCACAGTGCATTAACTAATGTTAACAAACACAACTTGTGATTTTAATAATGCATTAGTAAATGCTGAAAATAACATTAATAAATGCTGTAGAAGTATTGTTCATTCTTAGTTCATGTTAACTAATGTAGTTAACTAATGTTAACTAATGAACCTTATTGTAAAGTATTAAGGTCTAAGGTTTTATTCATTCACATTACTTTTCCAGTTCTAGGTCACACTTTAAAAAAAATAAAAAATAGTACTCCTCATATATCCAGATTTTTCAGCACAACTGGATTCTACTGGGAAAAATAAAAACAGTTGTTGAGGTAGTTATATAAAATAAGACATCATGTTTTTTTAGTTGTTTTGGCTTATTTTATTGCTTGTTTTGCATACTTTAAGTCAATTTGAGGCCATTTTAGAGGTTTGCTGAGGTCCCCTATTGGGCCCCCAGTCCTCTGTTTGAGAACCACTAGTACAAAGCTGTAAAATGCTGTTGTTTGGGAGTTCATATTGAAATCTCAGATTTTTGAATGTGGATATCAGCAGATATGTGCACAGGTTAAGGCATTGCTGAGACATGAAAAGAGACATGAGATTATTGGGAGGATTTTTTTTCTTTTTCTTTTTTTTTATCAGGAGAAAAATCTAGGAAAAGCAAAAGTCTCTATTTTCATTTTAATTAAATTTCTTTCTTGGAAAAATTTGAATACTGTCTCAGTCAGAAGTGATTTCTGTTACCTAATGTCAACATTTCAAAAAGTGATTTTTGTTGTTTGTTTGTAAGACTAGTCTTTTAAAGCTATTCATCTGTGTTCTCCCTTCAAACGTGCCCTCTATCAGTGCTTTGTTTCTGTACAGTCACCGCTGGCCCTCATGCAGTTGCTGTGGATGGATAGAGTGGATGTGCTCTATTAGTCTCGGAGAGCCTCTGGATCGGGCAGCTGCTGCCTCCCCGCTGCACTCGTTATGTCCATAAACAGGCCCGGATTTCTTGTTGTGCTTGGCAGATCTCGTCTTGCTCCCTGCCAGTTCCACAAAAGCAAGATGTCAGTCAGGACTGTCTTGCCTTACGATGAGAAGTTATGCATTTTGGTTTGCAATTTTTTTTTTAGAGTTTACAATGTCTGAATGTCCTCTTTCGCTTTAGGCAAAGAAAGGTCCTGGAGCTGTCAGTGAGAGTGTCAGGAGGATTTGCAGATATCAGAACATTCACATGTGGTAGTCATTTTGTTTGGAGTACCATCAGACAGGCAGGAGTGTTGGCCGATGGTGATGGCGATGAGGGATCTGTGCTTCTCGTTTGTTTGGAAATATAGCAATAACAAATGTAACCACTAGAGTCTGCTAGAGAATCAACTCTCTGTGCTGTTGGCTATTACTGGCTTTTCTACTAATTTTCCTGGCCTGATCGTGCTGAATCGCATTTTCATTTCTGCCAAGGGAATGAAATAAGATCTGTTTAATGGGAACATCTTCAAAACAGGAAGAGCTCAATGGCTTAAATGCTGTGCAGTCCAGTCTGCGGTCATATCCAGTGTTGTTTTTTTTTAAATCTGCAACAATAGGTGCTGAACTAACACTATAAACCTTTTTGTAATGTGAAGCAGCTATTGGAGGTGACAGATTTGACTAATATGTCTTTGTGTGAATTGCTAGTGCGCATATGATGGAGACCTCAGCAGAGAGCACAGTGAGGAAAGCGAGGACCTGGCTGCCCTTCAGGCGCTCATGTCTCCTGCTGCTCGCAACACATGGCACATAGCTTACCTTTCTCACAGAGAAACGAGGTGATGAGTTATTCACGTGTCCTCAGCTGAAATGTGTTCACATTTTTTCTTTTTCTTTTTTAACTGAAGTGTCTGATGGGTCATGTCATGACAAGTGTTTCCAAACATTTTTTTGGCCTATGTAACTCCCTTTCCTCTCATCAGTTCAGATTAAGTACCCGTTCACTGACACTAAACCAGAAATGTGTTTCTTTGAACTCTTATTCTACTGGATATCATTTGGTTATCTTGAATATGATTAATATGGCCATTGCTACAATAACTCACTTTTTTAACAGCTGTTACTGGGAGTAAAAAAACTGACACAATAGCTTCCACGTAAACTAAAGTGGTCTAACAAATATGGAATCTGTTTTTTTTTTTTTTTTCTAACTTCATTTACATTGATGTTGGTTTGGCTGGCTGAGAAAACAGGAAGGAGTGTTGTGTTTTCCTTGGAGGAAAATGAAAATTAATTATGCTGCCTCTTTTTTGGCCAACTTCTTAGGCACTATTGCGTGCATCCATTGTGCATTGTGCTGTCTCAAAAACTGGTGAAATTATATAAAAATATTGTTTTAATTCATAAAACAGTTCTGTTTCGTAGGTTTTGCAAAGCAGTGTCTAAAATCTATGACTGTACCCCAAGTTGCCTTCTATACCCTTATTCACCATTCCCTTCTTTAGTCCTCAAATATAGTCCACTTGTGAATGAGTGAATGAAAATGAGTTAGTGTCTTTTGTTGTTGTGTTTTCCTTGGAGAAAAGTGAAAATTAATTATGCTGCCTTTTAGTAGTTTTATAGTTTTAGAAAAAAAATACTAACTAACTAACACTTCTGCAGTTTGCACTTGCTACTTAGCTAGCTTCTACTGTACTTGACACTGTCTTAGCTAACTGGCAAGCTCCAATAGCAACAAAATATTTTATATTGAAATCTGTCATGAAAAATTGCTAGTATAAACCTTAATTAAACCATTAACTGGACACCAGTTGCTTTGTTACTGTAGGTCCAAGATCCAGTTTCCTTGCCATCAGCTGTCAAAATTGTAATATAACACTGATCTAATTGTTTAATTATTCTCAGTGACTGCTCTAAGTGAGAATGTCACCTTTCATAAATTATGTGGTCTGTGATTTTATTATAAATTATGGCATTGATGTCACTTCACTATAACTAAAATACATTTGAATTGAAGTTCATTGTGGGAAAAGTTTTAGTTAATAGTGAATATGTGTTCCCCAATCTAAAGTGCTGCCAAACCTTCTAACATTTTTAGAAATCTCAGGAGGCAGACCTACTTCCAGAAAATAATTTAGGTCATCAAGGTTTATTTTGGCTGACTAAAATATCCTGGTATTCATGTTGTACTTTGGGAGCTGGCCTGGGAATTCAAGGACGTGATCATAATCATATGTAAAATGACAGTAGACCAAAATGGACTTTATGAGGTGAGGGATTCTCTTTTCCCAGAATATCATGTAAGGTGGAGCAGGGTAGGGCTGCCACATCGTGCACGCTTGTCCCATGTGATTGGGCAAGCATTTGCTGGTCATCATATGTCAGGGAACTTCCTGTTCTTTATTGCTCAATATAGATAGTTGCATAAATGTGAATGGATTCTATTGCGTTTACTGACCTCATGAAATATCCCATCAATTATGTAACACATTTCAAGGCAAGACACTTTTCATATAGCTATAAAAGAACTTAAGAACTAGACTATAAATAGATATAAATAGAAATTAATTAGTTTAAATGTGCTATAAAAACGGAATCACATTTTATCCAGGATACAGAGCTTTCTGAGTCACACATACTGAGAAATGTAAGATAACAAGTAACAAGTTTTAAACCAACAATATTCCTCCGAATGTTCTCCCAACTAGCCAAACAAAGCTTTCTGAACATTTTCATACCGAGCAATAATACTGATTTTATTTTCAAGCTCCCAGCATGCATTGCATCATGGATAAATTATGTGTTTAGGGTTATAGGCTTATTGTTTTACCATTTGTTGGCTTTATGGCGTTCTTCTTTAGTTACTGGTTGTGTGCAGATACCTGTTTTACTTAAGGTTTGTCACCGTTATTGAGGTTTGTTTGTGAGATTTTAAAGACTTCTTGCAGAAAAGTCTCAGAAAAACAGAAAAGTTTGAGCAATTGTTATAGATTATAACACAATTGTTTAAACTATTCTGTTTTTCTGAGGCAGAAATCACAAGACTTTGTATTAATGAATATTGAAGCTATGAAATTAATGAAAATAAAAATTGGTTTCTAATTGTTTGTTTGTTTCACAAGCAGAATGTATTTGCTTAATGGGAGTTTTGGGATTTAATGAATCCGATTCAGATTGGTAGTGCTGAAGACATTTATTAAAAACCTTTATTAAATGTATATTTTTTACATTTATTTTTATTACACTGTAGTAGCAAAAACGGTTCAACTGTTTCAAATTTTAAAATCTTTTTAAAAATTGTTTTATTTTTATTTTTAGCTGAAATTGACTTCATCACAAGAAACTATACCAATTTTGATCTGTTCTTTATGGCTCTATTCTTCTTTAATCTACAGTTGGCTTGACAATGGCCTTTTGATTATACTAATAAATTCAGGCACTCAACAACACTCACCAGTTGGTCTGTTTGACAGATTGACTGTGAAAATAGCTGCCTGTTGACATTTCCAGCCTCAGGTCTTCTAGAAGGGCCAGCTGATGATTAACGTCTGGTTGACTTGATGGATGCTTGTATGAATCACTCTGTTATTATGACTCATGCGATCTCACAGACTAGCCTCCATTTCTTGATACGGTCACTGCCTACTTCCAGTTATATTGGTTTGTTTATATCTGACTCTGTCACAACTCTGAATGTTTCAGCCTATGCTGACAAGCCATTATGGACCACTCGCTTTATAGGGTGCATTCAGATAAATTGGGGGTACTGTCACAAATTCACCAACCACGTCAGCCACACCAGCCACCTACACCCGTTCACAATCACCTGATTACTGATTAACACCTGATTCCACTTACCTTGGCACTATATGAGTGTACTCACCTCAGTCCCTTGTCGGTTGGTCTCAAGATTACATGCCTTCTCTCACGCCTCTACCCACCTGTCTGGATCTCCGTGACTCTGTGCCTCCTACCTTTTGCTGAATCTCCCTGAAAAGGATTGAGATAAGGATGATTACTCTTCAGTTTGATGAGCTCAAGTTATATTGTCGTTTTGAACTCCTATTTGGATGTCCTTCTTCAGTTTGTGTAAATAAAGCAGCTCTTTACCATTCTTCCTGTGTATGCCTCTCAGTCCAGACGTGACAGAAGACCAACCCTTCAAAAAGAATTCACAGATTGAAGCTGACTATGGAGGCACAAAATCCCCTCTCACCAGATCCCTTCGCCGAACTGGTCCAAACACTCCGCGTGTCACGAATCTGGTCTGCACTCCCGTTCATTTACCACTAGAGGACACCACACATCACATGGACTGCATTTCCCATCAGCCATCTCACCAATCACACGCACACAGCTGTCACCAATCACTCATTGCTCTAATCACATGCACACCTGATCACACAGCATCACTAATCACACACACTATTTCAACCCTGGACATTCTCTCCCTCGTTGCCGAGTATTGGGCTGCATACACCACCACAGAACTCCCAGAGGTGGCGGCGTCCACTATGATGTCTCTAGAGGTGGCGGCTGATGCTGCAGAACCTCCTGAGGTAGTGGCGCTCCCTGCCGTGTTCCTTGAAGTGATGGTGCCCGCTGCAGTTTCTCCAGAGGTGGCGGTACATGCTGCAGAACCTCCCGAAGTGGCGGTGCTCACTTCAGCTCCTCGTATGGTGGTGGCGCCCAGCAATGAACTCTCATTCTGTTGTGTTACGGTCGAAGAGACCATTACTGAACTCTCCCTGTGTCCTGTGTTTAACACTGTAGAACCTCCAGAGGTGGCGGCAACCGCCGCAGAACCTCCAGAGGTGTCAGCGGTATCAGTCAATGAACTCTTGTGCTGTCCTGTCACGGCTAGGGAGGCCGTCAATGAACTCTCGTTCTGTCCTGTCACGGCTAGGGAGGCCGTCAATGAACTCTCGTTCTGTCCTGTCACGGCTATGGAGGCCGTTAATGAACTCTCGTTCTGTCCTGTCACGGCAAGGGAGGCCGTCAATGAACTCTCGTTCTGTCCTGTCACGGCTATGGAGGCCGTCAATGAACTCTCATTCTGTCCTATCACGGCTATGGAGGCTGTCAATGAACTGTCGTTCTGTCCTGTCACGGCTATGAAGGCCGTCAATGAACTCTCGTTCTGTCCTGTCCCCTGCTATGGAAACTAACCAGTCCTTGTGTCTGTGCATGTTCTGTCTCCTCTTTATGTCTCCATTCTCCCTAGGTCCCAGGCTCTGCTGTGGGTTCCTGATCCGTCGTGGTGGGCTCCCGCGCTATCTGCTCCACCGTGGTGGTCTTCTGCTCCACCTGTTCGATCTGTGCCGCCGTGGTGGTCTGCTGTCTGGTTCTGGTGGGCTCCTGTCCCGTCTGGTCCGCCCTGGTGGGCTCCTGTCCCGTCTGGTCCGCCCTGGTGGGCTCGTGTTCCGTCGGCTCCGCCCTGGTGGGTTCCAGTCCCGTCCACTCTGCCCTGGCTTCCTGCTCTGCCAGCTCCACCTCGGTCCCAGATCACTCCACTTCCACAAGGACCTGGCCCTCCATCCCTCCCCCTGTTCCGCCTCTGCTCCACCTCCCTCCTGATTATAGACTGTGTGGAGCGTCTGGAAGCCGCTCTTTGGGGGGGGGGGCTCTGTCACGAATCTGGTCTGCACTCCCGTTCATTTACCACTAGAGGACACCACACATCACATGGACTGCATTTCCCATCAGCCATCTCACCAATCACACGCACACAGCTGTCACCAATCACTCATTGCTCTAATCACATGCACACCTGATCACACAGCATCACTAATCACACACACTATTTCAACCCTGGACATTCTCTCCCTCGTTGCCGAGTATTGTATGCATTATCGCTGCCCTACAGAGCCCCGTTAGTTTTCCTTGCCTTGCCTAGCCTTGCCTTTGTTGTTTTATCGTGTTTTCCCCTGCCTGGACTATCGCTGACGTTTTGGACTACCTCTCCTGTCTCGCCCCTTTGGATACTGTTCGCTGATCATCGACCCACGCTTGTCTCTGTTTACTCTTTGTCTCGCCCCTGTTATACCTGTTTGCCACTGTTTGACCCTGCCTGTTATGACCACGTCTCTGCCTAATAAAAGTCTGCAAATGGATCCGCACGCCTCTCGTCTCGTCAGCCCCGTAACACCGCGAGTCTCTTCAACCTCCTCCTGTCATGCCCTCTGCCTCAGCATATCCCATGGCCAAACCCGCGGTCTACACCGGTGAGGCGTCCACCTGCAGTGGCTTTTTGCTCCAGTGTTCCCTATACTTCGAATTCCAACCTCATCAGTTGTGAATGATAGAGCGAAGATCGCATTCATCATGTCTCTACTGTCTGGAAGGGCGCTGCAATGGGCCGAAGCTCTCGGTTTTTTGCCAATCTACCTCAGCGGTCTCAGCGCACGACGAGCTCTTCCGGCTACGGCAAGCGGAGATGTCCATCCATGACTATACAGTTCGATCCCGTACCCTCGCAGCGGATGGAACGAAACTGCTCTCTTAGCGCCGTACCAACGTGGTCTTGATCCGTCCATCAGGCAACAAATGTCCTTATATGACGACACCATGGGTCTAGAGAGCTTTCTGAAAAAATCACTGCACATTTCCCAACATTTCACTGCTTGCCGCACTAAAAATCCCTCTACCACCACCTCACCGGGTAGGACTCCACCAGCACCAGAGCCAATGCAACTGGACCGTTATCATTTATCATCAGAGGAACGAGCTCGCCGAATCACCCAAGACCTCCGCTTGTACTGTGGATCCAAAGATAATTCTCTGCCCTGTTCGCCCCACACGCTCAGCGGTGAGTATGGTCCATCTCCATCCTGATGTCTCTAATATACCTCACGTTGATGCTCAGCTAATGTACCTGAACCAGTCTTTTCTAGTCAAAATCCTGATTGACTCTGGTGCTTCTGGAAACTTCATCTCCTCCATCAGTCTCCTCCAAATCCAACTCACTCGACTTCTCGGTACCACCTCGCACCACTGAGTAAGGGGTTGGTGCGCCATCGCACACCAGAAGTCACTCTCCGCATAGGAAACTTCCAGAAGGAGCAGATTTCATTTCTGGAGCTGGAGGAGGCTACTGTGGACGTAGTCCTGGGATGTCCCTGGCTTGCTAAACATCATTCCGACATACACTGGAACTCTGGGGAAGTTCTTGGTGGAGTGACTCCTGTTTCAAGAAGTGTTTGGCAGATCTCCCGGCTTCAGGCCAAACCATTCCCTCCATCTTAATCTGCTCAACCACTATCGAAAGTTCAGTGTCCCACAACTCCGTCCAGATTCCAACTACTTACAGGACGTTCCAGGATGTGTTCAGTAAGGTCGCGGCAACGCATCTTCCACCTCATCGGCCATGGGACTGCGCTATCGACCTGCTGCCTGGGGCCAAACTACCGAAATGACAAGTCTATCCCCTTTCGATCCCGGAGTGCGCTGCTATGGAGGAGTACATCAAGGAGGCATTACAATAGGGGTTCATCCGTCCTTCAACTTCACCAGCGGTGTCCAGTTTCTTCTTTGTGTCAAAGAAGGATTGGGGGCTGTGTCCTTGTATCGATTATAGAGCGCTCAACTCTCAAACCGTCAAGTTCGCCTATCCACTCCCTCTGGTGCCTGCCTCATTAGAGGAACTCTGTGGAGCCCGGCTTTTCACTAAACTCGATCTGCGCAGCGCTTACAATCTAATCCGCATTCAAAGAGGAGACGAATGGAAGACTGCCTATATAACACCAACCGGGCACTATGAATATGAAATATGCACTATGAATCCATCTTTCAGAACTTCATGAACGAAATCTTCCGTGACATGCTCAGCCAATTTGTGATCATCTACATCGATGGCATCCTCATTTACTCACCCACTCTCGAAAAACATCAAAAACATGTCTCCCAGGTACTCCAACGTCTCCGCCAACATCATCTATACCTCAAACTAGAGAAATGCGAATTTCATCAAACAGCAATTCAATTTCTGGGCTATATCACAAACGCAGAGGGAGTGCAAATGGACCCAAACAAGGTGGATGCGGTAAGGAATTGGCCGCAACCTACCACGATCAAGGAACTACAGAGATTCCTGGGGTTTGCGAATTTCTATCGGCACTTCATCACCCATTACAGTCAGCTATCGGCTCCACTGACCTCTCTCCTCCGACGTAAGCCCAAGAGCCTCACCTGGACGCCCCAAGCCACACAAGCTTTCCAGCAGCTAAAATCCTCCTTCTGCACCGCTCCTACCCTGACCCATCCTGATCCGAACCGTCGTTTCATGGTGGAAGTGGATGCTTCCACTTTGGGGGTCGGTGCAGTGTTGTCTCAATGGAAGGGTGAACACCCAGTACTCCATCCATGCGCGTACTTCTCCAAAAAGATGTCCCCGGCGGAGCAAAATTATGACATCGGAAACCGCGAGTTACTGGCCATCAAACTCACGCTGGAAGAGTGGTGGCACTGGTTGGCGTGCGGTCAACACCCCTTCTAGGTAATAACCGACCATAAAAATCTTCAATACCTTCGTGAAGCTAAGCCCCTAAATCCACGACAAGCCAGATGGGCCTTATTCTTCACATGCTTCCACTTCACTGTCACCTACCGCCATAGTCACAGAAATGGGATCTGGTCACCCAGGCAGCCGACGAACCCTCTCGCTCCTCCAGAACAGATACTGGTGGTCCAGCATGGCTCAAGATGTTGCCCGCTACGTCAGGGGCTGTTCGGTCTGCGCCATCACATCCACTCCACACCGCTTACCAGAGGGCAAACTAGTGCCACTACTGATTCCACACCGACCCTGGTCGCATATCGGATTTTGCCACTGATCTTCCACCTTCCAATGGATTCACTACTATACTTGTCGTCATGGATAGATTCTCGAAGGCCTGCAAACTAATCCCCTCACGTGGATTACCCACTGCCTTGGAGCCAGCCGAAGCTCTCTTCCAACATGTCTTTCGAAACTTTGGTCTCCCAGAAGATATCGTTTCGGATAGAGGGCCGCAATTCATATCCAGGGTCTGGCGTGGTTTCTTCCGTCTGCTTGGAGTATCTGTCAGCCTTTCCTCAGGTTATCACCCTCAAACCAACGGCCAGACTGAACACAAGATCCAGGAGATCGGGCGATATCTCCAAGCTTACTGCCACCAACACCAGGACAGCTGGAGCCAGTATCTACCCTGGGCCGAGTACGCTCAGAACTCGCTGCGACAAGAAACAACAGGTCTAACACCATTTCAACCGCCACTCTTTCCCTGGACTGGGGAGCCTTCAGAAGTCCCTGCGGTTGACCACTGGTTCCGTCAGAGCGAGTCGGTATGGGACTCAGCACATATCCATCTCCAGTGGGCAGTACGGAGACATGAGGACTATGCTGATGCCCATCGTGCCATTACACCCGTATACCAACCTGGTGACCGAGTTTGGCTCTCCACTTGGGATATTCGTCTCCGACTGCCCTGCAGGAAGCTGAGTCCCGGTTATGTTGGTCCTTTCCCTATAACAAGACAAATCAATGAGGTCACATACGAACTACAGCTCCCAGACACCTACCGTATCTCGCCGACCTTCCATGTGTCCTTGTTAAAACCTTTCATTAATCCCATTCTCCCTCCTTCCACAGAGCACGAGATACCACCTCCTCCTCCCGAAGTCGACCCCAACGAGACCATCTACAGAGTCGAAGAGATCCTAGACCCGGCGGCCGATTCCAGTATCTAGTAGATTGGGTGGGGTACGGTCCCGAGGAAAGATCATGGGTGGACAGAGATGATGTTCTGGATCCGTCACTCCTCTCTGACTTTCATCAGTCGCACCCAGATCGTCCAGCTCCTAGGGGGCGCGTTCGTCCTCGCCATCGCTCACGGGCGCCAGGAGACGCCCGTGGGGGAGGGGGTACTGTTACAAATTCACCAACCGCATCAGCCACACCAGCCACCTACACCCGTTCACAATCACCTGATTACTGATTAACACATGATTCCACTTACCTTGGCACTATATCAGTGTACCTCAGTCCCTCGTCGGTTGGTCTCAAGGTTACATGCCTTCTCTCACGCCTCTACCCACCTGTCTGGATCTCCATGACTCTGTGCCTCCTACCTTTTGCTGGATCTCCCTGAAAAGGATTGAGATAAGGACGATTACTCTTCAGTTTGATGAGCTCAAGTTATGTTGTCGTTTTGAACTCCTATTTGGATGTCCTTCTTCAGTTTGTGTAAATAAAGCAGCTCTTTACCATTCTTCCTGTGTATGCCTCTCAGTCCAGACGTGACAGGTACATTTTGAAAGCATCTCAATGTTTTTTTGTTTTTTTTTCTGCATTTATCCGAAAAGATTTCATCTACTTGCAACAAAAATGTGAAATTATCACCAGCTTCTCCATAACACGCACATCCAACAACAATAATTAAGAAAATTCGGGCCCTATTACTGCTGCCCAGGTGGTAAAAATCCTACTGCAGGGTCTTTTGGCATGTGCTAATGGTATCATCTGCCTGAGCTGTGAGGGATTGAGACAGCTGCTGAGGTCTTCAGCATTGCCAGCAGTGCTTCGCTATTTTAGATGTCCCGTATGGTGTGTCGGTTGTCCCACCAGGATAAAATTCATTAATCAGAACAGAACATACTGTATCTCACGTAAAGATGCAATGTTCTGGCAAATGCTGTGAGATTCTACATCACAGTAATTTTTAGTGTATTGCTATGCAGTTAATGTTCACGGTGTGTTCCTGGTGGTCAGACAATTTCAAAGCCACAGGTTATGACCGATGTGCTGATATTTAAACCAAGTATGATTGCATCATATTACTTTTATATCCAAGAAACAAGAAATTAACGTAAAATGGATAGTTCACCCAAAAATGAAAATTCTGTCATTAATTACTCGGTAATAATTAAAGGTTTTGAACAACATGAGGGTGAGTAATTAATGACACAATTTAAATTTTTGGGTGAACTAACCCTTTAAAGGGTTAATTCTCCCCAAAAATAAAAATTTTCTCATCATTTACTCTTCCTTACGTTGTTCCAAACCCATAAGAGTTCCATTTATTTTCAAAACAAATGAATATATATAATAAAAGCTGAGAGATTTCTGTTCTTCCATTCAAAGTGAATGCAACCAAAACTTTGACGCTTCATAAAGTTTATATATATTAAAAAAACATTGTAAAAGTAATCCATATTAATCAAATAGTTAAATCCCAGTCTTCTGAAGAGGAACATTTGCTTTATATAATGAACAGATTTAATTTAGACTTTTATTCACATGAAAATATTGATCAACACACCTACAAATGTGATTAACAGGAGCTCAACCTTTATTGATGTGTGAGTCTTAGCAGTTTGGAACAACATAAGTGTATGTAAGTGACATAAATATCTAATGAGAAGAATTATTATTATTATATTTACATTTTTGGGTGAACTAACACTTACATCGACACATTAACAGTTCCTTTGAGGTTTTTTTTTTTTTTTTGCTCAGCCAACAAAAATATTTCCAAATGAAGCCACAGCAGAATGACCTGTTATACCCTGAGCAACACACAGTAGTAGTGTTTTGATCCTGAATGAATAAAGGCAGGCACTTGTTGCCACCTGTTGCTGAATCAAAAAAATCCCTACCACTAATGCACAGACTGGCAGCTTGTCTGGAACGTGTAAACACAGAAAAGAAGAGTGATACAAACTGTGAAAAGCCCCAGTGCTGTTGGACTGCATAATAAAAATTTGAAGACCATAGCTAACTGCTATTTAATGATAAACAAATGTGGAACATTTTAGTTCTTTAGAACTGAGGTTGATTATTTCATAATTTGGCTTGACCTTTATCAAATGATGATTAGCACAGAATCCTTACGAGGTGCTAATAATCTGATCAGGGCTGAACCAAAATATGAAAAGCAACCACCCCTGCGGTCAAAGGAGGATTATCTGTAGTTAATTTTGTACAGTCATGTGCTCTCATCACAGGATCACCCAATAAATTTGACGTCACATCTAAGTAGCACATTAAATGTTTATGGCTGCCTTCCCCTTTGCTCTCTATTAACGTTCCTGTAAAAGAACACCGTGAGCTCTCATTTTGCAATAACAAGATGACATTTCTCCTGCTTCTTTGGTATTGCTCCTAATGCAGTCTATGAAAGAACACAAACCTTTTGTTCTTACTGTAAACCTGTTCTGAAGTCCTGCTGTGTTCAAAACTGAGGATAACTCATTCAGTCTGGTTTTAAATTGTCCTGACATTCTGTGTGTTATATAAAACCACCTTTGTTTCGTCTCATAACCCAACCCCCTAGTGAGTCCTTCCAAAGGATGCACATTTGGTTTTATATCCTAGACATATATCAAATGCACACACTGTGTAAAAGCAAGCGGCACAGTTCCATCAAATCTCTCAGAGAGCCAACCACATAAACAGTAAATAAGACACACTCAGGAAATTGCAGGTCACTCATCTGCCAACCAATTATTTTTAGAATAAAGGCATTACATTATTATTTGACTATTTTGAATAATGGCATTACATTATGTTTTAGTAAATACAATTTATGTGACAGGATTGTTTTCGCATGTACCCAGTTCAATCAATCAAACACCTAAAAGCAGATCAGCCAAATATAGCATGCAGAAGAAGAATTTAATGACAGCCATTTGGAGTTTACACTCTGGAGACTCACTTGATCATGACGGAAATTACTTTGTGGGAAAAATATTCAAACTGTATACATGAAATGTCTTGGATGGATTCATTTTCATAGTAATAGATTTTTTATTTAATTATTTTTTTTTTTTTGCACACTGATTGCTGCTCTTTTAGAACCTGTGAGATTTCAGTTTGCAATCTCTTTTAGCCTGTTAGCATGCTATTTTATAACAAACTGCATTCATCAACAAGCAACATACAAATGATACAAAGAATACGCTAATTACAGCTGCCTCTTGTGTTGTAGTGTAGTGTGGCTGGGGAATCTGGTTATGCAATTCAGTAGGCCATGAATTCTAAACACTACAGGCCATGTTCTCAGTCCTGGTTGTAAATCAGTTGATTTATATTAGCAATATCATAAATGAGCAACACTATCACAAGGGGTTTTCTTGCTCTGTTCATTCCAGTACATGGTGAGTTTGTCATCTGATGTGGTTGCATTAACCCTCTGTTTGGGCTAATAGAGACAATCTTTGGACATTCGAGGTTGTGGTGTACATCACAAACTAAAACTGTTAGGATTGTCAGCATAAAATTGAAAGAACTGAAGGGATTTGTCTGCAGTGAAAGTGCACATAAACATGTTGTGATGCTGTCAGAACAAAAAGTGACAAATCAACAAATGGCCCAAGGCACAACAAAACAGTGACAACAAATGTCGAATATATTTGTGATATTGTCATAAGTTTTAAGGAGAAATTATGTTAATTAACTCTTGATTTGCACCGTTGGGTGATATATTAGTTGAGGTTGACTTTGAAAGTAATGAAACTGCTTTATTATTTATAATAGGATGTTGCAGCAAGACATTAATAAATAAGTATAATGAAATATAAGAAAAAAGTTTTAATTAACTCTCAACATAATGAAATAGTGGAATGAGTAAAAATATATAATATATGAAACCTGAGACATGAGAAATGAAAACCAGTATTAAGTAAAAAGTTTATCAGAGTGATATAGTGATTATAAACTGTATATTATGTATTGTAAACTTGTGTTTAGTTTAACTGATTTCACTTTAAATAAATAAATAAAAATGATTGATTTATTCATTAATTTAGCTCATCTGAATATAAAGTGAAAGTGATTTTGTATGACAGATATCTGTATGACATTAAAAACAAAAAGATACTGAAAAACTTTATTGGTTGTGCAGTTAATTCCTAATCATATGCATGACATTTTCAATGTTATTCATTATTAGTAAAGATTTTTCTTTTTCCATTACATTCTAAGTGTAGTAATTTGTGATTCTTTATGTGCCCGGCACACTCTCTGGAACGTATTCCATTCCATATGACATATAGATGGCTTGAGTTTTTATGGTTACAGACTGCTAAACCACACTGAAAATAGGACATGTATCTCTAGGATTTCTCCAGCTCATCCAAAGGCCAAAACATCATCTGTGGGGGCAAGAAAAGGACACCATCTACTCAAAACAACTATGTACATCAACATATCTATGCACTGCCTCACTAGACGACAGACTACAGCCACATTCACTGCCTCACAGTAGTCAGTGAACAGAAACACAGAGGGCATGAGGATACTCAGTGAACAAGGGTAATTACTTCTCTTTATGAAAGCTGTGCTTGGTTATGTAAAGGGGCAATTAGGATATTTCTCATGTGGTTGTCTCTGTGGCTAGTGCTGATTGAAATCTTTGCAATGCCATGAATATTACAAAATGATTAAGATGAATTGCTGTTAATGAGGAAAAAGATTCCTCTGACAGTGATTGAAAGTGCACTTATAACCATGGATACAATTATATTGTTGTTATGGTAAATTTTAATGATAAACTCATTTAGGAATCTTTCTAATAAGCAAAATGTTATCTATATTATGCATTCTTTATATTTTATTTAAGCTCTAAAAATTTAAATGTAACATTGGTGCTTTTTACCCCTCAGGGCAGCCTTCGGAGGGACAGTCACTGACCTCATGAAGAAATCTGGTCAGAAAAGCCCCCAAGAGAGCCACTGTCCTCTCAGCCCACACATTACCTGTGTCCGTTCATCCAAACGCTCTCCTCAAAAGCAGCTCATGGACACAATGTTCATTGGTCAGGACCACTAGATTTCTTCAGTCTTCCTATTCTGTTTTGTTATTGGTCTATTTCTCTATATTGCTAAATCATAGTATCAAGATGCCATTATGTCTTTCCAAACCAGTAGATCACAAAATAAAATATTTTGAAGAATGTTGGTAACCAAACAGTTTTGGTGACCATTGACGTTCAAGAAGAAGAAGAAAAAAAAAAGCACACTGAGACATTTCTCAAAGTATCTTATCTTCTCAAAAAATCTTATGTACCACCAGAAGGAAGGTTTGGGATGACATGTAGGTGGGTAAATGATGACAGAAGTTTCATTTTGGGGTGAACTGTCCATTCTATCTACAAATAGTTGAGAAAGATACAGCAGATGTTTCAATAAAGTTTTAAGATCAGTACTTCAGAAACTGAATATGGTCACATTTTTGCATTATGTGGTTGATATCCTAATGTAAGTTTTTTTTCAGGAACTGTAAAATTATGTTGCAGCCTACATTGTTTTCTCTTTTGCAGTTATACATTTTGAAAGAGATAACAATGTACCACAGCTAAACCATTCAAAAGACACTATTGCTGATGAGGAGCCAGCGACAGAAAACATTTTCTCATTTATTACACATTGTGCCAACAGCCACTGGCTCAGGTTCAAGCACTGATCATCTATCTACTGTGAGGTTCAAAAGTCTGAGAGCACACCGGAAATCTTGAATATATAATATAATAAAAAAAAATTTAAGTTTTCTTCACTAACTATTCTTCACTAATCAAATAAGCCAGTTTGTGATCATCCTGTTTTGTGCGTTGGAACATAGTCGTCCAAAATACGTTCTTTACTTGATGATGTTTATAAAAGCACTGAGATTAAGCACTTCTTGTTTTGTAACAACGTCTTTCTCCGTTTTTTTTTTTTTTTTTTACAGTTGGTGGTTGGACCCCAACATCTGCGTCATGCGTTGTGGAACGTTTTGATCCTTTCTATAATGAATGGAGAACAATGGCGCCGATGCTGAAGCGTTGTGGAGATGTAGCTGTCTGCTCATTGGGTGGAATGATCTTTACTACAGGTGGACGTGATGACATCACCTGCGTGAGCAGTGTGGAGAAGTAAGCCCATGATAAAATGTATTCTATAAAAGCATCCAGCTAATGCCTAAATAAGAGCCAAAAGTCCCAGTTATTTTGATCTTTTCGCTGATCCATCAAGGACAAACCGTAAAGGGCAAAATAATTATTAACATTGAGATTTAACATTAAGCTCTCTTCAGTCCATAAATATCTCCACCGTGATGCAAATGTGACAAAAAGACAAATGTGTTGATTATTATACACTGCAACACAGGTGTGAAGGTGAAGTATTTTTTTACTCTTTGATATATTATGACCCATTTTAGGTCAGTCTCATCAATCTAATTACCTATTGCATTGTAATTTAGTTTGAACTCAAGTCGACCTTCAGAAAGTATTGTCGTTGAACCCCTATGATAAGTTTTGTTTTACTCATATTCTGTCAGTGATATATTCCATTCACCTTTCATTAAGGAGACAATGAAGCATTGCAAAATATGCAAAGGGGTTAACAGTCTATTCTGTTCAATCATAATTGATTTGATTTCCTTAAAACTCAATCTTTCTGGTTTCCTTCTGTTTCAAATGTGTGGGCATGCATGTTTGTGTGCGTGTGTGTGTGTGTGTGTGTGTGTGCGCAGGACTGGCTGCAATTTTGAAGGCCAAGTTTTTGAAAATATAGTGATAAGTCAAAAATAGACTTGTGAAGACATTTGATGTGGCCCTCGCTATTTGAAAAGCTCATAAATCAGCCAAATTATGTTTTGCTTTGAGTTTTATATATACAGTGAGGAAAATAAGTATTTGAACACTCTGCCATTTTGCACGCTCTCCCACTTAGAAATCATGGAGGGGTCTGAAATTGTCATCGTAGGTGCATGTCCACTGTGAGAGACATAATCTAAAAAAAAATCCAGAAATCACAATGTATGATTTTTAACAATTTATTTGTATGATACAGCTGCAAATAAGTATTTGAACACCTGAGAAAATCAATGTTAATATTTGGTACAGTAGCCTTTGTTTGCAATTACAGAGGTCAAACGTTTCCTGTAGTTTTCACCAGGTTTGCACACACTGCAGGAGGGATTTTGGCCCACTCCTCCACACAGATCTTCTCTAGATCAGTCAGGTTTCTGGCCTGTCGCTGAGAAACACGGAGTTTGAGCTCCCTCCAAAGATTCTCTATTGGGTTTAGGTCTGGAGACTGGCTAGGCCACGCCAGAACCTTGATATGCTTCTTACAGAGCCACTCCTTGGTTATCCTGGCTGTGTGCTTGGTCATTGTCATGTTGGAAGACCCAGCCTCGACCCATCTTCAATGCTCTAACTGAGGGAAGGAGGTTGTTCCCCAAAATCTCGCAATACATGGCCCCGGTCATCCTCTCCTTAATACAGTGCAGTCGCCCTGTCCCATGTGCAGAAAAACACCCCAAAGCATGATGCTACCACCCCATGCTTCACAGTAGGGATGGTGTTCTTGGGATGGTACTCATCATTCTTCTTCCTCCAAACACGTTTAGTGGAATTATGACCAAAAGTTCTATTTTGGTCTCATCTGACCACATGACTTTCTCCCATGACTCCTCTGGATCATCCAAATGGTCATTGGCAAACTTAAGTCGGGCCTGGACATGTGCTGGTTTAAGCAGGGGAACCTTCCGTGCCATGCATGATTTCAAACCATGACGTCTTAGTGTATTACCAACAGTAACCTTGGAAGCGGTGGTCCCAGCTCTTTTCAGGTCATTGACCAGCTCCTCCCGTGTAGTTCTGGGCTGATTTCTCACCTTTCTTAGGATCATTGAGACCCCACGAGGTGAGATCTTGCATGGAGCCCCAGTCCGAGGGAGATTGACAGTCATGTTTAGCTTCTTCCATTTTCTAATGATTGCTCCAACAGTGGACCTTTTTCACCAAGCTGCTTGGCAATTTCCCGTAGCCCTTTCCAGCCTTGTGGAGGTGTACAATTTTGTCTCTAGTGTCTTTGGACAGCTCTTTGGTCTTGGCCATGTTAGTAGTTGGATTCTTACTGATTGTATGGGGTGGACAGGTGTCTTTATGCAGCTAACGACCTCAAACAGGTGCATCTAATTTAGGATAATAAATGTAGTGGAGGTGGACATTTTAAAGGCAGACTAACAGGTCTTTGAGGGTCAGAATTCTAGCTGATAGACAGGTGTTCAAATACTTATTTGCAGCTGTATCATACAAATAAATAGTTAAAAAATCATACATTGTGATTTCTGGATTTTTTTTTTTTAGATTATGTCTCTCACAGTGGACATGCACCTATGATGACAATTTCAGACCCCTCCATGATTTCTAAGTGGGAGAGCTTGCAAAATAGCAGGGTGTTCAAATACTTATTTTCCTCACTGTATATGTATGTTTCTGTCAGGGTTGTTAAAGGGTTAGCTCACACAAAAATGAAAATGCTGTGTACTCACCCTCATGTCATTCCAAACCCATACGACTTCATCTTTGGAACACAAATTATGACATTTTTATGTCATTATGTCATTTTTCCATCCATTAAAAGTCCATGCAACCAAAAATTTTAAAAGTACAAAAAAGTCAAAGTAATCCATATGAATTGAACAGATTAATCCAGGTCTTCTGAAGAGATATGATCAGTTTATATGATGAACAAATTTAATTTAAGCTTTTATTCAAATCTTTCTTTGACTTATTGAAATGACATGAAGGTAAGTAACATAATTTTCAGGTTTTGGGTGGATTATCCCTTTGAGATTTAGCAAAAATCATCATTTCTGTATGAAAACCATTGCAAATATGAGATGCACTCACTAGTGTATAAAAGTGTGTGTGTGTGTGTGTGTGTGTGTGTGTGTGTGTGTGTGTGTGAGTAGGAACCAAATGAGTAATGATGACACTGTCCTGACATACGGAGATGGGCTCCAATTAGCAACCTGAAGCCAAAAGCTGAGAGCACATGACAGCTTATCTCTTGACTCACTTAGCAGTTCCACTAACAAACACACATACACACTCATACCTCACAGTCTCCATAAAAACAGACACAAACATTATTAAATTGTTTTAAAAATGCTGATTTCCCCGGCAACCACACAGGCACACAAGACAGGGCCATTTTGTTTTCCCCACTGTGAATTTGGCTTGATGTGTGAGTGATCAAATTATGTGATAATGACATCCTGCATGTCTCCTTTATAAATATCCTCTTCCTCTGTCTTACAGCACAGCAGCTCTGGGGACAGATTCATTTAGCAGATACTGATTCTACACTCCATTTGTATTAGAAATCATCATTCAGTGATATCATTCAGTCTGTATGAGATTTACCTTGTTATTTGATCTTTTTAGCTAAGACCTGATGTCACTGCAAAACATGGGCATAATGTCCCTTCTTTCTCTGCAGTCTGACTCATCTCACACTCAGCAACGCTAGAAACATGTTAAAACAGAAAATGATTAAACTTCCACATGGCATTCCGATTCCTCTTCAGATACGACCCTAGCATGGATGTGTGGAGCAGAGAGGTGGCATCCCTCAGCAGCCCCCGCAGTGGTGTGTGTGTGGTGGAGATGGATGGGTTCATGTTTGCCCTGGGGGGATTTGATGGAGCAGTCTGTACCAACATTGTAGAGAGGTACTTCACAAATGCTGCATATAGACATGTGTCAGTCAACAGCTGATGATTGTTATACAACATGTTGTAACAGGACAGTGAATTTTAAATTATGTAAACAAAAATAAGCTTTATTTTGCAAAACTTTTTTGTTTGATATCATCATATGGAATATAAGATATTGTAAAAGCCTCTGTGATACCTCTAATTATTTTCAGGTACGATCCTGTGCTGAACACTTGGACCAAAATAGCTCCAATGCACCAGCATCGCTCTGGGGCGGCTGCAACAGTGCTCGATGGGTTCATATATGTCATGGGAGGAACTGATGGAGATACTCCACTGAATTCAGGTCAGAATTGAAAATTGATGTTTAGTTGATTTTGATGTTTTTCAATTCAGGCTCACTGGAACATTTTTCCAAGTTAAATGTGGTGGTGACATTTCTGCAATGTAATATTACGTTGCTTCTTGCACATTTCGCAACATTTTTAAAGTGAAATGTCCAGAGGGTAGCACTGAAAGCGCTTTTGGTATTATTCAAGACAGATGATTGTGAATCTGGCAATATTTTATGACATTGGTTGTTGTATATATCATGGATCTAAAAAGTTAATGTTCTGTTATAATACCATACCACTTATACAGGGTTAACAGTAATAACTGATTAGGTTAACCCATAGGGTTATCAAAAGCAAACATGAGATAAAAACACATTTGCTGAGGCAACATTGCGATTATAGCTTGCTTCTACAAGTCTTTAAGGTCTTATCATGACTCAAGTTTCACTGGACTTGTACCTGAGCGCTCAGCATCACAAGTACAATGTTGTACCGGGTGAGCTACCAAACAAGTTTACTACATCAGCAAATCATACATATTGAGCTGGATATGTACATGTATTAATTTACAAATCATGCACTATGGTAAAAGTATTTTGAGGTACTAGAATTGTAAAAGTATTATATTCATCTGCCCTGTAATCTTTTTTTTTTTTTTGTGAAGAGAAATAAAAGTTATTTACTTTTAGGTGTAAAATAGCAGTGAATTGTTGGCATGTTTTTGGAATTTAGCAAAAATGTAGGTAAAGATTTTTTCCGATAAGCCTGTGTTGTTTTATTTTTAAATAGGTGTGTCCCAAATGGTGTACTATGCACTATGCACTTTTCACTATTACTATGCTGCAATCTTTAAGTGCACGAAGTGTCCAACTTTCAATACTTTATCAACACTTTTATCAGTTGAATAAGTGCATCATCCAAGTGTTTGAAGTGCACTTTTTCTTGTTGGAAGTTTCAGAGTGAACACTCAACTCACACAGTTTATACTGTACTACAAAATGATATAGAATAGAACATAAGTATGCAAAACACATGATATTTAAAGGTACTCTAAATAGGGTTGCAAAATTCCAGGAATTGCAGGAATGTTATGGTTTTCTGTTTTAATATACTTTAAAATATAATCTATTTCTGTGATGCAAAGCTGAATATTCATCAGGCATTACTCCAGTCTTCAGTGTCACATGATTCTTCAGAAATCCCTATAATATTAATATTAATATTCTTTCTTTCTTTTTTTTTTTTTTGAAGGAAATTAATACTTCTATTCAGCAAGGATACGTTGAATTGATAAAAAGTGATAGGAAAGACGTATATTGTTAGAAAAGTCTTCTATTTTGAATAAATGCTGTTCTTTTAAATTTTTTTATTCATCAATGAAACAGGTTCCAAAAAAAAAAAAAACATTTTTAAAATTTGTATTAGTTTGCATGCATGTCAGCTTATGACCACACAAAATGTTTGTATTTATATTTATGTATAGACGCAGTTTCAGTAAATTTCCTCAAATGTCCAATTAATTCCCATAAATTCCTGTTAAATTTTCAACTGGGAATATTTCCAAAATTCCCCAGATTAAATTCCCATGGAAAGTTCTCGGAAATTTTTCACCGCTTTGTAACCCTAGCTTATATCATAAGGGTAGGTTTAGGAGTAGGGTTAGTGTAGGGGGAGACAGTATAAAACCCATTACTCCTATGGAATGTAACCATAATGATAGGAAAACCTGTGTGTGTGTGTGTGTGTGTGTGTGTGTGTGTGTGTGTGTGTGTGTGTGCGTGCATGTGCGTGTGTGTACCTACTTACGTTATAGTAAAAAAATTTTGGGGACAAATTGGTACCCAGAAGTAAGCAAATCTTGACAAAATCACCTAAAACCTCCCTTTGAGGATGTCCTCATTTGTAAAACTGTGTGTTTTGCTATTTGTGAACATACAGCAGGACACAAGGGAGAGGAACTGATCAGAGATATATCAGAAGAAGGGAGACAGATGGCATCAGATACAGCATTTTACATTACATGTGATACTGTATATTGAAGCATTACCATGGTAAAGACTGCACATTACTATAACTCACCCTTCATCTGAAAAATATAGCTAGAAAATAGATTCAGTCATATGGCACAGTGAGGACATTTACTGCATTGACAATAAACTCTGTTCTAGCACAATATGTTATGGCCATGTCATACCTTTTGATAACACACTGGATAAATACTTTTACAAAATATTATTGATTTTATGCAAGTTAGTTAATTTAAGTGTATTTTCTAACATGACAATTATTGCCTTTATTACTGTAATTATTTCAGCAACAAAGGTGATTTGAAACGTGAATCTTGCATTGTTTGCTCTTGAATGAACTGATTGTTAAAAGAAGATCATACTGTTGTGTTTTGGTGATTAATTCAAATGTTCTCAATACATATCACAATGATCTTGTGTTTTAAAACAATGATTAAGTGGAATGAAAAAATACGCAACTACAATGAAATCATGAGATAATTTTGAAAGAATGACTAGTGGTGTTACAAGTGTGATCAGTTTAAAGTTTTGTTCTAAGAGTTTTGAAAATGTACACCTTACTTGTGAAAATAGTACCAAACCAATTTAAAAAACTGTATTTTGATGAAATACACTACATAATGCTGTCATTCTCCACTTAATAATAACAGGCCAGAGTCTGTTAATGTTTTTACGTCAGCAGTGACCTGAAAGCCTCTGCTGCAAGCTCGCAGACACTCACACAAACAGAAAAACTGGTCAGAGCTATAAATGGGAATGGGGCAAATATAAGTACTACACTTAATGTATTAATGCCTATTTCTGTCTGTGAGAAGTGAGGGTTAAGAGAACTCCCACAACCTTTCTCTGGATATTTACTTATCAGTGCACTTGAGCAATGCTTACAACCTTTTCAGTGAAGAAACCCCCAAAAACACAAAACAGGCAAGTTCATGTAAATAAGATAAATGTAAATCCTGTACAGAACCAAAGTAAAGATTAAAAAAATTGTAGATGATTGTATACTGAGGGAAAACATTAAGTGTTCATTAAATATGAATTATCACGGCAGAATTTGCTTCATCTTTAAAAATAATAATAATACAAATCTACATCTAAAGTAGTACATTTGCCAAATACTATGTTGTTGTGTACAATATGATGTACTCACAGAAAACTATTTTATGCATTAGGGTCCCCCCTCATATGACCAGCCACATAGTAGGCTACTCAATCTATATACTTTTTCCTATGGTATTGCTACAATGACATCCAATAACCAAAAACATTTTCCTTTCATGTAATGCTTCAATTATATGTATTCACACTTATTCATGCTTATACTGTATGTGTCAGTATAAATACCAGGATGAAGATGGGCATTAAAAAATCACTTTACTAAACTGAAAATTCATGGTATAATTAACTCACATGTTGTTTAACTCCCATTTGACTTTCTTTCTTTCACAGAACAGAAAATCGTTATCTAATACAATGTTAAAGCTGCTCTTTTACATACAATCAAAGAATGGTCACCACATCCTCGTGCACTTTTACTAAGCAGTTTGAACATCATGCCAAAGACATGATCCTTTTCATTTAGCTGAAAGTTACTTAAAAATACACGAGGCAGATCATACAAAAAAATAAAATAAAAAATATAAAAGTAAAATTGAAAGTAATTTAGATTACTTTAATCGAGCCGATTGATCTCGATCTGAATGAAATTTTGATCGAATTTAAAGGAGTGGTTTATTCCTTTTCTAATTCGATCAAGAGTGCATGTAAAGACTCGATCAGATTGAAAACCTGATTTCTGATTTCAATTCTGATTTGAAGTTCATGTAAACACTACATTTCAGATTCATGAATTGGAATTAATTCAGTCTGACTGAAACAAAAATTGTGCAGGTAAACATCAGTCAATATGATGTAAACTAATATATGGAAAGGAGCAGCTTGGGCATTTTTTCTAAATATCTTCTTTTGTATTCTACAAAAGAAAGTATGTCATACAGGTTTGTAAGAACATGATGGTGTGTAAATGTGCATAAATTAGCACACTTTTAAATGCCAAGTATGCATAGCAGATTCTTCTGTACTTTCCTGACCAGTTGAACGCTTTAACCCACTGGAAGGAACGTGGCGGCCGTGTCCCCCCATGCGCACTGCCAGAGAGCAGCCAGGCTGTGCTGTATACTTTGGATACATCTATGTGGCAGGCGGCAGAGATGAACTACGTTTAGAGCTCAGCACGGCAGAGAAGTTTGACCCTGAAAACCAGAAGTGGACCCCTGTCAAACCAATGAGACACAAACGCTTTCAAGTAGGCCTATTCTCCTCACAGCAACCTGTTTTCTATTCTCCAACACCTATTGACATCTTAGAACACACCTATTGACTTTTTTGACTTTCATCCTGAAGTACATCACAGCAAAAGCTGACACATTATTGACAATATAGTCTTGCCTCCTGGCTGACAGAGTGAAATGAGGTTATAGTTCTTAGTGTTTTGTTCCATCTGAGGTTTCCCTGACTGTGTTTGGTGGGACGCTTTTGGCAGTGGGAGGCTCAGATGGGATATCAACTCTTACATCAGTTGAGGCTTATAACCCCGACTCAAACACTTGGAGGTGTGAACTATACTCTTACACATCCATCAAGTCTTCTACTCTTCTCTTCCTTAGATAACATTTCTTCTTTTTCCTCTCTTGACAGACACTTTGGCTGTATGAAGACTAAACACGCAAGCGGTGGAGTTGTCTTGCTAAAAACACACTAAATTTGTGCTTTGCTTGCTAAACTCTTAGTTTGCTCTCTAAGTGAAATGTATTTGATAGATCTGGGATGGTAATAAAATGTGTTATAGTAGTGTTATGATTGGTGGAGCTAATATGTTAGGTTAGAGGTGAGTAATGAAAATACCAAAGCAGAAAAATAATTTAATATCAACCATCCATTACATTATATGGGTCTCTCCGGGAAAGTTTTATTTACAGACAGAAAGACTGGCATGGAAAATGAGTGCACACTTATTGAAAGTGCCTTGTTATGGACACTTACTAATGGACAATCCCCCTGGAGCAATCTGGAGTTACAAGCATTGGTCAATGACACTGTAATGAAAGCAGATTCTAGTGCTTCTTCATTTCACCTCTTTTAGAGTACAAACCTCAGGCCTTTGGGTTTCCATCCTAGATCTCAGTAGTACAACCAACCTATACATTTTTCAATGTCTTCCTCATCTAAGAACTAGACACAACTCTTGACAAAGCACCAAGCTTTTAAGCATGAGACTGTGTAAAAAGAATTCCATATCAGACACAATCGTTTCTGTTCACAAATGTGTATTTTGGTCCCAGACTCTTAATTTGACCCTCTTTATTTATCTGAATGTTTTGCAAAAATACATAAGGTGGTTCATAAAATAAAAAAAAATGATGTAAAACATCTTTTGTGTGAATAACATACATTTCTGAATTAAAAGTATTTTAATATTAATCTTTTATTAATCAATTTTTAATAATTATATTACAAATTGTATTAATAAATCTTTTTAATTTTAAAAAACTGAATATGACAAAGTCAGATAATCAGTTCCAGCAATATAGCCAATATTCAGGAAGACATTATGGTTATGATGTGAGAATAGAATAGAATAGAATAGAATGACATTCTAGGTCATATAGAGCAACCCTAAAAAATCCACAATATTTGTATGAAGTAATAAATGAATTAATTAATCTTTTGTGTATTTCAAGGTCCATGAGCATTTCAAGTTTAACATCTTTATTTCTTTAGCCTTTAAGGATGCTGTAATTGGCTCCTTTTATTTTATTACCTTATTAATTTAGCATTTAAACAAAGGAATATTGTATTTTTTACGTGAATATATTATCAGTGGATGTCAATATAGTTGATTCTTGATCTATGCTTATTTTTAGGTCAGTTTGTTGGTAAAGAATTACTAAGGTTGTTACTATGTTTCATAATAGCAAAAATTACTGCGTGAATGGTTTTATGGGAAAGAGAACGAGTTCCTTGCCTTTGTATATGACTGAAATTAAACCAGCCAATAAAATGAATTACACCTAAAATTTAATGACCTTGTCAAGGTCTTGATTTTGATTGGTTAGCAGCTCATTGTAAGAAAGAGCATAGTATGAAATGATTGACGTCGGTGTGAATGTTTGTGGTGCACGGTTTAATTTGATTTGGACTGCACGCGCGTGGCTGTCTGTTTAGTCATGTCCGTGTTGTCGAGGATTTCAGGTGGTCCAGGAGATGGCGATGTAGGAGAGCTTTGAAGGACAGAGAAGAGAGGCTGTAAGGATGACTTAGTGGCTTTACCTAACAGATGCAGAGGTGACAGCGTCTCAAACATTTCCCTGCCGCTCTTCATCTCTTCTGACGCGCAGCAGTTGCCGTTTTCTTCTCGTCAAACAAGGCTCTTTGGGCTCACTGGATACAAAGAGACTGAACGTGTGAATTGAATGAGGACAACATATTATCATTCTTTAATTAATGACCACTGGACCACTGGATGCAAAGTTGAATTTCACACGACAAACAGAAACAGAGATGTTGAAGGTACCGAGTATTGCGCCCAGTAGTGCTCTTCTGTAAGAGGAGGGTTTAATCAGGGTCGTTATCCGCCCCTTTAATGCAAGTTTCCATGGAGGACGGATCTATCTGGAGGACATTAGGATCGGAAGTCCTTCACGGACACTTCGCAGTGGCTTCTGTTAAAAATGTGCGGCGTTTGGGTCGCTAGTAACACGGTTATTTACAATGATGGGACCGCGCAGCCAGTCTCAGGCAGGAGGTGAGAACATCATGTCATGTCACGAATGACTAATTCGTGTTCGTGTTTAGTACTTTATTATTATTTATTTATTTATTAATTGTGAAGATGGCTTTGTTTTGGGGCATGAGTAGCCTATTAGTGCTGTAGATTTGCCAGTGGACATAATACATTACCAGCAACACATCTGATTTAGAATTGTTTTATATTTGAATTGTTTTTGAAAACGTATTTATTTTTATTTTTTTAAAGAAAGAAATCCAAACAACAATATAATAAAATGTAAAGATGTAGTTGTCACTTTAGTTATAAAGTAGAGCTCTAGAAATATTGACTTGATAAATATTGAGTATTGTTGTCCTTGTTTTAACTATGTGCCTGATAACTGATATGCAGAACCGATTTTCATTCTCTTAATTTTAGTATTTTACATAACAACAACAACAACTATTATTATTATTATTATTGATGGTGGTATTAATAATATTTTTGCTAATTATGCAGTGTTGGTTTTATATGCAAATATTTTCATTAAATGCTATTTACTGTCATTTTTGTTAATGAGCTGTATAATTTATTGAATGAGTTATGCATGTCTCACTTCAGAATAAAATACTGTTATGTAAAGAGTGAGTAATTATCCAATTTTAAAATTTTTATTCAATTTGTTACCTTTGAATATCTTTGTTGGATGTTACTCTGCATAGCTCCACCAAATGGTTCTAGTTATTTAGACTGAATAGTAAACCGAATAGAATCTAGTACCTAATTATATCGGTAAAAAAAAAATGAAGAGATTATCGGTTTAACACTTAAGGAGCTATTTGTACCTGACTTGACCGAGAAAATACTGTGATATATTTGTGATTTATGTACTGTAGTCAGATACATTCAATTATTATTATTATTATTCAATTTATTTACAAAACTAATTAGTTGAGATGTTACTTTATGAACTACATATTATTGGTGCACACAGATGCAGTTTCTTGTCAATGCCATTTTCTCCCTAAGGTATGGCCATTTTTTTTACATCCTCAACAGTGTTCTTTTTATTAGTGTCTGAAATCCTTCAAATCCTTGAGCAAAGGCACATTTTAGTCTGAGTTCTATGCACTGTACTTCATTGTACCCCTTGGCCAACCAAATCACCCTCCACCCACTCATCAGCAATTTGCACACTAATGCAGTCGCTCACTACTGTCATTACACACTCATGTATCCCTGAGAGTGCTAATAGAAACCATACAGGGAACATTCTAGATGATGGATTTCACAGTGTGAACGTCAGTCTGTGGATTGTAGTTCCTCAAGGGTATAATTATGGCCAAGGGTACTGGTGAACTATCTGTGAAAGATGCCTTGTTATTGGATAACTGTTAGATAGAGACGGTTAAAGCTTTGCAGATTAGAAGTTATTCATATAGTTACAGGACAGATGAGTAAGCCTACAGTAATGTATTCTTACTGTAACCCTGCATTAGCTTATAACAACATGGATTAATTTTAAATGCTTACATTATTGGTGTTCTTCATGCATGTGACCATAATGTTTAGCAATAATCCTTCCCCTTTCTCTCCATATTGTCAGAGCCAAGCATGACTCCGCCACGACGCTCATCCACTGCTGCTGACAGGTAAACCAAACCTCGCAAACATACAAAGTTGTAAATACAAGATTATTGGAATACATTTTACAAGAAAATACTATTGTAGTTTTTTTTAACTCAGAAATGTCACAGTTAATTCAGTGTGTTACTTTCTGTTTCTTTGTAATTGTTTGTGAAATTTTCTAGAATGAAAATTTCTAGTTTCTACAACCTTTTTTTTTTTTTTTGCAGTGTAGAATTATGCTAAACATGCAAATTGTGTCCAAACTACAAGTGTGACCTAAGAAGTGCTTAGCTTTAGCCCTGACACAACTCATGAATGATATAAATTTTGTGTATACATGCATAATGTATGTTATGTGATTGTATTCACTGTAAGATTTACATCTGTTTCTTCAGGGTGCCTACGGAGACTGTTCAGAGGAATAACAGCAGTAATACTGGTGTTATTCTGGACATTTCCACCCTAAAAATGGCCGATGTGGACTCTGAGGTCCCTCCTCTACCTCCACGATACCGCTTTCGAGATCTGCTGCTTGGGGATCAGTCTTTTCAGAATGATGACAGGTAACTTCCCACTGCGTGTCCTCAGCGGGTCACTCTCATAAAGCATTCATAAACACTGGCACTGCAGTCCACTTGTAGGGTTTTTCTTGGCATTGCTTTTTAATTAAGAGCTGAATAATTAAAATAAAGACATTGCAGCACTATAAAATGCATAACTACCAGTTATTATCGCTCCGTAAGAAGTAAAAACATAAAACTAACTTCCTCTATTGTCTTAAAAATAAAGGTTACTTACTGGCATCTATGGTTCCATGAACAACCATGGAACCTTTCCATTCCATAAAAGGTTCTTTATATATTTAGATTATTTAAAAAAAAAGGGTTTTTAAGAACGTACTTTAGGAATTTTCTTAGAGTGTACAATCTACCCTTGTTGATGTAAGCCAATGTGAACCTGTTAAGCTTCAAAGATCACAACAACTATTTCAAAGCAACTACTGTTTTTATGTGGACAATGTTTTTACTGTTATTACTAAGTGCACATTTAAATTATAAATGTAATTAATTTGTGGCTTAAATTAAACTAGACATGAATGAATAAAATAAATAAATATTATTTCAATAAATCTTTGTTACCACTTGCAGCACATTTTTGTTACTTGACAAAACATTTATTTTATTGTAGAAAGAGACTACATTTCAGAATTTGTTTTATAATTAAGCATTTCAGAAAAGGCATACGATGCAATCAAAGAATTTCAGAGCAAGCATGCAATCAAATCAGTGGACGGGAACTAACTGTTATATAATATCATACATAACATGCAACTGTACATGTGATGTGTGTGTTCTGCTTGCTTAATGGAGATATATACTGTATATTTACACTGTATACGTAAACGTTGTGCTTGTGTAAGAATAAGATGAAGTGTGTGTGTTGGTTTATAGGGAGCTGTCTTTCACTGTGGTGCTGAAGTTAAATAGAGGCTGAAATGCAGGACTGCAAATGTTTCTTCTGCGTCTTGCTCAATGACTCAACGCTTTGTGTTGGATTCAAGGCCGTGACATACAGTACAGTCAAGACTGCCTTGGTATAGGAGAGCCATTGTAGCTTATTTAAATAGCTGTGAGCTGTTGTCGCTGATCATGCATACAGAAGAAAACAGAGGTGAAATTCAGGGCAACCTTTACATTTTCAAGAAAACTTTATCATCCTTGGGCTTTGAGTGGGATTTATATTTCTGTGAATGCTGTTTTACAAGGGTCTACACAAGAAATACATTATTTCTGCATCATTCAGCCAACAATAACAGACATCGTGGCTGCTCTCAGTCTGCTGTGGTTTTCTTTGTGTATTCCTTATTGCCACAGTATCGGTTTTCCCACTGGTGAGTGAAATTGGTGCTCTATTACCCTGCTATGGCGTAAGCCACAAATCATTGATCTGTTTATTTGGAATCCATCTGCTTTTGTTCTTCTATTACTCCTCTTTTCTGTGGCATATCTCTGCTAGCCAAAACAGGTAGTCACAAGATTTACTGGTTTGGTTTATTTGCCTTGCAGTGCTTATGGCAACTATTGCACACTATTATTTGAGCCCTCTCTGGCAGGTTGTAAGTGGTCCTTAAATCTCAGGGGAGTCTGCTAACCTTCAAACTTTTCCCTTTCTAAGTTTGTCTTTTTTAGGCCAGGCCAAGCCAGGCCAATTTAAAGAGGACACTACATTATTTATCTTCACACTAAATCTCAACTGTGACTCAAGTTCCTTTAGAAACCAAGCACACAGAAAGCAATATCCTGCTGTGTGTGTGTGTGTGCTGTAATCATGGGCTCATTCCATCACTTATGGTTTCTTTCACTAACATGTCCTCTGTGAAGATATACTTGATTTTACACTGGACAAATTGGCAGGGTTGTAAGAAGTCATTTCTTACAATAAGAAGCTAATGTTAAATGCATAGCTCAACAGGATTGCATTTATTGAATCAAAAATAGGCAGATGGTAAAACAATAATATTGCAGTTTTAAAATATTGTTTGCTATTTGAATATAATATATTGTAATATATTTTATATACAATATATTGTAATATAATACTATTTTGTAAATATATGTAATTTGATCATGTAGTTTATTCCTGTGATGGTAAAGCTGTCATTACTTCAGTCTTCATTGTCACATAATCCTTCAGAAATAATTTTAATATGCTGATTCGCTCATCAAGAGAGATTTATTCTTCTTTTCATCAGTGTTTGTTGAAACTGTGATACTTTTTTCAAGATTATTTGATGAAAATAAAGTTTAAAAGAACAAATTTTTGAATGTATACTTGCTGAAAAAAAGTTCAATTCAATAATTCAATTAAAGGTATATAGTTATTAATTATGCTAATTTGTGACCCCTTTTTTTATGAACTTATCTGGAATGAGTCGCAGCTCTGAATGGTCAGATATTTCTGAATAATAACCAATAATAGCCATTATCAAGGACAACACATTTTATAACAAGCCACTCATTCTGGAATCCTGTATTTTGTTTTGTGTCTCTGCAGTCTCTTCAAGTACAATTAAATTGAATAATTCATGCCGATATTTCTGATTTGGTTAGTAGGTATAATTTTAATGTAAAAAAAAAAAAAAGCACTTTGCCAGAATGACAGGCTGTACGCCAGCTGTCATTTCATTATTATGAGGTACTATTGTAAAAGAGACAGAAATGCAACTAGTAGGCAGGAATATTTCAGCTCATGAAATACATTCTGTCTGTGCAAAAGAGCAATTTTGATCAGTAGAGATTACAGAGTGAGTGTGAGTGTGTGTGTGTGTGTGTGTGTGTGTGTGTGTGTGTGTGTGTGTGTGTATGTGTGTGTGTGGTTGAGTCAAAGGCTAATGCTTTAGCATGGTGTGAAGTCTGGAATCTCCACATGCTGCTGTCATTTCAATTATGATATCGTGTGTGGGAATGTGTGTTTGTGTCTGTTCTGAACACAGAGGTTGAAGGCTGTTTGAGTGTATGTGTGTGCTTGTATGTCCTGTGATTATCTCTAAGGTTATCCAGAGGTCCTTTCCTTCAACTTTTCATTTTGCTATTCTCTCTTTCTCGGTTGCATCACTGTTCCCTCCATTTCAGTTTCTGTTCATCCCTTTTTTCACTATTTATGTGTGTATATATGTACATATATACTGTGTGGGAGTTGAAGAGGACAGAGGACATTTTCTCATGCCAAAATGACAGTACAATGCATCAGCAGTGGGTTGTCAGTCTCATCAGAAAGTCAGAGGTGACTTTGTTCCAGCCAGTCACATCAATCTTGGCTGTTTGTGGTTGTATCAGTGAAAGCTATTGTATCCTCATCAACAGCAGCAAAAGTACTGCATTATTCTGGTCTAAACAATCTCCATACAAAATATCATTGGGTGTTTCTACGGATGCCTTTATGTCTGTACACTGGGGGGAAAAAATGGTGCAGAAAACTTTCATTCAAAATTGCTGGTAAATTTAAAAAAAACGGCATGTGACACACATAAAAATTTTGAAGTAGAAAAACTGGAATGGATTAAAACATACTCCAGTAATCTTTCAAAAAATTATTTACAATTTAAATGTATAAATATACACACACACCACCAAGTTTAGGGTCGAAAAGATTTTTAAAAAGATTTTTTTGAAAGCAATAACTGTTTTTCTATTTTAATAATTTCATTTGTTTAGTTTTTTTGTTTGTTTTTGTTTCGTTTTGATTTTTTTTCTTTCTGTGGTGGCAAATCTGAATTTTACTAGCATTCTAATATGCTGATTTGCTGCTGAATAAACATTAACAGTTATCAATGTTGACGATATTTTGTGGAAAATTAGAAATGTCTATAAAGAAAACTATCACTTTAAATCAATTTAATGCATCCTAGCTGGGAAAAAAAAGTAATAATAAAGAGTAGTAATATATGTGAAAATGCATGTATTTCATGTGTGTGTGTGTGTGTGTGTGTGTGTGTGTGTATAGATAGATGCACAGATAGACAGATCATTTCTATATACAGTATATATATATATATATATATATATATATAACTTCGACTTTAAGTCAAATTGTCTCAACATCCAAAGGCTTATTTTATGGTCATTGTAACAAATGTTTGCTAGTCTATACATATGGTTAAACAATTTAGCTAAACTAGCAGCTGTAAGTTTAAGTACCTTATTGCATAATATTACATAAAACTAATTCCAAAAAGCCCATGAGCACAACAGCTACTTGTTGGATTTGTTTCAATGCGGTATCTACGTAGTCAGACTTTCTGTCATTATAAATATATTGCTGTATATAATTTATAATGATCTTGATGTAATCAGTCTGGGGGCTTTTAAATGACGTCAATCAGACTGTGTGAGTGTGGAGGTGTTTTTCCAATGTGCTAATCTGAGTTTGTGCTGGCATGAGTATGAAAGGTGAAGGTGCTTTAGGGCTGTTCTTCAGCTGTTCCTTCTGTGATGCAGTCTAGACTAAAGGCCAAAGTAGCCTCTGCATCACAGTGAGTGGGCGAGTGCCATTTATTGTCAGAATATCCGTCTTTTACAACAGCCACTGGCTGCGTGGAGCTGAAGTTCTTCCTCGCGTAAATCATATGTTTAACTTTGCATTCCCAGAATGTTCTTCTCAGTGTGGAAAATTTACATTGATTTCCTGACAATAAAGTCACAGTCACTTAGGGAAGAGAGTATGAGCTGTGGATCAGTTTTCAGTATTTATTAAAAGAAGATGATCCCAAAGAAATAAAAAAAAGAGGAAGCAACTAAAGAAAAGTCAAACAAACACGTCAGCTTAACATAAAAGCAAGAAAAAAATAGATACACTGATACACAATGAAAGAAACTGAAAATAATTTGGTGTAGAAGCAATTTTCACTTAGTTGTTGTCAATTTTACAAACAATTACAAAGAAATGGCAAGTCATGCATTGATTTAAACATGCCATTTTAAAGAAGAAAATCTGAAATAGTATTTTATTGTATTTTGACCAACTGCAGATTGTTTTAGTAAACAGATAAAGCCTTCTAATACTTGTAAAAACCTGACGGGGAAAACTTTTGTTTCAAATGCAATCACCAGTGTTTTCCAAAGGATTCATTCTGATATGTTGACATTACCCTTCCCAAATAAAAGATTGTGGCAGAGCTGCCAATGCGACCTTTGGCTTGACAATTTGCAGTAGATTAAATGACATTGTTGAAGCCCTGGCTGTCGAAAGTGATAAGCTGGTTTAATGAAGGTAGCGAAAGAGAGAGCAGGAGCGAGAGAACACGTGGGTATGTGCGTGTCACACTGCTCAGCGAGTGTGAAGAGATGTCTCAGAGGTTAGCCATAAGAGCCATTCAGCAGAGGGGGAGACATGCTGCTTAGTGGAGGTGGAGATTTCAATCCTCTCATTAGAGCCTGAGTAATTTCCCCAAGACCAGAAAATAAAACAGCTTGCATTTAATCTCTTATTATACTGCCGACTCATATTACACAGTGCCGACAGGTGATTTTATGCTCATTTTAATCTAGTTTCTGTGGAACATATTGAATTGGTTTGTCAGATTAGAGTTCAGTTTTGCAAAAAGCAATTAAGGCAACGTTTTTTTCTGTAACAAAAAAAAAAAGAAAAACTGTAACAAAATGATGCTGATGTTGAGATGTGATTAAAATTGTGAATGTGACTGGATTGTGTGAAAGTGGATGTAAGTTCACCTAAAAATGAAAATTCTGTCATTTAATCACAATCATGTTGAACCAAATCGATTAACTTTTTTTTTTTTTCTCCCTGAAGAACATAACATTTTTAGATTTTGGTTACTGTCACGGAGCGAACAAGACGAGAGACGTGCAGATCCACATGCAAAGCTTTATTCAGAGACATGGTCAAAAATAGGCAGGGTCGAACACCAGCAAACAGATATGTTGAGGGCAAGACACAAGAGTAGTCCAGTAAACAGGCGAGGGTCAATCGACGGTGAACATAATGGATAAATCCAAAACGGATAATCCAAACAGACAGACAATAGTCCAGACGAGGGGCAAACAGAGTCCATGGCAAGACAAAGAGGTAATCCAAGACAGGCTATAATTCCAGGGCAGGCAGCAGACAGACAGGAAGAGATAAGCAGACTAGAATCAAGAGACGGATAAAACAAGATTAGACTAGACTTTGACAACTCGGAATGGCTCCGTAAAGTAGCTATCACTAGGAGAGCGATAAGCGCTAAACAATACTCGGCGATCTGAGTGGGTGTTATATAGTGTGTGTGATTGGTTGCAGGTGAGAGAGTGTAATCAGTGAAGTGGAGCATGCAGTCCAGAGTGACACAAAACAGTCTGTGTAGTGTGGGAGTCAATATAATGGAAGAACAACCTCTGGTGGCAATCGTACGGAAGGCCACGGGGCAGGATTTGTGACAGTTACCATTGCCTGTCGTGACATTTCTTCACAATAATGCTAAAAGCGCATTCTGTTTCATCCGAAAGAGATGAAAGTGTTGTATGTATCATTTGCAGTTTAGAAATGAAATATCTAAAAGGTTAATGTTCTATAGCATTTGATAATATCGTACCACCTACACTAAACCTAAGCGATAGTGAGATAGCATGGTTGCTTCAGCTAATTCATTTCTATTTTAGCTTGCTTCCACTAGTCTTTGAGCTATTTGTCTTTTTTTAATCAACAGCTCTGTAATCTTTTTTTTTTTTTTTTTTAACAAAAGTGTTTAGCCTAGGTTGCATCCAACACTGAGATTTTTCAACAGACATGCTTCACAGAAGAAAGCACAACCCGAATTCCGGAAATGTTGGGATGTTTTTTTAAATTTGAATAAAATGAAAACTAAAAGAATTTCAAATCGCATGAGCCAGTATTTTATTCAAAATAGAACATAGAAAGCATAACAAATGTTACAATTTTATGCACAAAATGAGCTCATTTCATATTTGATGCCTGCTACAGGTCTCAAAATAGTTGGGACAGGGGCATGTTTACCATGGTGTAGCATCTCCTCTTCTTTTCAAAACAGTTTCATCTGGGCATCGAGGTTATGAGTTTCTGGAGTTTTGATGTTGGAATTTGGTCCCATTCTTGCCTGATATAGGTTTCCAGCTGCTGAAGAGTTTGTGGTCGTCTTTGACGTATTTTTCGTTTAATGATGCGCCAAATGTTCTCTATAGGTGAAAGATCTGGACTGCAGGCAGGCCAGTTCAGCACCTCAACTCTTCTACTATGAAGCCATGGTGTTGTAATAGCTGCAGTATGTGGTTTTGCATTGTCCTGCTGAAATACACAAAGCCTTCCCTGAAATAGACGTCATCTGGAGGGGAGCATATGTTGCTCTAAAACCTTTATATACCTTTCAGCATTCATAGTGCCTTCCAAAACATGCAAGCTGCCCATAACGTATGCATTTATGCACCCCCATACCATCAGAGACGCTGCACTGTAAAAAGTGATAAGCTGACTTAACTTAAAAAAAAACAGAGGAAACCCATTGCCTTAAAATAATTAACTAAATAATAATTTAAAAAAAAAAAAAATTAAGTGAACTTGACAATTTACTTAGCTTATTTTTTTTTTATTATAATTTACTTAAAAATGTTAAGGCAATGGGTTTCCTCAATTTTTTGAAGTTAAGTCAACTTATCACTTTTTACAGTGTGGCTTTTGAACTGAACGCTGATAACACGCTGGAAGGTCTCCCTCCTCTTTAGCCCGGAGGACACTGCATCCATGATTTCCAACAAGAATGTCAAATTTGGACTCGTCTGACCATGGAACACTTTTCCACTTTGAAACAGTCCATTTTAAATGAGCCTTGGCCCACAGGACAAGAGGGCACTTCTGGACCATGTTCACATATGGCTTCCTTTTTGCATGATAGAGCTTTAGTTGGCATCTGCAGATGGCATGGTGGATTGTGTTTACCGACAGTGGTTTCTGGAAGTATTCCTGGGCCCATTTAAACAGAATCATGCCGATGAGTGATGCAGTGTTGTCTGAGGGCCAGAAGACCACGGGCATCCAACAAAGGTCTTTGGCCTTGCCCTTTACACACAGAGATTTCTCCAGTTTCTCTGAATATTTTGATGATGTTATGCACTGTAGATGATGAGATTTTCAAAGCCTTTGCAATTTGACGTTGAGGAACGCTGTTTTTAAAGTATTTCACAATCTTTTTACGCACTCTTTCACAGATTGGAGAGCCTCTGCCCATCTTTACTTCTGAGAGACTCTGCCTCTCGAAGACATCCCTTTTATAGCTAATCATGTTACAGACCTGATGTCAATTAACTTAAATAGTTGCTAGATGTTCTCCCAGCTGAATCTTTTCAAAATGTCTTGCTTTTTCAGCACTTTTGTTGCCCCCGTGCCAACTTTTTTGAGACCTGTAGCATGCATCAAATTTGAAATGAGCTCATTTAGTGGATAAAAGTGTAATATTTCTCAGTTTAAACATATATGTTCTCTATGTTCTATTGTGAATAAAATATTTGTGTGAATAAAATATTTGAAAAGTCTTTTAGTTTTCATTTTATTCAAATTTTAAAAAACGTCCCAACATTTCCGGAATTCGGGTCGCTAGTCATACTTGTTTGGAATAACGTGAGGGTGAAAAAAAGATGACAGAGTTTTCATTTTGGGATGAACTATCCCTTTAAAGGATAATGTGCACATCACATTTCATGACCATGAATAAACAGTGTTATGGTCACAGAGTGTGTGTTGTGGCCATGACAACTTTATTAGTGAGAACCACTATGATACCCGTTATCTCAGTTTAAACAGGCCGTCTGCCTCGTTTGCTATTTGAATTGTATACAAAGACTGTGATCAATGTAACAGTGAGGCTAAATCCTTCTCAGATTGTGTACATGTGTTTATTTCAAATCACTGTTCATTTTAAAAAAGATGCAAAAGGCGACAGTACAATATCATCACCCTGATTAATTATTCAACCCCCCTTACTGAAAAATGGCAGCCTATTAAGAGATTAGCCAAGAAATCTCATAGGTATTTTTGGAATATTGTGATGATTGCATAGCAATTACATGCAGACAGTTCCCTGCTAAATAACATTCAGTAATAACACGGTTGTTTAATATTCATTTTATGCTCAGTTTTTGTATTCTTTCATTCTCCTGGAGGGGTTGTTGAATAAAAATAAATAAAATAATCTCAGAGTGAATTCTCTGGTTATGGAATTAGACTTTTCTACTTGTTTTAAATACTGGGCTGGAAAAAATAACGTTTCCACTTTTCCAATTAATATTTGCTGTTTTAACATGTTAAAAATAAGTAACTCGATTAATGCTGCATCCAATTTTTGTTTTTTTAATGTTTGTGCAGTTATAGGCTTAGCTTTCAAGTGTGGCAATGGCAAATGGCTATAATTACTAAATTTATCCTGAGGAAAAATATCAGTGATACTGGCCTTCATTCATAGTACTTGGTAAAAATATATTAAATATATTTATATAAAATATGCCATTAAACAAAAATGTAACATATCAAATATTTAAAATACTCTCTTTGTTATTTCCACAGTAATTTGGGGATTCGGATATATTAATTATTACAAATTAATATATGTGACCCTGGACCACAAAACCAGTCTTAAGTCGCTGGGGTATATTTGTAGCAATAGCCAAAAATACATTGTATGGGTCAAAATGATAGATTTTCCTTTTATGCCAAAAATCATTAGTGCATTAAGTAAAGATCATATTCCATGAAGATATTTTGTAAATGTACTACTGTAAATATATCAAAATGTCGTTTTTGATTAGTAATATGTATCGCTAAGAATTCATTTGGATGACTTTAAAGGTGATTTTTCTCAATATTTTGATTTTTTTGCACCCTCAGATTCCAGATTTTCAAATAGTTGTATCTTTATAGTTGTTGTAAAAATCTAATATAGTTGTATATTTATACAGCTTTCAGATTATGTATAAATCTCAATTTCGAAAAATTGACACTTAAGACTGGTTTTGTGGTCCGGGGTCACATATTATGATCAATTGTGATTAATTACAGAAACCTGTGGGATTTAATTAGTTCATTTTTGTAATTGTCAGTCAGTCTTGGTAACAGTCCTAATAATAACATTTTTTTTCTTATTTTAGTTTATTTAGTTTCTTTATTTGCACACATTCCTTTTTTTATTGTCTACTGCATAGCTCATTCTTTTAAATCTCAATTATTCATGCTTTTCTTTTTGTAGTGCTTCTGTCCCCCACTAAGATGCTCAATTTTCTTGTGAAATGTGCCATGAAATCTCAGAATTACAGCCAGCAATGATCCTTTCATTTAGATGTCTTTTGGACTGCCTTTGTCTTGGGCTTTCTATCTCTGCTTCCCTTAAATAAAATGCAATAACGTGGAACTTGTGTAGCGCATAGAGCCTTATTCTGAATAATCCATCTCTAAAATCCATCAGCTTTCTCCGTGTGATTCTCCCACCAGACCTCCAGACAAGAGCATCTTGCACATGCTGTATCAAGACTGGATAAGGATGTCATATTATGCCTGAAGGCATGAAGAATCCAATACTTTGTGGAATATAATATCTGTAGAAGAGCATTAAATGCATTGCAGCATGTGTTGTTTCTCACATGCGTGTTTGCTGCTGTTTTGGCTGATGCCGTGCTGACTGTGCCCAGTGGGGCTCTTGCACTGATTCAGGCAGCTGCTGGAGGAGTCTGGAGCTCTCAGCTCTGTGCTAATGTGTAGTGACATGAAATCATCTCTACACTCAAGACTTCCATCTGCTGTTCTGAAAGGGGAAATGGTTTAGTGATTAGTGGTCTGTTCTGTCAGATGCTGTGCTGTGAATTCTCTGACTGTGGCATTCATTTTTGGAACATTTGTTTGCTTGACTTCAGATAATTTGTGGTTAACAGCAGAATTTTTTATTTTTTTTTAAATCCACCAGTAAGCATACAGCATAAAGAGGTATACAGCATTTTTAGATAAGCCACCACACTTCATACCCAGTCATATATTTTTTGATTAAACCTTCATCAAAGAACAGGTTTAATTAGTTGTGTCATTTCTTTACGATGTAAATGTGTAGTTATCACCTTAAGGAGCTCTTTCTAGGTTATTTGTTCAGTCTTTAGTTTGTTCAGTCAAATTACTTTGACAAATTATGTCTGGTTATGTACATCATATCTAATTCACACTTAGCATTAGCAAAACTTTATGTACTGTACATCCAATTTTCACAATTTTTAAATTTATGTTTGAAAACATATAACTTGATCTTAATTACACACCATTGTGCTCTATTAGTGCTTTACACTAATCTGATATTTAAGAATATTAAATATCTATATATTTATATCTATCTATATATCAGCAGAAGAAAGTCATACAAATTTGAAACATCATGAAGGTGAGTAAATGATTACAGAATTTTACAAACTATCCTATTAATATCAATGTATCGTCAGAGACACAAACAGTGTGATGTAGATGAGATGAAAATATGTATACAGTTAGAAGTTATTAGAGTTCAGATCAAAGGGCATGTAAAATCTGAAAAAGAAAGTGTAAAATGCTTTGTTTATTCTACTAACTTGTACTGCAGTGCATGAAATGCACACTGTAAAAAAAAAAAAAAAAAACTTAAAATTTTGAGCCAACTTAAAATTAAGGCAACCAGCTTCAGCAGATTTGAGTTTGCTCAACTTATCTCAATTTTTTGTTGTATAAACTTAAAATGACAAGTTGAGAAAACTAAATTTTTACAGTGAAAGTACTCCATTAAAAAGAGATACTTGTGCTACCAACCAACATGTCGAGTTTTTAAGGTCATTGTTAATTTAAAGGGATAGTACACCCAAAAATGAAAATTCTGTCATTAATTACTCACCCTCATGTCGTTCCAAACCTGTAAGACCTTTGTTCATCTTCAGAACACAAATTCAAGATATTTTTGATTTATATCTGAGAGCTTTCTACCCTCCATAGATAACACTGCAACTACTACGTTCAAGGCCCAGAAAGGTAGCAAGGACATTGTTAAAATAGTCCATGTGACATCAGTGGTTCAACCATAATTTTATGAAGCTACAAGTATACTTTTTGTGCACAAAGAAAACAAAAATAACAGCTTTATTCAACAATTTCTGACGAACTGTAAAAACTAAAGGTTCCTGGAGGCACCTTTTGGGGTTCTTCACTTTGCCACTCTGTAGAGCCTCTAGGCACCCTTTAAAAAGGGGTGGTTCTCTGAGGAACTTTTAATGGTTCCTGGAGGAACCCTTTTATTAAGAATGGTCAGGAACCACCTTGGTGCTTCAAGGCACCATTTCTCAACTTCAGTTCTTTAATATTTGTTCTCCTTTCCCTCCCTCTAGTTTATTGTTCCTGCTATTGACATTTTTAATTATTTTAATAAACTGAAAAACTAAAATGAATACATATCAAACATTGTTTATTGATTAACAACAATATCCATAGAAGTTTCAAATAAATAATCAATACTGCACATCACAATCCAATTCATGGGAACACCAGTGTTAATATTGTTATAAATAAAAAAAATAAAACTTACACCTTGACAAAAACAAATGAATGTGACTCAAATATCTTAGAACTTTAAAACAATCATACCTCAAATAGTACAATTCAAATGAGCAAATTTAATTCAAATTTAATGTACATTGCAGTCAATGATAACATTCTTTCTTGTTCTAAATAGAGGTCACAGATTTGGAAAATTCACACAGGAAATTAAGAAATTGATAAGCCTCAAGACAGCTGTAGGTAGCTTGATGATCTCCTCTTGAATACCCAACAAATGCAGCAGAAAAATAGTACACTTTGCTGTACGTTTAACAGCTTTTCTGTATAATGTTGAATAGAACAATGGCACTTATAGTATAAGGTGAAATCATGTTGGTAGGTTCGTCAGCAAGTAGCTCCTCACCATCAGGAAAATCTGCAGTGATGCTCTCACCAAATGGGTCTCCATTACCACAGTTGGTGTAAGATTCTGTGTAGTTAGTTGAAAAAGGAGGGATTTACATAATTTAATAACAAAATATTGACATTTATTCATTTAGCACATGGTTTTATTCAGAGTATCTTAAAAATGAGGAACATCACAGGCAATATTTTGTTATATTAGTGTACTGATTAATGGTTGTGGACTAGTTAAATGCAATATCTATTACAATAACACAGAGTGTACGTATATTTGAATGTATTTATGTATGTATGTGTTCGTGTGTGTGTGTGTTCGTGTGTGTATATACACAGGTGCATCTCAAAATTAGAATATAGTGAAAAAAATTTTTTTTTCCTGTAACTGGTTTCAAAAAGTGAAACAAAAAGTTTGTTTTAATCTTGATTACAGCTTACAGATCACGAAAGCCAAAGATATGTACATTTGAGTTGAATTAAATGACCATCCCTACAGTATAAATTCCGGGTGTCTGCAGCAACACACATTAAAGCCTGAACAATAGTTTGGTGAGCTGTCGAACATGGTTCACTTGGCGCTGTAATGATTTGTTTTGCTAGAGACAATAAGATTGATGATTTGAATAGGAATAGCTTTAACTGCAGCAATCCAATACTGGATTTTTGACTTGAGCTGTAAGCTCTAGTCATCAAAATTAAAAAAAAAAAAAAAAAAAACTTTTGAAATGTTTTACTTTCATATATTCTAGATTCATTACATGTAAAGTTTCACTTTTTGAAATAAGTTACAAAAAAACACTCACGATATCCTAATTTTTTTTTTTTTAGATGCACCTGTGTGTGTATGTATATGTATTATATATATATAAAAAATGTATGTGTGTGTGTAAACCTCAAAATGCACAAACTCAGACTTACCTCAATTAATCATATACAGTCCAGCACAGCAGGTGGGGGGGGGACATAAACTATAAGTAATTGAATGTTTTAGAGTGGTTTCTGATGTTTCTCCGCAATTGTTCACTTATTTACACACCTTCAAAAGATGAGGTAAGTCCGGAGAGATCACTTTATTGTCAGCCAGCAACAGACATCAGCAGCTCCAGCAGTCCACTACAGAGACATATTCATGAAACATACAACGTCTTCATTAACTGCTAAAAAAAAAAAAAATGGATAAATTATAAACTTTAATTCAATTCAGTGTAACGTTAATAGTGTATATAAGACTGGATTCATATATAATTTTGGATTAACGTTAGGCCTCACTCTGAAACACTATTTCAGTTATTTCAAAGTAAAAAAATAAATAGGCCTAACGTACTTACATTAGTGCTGCTCAGTGAACCCTGTGAAATTTTAAGAGAACTCAAGTATGTATACGTTCTGAGGAGAGAAAAGGACAAAAACAGTTTTTTTCTGTAAGTTAAATGAATCGAAAAATAAGCTAAATGTATTAGATAGTCTACAGTACATGTAACATGGATGGGTAACGATTTAACAAATGTAAAAGACAACAAATTAGTTCAGAAAAGAAGAGAGTTACAATGACTAAAAGTGAACAATGAACAAAGCTGACTAAAAATCACCGTTTGTGATTTAATAGTCTCCATTTCGTCCCACGAAGTTCATTATGATAGTTAGCATCGCGGCTATTAAATTAGCGGTTAAAATGGTATAAAACAAACATTTAAATATAAAAACATTGAGTTAAGCTTGTCAGTACAGAAATTTGTATACAAATAGTAAATCTGTATATTTATCCTGGAGAATTTACTCACCTTTTGTTAGACAGTTCTGCGCTGTGGTTGTTTCTTTGAGGAGAGGAACCGTTAATGATACTTTGTATTTGAAATCGTACTTGCCTGTATGGCCTTATATGTGTATGTTCCCTAATGCTGAAAACAGTGTTTTCAGACATAATTTTTAGATATACATGGCTGATTTGTAGATTTTGCATGTCCCTTTTTTTTTTTTGACAATTTGTAAGACTATTTAGTCTTTTCTAATCATGCCCAAGTTTTTTGTTTTCACATGCCAAGTGCCACAAAAGTGATTACATTCCGTACCATTCCGAATAAGTAAATAATAACAATAACAACAACAACAACCATCAGTCCTATTTCATTTCTGTCACATGAATCTCTGGGTTCCTCCAGATGCTGGCTTTTACAAGTCAGATCTTCCAGGAACCATTTCAATGTTAACAGATCTTACAATAACCCTTTTTTTAAATTTGAGTTCCTCCAGGAACCTCCAGAGCACTTTGAGGTCTCAGTGTAATGAAAGGGTGACTCCAGAACCTCAGAACTGGAAACAAAGTGCTTCAAGGATCCCATAAGTTCTTGCAAGAACTGCAAAGACTGAAATGTTTCCTCCAGGAACCCTATTATGAAAAAAAGAGCTTTGAGGCACTTAAATTACATTTTGAAGTTCCTCGAGTACTCAAAAGGATATTTGAGACACCTTTCGTTTTTACAGTATACTGATGTCACATGGACTATTTTAGTGATGTCCTTACTACTTTTCTATCTCTATAATTAATGACCGAATTTTGGGTGAACTATCCCTTTAAGGTATTTTATCATGTTAATGGGTGAAAATATTTCCTATTTTATGGCAGAAAAGCCACAAAACCAGTTGTTAAAATAACTAAGACATCGGAAAATACATTGTGAATTACATTCCTTGCCAAATGGCTAAGTGATTTGGCTAACTAACATATATTAAAAATTAAGTTTTTTTGGGAGGAGATAATTGACTTCACAAGTAAATTTCTTATTTTCCATGATGTTTATATTTTTCATGATATATTATATAACTTTATTAGTTAAAAATCTTCCATTAGTTCCTTAAAAAAAAAAAAAAGGTTGGTTGTTGCTGTGAATGTCTAGTAGATTCAGATTATTGAGATTTCTCCTCACGCCTCCTGAGCTCATAAAAATCAATAATTCTCTGACAGTAACAATATCACTGTCTCAGGGAGGATTGGGAAAGATGATTATGGCTCTTCCTCTTTGACCACAGGGTGTCACTGTGATGTTTCACTGGTGGAATCCCCTGTCTGCTGTTCTCATAATCTACTGTTACATAATCATCATCCTCAGTGCAGAGACTGAGAGAGAACTGAGACTCCCACTCAGCCAGTTCTCTCTATTCGTGAAGACTTTATGCTTACAGCAGTGTTGATGTTTGGTTTCTGGCGCATGTGCCGTTATCATTTATATAAAAGGTGTTTGGTCTCTGGAGATACACTATACACAGTAGGTAATGCTAGTAAGCATGAACAGTTTCTTAAGGGTAAATGCTAACTTTTGGCAAGTACACATATTGAGTGTCATAGCGAAAAAGGACAATATAGTGTTGAAGTGTAATTGAAATGTCTCACTTTATCAGTTTACCAGTGTGATCAGTAAACCCCACAACAGCTATACAAATAAGCATGGCTTGACTTGAGGAGAGGTGTGATATTATGTTTCTAGACACTTTTGCTTACAATTTTCACTTGGCGGACCATATGGGAGAAAATCCCATTGATTTACACCCTTGTAGTGTCCTAGCAACCACCCAGTCACTATAGCAACCACATAGCATCACACTAACAACCACCCAGAATAATGGGCAACTGCATAGCAACACCCAGGAGATCAGCAACTACACAGAACACTCAAGCAAACACGGTTAAAACAACCACCCAGAACACTGTAGCCAGGGCTGGGAAGGTTACTTTTAGAATGTATTTTGTTACAGATTACAAAATACATGCTTTAAAAAGTATTTTGTAACGTATTTCGTTAGATTACTTAATTTTAGTAACTTAATCTAAATACTTTGGAATACTTAAGTTAAATGGCATATTAACTTTGATGTCTTATGTTAACCACCTCTAAATAAAAATGGGTGGCATGAATACATTTAAAACAATTATAAATGCATAAATAATGCTATGAGATTAATATTTTCAATACAACATTTTAAACATAGAAATAAAAAATTATGGGAGGAAAATATGTTTTTAAATATGAAACTAAAACCGCCAGTAGGTGGTGGCAAATCACTGCCTTAATGAAAGAGTCATGGAATCATTCGATTCGCTCAAAAGGTTCATTCAGGAATCAAGAAAGTGATTTTATTAATGTAATTGAATCATTCTCAGCTGATTCATTCAAAACGCGGCTTCATTCAGGAACCAAATTGGACAATATATTTAATAGTCAGGGTCCATCACAGGGTCCCTCAGCAACCGCCTCCACTTCCGCGACAGGAGGGGCAGGCGGCTGGGAATGGCCTCCGCAGCCACGACTAAAGGAGCCCTCGATGAGTCTCCATGGACAAGACGTGATTCCTTAAAACTGTTCCTGTGGGCATGACCAGACTAAAACCCATGACTCGGAGGACATGGCACAGCACTCCTGGCCACAAATGCTTATTTGTGGACTGGATCCACGGGAATGGGAACGGCACTCCTGGCTGAAAACTGGGGAACTGGGGAAGGAGTCAGCGTCGGCCGATGGGCTTGCCACATGCACTCCAGGCAGGCTTGGGTGAGTGGCGGCCGGCGGGCTAGGCAGGGGCGGTTCTAGGGTGGGGCTAGGCAGGGGCGGTTCAGTGAATACATTTTCTGAAGGTCTGAAACTACATTTTTGTTTGCATGTGTTAAGGATATAATAAATAAAATAAAAAAATTAATTGTACTTATTGACCTACACATCTGCATGCAGACACCCAACTTTGGAAATCCATTTACAGATTTAACACCCAGTCCTGAACATTCGTGTTTTTCCATATTTTCATATCTGTAAATTTGCTAAGGTGATGTATGTGTTTTAATGGTCTAGCGGTTTAACTTTTGTCAAGTAATTCTGAGGATTCGGGTTCTAATCTACTCTTGTATATATTTTTTATTTTTTTTAATTAAAACCAAAGTGGGTTCATCAGTGATTGTATATCAAGAGCAAGGACACGTTTGTGTGCATTTTTTGTGCTTTTAGCAGAACGAAGCGCTCGTTCGTCTGTGTGAAGATGCGCATTGTGCGAGCGCCAAGAGTGAACTAACAGGGGCAACGAGCGCTATCCATAACACACTGATAGACCGCCTGTTAATAACGCATGGTTGTTATTTAACAGGCTGTTATATAACACGTACCAAATTTCTTATCGAATGGAGATGTTTCCTTCTTTTAGGTACATCCAACCATGCGTGCCACGAGATGATCGTGCTCTCTTGTCTTTTGGAGAGGAATGCGGTTGCCTAATTCCTGTGTGTGTTGAGAGAGACGCACGCAGAGAACTGTTCAATTTAGTTTGAAATTGAGAAAGTAGTTGAGAAACAGATAAGATACTGATTTTATTTTTTAAATGCATAGAATTATAAAATAAAACGTAAATTATAAACGGGCCTGTTTTAGGCTTTTCCTTATATTTTAGACATTCATCTCAGACGTGCTTTTAGAGAAAAATGCATCTTTACGGATTACATAGTTTAATGAAAGAGTTTATATTTTCGAATAATTGTTTAAGTAGTAATTTAAAGCTTTCTATTGAGATATTTTTATCATGTCTAGAAAAAAAATGCATGTGATGGTGCTCCTTCTGCAGAGCGCGCGTTAAGCTTCCACTCTCAAACGACTAGATATGAGTCTAGACTGCATTTACACTGCAGGTCTTTATGACCAATTCCGATTTCGTGACTATATCCGATTTTTTAGACGACGTGCTTACATTTCTTTTAAAAGTGACCCGTATCCGATGTGTGCATTTTACACTGCACTTGGTGAAATAAGCCAAAAATAGCATGCATGACATCACAAATCAATTTGAATAGTACATTGAGTTTAATTTATTGACATGGAATTCATATAGAAACGTTTTTAATGCAATAGTTACATCTATAGCCTACATCAAAATAATTATATATCCTAGTACAAATTCTTCAGGACAGTGATGTACGCAGCTCTGCTGAAAGCTTGCAAGTGGAATAATACTCAGGTGGTAGATTGTTAAGCATGTCACATCGTCTTTGTTTTTTGTTTTTTTAGTAATTGAAACCAAATGCGTTCATCAGTGATTGCATATCAAAAGGCAGGGACATGTTTGTGTGCATTTTATTTTGTGGTTTCAATTGAACGAACGGGACTGAAGCGCTCGTCTGTGCACGAGCTGTAACTGACAACAGCGGCAACGAGCACTCAGCGTGATTTCAAAAGCAACACATTTCAGCGTCAGATCGCCTTTTATTTAAAACAAACGAACGAAATTAATACTCTGCTACTCAACTAGAGATGTTTCATTTGTTACAGGTATGTCTGTACCGCGAAATGTTTTTAAAAAAAACTCGCTTTTCAATGACATAGGAGTCGCATTTACAGGGGAATATCCGATCTGACCGCTTACACGGCAGGCTCAAATGCACGTATCTGATTCAAATCTGATTTATTTCCACATATGAATGAGGCCTGAAATCGATCTGAGAATATCGGAATCCATGTGATTTTTTTTTCTGCTTACACGGTCGTGGGCCATATGCGATCTGTGCCACATGGGAGGAAAAAATCGGAATTGGGTCACTTGAACCACGCAGTGTAAATGCGGCCTAACAGCGCACGTTTATATATGGGTGCTGGTCATATAATTAGAATATCATCAAAAAGTCGATTTATTTCACTAATTCCATTCAAAAAGTGAAACTTGTATATTATATTCGTTTATTACACACAGGCTGATATATTTCAAATGTTTATTTCTTTTAATTTTGATGATTATAACTGACAACTAAGGAAAATCCCAAATTCAGTATCTCAGAAAATTAGAATATTTACATTTGAGTTTCAATTAATGACCATCCCTACAGTATAAATTCCGGGTATCTCTTGTTCTTTGAAACCACATTAATGGGGAAGACTGCTGACTTGGCAATGATCCAGAAGACGAACATTGACGCCCTCCACAAAGAGGGTAAGTCACAGCAGGTCATTACTGAAAGGTGTGGCTGTTTACAGAGTGCTGTATCAAAGCATATTAAATGCAAAGTTGACTGGAAGGAAGAATTTGGGTAGGAAAAGGTGCACAAGCAACAGGGATGACCGCAAGCTTGAGAATACTGTCAAGCAAAGCTGATTCAAACACTTGTGAGTTTCACAAGGAGTGGACTGAAGCTGGAGTCACCACGCTCAGACGTCTTCAGGAAAAGGGCTACCAAGCCACTTCTGAACCAGAGACAACGTCAGGAGCGTCTTACCTGGGCTGTGGAGAAAAATAACTGGACTGTTGCTCAGTGGTCCAAAGTCCTCTTTTCAGATGAAAGTAAATTTTGCATTTCATTTGGAAATCAAGGTCCTGAGTCTGGAGGAAGAGTGAAGAGGCACAGAATCCATGTTGCTTGAAGTCCAGTGTGAAGCTTCCACAGTCTGTGATGATTTGGACTGCCATGTCATCTGCTGGTGTTGGTTCACTGTGTTTTCTGAAGTCCACAGTCAACGCAGCCATCTACCAGGAGATTTTAGAGCACTTCATGCTTCCTGCTGCTGACCAACTTTATGGAGATGCAGATTTCATTTTCCAACAGGACTTGGCACCTGCACACAGTGCCAAAGCAACCAGTATCTGGTTTAAGGATCATGGTATCCCTATTCTTAATTGGCCAGCAAACTCGCCTGACCTTAACCCCATAGGAAATCGATGGGGTATTGTGAAGAGGAAGATGCGATATGCCAGACCCAACAATGCAGAAGAGCTGAAGGCCACTATCAGAGCAACCTGGGCTCTCATAACACCTGAGCAGTGCCACAGACTGATCGACTCCATGCCACGCCGCATTGCTGCAGTAATTCAGGCAAAAGGAGCCCCAACTAAGTACTGAGTGCTGTACATGCTCATACTTTTCATGTTCATACTTTTCAGTTGGCCAAGATTTCTAAAAATCCTTTCTTTGTATTGGTCTTAAGTAATATTCTAATTTTCTGAGATACTGAATTTGGGATTTTCCTTAGTTGTCAGTTATAATCATCAAAATTAAAAGAAATAAACATTTGAAATATATCAGTCAGTGTGTAATGGATGAATATAATATACAAGTTTCACTTTTTGAATGGAATTAGTGAAATAATTCAACTTTTTGATGATATTCTAATTATATGACCAGCACCTGTACAGTAGGTTAAACAATTAAACTAACATGTTTCAGTGGCGCCTGCAGTTGTACGGCTGTACGCACTGTGAGTATCCAACCCATTCTCACTCCCAAGGCGTCAAAAACTGAAGCATGGTCAAACGCCTTTCGCGTCACCATAAAGACGCCAAGTGCCCTGTCACAGTGAGGCTCTGTGACTAGAGACTGTTATAATGAAAAGGACTCTTACTTTGACACGGGACTGTGAACATACATGCATACATGCATACTCTCCGTTTTGCGCAAATTAAACACCAGTTAACACGGATATGTTGGTCATTGATCGTGTGTTATGTAATGTTGTTCCTGTCCTTATGTAATTTCTTTCTAAGTTTGACATTTAATGATTCATAACTTTTATGTTGATTTATGTATTGTGTTAAGAAGTAAAGCGAGACCGGTGATCATCTTAAATGTTTATTGTTTCTGTATAACAAATTACATATTATAAACAATAGTACTTACGTATTGGAACAGTTTCCCATGTCAATCAAGCAAACCCGGTTACAGTAAATGCTCGCCATTTTGAAGTTCCAATTCCCGCCAATAGATGGTATGTTTTATTGTACTCATGTAGGAAGGGGGATGTTGGTGATCTGCTTAATTCTGGGTTGAGAATTGTTAAGCAGTAATAATTAATTGAGTTTGTTTTGTTTCAAATTTTTGTGGTTTTTGTCATTACAACAATTTACTTCTTTGTTATTGTTAAAGTAAATTTATTTGTTTTCTTAAATTTTTCTTTATTACCTTTAATTACCAAATGGTTTAGTCCAAGTAGGAGGGGCTTTGTCTTTTTAAGATGGCCTCTCAGATTTGTTAAGACACTCGTAGAGTGAGTGGGGAGTTGATTTTGGAATCGCTGTCTTTTGGGTCAATTTGTTTGACATAGCCAAATGGGTGTTTGATCAGTTTGTTTTTATGTTTTGAATTTTCATTGTAAATATATTTTGCACACTAGAAGGAAACCTTCATTTTTGCACTCCTGGGAATAAACACTCTGAATTCTTTTTTTTGACTCCTTTGTCACGTCACCTTATTTTTACACCTCCATCCGCCGGTGCATCTGGAACAGTGGTGTATACTCTTTAGAACATCCTTGGACCTCTTTTTTTTGGCAGTTGATACACCACTGGCTCCCTTACATGCCCCTAGGCGTCAGTATATGACAAAATATGAACTCCATTGCTTTCAATTGCTTGCTTTATGCGTCAGGTCAAGACGCTTATGGAAAATGACAACACGTTCTCCTCCGTTGTTTTCAGTTGTTTGTCTTAGTTTATTGGTTTGCATGCATTTGTAAAAAATATAAATAATTTTATATAAATGTATACTTTTATTGGAGCACCTAATAAAACCCCACCCCTACCCTAAACCTACCCACTTCTGAACAACATAAAACACGTAACAGGAAAATATAAGTGCAGTCACAGGTATTTATTGCAAAAACTGATCATATAAACAAGCAGTATAAAAGCATTACAAACAAGTCGTGTTGCATTCCAAGTCTTCTGAAGCCATACGAAATCTTTGTGAGAAGAGAGCAAAACATAAGTTTTTAATCGCTGAAAATAATCCGGCTCCGTTAACGTGCTCACATCTCATTCAAAAGCATACTCCAGTCCTGCAGCATGACGCAATTGGTCACGAGACACACAAGAGCCACTTAGCATTTCACAACCAAGACTGACGTAATTCTTTGGCATTTTTTGAATTCGCACACAGACTGCAGCACACAGGATGAGCTTAACAGCGGACGGAGACGGCGATCCTGTCTATTCCTCTCACAAATCAAATGTTTTGCCTCGGAAGACTTGGAATATTAATATTTTTTGAATAAATTATGATGGTAGTTGTATCTGCCTGTTATATCTCGTGTTTTATTGACAAATGGTAGGTTTAGGGGTAGGGGTTGGGTTATGTGCTCATAAATGTGTAAATTATGTAATATAAATAAAACTGTTGTGGCTGTTTACATTGAAAAATCACACCCCACATGCAATAATGGCAAGGTTATTACCCAATATATAATTTAATTATGACGATAAAATTCCCAGTATGGCGACGGCATATTCACGCTAAGGGTTTCCTATTTAAAGCAACAGGACCCTGCAAGTCGAAAAATGACGCTAAAGGGTACCTTGAGCGTCAAAAAGCGACGCCAAGTGGTCCTGACCAAGCTTCAATATGTGACGAGTTGGGTGTGAGAATGGGTTGGAGTACCATGAGCGCTCGAGTTGACCTGAGATTTGCCCCGTAAACATTTCAGCAGCGAATTATAGGCTTGTGATGTACTTCCTGCCATTAATTATTCAGTCTTTTGCACGGCAAATTCAATTACTGTGTATAAATATTACTCCAAATAGAAACAAAAAAACTGTGCTATATACACACACTTTCACGAGATCGGGTTATAGACTACAACAATTCATTTGTAGCCTATTTTACAAATGGGAATACAGCGAATTCATGACAATGTTTTATATTAAAACTACCCGTGAAATTTATAGTGAAGTTATTTAAAAGCATCTGGAATGCAATAAATTAATTTTAAAGCGGTATTTAAATCATTTGCTGCATGGAAAAAAAAATAGGCCAATACATAGCCTGATTCACATATCAGCGTTGCAGCTAATTCTTTACATTTTAAGGTATTCAGAACAGAGCAACATAAAACCAGAAAAAGAGCGGCTATACAATTATTGGACAAAGTTTTACATATCCTACCATTATAATTTGTTTTATTTTTTAATTTTATATACAATTATGAAATAAAATGCAAATTATAATCAGGCGGTTACGCTTACATAATGAAAGTTTGTTTTCGATTTGAATGATTTCGTTTTAAAATAGTAATTTAAAGCTTTCTGTATATGTGTTTATCATATATGCGAGTCAATTCGCTGAGTTTTGGTTCATAATTGTGAAGAGCTCTTGTTGAAGACAGAAAGCGCATAGGCCTACTCTGTTTTCCTATTAATTTTATAAAAGCACAATTTTGTTGATATTGTGAATGTAAGCATATTTAACAAATAAAGGTAGACCCTTTACAGCTCAGAATTATATATATTACTCCTTACCTTTATGAGCAAAAATTAAGGCGTATTTTAAGTTGTTTCTACTGTAAGTGATCGTGCTGGCGCGCCTCCATGTCATATAAAAGCATGCTTTAGCTCCTCTCCGCACAAACTGTCTAACAGCGCACGTATATGGGTTAAACATTTAAACTAACATTGTGATATGCTTGAACTGTTTTATATCTATAGATTTTATTTTAAGCAAGTCGTGTTGATTTGAGAAGGCTAATTTGATCAAACGTAGGCTGTGATCAACTGCTTGGGCGTTAATTAAAAAAACAAATTAGGCCTACATTTAACGAACAAAAAAAATGCTCCAAACGATTTTCTAAATTAACTATATAAAAAACGAGACGAAATATAATAGGCTAAATAATAATAAATAACTTTTCCATTACATGCAAAACTTAACTATTTTAATAGCTGAAATAGCAGTAGGCCAAGTTGTACCATTTTGTGGAGTATAAAATGGGTGACATCCCCCCGCCCCCTGCAGGTGCCCCTGCCCTTCTAGACACGAGTGTTGTGTTTGTATGTGCTTCATAACCATGCAGCTCAGGGGGCCCGTCATTACCAAGTTAAGCCACTGGTTAATAATAATAATGTTTAAATGTATGTTGGCTTTCCCAAGTAAATTGTCAATATTCTTAAAAGTAATGCAAATAATGCAACTGTAGGTTTTTGGAGTAACCTATAGACAGAGACTCCCGGCCTGACTGAAATTTTGTCCCAGCATTAAATAATTTGTGAACATTACTATATTAGTAAATACTTGTGGCTTGGAACGGCTGGAAAATTAAGAGTGTACTGCAGTTCTGCGCTGGAGAAACTTCGATGACTAATCAGTGTACGAAATATCCCGATTTGTGGGCGGTGGGCCCATGCTCCTCTAATTAATTATACACACACCTAGTGCCTTTTAATATAAATAAAGGACAAGAGTGGGAAATGTTACGGACACATACTATTCAGCCCAATATTGATTTTTATTTGCACTTCACTTTTATCCAAATGAACAACTTTTTGCACAGCATTTATCAATGGGACATGCGATTATTATACAATGCTATATAACCAAGAAATAATGTGTTAGCATACTATAGCCTATATAGGCTAGCTCACATTATTATATTTCTGCTTCAAATGTTATGCGTAGGTAACCAAGTGGTGGTTTCAGACAATTTGTTATTGAAGTACGTCCGATATTCTGCGCCACATTCATACGGACTTATGCCGAGTTCACACTGCACGATTTTCAAACTCGTCGGATCGCTGTTGTTTTCACACTGCGTGACTATCTGGGGTAGCATTCAGTCGCTGCCGTGTTCACATTGCACGATGGATCGGCGACAGGGGCTTTCACATTGCACGATTTCACAATAGGAAGAATCGCCGACAACTCTGTCTGATCCGCAAACTACGTTTCGCAACAAAACACACGCGAGAAGTGATAAGGAAATAACGCGAGAACCTGCGTGCGTCAGACCGTTGTTCTCGAGCAAGACTGGAAGTATTAAAAAAATATAGCCTGCAAATTGTCTGTGTGCTGATTTCCAGCTACAAAAACAAAAACAGATTATGCAGGAGGGAGATGCAGGGAACAGGGATTGTGTTCTGCAAAGAGTGGTAAATAATTTTGCAGTAACTGTTATGCTGATGTTGCGGCTGGTCAAGCGTTTGTGCTTGTTTCTGTATGATATAATTGTACATTAAAATACTGATATGGTCTATTACTATATATTACACAGCTGGACAAGAATTAACTAATAATCACACAGAACAAGGACAGGAACAAGACCAAATAAGGAAACAAGAGGCGGGAACACATGACACACACGACAGAGGACTGACAGGTGCAGATAATTGCCACTATTTGCAATAAGTAGTATAAAAATAAGGAAATCCTGCTATTTTAACATAGTATGAATAGAATCTATAGCTATTTGCACTTAGTGTAAATAGCATCTAATGTCCTTAAATACAAAGCTACAAAATCTTTAACTATATTTGCGCTCCATTAGGCAATGTTATTCACGTTGTTCATTTAATCTGAAGCCTGTTATTTTTTTACTAGGCCTATTTTGTTTATTGTGTTTGGTTGAATTTGTTTAAAAAGCCTCACTTTTTTTTTTTTTAATGAAATATTTCCAAGTGCTGATAATGATGTGTGTTTTTTTTATTTTTTTTTATATCATATACAGCGCATTATATCCACCTTTTCATCTCTCCATTGATTTCATAGCGGAAATGCTGCATTATTCAGTATAATTAAAATGTGTGGGTCAGCTTGATGTCTTGGTTTTGATGTGGTAATGTGATTCGGTTCAGATACACTTGTGAGCGGGACTTGCGCAGTTGAGGCTGTAGGCTGGGGAAGCTTCAGACCATATTGAGCCCTGAAGACTCCACGCGCCTCAATTCATCAGTCGTGAGAGAGTGTGATTACCCTCAACGCGCGTCCGGCAGCAGGTGTATTTACGGATGCGACGCGCAGTAAAGTGAAGCATGAGCCCGCGCTGACAGCCCCCGTCCATCTCTGCTGGCGGTAACTTGTGAGCCAGAAGAATGGCAGGTGCCAAAAGAACCGAGTCGCCGTCCGAAATCGACCCGGACGTGAAGACCGAAGCCAGGAAATCCTTCGAGCACATTTGGCTCAATTCGTCGGTGCCAGTTCGGACGATGGGTTCTTTTGAGAGCGATGCTGGCCAAAGGTACCGCAGTCCCGTTTCAAGCAGCATGTGTGTGTGAACAGAACACTGTTTGATAACAAAACTGCAGCATCCTCCAGCACGCACCACGTTCACTGGGAATAACTCAAAACTGATGCGCTAATGGCGATTTACGATGGATGAAACGATCAAGAAATCATATATTTCGTTTTTAGTGGAGCTTGCATGTAAATGGTTGGCGATTGTGTTTAAGAAGTCTTCAGTGAATCACATCAGTGCATCTTCTCTTGTCGTTTTGAACACTGGCGTTGCACACCAATACGATCGAATACAGGAATGTCAGGTCTACCTGATAATGCTGTGGCAATATTAATCTGTCACAAAGATTACATAAAGCCACCTAAAACGTTTATAAATTAATATGTCTGACAGGAGGGTGCTGCATCTCTTTTTCTTTCTGTGTAAGTCTTTATATTTACTCATCCAGTCATCTAATAGCTCTTTATAACATTAAGAAATTAAACTTAGATAGTTGTAGATTTTGATTTTATACTGTAGTCTAATGCAAACTGCCAATATTCCTCTTTTTTTGAGCGATTCAGAAGCTAGAAACCTCTACTAATTTGGTGTCAAATACTCATTTGACAGTCAAATATGATGCTTTGTGCAAATCACCTTGTTCCCTTATAAACAAATGACTTTTAAAGTGCTGGTGAACTAGCAAAAGGATGTATTTTCATTGTCACATTTGCTCTGTGTGGCCTTTATATCATTCATATATGTTTAATGTGTATTTATTTGATCAGTACACCTCAGTCGTTGATTTTGAATGCATGTTTTATTTCCCATCTTGTTGAATGTTATTGGATCCAACTGACAGATGAGTTTACCTATATTAATGAAAAAAAAAAAAAATAGAACCTTATGGTCATACAATTTGGACATGATTGTTGACCGAAGCTGAACAGGCATGTAAAGCATACTATCACTTATTAAAGTGGTATAAACCAATATCTCAGTCTATATGCAAATCAAATGAAATATGATTATTTCATGATGGTTTGGTTAGGCAAAATAATCAATCACCATGCTTTTCTTTATTCTTAGTCCACACCCTGCTCTCATCTCACTCTAAAGCGTTTCTTTCAATGAGAGCTGAAGCTCTATAGACCTAATGCAGCTTCCTGCAGAGTTGGTTTCATATCTGTTCAGTGATGTCCTCTAATGTAATCCACTCCAACTGCCCATTCAGCCTATTGCCCTATTGTGTACTGCAATAATGGTGCACAAAGGCACTTGTGTTTGCAGGTGAGCTGAAAATGAGAGATGAGCAAAGGGAGAGCTGTAGAGTTGTGTAAAAATATCAAAATAATTTTTAGTAGCATAGAGCAAGAAATGGATTATGGTTATGCTTTTTGTTGCTTCGTGGAGTTTCCCAAGACTGATTTTTCTATGTCATTAACATTTATATGTATTTTATATATAGTCTAATTGCTCTAAGTATAAAATATTTAAATATATGCATGTATCTTGGAGTGCACATTTCATGTAATTCCCATTGGCAAAATTGTTTGGCAAAGATAAAATTCATAAGAGTTTTTACGGCATTTTACCTGCTGCAGTAACCCTCTCTTCTAGACCCTAGTTCATGTAGTACCTTTGTAAAACTCTTTAAACAATGGAGATGGAGGCTTTTAATTTCAGAGTTGTGCTGTGATGTCTAAACCCATCAACCTGTGAACCCCTGAAGGTAAAAGGTTTTGGTGGCCAGCAGTGTTTAATTAACATTTATTGGCTATATAAATAAAATATGATGTTAATGTAACATCTTTTGTGTCCTCCAGCTTTAAAGAAGGAAATATGTCAACTCTGTCTCTCTATTGATCCACCCAGTGGATGCCTTAACAACATCTATAGGCATGTCTATCTTGGCATTAGTTGCCAAGAGCAGACTATAAATAGGGCACAAGCTTACACAAGGATGAATAGGAATCTTTATTAGCTGTCTTTCATACCACCATCATGTCCATTAATTGCAGTAAGGAAAAAAGCAAAAAAAAAAAAAAAACTATGGTTAAAAAAAGTGACAAATTAAAATAGAAAACATGCAGTGTGTTGTCATTCAAATTTTAAACATCAGGGTGCACTGTAAAAAAAAATTCGTAGTTTTTACAAAATAATTCTGGTAGCTGTGGTTGCCAGAATAATTTTGTAAAAAATACAGAAAAACTGTAAACACATTTACAGAACAAAACTGTATAAAACTGTAATTTACAAACAGGGAAATTTGAATGTAAACCATTACATTCAACAACACACACTGCTATTAAAATCTATTTTGTACCTTTAACATACTGACAACCACCATAATAATGCAGGTGGTAAAAGAGAAAGCCACATGAAGAATCAAAGCTCATCACAGGTAGCTTCACCACAAGCAGAAGTATATACTAATATATAGAAGGTGCACAGAGTCATTCATGCAAATACAAAACACCATTGTGGTACCACACATGATATTTAAATAATGCAATAAACTTTCATTAAACAACAGAAGATGTAACATAAAGCCCAAATGTACATAACTGATAACAAAAACTATTAAAAGACATGATTATTTAAATAAAATACTTTCAAATGTGGAGTGTCACGCAGGGAATTCTGGGAATATCAGTTTACAGTTTTTGACTGTAAATTATACATTCATTTGTTAATTTTACTTCTAAAAACTGTACAATTAACAGCATTTTACTGTAAAATTACATGAAATGTCTGGTTAGATCTTTTACTGTTTTTCCCTGTATATAGTACAGGAACTCACTGTTAACATATTAACATTTTTTTTCAGTAGAGTTTTTACAAAATTTTACAGTTAAAATGACACTTATTTTTTACAGTGTGAAATTGAAATTGCTTTCCACTATTTATTAGTACCAACTACAAGCTGTAAAAACCCAACTTCATTGGCACTTTATTGATGTGATGTTATATTTTGACAAACTTTCAAACACTTATTGGCCTGGTTTCACAGACAGGGCTTAGATTAAGGCAGAATTAGGCCATAGATCAATTAGGACATTTAAGTAACTTTTATAAACGTGCCTTAGATAAAAACACTACTGATGTGTATCTTGAGACAAAACAGTGGAACTGACATATTTTAATATTAGTCAGTACAAGTTTCTTTCAGTTAAAACAGCCCAGACAAATATTAAACCTTTTAGATTTTTAGAACCTTTTGGATTTAGGACCTTCTTTTTTTATCTACATGTGCTGTCATTGCCTTTGGCTTGAAAATCTTAAAAAAAAAAGTTAAAATAATAAAACATAAAATATAACATAAAGGTATAGAAACTGAATAGACCTACCTGAGACCAGGTTGGAATAGACATTCGAGGTCAACCTTTCGGCCCAGTGTAACAACATCATAAAGAGCTAATTTAGCCTTTGAATTGCCACCCTGTTGTTTTCCACCCTGTTACAATGTTCTTAAAATGGTAGAAAGGACCGTTTTTAGAGATTTTGTCCATTTTTTGTCCAGCAGAGAAGATATTCAGCTAACAAAAAATAAATACAGTTTTGCAGTAATGTGTATTTGCATTCAATTTTGCATAATTTCAGTTTTAAAGAAATGTTGGTGTGACTTCCACTCTGGAAGGTTAGCGTATTCTGCTGTAGTACATTGTTTGTGAAAATGCCATATAATTCAGTATGTAAAAATCAGTTTTGATGCATTTTTTAACATACAGCAATGATGACATATAGTCATGACTCTTATAAATTTCCCTAAAGGACCAAGGACAATAACAGTAATTATAAAGTTTTAATAATCGCCCTATAGTTCTGAATAATATTGGAATCACTTTCAGAACTTTTGTTATATCTGATGTACAAATTTAAAACATCTGACAACCAATTAGAACCCACTTTAAAGAGCTCAGTCATTTAAAGTGGCAGACAACAGCATTGCAGGCTAGGGAGTAGTTGTAATAAACAGAACATTATTATCCAAGAATGAAAAGAAAAGAAGGTCAGGGAAAATATGCAGATGGAAAAATCTCCATACAAGTTCTTTGTGAATTTTCCTTTTTTCTTGTTACTTTGCACTTTTTGTTAGAAAATGTTTATTTACTATGTATTCAAATTTTTTAAGGTATCTAATATTGTGATACTTAATTTCCATGATCTAAATATTCTTAGGAATTAAAAATTTGTTGTCATTTTAAAGTGTATAGGCCTTCTTGCATTATTATGCTGTTAAATTGATTATATATTCAGTGGCATAAAATGGTCTTAAAATGACAATAATATTGATTATCACAATTATTTCTGGGGCAATATATCACACAACAAAACGTTGTTATTGTGACAGGTCTACAACACAAAACTGCTGACAAATTGGCAAATACATTTCAAATGTCTCGCTTATTCAGACAGTTGTTGTTTCTCATGTGGATGTAAGGAATTTTCAGCATTTGCAGGTTAGTCTGTGATTTTAATGCTGTCTGAATCCAGAATGTTGGTGTTTTTCTCTCACCACCGGTGTAAAAAATCACTGACCAAATTACCTACTTTTTTGACAAACAGCAAAGTTGTGTCATATTTTAATTGCTGTCTGAATCCACATCTCTGATTTTACAAGAAGAAATTATTATTCCAAGCATTTACAGCAGACAGTCATGCGACTGGCCAGTGTGTTCCGGGGGTCGTAAGGTCACAGAACTTGCTCCTCCACTGTGAATATATCGCCATCCAATTGCATGATTTTTATCACTGAGGTGCCATGTAAATTAATTTTTACAGACGTCCACATGAGAAACAATTACCGTCCGAATAGGGCTATAGGTGGTTTATACTCACCACTTTGTCCGTATTATTTTTATACTGTGGGTTGAAAAGTTTCCATTAGTGCCAATGGAGTTAATGGTATCACCCACACTTCAGTTGACCATAATCTGACAAACTGAATACCAGAGTTGTGCCTGAATTAGTTGATGGTCTTTCAAAAGTGTTTTAAAAACTGCACCTTTGATGGTGACTAATGCAAAATGTACCATGACACAAATAACCACTTCTGCGATTCTAAACAACCCAAATATAAAAAAAAAACAAATATGAATGATCTAAACTGAATTGATTTCAGAGCTACTCTTAGACCACTTTGTGACATGTTTTGATTATTCCCGAAGGGCATTTCTTTGCCCTTTCAGCTCTTTTCATTTCTTTTTTGAGCACTTAGTGAAGACAGCAATGAGTAAGGGAGAAGGAAATTGTTTGCATGGTCAGCTGTCCTTAAAATGTTTGGGTATTTGCCCATTGTGCTTTTTGATGTGTAAGATGACATATTTTCGTAAATTCCTGGCAAGCTGTCAAACAAGAGACCTATGCGGGCAAAAGTCATTGCATTTGTACAAAAGAAATATCAGAGCAGCCTGCTTCATTTTATTTTGACAATTTGACATATACCATATCACATTTTTTCTTACTGGATTGCTACACTGAGTCAACTATTTTTATTTTTTTTTAAATGGGTGTTACATAAGTGTGGTACACAGTGTATTGTTAGGGGATTGACACCGGTTACATACAATGAAAATGTAAATTAATCATCTGCGATTGTGCCTTAATATGTCAACAACTCTCTTTCTGAGCTTTGCATAGATCAGCTTTGTAAAAGAGCTAGAGCTTCAGAGCAGCTTGCAGCAAGAGTGAAATGTTCCAGAGGGTGCTGTGAAATGCTGTGGTGCAGTGCAGGGTTTGTATTCGTACTGTATGTAGGTGTAGCTTTAGACAAGCGGAAAATCATCCAGTCTGACATCAGGGACTCAACAGTCTGAAATCAGAACTGAGCACCATCCTCCTTCCTTATACACTCTATTTCATCAGCCTAGAAATTTTGTGAGTAGATATACTCAGTGGTTCTGCTTTAGATATTTTCAGTATTTCTGTAATTATGACAAAGCTGCACGTTTTCAAAGTATTTTTATTAATAGAAACTGGATATATCCATATATTTAATGATTTATTATGATTAATTTTGTAATTCTAGAAGTTTCATGAACTTTGTTCTTCAGTAAAAATGATACTTATAGAGGGGGGAAAACAAATACAACCCGAATTCTGGAAATGTTGGGACGTTTTTTAAATTTGAATAAAATGAAAATTAAAAGACTTTCAAATAACATGAGCCAATATTTTCACAATAGAACATAGATAACATAAATGTTTAAATTGAAAAATTGTACAATTTTATGCACAAAATGAGCTCATTTCAAATTTGATGCCTGCTACAGGTCTCAAAATAGTTGGGACGGGGGCATGTTTACCATGGTGTAGCATCTCCTCTCCTTTTCAAAACAGTTTGAAGATGTCTGGGCATCAAGGTTATGAGTTTCTGGAGTTTTGGTGTTGGAATTTGGTCCCATTCTTGCCTGATATAGGTTTCCAGCTGCTAAAAAATTTGTGGTCGTCTTTGACATATTTTTCGTTTAATGATGCACCAAATGTTCTTTATAGGTGAAAGATCTGGACTGCAGGCAGGCCAATTCAGCACCCGGACTCTTCTACTACAAAGCCATGCTATTGTAATAGCTGCAGTATGTGGTTTTGCATGGTCCTGCTGAAATAGACGTCGTCTGGAGGGGAGCATATGTTGCTTTACAACTTTTATATACCATTCAGCATTCATAGTGCCTTCCAAAATATGCAAGCTGCCCATACAGTATGCACTTCTGCACCCCCATACCATCAGAGATGCTGGCTTTTGAACTGAATGCTGATGACACGCTAGAAGGTCTCCCTCCTCTTTTGCCCGGAGGACACGGCATCCGTGATTTCCAACAAAAATGTCAAATTTGGACTCGTCTGACCATAGAACACGTTTCCACTTTGAAACAGTCCATTTCAAATGAGCCTTGGCCCACAGGACACAATGGACCACTTCTGGACCATGTTCACATATGGCTTCCTTTTTGCATGATAGAGCTTTAGTTGGCATCTGCAGATGGCATGGCGGATTGTGTTTACCGACAGTGGTTTCTGAAAGTATTCCTGGGCCCATTTAGTAATGTCAATGACAGAATCATGCTGATGTGTGATGCAGTGTTGTCTGAGGGCTTGAAGACCACGGGCATCCAACAAAGGTCTTCAGCCTCGTCCCTTACGCACAGAGATTTCTCCAGTTTCCCTGAATCTTTTGATGATGTTATGCACTGTAGATTAGGGGTGTGCCATATCATACCGTAACCGAAGAGGTGGTCTCGGTCCGCTTCCAAACGAACTCTGGTACAGTTCGTTTAAGGTGTGAATATGAACAGGCCTCGATCTGATCCAACTGCAGAAAGCACGCTCAGAAAACACACAGCTTGCGCATATAGTGCTGTTGTTTGCATTTCAATTGCTAAAATCACTTGTTTTCAAACCACAATGCTTAAAAACACGTGCAAATTATGAGTTTTCATGACCATAGCGCCCACAGCAACGTGACATGAGCGCAAAGCCCCAGCAAAAGTTACAATGAATGTGTCTGGGGGAAATAGTAAGGAGATATTTTAATTATTTAGGGGTGTCCTCAACTAAGGATTTTCATAGTCAAATCGGAATTTTCGAATCATGCTGATAGTCGAATCATATGTTTGGGGGCGGGGCCAAAATACATTACCAAGAGTCAAGTGACATTCGACAGTCATAATTACTGACGTTAACACACAGGGAAAATGTGTAACGGACGCCTCGCAGATACAAACCAGGTAAATAATGTTTTAATTAAAAGATAGGTAACATTAAACGTCCGCGAAACCCTAAGAATTCACAACATTTTTTTACAATAGTGCTGTCATTATAACGTTATGTATATGACAGTAGTTATTAATGTTCTGCATTTCTGTTTTGAGCTGCGCGCGCTGAAGATAACCAGTAGAATGAAGCATTTGATAGCAGGTTTTTAATCAATGGGATTTAATTCATTTATCTCATATAGAATATGCTTCATTATTTATACAACATAACTGTCACGGGTATGTGGTTTTAGTAAAAAGAAAATAAAGGACTTGGAGAACGAAATACTCAAACACACTTTCCATTTAATAACATTAAGACGAGACAAATACGGGGGGGAAACTGAGGACTTATAAATGGAAGAGAACAAAAGAGCAAACAACATAATTCAAATCAGGTGGGGACAATGAAAGATAATGATGAAGTTAAAAATCCTGACTTGCTATCTCCTCATTGGACGCACCTTAGAAAGAAATGCATCTTTACGGATTATAATGAAAGAGTTTTTGTTTTGGATATGAATTATTTCGTTTTGTAGTAATTCAAAGCTTTCCATAGATATATTCATCATATCTGTAAGGAAAATATTCACTGAGTTACGGTTCATTTTTGACGGGAAACGCATCCTATTAGTTTTCTTTATTTTAGAAAAGCACATTTTCTTGATACTGTGAGTGCATACAAATAAAAATATGCCCTTTACAGTTCCGAACGATGTATTATTACACTGTAAAAAAAAATTCTGTACAATTTACAGTAAAAAAACTGGCAGCTGTATACGGTAGCGATATTTTAGGTTTTACGGTTCTAACTTAAATTTACAGTTAAATACCGTAATTTCATTAACTGATATAATGTTAATATACCAACCTATTGAAGTACTGAAATCTGTTTTGTACCTTTGAAATACACTGATAACCACCAAATGCAGAAGGTGATGAGAGAATCACATGATGAACCAAAGCCCATCGCAAGCAGCTTTTAAATAACATATATAGAAGGTGCACAGTGTCATTCACACAAACACTAAACACCATCATGGTGAGACTCATTAAACTGAAATATGCAATAAACATTAATTTAACAACATTAGATGTAACATACAACCCTAATAAACATAACTGATAAGAAAAAACTAAGAAGAAATGTAAGTTTTTTCCCCTGTAAATTTTACATTCTTTTTCACTTCCAAAAGCGATATTTCACCATAAAATTGTCTGAAATGTCTATTACAGTTTTTCACCGTATATATTAGGGGAACTTACTGTTAACCATTTAACAGGTTTTTACCATAGCTTTTTCCCAGTTTTTTACCGTTAAAATCACGGTAATTTTTTACAGTGTACCTTTATGAGCAACAATTACGGCATATTTAATTTGTTTCCACTGATGTCCTGAAGCCCGCTTCAGCTTCCACTCTCCGCACAAATGATTGGATATGCGCCTAATAGCACACATTTATCTAGGTTAAATATTTAAACTAACATTTTGACATGCTTTAAGTATTTCATATATATAGATTTTATTTTTGGCAAGTCATAATTACAACATTGTATGACATTGTCTCATATGGTGCTCGTAAGTTTCTTCATATTGCGTTTTTATCTCATGACAGCAAATCAGTAAAAGAATAAAAATTGCACTACGAAAGATCTTCATGATTAGCCTGTTTTTGCACTTTCTGTTTTTCGCTGCTTGAGAATTCCTGTCCAATGAATGGATGACCTTAGCACACGTGTGGTTTTGTTTACAATTTCTGGTTTACTTGCAAAAAGGGCAGTGTGAAAGCGAACTGCACCAAACAAAAAAAATCAACATTGTATTTGTTCCAGACCAAAGCAAGTTAACTAGCGGACTTTCCTGGTGTGAATACACCCTATTTCTGAACTTTATATTTATGGATTACTTGGGTTGTTACAAACATCTGGTGAAAATTTCATGTCAACAGCACCTTTAGAAATATATTAACTGAGAAAAATGGTGACGTGTTCAATACTTATTTTACCCGCTATATACATATATATCTATATATAAGAATCAGAAAGAGCTTTATTGCCAAGTATGCTTGCGCAAACAAGGAATTTGTTTTAGTGACATAAGCTTGCAGTACACACATTTTTTTTGTTTTGTTTTTTTACATAAAGTGGGGTTCTACCACATGCACATTTACTTATTGACCTGTTGACAGCATCTAAAATGTAGATTATTTACTCTAAATCACAAGTCAAATTTACTAAAAGAAACAAGTTCATTTTACTCAAGTACTACTGAAAGTTTATTGTATTTAATAGAAAAACGTTATGTGAACTCTAACTGATTATATTGAGCATAAGTTAAATTAGTTAGAGCAGATTTCATCTTCCCAGCATGCTTTGCTTTGGACTGTTAAAGAAGAGTAAATGGTGAAATTAAGTGTTATTTTGTGTGGTAGAACAGACATTTAACTTTCTGTCATATTTTTAATTAAAATATATATATATTTAGAAGTGGGCGTGGGATTAGCAGCTCAAAAATATTGATTTATTTGGTGTATTGAAACTAAAATGATTATTATACATTTTTCTACCCTTTCTGTTTCATATTTTCTTTTTATACTCTATAAAAATGGCTATGTTAAGGTTTGAGGGTAGGGTTAAAGGGATAGTTCTCCCAAAAATGAGACCCGCGCAAAGAAAACAAAAATAACGACTTTATTCAACAATATTTTTTCTTTTCCGTGTCAGTCTCTGCCGCCATTAAAGAGAGAACCATGATGCATGAGTGGGGTTCTAATGCAGGTGCTAGCAAATTGCTGAATAAAGTAATTATTTTTGTTTTCTTTGTGCACAGAAAGTATTCTCATAGCTTCTTAAAATTAAGGTTGAACCATTGATGTCACATGGACTATTTTAGTGATGTCTTTACCTTTCTGGGCCTTGAACATTGCAATTCCGTTGCTGTCTGTGCAAGATCAGAAAGCTTTCGGAATTCATCAAAGATATATTCATTTGTGTTCCAAAGATGAACAAAGGTCTTATTGGTTTTAAATGACATGAGGGTGAGTTATTAATGACAGAATATTCATTTATGGATGAACTAACCCTTGCAGGGGTGCAAAACTCTTGGAGGGCCACAGCCCTGGAGAGTTTAGCTTCAATCCTATATGTTCCAGTTAAACAAGTCCTTCAAGCTTATTTACAAACTACAGGGTTTGAACTAAAGTCTGCAGGGCAGTGGCCCTCCAAGAACTGAGTTTTGCACCCCTGGGCTGAGGGATAAAAAAAATCTATAAAAAATGTAAAAACATAACTATACAAATATATTTGTAAATATATTTTACATTTATATTGCTGTAAATATGTAAATGTTTCCATTTTAGATGTTGTCAATACATCCATAATGGATGTTTTGGTACCTATCCAAACATACAGAAAAGTATATTTTGTGTGTGTGTGTGTGTGTGATTAGTAATCAGTTCAACAGGAAAGTCGAGTTCCATCAATAACATTAAGCACATCTATACTGTAAACGGTTCAGCTTGATCTTAAAATACTATTCTGTAGTTCAAAAGAGCTTGCCAGATTTTGGAAAGCATGAGAGAAATCATCCAGTATCTAATTTTACCTTTATCAAAGCATACATTTTGTGACACTTTGGAACAAAGTGTTAGATGTACTATTTGGATAATGGTTGTGTGAAACTTTATAAAGCTGCCCAAGATGATATTGTGGTAACTTTGAACACAAGTGTTTTTAGTGCTAAAAAAAGCTTGAAAATCTGCCACCTGGCCAGACTCACAGCAATCAATATAATGGGAGTGTGTTTGTTTGGATGGGGGTGGGGTTCATCCTCTCAGTTTTTGGAAGACTGTTAAAATCATTTCTACGCTTCAGTATTGTACTACTGTATGTGTCTTTCTGTGTCACTTATTTTGTTCGGTCATTTGGTTTCTATCTGATTTTGTGGGGATGTAAGTGGGAGCAGTTCCCTGTAGAATAAAAAGTGGTGGTTTGAAGACTAAAATTCTGACAGTTTCTTGGATGGAGCAACAGTAAAAGGTTTTTCAGCCAATTATTTGGTCTCAGGGATCCATGCAGCAGAGTCTGCTGCTTTAACTGTCTTTGCTAATTTGCTGCTTTGATGAATGTGAACTTAAAACAGATGTTTGACTCCATTTTCAACTCATTAAAGGGATAGTTTGGAGTAAAATTGTCTTGTCATTCACTTACCCTGATGGTGTTCTATTCCTCTATGACTTTATTTAGGAACACAAAAAGGTCACTGATTGCATTTTTCAATGTAATAAAAGTGAATAAGGACTGGAACGGTCAAAATGACAGAAACCATCATAAAATGCTTGGATTGCAGCACAAGTCATGTCATGTGAACCACTTATGATACTTTAGCTGGAACAGGTACATTTAATTAAAATCATTAAACTACATGGTTTGTGTGTTGGAGTAGGCTTGGAACTAAACTGTGCAGGGCTGTGGTCCTCCAGGAACTGTGTTTTGCACCCCTAGGTGAATGGACCAAAAATATGACAAAAAAAATTGAAAACATAGGCCTAACTATACAAAATATGTTTGTAATTATGAAAATTTTTGCTGTAAATATGTAATGTTTATTCATTTATTTATTTACTTTTTCAATTTTAGATGTTTTTTCTTCTTTTTTAAAGCTTTAAAGCTTCCTCTTCAGACCCTATTGACTGTAATTGCCAGCGCATTATTTAAAAAAAATATATATTTTTTTTTCTGTAACATACAAAAAAGGAAGTCATAAAGGTTAAGAGATTATTCCACTCATGATTTTAGAAACTGCATCTGTGATTGGATATCTTTCAAATAATTAAGCTTTGGTGAAAATGGACTGATCTGAAATAAAATTTAAGCTCCAGTCACCTGCACAGTACATTAGACAGCTCTCTGGAATACTCTATTCTAATAGGTCAATAATGAGCCTCAAATATTTTTTCATAAAAATAATAATTATAACAATATATTTTAATTTTGCCAATCTTAATAAATAGATGTTACTGCACTCCCAAAAAATGTTGGGTTAAAAACAACCCAACTTGGGTTATTTGGCAACCCAGCGCTGGGTAAATATTGGACAGAACACAATGCTGGGTTATTTTGACCCAGCTGGTTGGGTTAAACGTTTTTACGCACCATGCTGGGTTGTTTAATATATTGTTTAAAAATTATTATATTGCTGGCTTAAAATGGGCTGGAAATTAAAAGTCACATGCAGAATTACTATAGGCAACAGCAATAATCAAAAGATGAACATTTATTATTAAGCAAGAACAACCATGGACAAAATACAAGACAAACTGAATTTATTTGGGTGAATACAGCATTCACCCAAATGGGCAACAAACCTTTATTTCCCCGAAAGAGTGCACAAAATCGGCGGCGGCGCTAAGAACCGCTCTCTCCTGTGGATAAAAAGCCTGTCCTCTCAGCAGCTGCATTGTTGAGAAGTTTCACCGGAGACTAGCTCAACCCGGCGGTTAGGTAGAAAAAAATAACCCAGCGTTAAAATGACCCAACAAGCTGAACCCAGCGAAATAACCCAGCACCTGGGTAAAAAATATTTAAAAATAACCCAATAAAATGACCCAATAGGCTGAACCCAGCATTTGGGTTAAAAAAAAAATAACCCAGCATTTTTAGAGTGTGGCCACTTACTGTAAGACCATTTTAAATACCAATGTTAAGGCCAGAGCTGGGTAGTAACTGATTACATGTAATCTGGATTACGTAATCAGATTCCAAAAATTAAGTACTTGTAATTAGAGTAAGTTACATTTTAAAATACTCGTAATCAGACTACAGTTACCTTTTTATGGACTACATGATTACATATTATTCACACAATAGCAATATTAATAATAATAATAATTCCTTACATTTATATAGCGCTTTTCTAAGCACTCAAAGCGCTTTACATTGTCAGGGGGTATCTCCTCATCCACCACCACAATAAGTTATTCATGATTCACTGATTCTCCCTAATTTCTCTTTTTCATCTTTTAAATTTTCCTTTCTAAAACAGACTACCGATTATATATTATATATGTATATATATATATATATAGTCCAGTTTTGTGGACATTCACACATAGACTAGTCATTAGTCAGGTGGCGACAACATTTGACCACTGGATTTACAAAAATCATTTCAGGTTTAAGAAGGGTTTCAATATTGCATCAACTACTGATGAACACATTAATTTTTATTTGAATTATTACTCTGTAGGTTTTTTTAACCATGTATTATTAATTATAACTAATTACAATGCACATATTCACGTTATTTCTTAGTTACATGTAATGTGGGCATTACAAAACTTTTTGTAATCTAAACCTTATTCAACAAATAGCCTATATTTGCTTTAAGTACCCCTGAGATTTTAAAATAAATATTTCAATAATTAAGTATCACATTTGTTGATGTTGATTAATGATCACATGGCATGCAGGTAAACAAAAATATTTCATATTTTTTAGTAAGTGTTTTATTTAAAACGAAGACTATAGAAATACAAAGACGGTTCACTCTTATACTTATGAATGGGAGAAACTGTAACGCGCAATATGGAGGAATAGTCCCACCTTCTAAATGAAAGAGCCAATTTTCCATAGAAACATGGGGCACATTCAAGCCCAAACCTGGTTTCCGGGATGGACGACATGTTTCCTGGAAATGGTGTGCAACGGGATTTGAGATGTTTTCTCATCAGCAGCAACATGTATATAAACCACGCCATATTAAAGAGACAGCTCGCACAATGGGTCCAAGTAAAGTCGTTTACAAATGTGTCCGCTGCAGCTCGGTATATGCAACAACTGAAGATATTAGAAGACATGTTTGTCGTAAGAGTTTTATAGTAACAATATAGCATATCAACATGATGATGTAGTTGTTTATATTTTTAGCTTCATTGCAAGGCAAGTTTATTTATATACCAAATTTCATACACAATGGTAATTAAGTGCTTTACATAAAAATGGACGGCAAGGGCAATGACTGTAACATCGAGCGTATTTTGCAGTATTAAACACGTATTTATACCGATTTCATCAGACTCCGAAAATTCTTCAAAAAGAACACAAAGAATGGCCTTCTCAGCTGCCATAGTTGCAACTCTTGCGTCATCAGAAGAGGGTGTTCAACGCATCAACGTTTCTGTTTAAAAATGTTTTGCAATGTTTTGACAGAGCAGCCGAAAACATGCACAGTAAGCACATTATGACTCCGAATGCGCATTGGCTGGTCTAGCCTGAAAAATAAGCTTTTTAAATGTTATTTGACCATAAGAAACAACTTTCATGGGGCAATTAATTTAATGTTTTTGTTGCTGATTTGACATATGTAATTTAATTGTGAGTTCAGCAAGCAGTTTTTGAGATTTCAGGATTCCCCCATTCATTAAGATCGGTCTTGTACGAGCTGCCTGGAGGCGTTGCAAATATGGCCGCCGAGTGAAGAGACCTTCCTCGAAAGGGAGTTTGTTTTAAAATGATTTATTTTCATTTAAATTTTTTATTATTTAATTAATTGTCAGCTTTTCATTAAACTCACAACACCCTGCAGTTCCTTTACGAACCCTAGTTTGGGAAACCTTGATGTAATATGTTTGATGCACTTCATGTTGTAAATTACAGTTTTCTTACTCTTTGCATTTTTTACATCATTATGGTACAAGATAATGCTATTTAAATCAATGTGATAAACGAGTTAAATCAAAAGTAATCTAAAAGTAATCTTATTATATTACTTAAAATGTGTAATGTAACGGATTACGTTACTGACTTCAGTTTTTGTCATGTAATCTGGAATCAGTAACGGATTACAATTTGTGAGTAATCTACCCAGCTCTGGTTAAGGCCCAAGAGCAATAATTATAAACATAACTAAAATGATAACTTAGGCCCAATCCCATTTATACCCTTAAGCCCTGTCTCGACTTTCTTTTGGTTGGAGGGGTAGAGGTAGGGGAAGGGCCAGACAGCCCTTCAAACGAAGATTTTCGGGACCACACTACAAACAAAGGGGTATGAATTATCTCAGCGTAAACCGGCTACAGCGGCAACAGGGCTGCCCGAGCAAACAAACAGACACATAAATGTAAGCATTAATATAGAACGGTAAGGCTCTAATGTACACTAGCACACCTGAGGTGTGCTTATTGTAGGAGCTAGACGACATATGATGACATGTGATGGTATAGTAGTGGTGTCCCAATTTTTAGGGGAATATTTTCACACCTACCCCTTGACAAGGGGAAGGGGTATAAAATAGGGTATAAAATAGAATTGGGTTTGGGCCTTAAAGTCCACACTAGTGGACACTAACTTTCCTGCTTATTATAAACGTGCTGCTTTAAATGCTTAAGCTCTATCACATCAAGTTTTGAAGTGTTAGGTATGAACTGGTGATATACACTCACAGGCTACTTTATTAGATACACCTTGCTAGTGCCAGGTTGGACCCCCTTTTACCTACAGAACTGCCTTAATTCTTTGTTTCATAGATTCGGTAAGATGCTGGGAACAATCCTAAAAGATTTTGGTGTGTATTGACATAGCATCACACAGTTGCTGCAGATTTTTTGGTAGCTCATCTATGATGTGAATCTCACATCCCAAAGGTGCTCTACTGGATTAAGATCAGGTGACCGGGCCGTTTGAGTATAGTGAACTCCTGTCATGTTCAAGAAACCACTTTGAGATTATTTGAGCTTTGTGATTTGTCACGTTATCCTGCTAGTAGCAGCCATCACAAGATGGGTTCACTGTGGTCATAAAAACATGAAGAAAATGTGGTCATAAAATTGATACAAGGCAACGTGGATCCATGCTTTCATGTTGGTTATGCCACCAAGTGTGGTCTTCTGCTGTTGTATCTGCTATGAGGTTTGATATGTTGTGTGTTCAGAGATGCTCTTCTGCATACCTTGGTCGTAACAGCTTGAAACAGTCTGGCCATTCTCCTCTGACATCTGACATCAACAAGGCATTTTTGCCCACATAACTGCCGCTCTCTGGATATTTTCTCTTTTTGGACCATTCTAACTCCCAGTAGATGAGCAGTTTCTGAAATACTCAGACCAGCCCGTCTCACACCAACTGTAACTGCCGAGAAGTCAGTTTGTATTTCTTGTTTATTTAATTATTTTAAGTGTTTTTGTTGGTTGTCATGTGGTTGTTGTAACGTAAATGATGTTATTGTGTTAAAGGGAAATATCTGTATAAATATTTGTATAAGTATAAGTTATTAGGTGAACTTAACTTTGTTTGGAATGCTTGTAAGACGATTTTTATTTATTTGTTTGTTTTATGTTATTTGTGTTCATTCTACATTTGTGCAGTTCTCACGGCATCTCAAGTCGGTTGGTTATGAACCAGTCAATAAATCGCCGTCAGCAAAAAGCAGTCAGCAAAGCTTCAAGTTAACATCAAGTTTATTACACTCTGGATTCTGCAAGATGAAGTACTGCTTACACCGGTAACTAAGAAGCAGAAGCGCAGCAGAGTCAAGGCACTGTCAAGTTAAGACTAAGGAGGAAGTTAAGCACACACAAGTTCAAGTTAAGGTGCTTAAAGTGGACTTATTCTTGATGATTCCTTAAGAGAGACTCTTTAAATGTTCAGTGTTATTCTAAAGAAGTGCAGGTGTTATGTGCTAAATTTAAGTCATTTGGAGCAAGTATTAAGCTTTAATAAGAAGATAATTGTTGATTGAACTGTTGAAAATATCCATGTTCAGTACAATTCATGTAGTATGTATACTTAAAAATATACAGTGCAACAAAGAGATATAGAAAATGGCAGAAGGTGGCCAGTCTGCTAGGAATAGCAAAGAAAATATAGCAGAAATTACGCAATCACAGCCGCAACTAAAAAATCAGGAATGTGTAGAGACGCATGAATCAATAGCAGCTGATGATACAACAGATCCAGAGCCACAAAGAAGTCAAAGAACCCGCAAATTTACTGAGAAGGGTAAAGAATTACACGATGAAAGGTTGGCTAAACTTAAAAATCACTTTCAAGGCTCTTATGAGAAATGGAAAGCTCCGTCTAGAGACACTAGACAAAAACTGATGGGGCATCTCTCCAACGACAAGCTGCAAGCTCTTGTAGGCACAATAAGTGCTGCTTCAAAGGATTTAAATGTTGTTTATGAAGAGGTGCGGCAAAATGTGAGTCCTGATAGTGATACTCGTCACAGAATAGACACTTGTAGTGCCGTCACTAAGAAGATAGTCGAGTCTGCATGGAGTCGTTTAGGTGAGGGAGTTGAGGGTTGAGATCCTTTCATTCAAGAGGGATGCTGTACTGATACAGGCTCAGTATTTTCGCCCATAGCCTCCAAATCAAGTCATGGACATTCCAGATCTTCTTCTCGGTCCTTAAACAACTCAAGTGTAAGCTCCAGAGGTTCAAGTTTGTCCTCTGTTAAGAAACAAGAAGCTGCTGCAGAAATTGCTGCAACTGAAGCAACTTTAGAAATATTATAACAACAAGAATGTGAAATGGAGGAACTCCAAAGACTTGAGGCCGAAGAGAAAAGGAGAGTAGCAGAACAAGAAGCAGAAGCTTATAAGCGTCGACTAGAAAGAGAAGAAGAAGAAGCTAGACTGCATGTAAAGTTTGATGCTGAAAATGCTGCCAGAAGGAAGGCATTGGAAGACAAGCGCAGAGAGTTAGACCGCTTGGAGACGCTTAAAAAGTTAAATGCTGCAAAGGCACGGATGCAAGTCTATGAGCAGATAGAAGACTCAAAGGATGAAACCAGACAGTTACTCCATGACTGTGTATCTGTGCAGAAGAAGCACATGTCTAAATCAAGCGGCTCCTTGTTACAGCACACACCTCCACACAAAGTTGTGATAAAATCACATCAAGAAGATAGCACTGCAGACCTTGTTAGGATGTTAGCAGAATCGATCAGTTCAAGTCGTCTTCCTATACCAGAACCTGCAACATTCTATGGAGATCCACTCAGATTTAGTGATTGGAAAATCTCTTTTCAAACTTTGATTGACAGAAAGAACATTCCAGTAAGTGAGAAGATTTATTACTTACGAAAGTATGTTGAAGGACCAGCTAAGAAAGCCATTGAAAGTTACTTCCTAATGGGCTCAGAGTCAGCTTATCATGCAGCATGGACTATTCTAGAAGAAAGGTATGGAAATCCGTTCGTCATTGCCAAAGCTTTTCGGGACAAGCTTAATTCATGGCCCAAGATAGGTCCTAAGGACAGCGTTGAGCTGAGGGAATTTACTGATTTCCTTAGAGGCTGTGAAGCAGCTATGGCTGAGATTAAAAGCCTTCAAGTCCTTAATGACTGTAACGAAAACCAGAAGATCCTTTCCAAACTTCCTGATTGGTTAGCCTCAAGGTGGAATCGTAAGGTAATAGAAATTGAAGAAGAGACTAAGACGTTTCCTACCTTCAATCAGTTTGTGGAATTTCAAGAGAAGCTAAGATCGCTTGCAACCCAGTGACATCCCTTCATGCTCTGAAGTGTACTGAGGTTGAAAAAGGAAAGGTAGTAAGAAATCAGGGCACTAGAGTGAAGGTGTTAGCTGTTCAGTCTAGTGAGGAAACATATGCAAAATGCGCTTTTTGTGATAAACCAGGACATGCTATTCACAAATGTCGGAAGTTTACAGAGAAAAATGTATCTGAACGGATTAAGTTTGTTCAAATGTGTAAGTTATGTTTTGGCTGTTTGAAGCCTGGCCATCGCTCAAAGAACTGTGAAGATAGAAGTGTATGTGAGACATGTCAGAAGAAGCACCCAACATGTCTACATGAAGACCACACAAAGGAAACAAAGAAGTTTCCAAAATCGGAACAAACAAAAGAGAAGTCACAGGAAAGAAATCAAGAGCTGACAAAGAATAAAGAGACCATAGGTGATGCTGAAAAAGTCCCAGTTGAAGAAATCGATAATCACCCTGCTTGGTATATTCCCCACCACGGGGTTTATCATCCTCAAAAGCCTGGGAAAATCCGAGTAGTCTTTGACTGATCAGCGAAGTTCCATGGTACATCCCTCAATGAGCATCTGTTAATTGGTCCAGAGTTAACCAACACCCTTGTAGGCGTTCTCTGTCGTTTTCGTATGGGTCCAGTAGCAATCATGTGCGATATTGAGCGCATGTTTCATCAATTTCATGTCAAGCCTGAAGACCAAGACTATTTAAGATTCCTTTGGTGGGAGAAAGGAGATCTAGAATCCCAGCCACAGGTCTGTGCCAACTACGGACTCAAACATCTCTCTGCCCAGGGCCGAGATAATTTCAGTGAAACCTCCATAAGATTCATAGAAACATAGAAAATGTCGATGATGGGTTGACAAGTGTCTCATCAGTGAGTGAAGCTATCCAGCTGATCCAGGAGGCAAGAGAACTCTGCAGCACAGGGAGACTTTGTTTACACAAATTCGTGTCGAACAGCCAAGAAGTGATAGCATCAATTCCCCAGGAAGAATGTGCTGAGAGTTCTGTGGTTCATGACTTAGCTTTGGGTGAGCCTCACATGGAAAGGGCACTCGATGTGAATTGGTGTGTCACATCTGACAGTTTCCAGTTCCGAGTATCTGTTAAGGAACAGCCACTTACTAGAAGAGGAGTCCTGTCCACGCTGGCTTCCGTGTATGACCCACTTGGCTTCGCAGCGCCTTTCATCCTTCTTGGTAAGCAAATATTGAAGATGATGTGTCAAGACAAAATTGGCTGGGATGAACCACTTAAAGATGATTTAAAGATGAAAGATGATCCACAGTGGGAACGTTGGATTTCAGGTCTACGAAGCTTAGCGGATGTCAAGATGTAGCGATGTTATCTGCCATCAACTATCAAGGATGTTCAGCGTTACGAGCTTCATCATTTTTCTGACGCTAGTGCTTCAGGTTATGGAGAATGCACGTATCTCAGAGCCATTGACACATCAGGAAAGGTTCACTGTTCCTTAGTTATGGGCAAAGCCAGAGCCGCTCCTACTAAGATTACCATCATACCGAGGCTGGAGTTGTCAGCAGCTGTACATTTACATTTACATTTATGCATTTAGCAGACGCTTTTATCCAAAGCGACTTACATTGCATTCAAGTTACAGTTTTTTTTACATTTTATCAGCTCTTGCTTTCCCTGGGAATCGAACCCTGTAGTGGCTGTACAAATAAGTGACTTGCTGAGAAAGCAATTAGAATTAGACAGCCTAGAGGAGTACTTCTGGACAGACTCAAAGGTTGTCCTTGGCTACATTAATAATGATGCCAAAAGATTTCACGTCTTTGTGGCCAATCGCATTCAGCGGATTAAACAAAGTACTGACGCTAATGGAGATATGTGACCTCTGAAGAGAACCCAGCTCCAGAGGCCTTACAGCAGAAGAGCTCATATCCTCCAATTGGTTTACAGGACCACAGTTCCTGTGGGAAAATGAACTACCCAGAGAAGGTAAGGTGGGAGATATCGAAGTCAATGATCCAGAGCTTCGAAAAGCACAAGTTCATAATACCCATACAAATGAAGAAAGATCATTACTTGATCGGCTCGAGAAGTTTTCTGATTGGACAAGAGCAGTGAAAGCTATTGCGAGACTTAAAAGACGTGCCAAGGAAGCCAAAGGTCTCAATCCAAGAGTCAATGAAGCCTCAAGCATTGAAGAGAGAAGGGAGGCAGAATTCACCATTATTAAAATGGTTCAACAATCAGCCTTTTGTGATGTGATACAGAGCCTCAAACATCAGAAGGAGATTAAATCCAACAGCAAATTGCATCAGTTAAATCCCTTCATAGATGAACATGGTATTCTCAGGGTGGGAGGTCGGCTAACACATGCTGCATTACACCCGCATGTGAGACATCCTGCAATTCTCCCAAAGGACAGTCAGTTATCGACCTTACTCATTAAATACTATCATGAACAAGTGCGTCACCAAGGGAGAGGGATGACTATGAACGAATTGCGTTCAAATGGTATCTGGATCTTGGGATGTAGCAAGGCAGTTTCCTCACACATCTACAAATGCACTAAGTGCAAGAAATTTAGAAGACCCACTGAAGAGCAGAGGATGGCAGATCTTCTGCAGGAAAGTATGGAGACAACTCCTCCTTTCACGTACTGCGGAATGGACTGCTTTGGTCCTTTCTACATCAGAGAAGGAAGGAAGGAGCTAAAGCGTTATGGGCTTCTATTTATGTGTATGTGCTCAAGAGCTGTGCATGTAGAAATGCTGGATGATTTATCTACTGACGCATTCATTAATGCATTACATACTTTCATCGCCATACGTGGATCTGTGCGTCAACTTAGATCTGACCAGGGCACTAATTTTGTTGGTGCAAGATGAGAATTTGCTGAAGCACTAAAGGAGATGAATCCAGAATGCCTAAAGGAGTTTGGCTGTGAGTTCATTATGAATACCCCATCAGCCAGTCACACAGGGGGCATTTGGGAGAGGCAAATTCGAACAATAAGAAGTGTCTTGACAACCATTCTGGATCAGTCAGCTCAAAGACTGGATAGTGCCTCTCTAAGAACATTTCTCTATGAGGTCATGGCTATCATAAATAGCCGACCATTAACAACAGAGCATCTAAATTATCTTGTTTATTTAATTATTTTAAGTGTTTTGTTTAGGACTTTTAATTTGAAGTTGCTTAGTAAGCGCCGGTTAGTAGAGACATTTATTATGAAAAGGCGCATAGTAAGAAGAAGAGAAAACGGCAATTTAAGATGGCAAGTCAAAGATAGTGAGCTAAAAAGTATGATGAATTAAAGTGTGTTTAACATTTATTCTACTCATCGTGAGTTAAAGGGAACATCGGAAGCAAGTTTAAAGCTCTTCCTTTTGTAACAAGCAGCCAATGAAGTAAGATTGTTTGGAACTTTGTTTGGAATGCTTGTAAGACGATTTTTATTTATTTGTTTGTTTTATGTTCTTTGTGTTCATTCTACATTTGTGCAGTTCTCACGGCATCTCAAGTCGGTTGGTTATGAACCAGTCAATAAATCGCCAGTCATCAAAGAATTCTTGTGCTCGTGAAGTTACTGGGGGAAGCTACACCAACAACTATGCCACATTCAAAGTCACTTAAATCACATTTCTTCCCCATTCTGATGTTTATTTTTAACTTTAGCAGATCGTCTTGACCATCTCTATGTGCCCAAATGAGTTGCTGCCATGTGATTATATATATTTGCATTAACAAGCAAAAGACTAAAAATTCTATGGTAAAAACCTGTTAATGGTTTAACACAAAGTTCCCATATACAGTAAAAAAACTGTAATAAATGCATTGGAACATTTTATGTAATTTTACAGTAAAATGCTGATAAATTTACAGTTTTTGGAATTGAAAAAGAACTTGTCCTCCTTGCAATTTACAGTGAAAAACCACAGAAGTACATTCCCAGAATCCTCTGTGTATATATGTGACCCTGGACCACAAAAGGGTCGATTTAAAAAAAATAAAAAATTAGATTTATACATCATCTGAAAGCTGAATAAATAAGCTTTCCATTGATATATGGTTTGTTAAGACAACATTTGGCTGAGATACGACTATTTGAAAATCTGGAATCTGGGTGCATGGGTGCAAAAAAATCAACCTGATCTCACAGAATTCCGTGTAATGTTCAATTAATTAATTGACTTAATTAACTCCGAATCTGTGGTGGCATCACGGAATCGCCGAAAATTCCGTGATGGGCTCACAGAAGGCATCAGCCGTGGTCCACGCACGGATTCACTGGATTCACCAGCACTGCATCGGACCACGTGAAAAGAGTGACTCCGATGCAGTTATACTTTCACTGGAGTACCTGACCCCACCCCTACCCTAAACCTACCCAGTTCTGAACAATAATGATGATGATAAATTTCCCAGTATCGCGTCGGCATATTGATGCTAAGGGTTTCCGTGCGTGGAGCACGGCTGATGCCTGTCACTGACTTGCATTGGTATCACTTCTGTGAGCCCATCACGGAATTTTTTCTGTGAGCCCATCACGGAATTTTCGGCGATTCCGTGATGCCACCACAGATTCGGAGGTTAATTAAGTCCGTGAACATTACACGGAATTCTGTGAGATCATGTTGAAAAAAATTGAGACTATCAATGAGAAATCAAACTATTGAGAAAATCGTCTTAAACGTTGTCCAAATGAAGTTCTTAGCAATGCATATTACTAATAAAAACTTCATGGAACGTGATTTTTTAATATCCTAATGTTTTCTGGAAAAAAAAAAAAAAAAAAAATGCTACCATATTTTTTTATGGTAAAGTTCCAGCAACCACAGCTGCCAGTTTTTACTGTAAATTTCATGGATGTTGTGTAGAGTAATATTGTGTTTTGGTATATCTTTTATGTACTTAACTTTTTGCACTTATACATTATAGGGCTAGAACATAACACTGATAATATCAGCAGAGCACTTACTGCACTTCTGACTAGCCTTTACCGGAATAGAGAAAATACATTTGTATAGACTGATTCAGTAAAATATACTGTGATGAGGAAGAGTACAATCAGTAATTGAATAACTGATCTCATGTCAGTGTCTTTAACCATGTAGTTAGATGATAAATACATTAAGTATAGGATAAAAGGTTCTTGAATTTGCGATTAATAAGTATACAGTTAATGCAGAAGATGTCGTCCCATGAGAAAACTTGCACAGCTGTCTTTTGGAATTTGGGGTTATGGGCTCCTGCTTTTGGACTCTTAATATAAATTTCTATCAGCAAAATCGATCAGCTACACCGTATTGTTTGTGTCAGTGAGATGGTGTAACAGCGTGATGAACCATTCACAGCCCTGTGGTTGTTGGGCTGAAATACTGCACTGCTCACCACACCACACAGAGGGAATATTTAATGCAGTACATTCACAGAGAATATTTAGCCCATAAATTCAGCGAGAATATGCAGTTCATATTCCTTTAGGAATGCACATTTCCTTTGCTTAGTATAAGATTTTGTTTTGCCATATTCTGTTGCTTTACAGTTACCTTTTTGACAGTTGTACACATTTATATTTGGTGCAATAAACTTGTACATCAGTACAAGTTGCTTATGATAACGCAGTAATCATCTAACCACCACGTAGTCCACATCATGATCATCCATTGTTGTGTCAACTAAATGGCCACACAGAGCAACCCTTGGGCTATGAAATCTCAATTCTCCTGTGGTTTGCAGCCAGACTGTGGATCCGGCTCAGTGCTCAAATGGCACTTCAAATGTCACACGCTAAACACATTGTAAAAATGCAGTGTGTCACAGCACAATGACAAAGCTGTGTCTCAAATATTCGGTTGCAGTGCTCTTCACAAGGACTGCGGTCAACCCAGATTTTTCCAGCATGTTTTTGCATGTTTGTAATTTGCATGTCTTTTATTGAAAACTTTTTCCCCTTCTGTGTTGCCCATGTCTGCTCTGTCCAGGTACACAGAGGAGTACAGTATGGATTCAACCAATGCACAGTAAGTCAGAGCCAAAGCATGGTGACGTCTATCCTTCGGTGGGGAGTGAAATCTGTCTTATTAGGTGTCGTCACCTCTGTTTAGACTGGAGAGTCGTGACTCATTTACATTTAGCAGACACTCTTTTTCTGAGTGATCTATTTAGCTACACAAATGAGACTGTTATAAAGGCTAAAAAAAAGCTTTCCTGTACACATAAAGAACATACAAATAATATATACTATATGCATCCTGTACAACAAATCCTAGTGAAAATAAACAAGATTAGTCCAAGACTGATGAAAGAGGTGATTTCTATTTTAACTCAATTAAGGCCTACTGTATCATATTTGATGCACAGGTTTCTCTACATTATCAACACTATCACTATAACTTTGCTGAAAAAAAAACAAAACTGTTGTATACAAACTTCTAGATGCTTTCTTTTATCCTTATTCATAGTTAGCAAGTAAAAGGCCTTAGGGCCACATGTACAAAACGGGGCAAATTAGCGTAAGATCGCAATCATCCCATTAAAGTGCCGATGGGAGTGGAAAGTCCTGCGGCTGATCTACTGACAATATGCAAATTAAAGAATACAGACGCAGCTGGCTCATTTCCATAATAACCATCGCAATCAAGAGCTGTGCAAAGTAGGATCGCAAAAAAACATTGACAATGATGATCAGCTGTGGGTAATCTACTGACAACACAGCATGTGTTAAGACAGGCTTTTTGGGTATTAAATAATGGTGCCAATCCCAGTAAATTTACTTTCTACCTCAGTAAATAACCTTGCATAATTCATTTAAATACTCTCCTCCTAAATCTTGCATCTGAAAGGGAATTTTCACAAATGGATATGCTTTAAAGGTGTCATGAACTGCCTTTGGTCCCCTTATAATGTTATCAGGATTTTTACATCAAAAAACATCATTTAGAAGTATTATGCTATTTTCTGTCCTGTTTTTAACCCTCCTCATCAGAATTGTAACAGAGCGAACAACGAGACGTGAGACGTGTGGATCCATTTGCAAGGCTTTATTTAGACAGAGACGTGGTCATAAACACAGGTAGGGTCGAACAGCGGCAAACAGGTATGGCATGGGCAAGACACAGAGTAATCCTAGGGCAAGCGTGGGTCTTTGATCGGCGAACGATATCCAGAGGGCTTGAGAAGAGGGGTAGTCCGATAACAAGAGCAATAATCCAAAAGAGGTATAAACAGAGTCCGAATGGCGAGACAAGGGTTAATCCAAGATACACGGGCAGGAATCAGGAAACAAGGAAATAAACTAAACGTAGACTTAGGAAACACGGAAGGGCTCCGCAATGTAGCTATCACAGGGAGAGCGATAAACGCTAGACAATACCGGAACTAAACAAACACAGAATGGCTTGGTAAGGCAGCTATCACTTGGAGAGTGCTAAATGCAGAACAATACTCGGCGATCTGTGAAAGGAAGTCCATGGTTTAAATAAGGCGTGTAATGGGAATCAGCTGTGTGATCAGTGCAAGCAGCTGTGTGTGTCATCAGTGCAATGGATGATGGGAATTGAAGTCCCGGGTGACCTGCAACAGTTAGTGTAGTGCAAGAGTCAATGTGGTGAGCGAGTGACCTCTGGTGGTGAGTGAACGGACTTTTTAAAGACGACGTTGCATCTGGCAAACTTGACGTTACGTCTTTGTAAAGACGAGTTGGGTCTTGCTACAGACAACGTGTCACCCGTGCGTTTCTGGGTGCGGCCGTTACCTGGCGCCGGGTGATGGTCACGATCGCTGCCTCACGTGCCTGGGCAGTAAGCACGCTGAGGTGGCGTTTGTGGATGACTCATCTTCTCATTGGGAAGGTGATCATCTCGGAGTTGAGGGCCAGGCTCCGTTACCTCGACAAAGGGGCGGAGCCCTGTTGCCTCTGCCTCGATCTAGCTCTCGTTCTGGCTGCAGACAGGCGAGGACTACTTCAGGCGGTTGCAAGGGTGGTCTGAGGATTACAGTGGTGGCAAACCCTCCAGGGAACCAACCCTTGAGGGACCATTGCTCCTCTTGCGCTCCGAAACCAGTGAGCTGCCAATGGAACATGCTGGCGGAGCGTACCAGCAGTATCCTTGGCGCTCCTTCCGACGACTGGATGTCGATCGCTACATCGGAGGGTGAGCCGGAGCTTCCTGGGGAAGAAGATTCGGTTGCGCTGCTGCTCCGGCAGTGGCAATGCCTGAATCAGACCCGGAAATGGCGGCTATGCTTTCCCGGGCTGCTGAGAGGGTAGGGCTCGAGTGGAGACCTCCACCGTGTCCCGAGCCCTCGAGGTTGGACGACTGGTTCTCGGGGTAGCTTGTGCTGGTTCTCAGCACCCTGCCCCGGTGCCTCTCTTCCCGGAGGTGCATTTGGAGCTTACCAGGTCGTGGATGGCAACTTTTACTGCCAGAAACCGACCTGTTAGATCCTCCTCCCTCACCACCCTCGATGGTGGTGCAGCTAGGGGGTATACGGGGGTCCCCCCGGTGGAGCGGTCGGTTGCGATGCAGTTGTGTCCTAATACCGCCTCCACCCAGCAGGGCAAACCGTGCCTCCTCTTCCGGGCCTGTAGGTATTCGTCTGGTCTGTCCGGCGATGCTTATGTGGCCTGTGGAGAAGCTGCCTCCACCTTACGCTACGGCATTACTGCAGGTTCTTCAGGCTACAAGCACTGGGGGACATGCACGAGGGTGGTCATGATCCGGAAGTTCTGAAAGAGCTTTGTACCACTACTGACCTCGCGCTACGAGCGATGAAGGTCACTGCACGGTCTCTGGGTCATGCAATGTCCACACTTGTGGTCCAGGAGCGCCATCTCTGGCTGTGTCTGGTTGACATAGGGACACCGACAAAGTTCGGTTCCTCAAGGTACCTGTGTCCCAGACTGGCCTCTTCGGCGACACAGTCGAGAACGTGGCCCAGCAGTTCTCAGCTGCACAAGAGCAGACTGAGGCGATCCAACATGTCCTGCCCCGGCAGGCAGCTGCTGCCTCACCCGTCCGCCGGCTGCAGTGCCCCAGCCTGCTCGTCGCCGAGGGCGGCCCCTGCGTCAGCCTCTGCTCCCACACCGCATCCGCAGCAGCCTCCAGATGCGGCGCCGTGGAGCTGGGCGTAGGCAGGCCGCCCTGGACCCCGTCAAACCTGGCGATGCTCTGAAGAGCAAAAGGCCCGGGACGGGCGACCCAGAGAGAGAGGGAACTGCTTCGGGAGATGGTGGAGGGCCGGGTGGAGAAATCTTTTTCAAAAAAAAAAAAAAAAAGACAAACCTCGACAAGAGGCGGTTGTCTCTGTCTCTGGGTCCCAAAAGGGCATGGAGAGTCATGGATGGACCAACACCGTACCACGCTCAGCCCCCTCTCTCGCCAGTGAGCAGCTGTGGGCGGTTCGAGAGTGTGATCAATCGTACTACTCACGCACCCTCTGCCAGAACGCAGGTTGGTGTTACACACACGCTGACCCCGCCTCGGACCGGCAACGAGACGCCTGAGCCCGGTCCCTGCGTTCCCCTTCGCTGCCCCACCACGGGTACGACGGTGGTTCCGTTGGTGCCACTTGTGCGATTTCTGGGAGCCTGGCTAGCGCTTCCCAGTCCGTCTCGTTGGCTCCACCAGACCATCAGTCTCGGCTATGCGATTCAGTTCGCCCGGCGTCCTCCCAAGTTCAGGGGCATCCACTTCACTTCAGTGAAGGCGGCAGATGCTCCTGTCTTTCGTGCAGAGATCGCAGTCCTACTGGCGAAGGATGCGATAGAGCCGGTCCCTCCAGCCGATATGAGGACGGGGTTTTACAGCCCTTACTTCATTGTACCCAAGAAAGGCGGTGGGTTGAGACCAATCTTGGATCTGCGCGTCTTGAACGGGGCCCTTCACAAACTTCCGTAGAAACGTATCTTCGGGTGCGTCCGTCCCAGAGATTGGTCTGCAGTGATCGACCTGAAGGACGCGTACTTCCATGTGTCGATCCTTCCGCGCCACAGGCCATCCCAGCGGTTTGCGTTCGAGGGACAGGCATATCAGTACAAGGTCCTTCCCTTCGGGCTGTCCCTGTCGCCCCGTGTCTTCACGAAAGATACGGAGGCAGCCCTTGTTCCCCTGAGAGAACAGGGCGTTCGCATTCTCAACTACCTTGACGACTGGCTCATATTGGCTCAGTCTCAGGACCAGTTGTGCGAACACAGGGACTTGGTGTTCTGGCACCTCAGCCAGTTGGGCCTTCGGGTCAACTGGGAAAAGAGCAAACTCTTTTCTCTTATCTCTTTTCTCGGTATGGAGTTGGATTCGGTCAACCAGACAGCACGCCTCACACAGGAACGTGCTCAGTCGGTGTTGAACTGCTTGAATACATTCAAGAGCAGGACGGCGGTCCCACTGAAACAATTTCAGAGGCTCCTGGGGCATATGGCAGCTGCAGCGGCAGTCACACCGCTGGGGCTGCTTCATATGAGACCGTTTCAACACTGGCTCCATGGCCGAGTCACGAGGTGGGCGTGGCAACACGGCACTCACCGGGTCCAAGTCACACCGGCCTGCCGCCAAACCTTCACCCCGTGGTCAGACCTCTCGTTTCTCTGGGCAGGAGTGCCCCTGGAACAGGTCTCCAGGCATGTTGTGGTTTACACGGATGCCTCCACCACCGGCTGGGGGCCCACGTTCGACGGGCATGCAGTGTCGGGGGTTTGGACGTGCCCCCAACTGCACTGGCACATCAATTGCCTAGAGTTTCTGGCAGTACGCCTGGCCTTGAATCGTCTCAAAAGGCGCTTACGAGGCAAGCACGTGCTCGTCCGCACGGACAACACTGCGACCGTTGCGTACATCAACCGACAAGGTGGTCTGCGCTCCCGTCGCATGTCGCAACTCGCCCGCCACCTCCTCCTCCTCTGGAGTCAGAAGCATCTGAGGTCGCTTCGGGCCTCTTGGGATACCCTCTTGGGACCTGTCTCTAGTGCTCAGAGCACTACAGCAGGGCCCATTCGAGCCTTTGCAGACAGTCGAGCTGAAGTTTCTTTCAATGTAGACTCTGCTCCTGCTTGCATTGGCCTCCATCAAGAGGGTAGGGGACCTGCACGCATTTTCGGTCGACGATTCGTGCCTAGAGTTTGGGCCAGCGGACGCCCAGGTAACCCTGAGGCCCTGGCCTGGCTATGTGCCCAAGGTTCCCACTACTCCCTTCAGGGACCAGGTGAGCCTGCAAGCGCTGCCCTCGGAGGAGGCAGACCCAGCCCTAGCTTTGCTTTGTCCCGTACGGGCATTGAGATGCTACGTTGACAGGACGCAAAGCTTCAAGACCTCAGACCAGCTCTTTGTTTGTCACGGAGGCCGGCAGAAGGGGAATGCCGTCTCTAAGCAGAGGATGGCCCACTGGATAGTGGACGCCATCACCCTGGCTTATCAGGCACAGGGTGTGCCCTGCCCGTTCAGGTTGAGAGCTCACTCTACTAGAAGTATTGCATCTTCCTGGGCGCTGGCTCGTGGCGCCTCGCTGGCAGACATTTGTAGAGCTGCGGGCTGGGCGACCCCTAACACGTTCGCTAGATTCTATAGCCTCCGTGTGGAACCGGTTTCCTCTGTTCTCACCTCAAACGGGTAGAAGCACTGAGAGGCCCCGGTTTCGGGTCGGCTTGCTAAAACTGCTCCAGAGAGTCCGTTAGTAGATCCTGTCGAGCTCCTCCGTCCCCTCGGTAGCCAGACGTGGCGGAACGTCTGGCGCCAGGCCCTCACTCGTCTACCTCTAATCTTCCATATTCACCTAAACAGTTGTTATATGTGTAAGTGCTTCTGAACCTCCTTCGGGAAGGTTGGGCTTCCGCAGCGTTCCTGTTCCAAGTGGAACGGGTACGTTTCCCAGTGTTATCCAGTCTTACTGAGTGGGTAGTGCCATAGCAACAGTAGCTGGTCTTCTTGTGGTGAGCCCTGACCTACGCCAAAAAGTAGGGGCACAGGAGGCTTCCACAAGACACTGGAAGGGGCAGTATCCGTGGCCCTTTGGTAGGGATCCCAAATCGTCGGTCACCCGACGTGACTCGGAGTCACCAACTGAAAGGGAACGTCTCGGTTACGTATGTAACCCTCGTTCCCTGAAGGAGGGAACGGAGACATCACGTCCCGTCGCCACGGCTGCTGTACCACCGCTGAGCGGCCGGGTCACCGGCTCGGCTCCTCAGCGAAAACCTGAATATGCGCTGCACCTGTATATGCGCTGCCTACTTATACTCACGCTGTGATCAGCGGCAGCTGGATGCAATAATCGCATGCACATTGGCTCGTTTAGTTACACTCAAAGTGGATTGGTCTCTCTAAGAGAGATCCCAATTCGTCGGTCGCCCGACGTGACGTCTCCGTTACCTCCTTCACATTCCACAACCTGTCGTTTTGGCAGATTGGCTTCAATATAAGCTGTTTTTAGACTAACAAGTTAGTTTTGAGTTCTGAAACCTGATGTTTTTATAGTACACTGATCTCTTATATGGCAAAATAAGGGAATTTGACCCCCTTAAGGTTAGTTGCAAAGATAACCACTTTTCACCACTTTTTTTTTAACGCCCAAAAATTGTTGATGCAAGCTGTGAGTAAATCTGTCCCCTAGTGTCTAAAAAAGCATAATATAATTCTAAAAACATTACCTTCAGCTTGTGGTATATGTCTTTTTGCTGTGAAATCTTTACTGATTTACTGACTTCTAAAGTAAACAAATTTTATGCACAACCTGATATTGCCAAGTGCAACGTGTTCCTGGGTCAACATATTTTGTTGACCCTGGAACAACATTTTAATCCAAAAATATAATCTTAACCATATTCCTACACCTAAACCTAACCTTACCCATGAGTAATCCCTAAAATCAGAGGAACTGATAGATTAATTACAGTGATGTACAAGCACCAAACACTGATTGTAATCCTAAACTTCACAAAAATTATAAACTGGTTCTTGAAATCTGATTGGTTAATCACAATGTTGTTCCAGGGTCAACAAAGATGTTGACCCAGGAACACATTGCACTTGGCAATATCAGGTTTGGCAAATTTTATATTGTTAGTTATATTTCAAAATGAACACCAAGCAACTTAATATAATATTAAATATTATACATTAGACTTCTGAGAAATTATTATTTATACAGATCTCAATCATGTTTGCATTGCATTTTTACCCCCACAATTAAAACTACAGAGCTTTGAACAGAAAACTATTTACAGATCATCTTACCAAGACATATTATTGAGAGATATATAGTGACAACTAGAAATTATGTGCTTTGTGCATTATGTGCATACTGTTATAAAGATCCCACTCTAATAGCTATCAGAATTTCATCTTACTTTCTGGCCATATACAGTAAATATGAGGACTAAATTGCATAATTGGTCTTTTTTTTTTTCTTTTTGGGTATGAGCTCCATATTCTCCTATCATACTATTTGAGCCATAAATACCTGATGTATCAAATGTGATTCTCAACAAAAAAATGTATGCAAAAAGTTTAACTTGTAGTGGAAGTTGCTTCCACAATTTGAGTATGAGGACAGTAAAATGCCAATAATTGCCCTAATCAAGACCATAGTAGAATAGCACCCATGCCAGACTCTGACTTGCTGCCCTGGTAAAACAACTCATGAGTTTGGCGGATGTTGTGCACGTGCATGTCTTGATTGTGGTTAGTATGTAGGCTGCATACATCACATGATCTAGTTTTAGCCTTCCTGTCTCAAACGGCTTTCTGACTCAAATTAAGAATATTTAAATGCGGTTGTTGTTTTTGATGACATTTAAAAAATTTCTGTTGTGAGTTGCTCTGTGACCCATAAAGAGGAGGATGTTCAAATGAAGGCATAGGTGCTCTTTTAGAGTGCATTTGTTACACAACACATCTCCAGCCTCTAAAAAGTCATGCCACTCTTCGAGCAGTGACTCATGACTTGCTCTTTGTCAGTAACATCTTTGAGCCCAGTGCAGAATGATTGTGATGGTGTTTTTTTTTTTTTTACCTGTAACTTGGTATTATCTGTATTTTTACATGTAACACTTTACAGACAAGGTCATTTGATATAGGTCAGTGTTTAAAGGGATAGTTCACCCAAAAATGAAAATTTGATGTTTATCTGCTTACCCCCAGGGCATCCAAGATGTAGGTGACTTTGTTTCTTCAGTAGAACTCAAACGAAGATTTTTAACTCAAACTGTTGCAGTCTGTCAGTCCTATAATGCAAGTCAATGGGCACACAATCTTTGAGAGTAAAAAAAAATATGCACAGACATCCAAATTAAACCCTGCGGCTCGTGACGATACATTGATGTCCTAAGACACGTTTTTTTTAACCTTGCCTTTTCTCATTCATGCATGTTTATTTATTGCTCTAATGTGTCATTACTTTAAACAGTCCTGCACTACAGTATTTACATGTAGCGATATACACAATCTATCAAAATCTCCATCAATAGATACTTTATACAGTACCAAGTGGCCTCACATCCATAATATCTACATCGAGCTGCACTAGTGCGCATTTCAGACAGTTGACGGAATTGTCACTTGCACATCATTTTAAGTCATGCATTTAAACATTCAAGCTATTTTAACCCATAAAGTACTCGCGCAATCTCTGAGAGATGGTCTTCAATGCGCTCTCAGCTCATGGCTCTCGAGTATCAGATTGAGGACTGGGATTGGGAAACGCTGATTTAGGTATTATTTTTTTAGTTTAAAAGTTTTAAAGCAATAGATTTTTTTGGTAACACTTTACAAAGTAACAATTTTTAACATCTCGTTTATTTATTTACTAAGGTAAAAGTTAATCTAGCATTGCAGGTGCCATGCCATGAACCCTACCCCCACAGCAAACAGAACCGAACCAAACCAAACCGTGGATCCAAAACAGTGATATGAACCGAACCGTGGCATTGGTATATTGTTAAACCTTTACACCCAAATCTAGAATATACACAAAATAGTATTTGAAAAGTATTTATCATGCCCATATAGAAATTTGTATTTAAATAAATAAATAAACCTCTAATTATACCTAATAATTGATCCTATTGTGATGTCTTGATGAACCAAGATTTTTTTTTTTTACGATTTATTTTTGCCTTTATTTTGATAAGATAGTAGAGTAATGACAGGAAGCAAAGTGGGACAGAGAGGGAGGGGGACAGGATCTGGACAGGTCCTCGAGCCGGGACTCAAACTCAGGATACCCAGAGTGCAATGGCACTGTATGTCGGCGCACTGCCCACAAGGCTATCGTCACCATAGATGCATCAAGATTAAATATGCACAAGTATAAATGAGATTTGAGAGCTACAGGGACAACGGTCAGTTTTTTTTGTTGTTGTTGTTTGTTTTGTTTGTTTTTGTTTTAACCATTTCGTTATCCAAAATGCTACTCTCAGAAAAAAGGTACAAAGCTGTCACTGGGGTGTTGGGGTGTCATTGGGAGTTACCTTATATTACCCAGTGCTGTAAGTACATGTAAGTGAACACAATGTAAAATAAAGTGCAATCCTTATTTTTTTAGTTCTATATCTTGTTTCATATTAGGGAATCAATTGTTGACTCACATGGTATGTACTCTTCTGTTTGCTATGGATTGTATAGGGTTCAAATTCAGTAAAATTCATATATTATTTGTATACAAAATATAGAGCCCCAAGATCAAGACAAGCCAGTGGTGTAAGTAGCATGGCAAAACTCTCTATTGTGCAACTATATCACCTACTGTAAGAAGAGAGCAGTCATCGTAATGCCTAATTTCTAAACTTACAAACTAAGTCTTTTGATTTTCTTACACAACTGTTGCTTTACAAAATGATGTGAATGTCCCCGTTCTAACTTCTAGTGTTATTTCCCTTGGAATGCTCTGTAAAGTAGGCTGACATGAGCACACAGGCTCGGAGTCTTCAATATTTATGCTCCTCACACTATAAATAGAGCTAGCACAGTATCTGTCAGTTGGAGAGCTAGCGTACGTGGGTGGATTGAAGGTATATTTTGGGCTGCTTAAATTAAAAGAATAAAGATTTTTACAGAAACTAAATTACTATCAGTTCAGCTGTTATTGACTAGCCCTGTTGTTCCATATTGGCATGAAGTGGTACGGATTTCCTTGCAATTATAATGTCAGTCTTTTCTAATGTGAGAAACAGTTTGACAGTTAGGCAGAGCAATTATTTCTGGCACAGTGAAGACTTGCGGACAGGTTTTTTGTGTGTGTGTGTGTGTGTGTGAGTTTGTCTGTTGATCCGTTCTTGCATATATGTGAAATTCAGTCTTGTACTATTTCAAGAAGCTGGTATTGTTTTTTTTTTTTTTTCTAATGCATTATACCTGTCGTTGTTTTAAGATTGTAAACTTCTTTTTTTAACTTCAACAAAACAGCCCTCAGCTCAGTAAACATCTACCTTATGTGTGTCACCACAGCCTGTTTTAAAGGCATTTCCATGGAGACAGAGCAGGGGAAGCGGGAAACAATGGCTGTTTTCGAGGATATCTCTCTCTCTTTCCCTGCTGGAAATGGTGCTTATAATTACTGCCTGCAGTGTACATCTTGTCATGCCCTCGACAAATGTAAAGGGCTTTGGGAAGCTCTAGCCTACCATTAGTATGATGCTTGTGACATCACAAATAGCAAACATACTCAGTATAATGATTCCCATAGTGAACGTGCACCACAGTGATTTCTGTTTTTAAGGGCAACTGAAAGCATACAAATCATGTATTATTCAAGCTTTATGACATAATATGCGTTATCACCAAGAAATGTGCATTAGTGGAGTAATTAGAAGCAAGGATTGGAAAAAGCAAAAGTGTTTTACCAAAGGAATTTATATATTATATTTTGTCCCCCTCCAAAAAACATAGCATAAAAGTACATAGCATTTTAAAATTATTTTTGTGATTATTAAAGATGCTGTCAATTGTGTGTGTGTGTGTGTGTGTGTGTGTGTGTTTCTTTTTAAGACCATGCATAAAATGTCTCTATGGCTGACAGATATGACTGAAATACTGGTAGGTGTCCTGGGAAATTGCACGTCTCTGTCACAGCCGTGAGCGCTGTATTTTCGCTCTCTGCTGCGAATCATTAGCTGCGTCCAAAATCACATACTGTCAAATGTACAAATTACTTCTCAACTATAAAGTATATTCAGTGCATGTCATGTAGATTTCAGCTTCTCTTTGGAAGCAGTGGGAATTTTTTCACATTGTGTTTTATGAGGGTAATCGGATATACTACTTTTTTTGTTGTAGTGGTTTTTGTACACTTTATACACGACGGGTCGTTATTTTTTTTTTTTTTTTAAATTAGGATTTTTTGAATAATAATATTAGTTTGGAATAATTATGATTTTTTTTTTTAAATTAAGATTTTTTTTTTTTAATCATTATATTATAATGTACAGTAGTTTCAGCTTTGCCATCACAGGAATAAATTACATTTTAAAATATATTAAAATAGAAAACAGTTATTTTAAATTGTAATAATATTTCACAATATTAGTGTTTTACTGTGGTTTTGATCTAATAAATGCAGCTTTGGTGAGCAAATATAAAAAATTCTTAATTCTTATGCATTATTTTGACCAGTAGTGTAGTAAGGAAGTAGGCTGTTAGATGCTGTGATGTGTTGTGTTTGGGATTCCTGGCCTCTGGGTTTCTGATGAATTGAAGATTGGGGTTTTGGATTGAGTGTGGTTGCATGACAGACGAAAACAAAATGACGGAAATTAACAAAATGGCTGAAATCACTTATAGCACCACCAAGTACACACAGCCTACTTTAAAAAAAAAAAATGTTGGTTTTAATTAAAAAAAAAAAAAAAAAAAGTATATCTGGGCAGAATTTTTTTTTTTTTTAAGTTTTCAGGGGTTTTTTTTTTGTTGTTGTTTGTTTGTTTTTTTTCAGTTTTTATTGCAGCATTACAACAAAGAAATTTTGTTGTGAAATTATTTTCTGTATGCAAATATGAATTTCTTTTGATTTTGAGTTGTTCCCGAGATTTACCCAAAAGCATCTCATTAATGATATGCATGATGAGCATCGATGTGATTAATCATTATTTTACAGCATTGTGTGGGTGGTGACACTGCAGATTTCGTGAAGCTACAGTGTTGTGTGTTTGGGCTAGATTCAAAGATGCTGTATTTTGGATTGTAAAGGATGTTGCTGCAATATGATGATATTATATACGAATTCAAACTTATAGACACTGAAATAGTACTTACTGAAACATTCATGCATAGATGTTAGAGGCTGATGTCTGCTGAGAGTTCATCTACCGTTGCTAATGCTCCTTGTCAGATGTCCTAAAAGATTTGAAACGCTCTCGTACATCTTAAAGATGGATCTGGAGATTAAAAGAAGTTATTTACACTCTGGACAGTTTTGTATGCTGCTGTTAATAGTTTTTTTTTTTTGTTTGTTTTTTTTTTTACAGAATGAATATTAGAAAAAATTGGACATTTTAAAATGTGTGATTATCATTATAAAGTGTGATTACGTGTCCAAATATTTTGGGCGTAACTATATCATACATTTACTACCACTTAAAGTTTTTAAATATTGTATTAAAACATAATTTTATTTCCTTTCCACAGGGTGCAGGTGGAATTTTATGTAAATGAAAACACATTCAAGGAGAGGTTGAAACTCTTTTTCATCAAAAACCAAAGGTCAAGTAAGTAAAATCTTTTGACCCTTTGAGCCATTTACAGGCAACAAAACAGAATCCATTACTGCAAGCATAAACAATACTCAAGATTTTTATGGATATCAGTATCACTATACATGCACATGTACAGTGCCTCCATATCTTTGCCTTTTATGTGGCCTATTACTGGCTAAATCATCATAACAGCGAAGGTGACTTTGTTTTAACTGTTTGTGTGAATTTATGATGGTACTGTAATTTTGCAGGATTGCCAGACTGCTAAATAATTCATAACACATTTTCCAGATGGGTTTTCTATGGTACGAAGCTCCACTTCATAATTTACTGTATTGCAGGTCTCAGAATACGCCTCTTCAACCTCTCCTTGAAGTTGTTAACATGCCTCCTTTATATAATCAGAGTTTCACTAGATGATCCAACTAACCAGGTCACATGTGCACGGTGAGTAAGCATAATATTTAAAGGGATAAATATAATATGAAAATTCTGTCATTTATTCATCTTCATATATACATTACCATTCATAAATTTGGGGTTAGAATGATTTTTTTTGTTTTTGATACAGGTCCCTTATGCCAATTTCTTAAAGTAAAAAACAGTAATATTTTCAAATATTATTAGAATTTTAAACGACTGTTTTCTGTTTTATTATATTTTATAATGTAATTTATTCCTGTAATGGCAAAGCTGAATTTTTAGCACCATTGCATTACTGAATTTTCAGCATCAAATGATCCTTCAGAAACCATTCCAACATTCTGATCTGCAGCTCAAGAAGCATGTTTCATTATTATCAATTGTGAAAACTTTATATTTGTAGAAACCGTGGTGCATTTTGTCAGGATAGGTTAGTTTAAAAGAACAGCATTTATTTGAAATAAGAATCTTTTGTAACATTATAAATGCGTTTAGTGTCACTTTTGATCATTTTTATGCATCATTGGAGAATAAAGTATTAATTTCTTAAAAAAAAAAAAAATTTAATTACCCAAACTTTTGAATGGTAATCTTTTCTTTCATTTAACAAAATATCATAACACAACAGCACTCTTGCTTGTGTGATACTACTTTTATACAACAGTCCATTTCAGCTCCACTTTGGGGGTTTTCCTCACTGATGAGATCCTGCAATGAGAAAAAAAATGCTTCTTGTTCTGTGCAAAATCAGAAAAAAACTTCCACTCACATACTCTGGTCTGGAACATTAACGCACAACAGCAGAATGATATGAACAACAAAACCTCTCGCAACATTCCATGCAGAGTATCAGCAGTATTGAAATGCTGCTTGAGCTAACTGCTGTATAATGATTTTACTTTAGCTCTTCCCTTTCAGTCGGTCACTCCGAGTCACGTCGGATTGTAACTAAACGAGCCAATGGACATTGGCATCATTGCATCCAGCTGCCGCTCATCACAGCGTGAGTATAAGAGGCAGCGGGTGCACCGCATTAATTCATCCTTTCGCTTTGGAGCCGAGCGGTAGTGGTGAAGCTACTGCTCTTCCCTTCCAGAGAGTGTTCTGCGAGCGAGTGCGGGCATTACGGCGCAGCAGCGGTGGTCACGTCGGCGGGAGAGAAAGATCGTCTTTGCTGACAGCCACACTAGGAGTGTGCGGTGGCCAGCTCCCCTGCGTGCTTCAGCACTAAAAGAGCATTTCTCTGAAAGAGCAATTTCTCTAAAAGAGTAACACGGGTGATCGCGTCTTTTTAAAGATGTCTTATCACCCGTGCGTTTCTGGGTGTGGTCGTTTCCTGGCGCCTCAGGACGGTCACGATCGCTGCCTCACGTGTCTGGGCATTCAGCACGCTGAGGAAGCTTTCGTGGTTGGTTCATGTTCTTCTTGTGGGGACATGACCATCTCGGAGTTGCATAATAGACTCCGCTGTGTCAAACATGGCGGAGTCCCTCTGCCTCTGCCGCGATCCAGTGTTCGTTCCCGGGGCGGCACTGGATCCGGTGGAGTCAGAGGTGATTTGAGGATTACGGTGAGGGCTTCCCCAGGAGGACTTCCTCACCCCTCAGGCGCTCCGCAGCCGGTGGGGTTGCCGTTGGAGCGGGCTGGGACCTCTGCAGAGCGGGGTATACCACCTGTTTCCTTCGGTGCTCCCCCTGACGACCAGATGTCGGTCGCTGCATCGGAGAGTGAGTCGCCCTCTGGGGATGACGACTCGGCTGCGTTGCTCCCTTCGGGTGTGGTAGCGTTGTCCGAGCCAGACCCAGAGATGACGGCTATGCTTTCCCGGGCCGCCGAGAATGTCGGGCTCGTGTGGAATCCTCCACCGCATCCCGATCCTTCGAGGCTGGACGAGTGGTTTCTCGGTGGGGGTCGCGCTGGTTCTCAGCTCCCCCTCCGGTGCCATTCTTTCCGGAAGTGCATGAGGAGCTTACAAGATCGTGGAAGGCACCTTTTACTGCCCGAAACAAATCTTGTGGCTCCTCCGCTCTCACCACCCTCGATGGTGGGGCCGCTTTGGGGTATGCGGGCATCCCCTCAGTGGAGCGGTCTGTGGCCATGCAACTATGTCCAACAGCCGCTACCACTCTGCGGGGTGACCCGTGTCTCCCCTCGCGGGCCTGTAAGTATTCGTCAGGTCTAACTGGCAGTGCTTATAGAGCCTGTGGGGAGGCTGCTTCTGCCCTTCACGCCATGTCGTTACTGCAGGTCCACCAGGCCAAAGCCCTGAAAGACCTGCACGAGGGTGGTCACGACCTGGCGGTTCTACATGAGCTGTGAGCTGCGACGGACCTACCAAGACAGTACGCCTTGCCTTGAGCCGCCTCAGAGGGCGCCGAGGCAGGGCGTTCCTGGTCGTCACGGACAATACTGCGACCGTTGCGTATATCAACCGGCAAGGCGGTTTACGCTCCCGTCGCATGTCGCAACTCGCCCGCCACCTCCTCCTCTGGAGTCAGAAGCATCTGAGGTCCCTTCGTGCCATCCACATCCCAGGAGTGTTCAATCAGGCGGCCGACGACCTGTCTCGAGCGGCACTTCCTGGGGAGTGGAGACTCCATCCCCAGGCGGTCCAGCTGATTTGGAGTCGGTTCGGAGTTGCTCAGGTAGACCTGTTTGCGTCTCCAGAAACCACCCACTGCCAGTGGTTTTATTCCTTGTCCGAGGCAACGCTCAGCACGGATGCACTGGCACACAGCTGGCCCCTGGGCCTGCGCAAATATGCGTTCCCCCCAGTGAGCCTGCTAGCACAGACACTGTGCAAGATCAGGGAGGACGAGGAGCGTGCTCTTGTTCGTCGAATGGTGTTCCTCTCACCGTGAGGACCCCCAGAGATGTTGGATCAGAGCCGTGCTTTCCTTTTTGCAACAAGGGTTGGAGCGTAGGCTGTCCCCCTCCACCCTTAAGGTTTCTGTTGCTGCTATTTCCGCTCACCACGACCCCGTAGAGGGGAGGTCGGTGGGGAAGCACGAGGTTAAACCCGCCTAGGCCTCCCTCCCTACCCTCTTGGGATTTGGCATTGGTGCTAAGAGCCCTACAAACTGCCCCCTTCGAGCCTTTGCAGTCAGTTGAGTTGAAGTTTCTCTCTATGAAAACCGTACTCCTGACTGCGTTGGCCTCAATCAAGAGGGTGGGGGACCTGCAGGCATTTTCGGTCGACGAATTGTGCCTTGAGTTTGGGCCGGCTGACTCCAGTGCAACACTGAGGCCCCGGCCCGGCTATGTGCCCAAGGTTCCTACCACTCCCTTCAGGGACCAGGTAGTGAACCTGCAAGCGCTGCCCCTGGAGGAGGCAGACCCAGCCCTAGCTTTGCTCTGTCCTGTACGCGCACTGCGACAGTACGTGGATAGAACTCAGAGCTTCAGGACCTCAGAACAGCTCTTTGTCTGTTATGGAGGACAGCAGAAGGGGAAGGCTGTCTCCAAGCAGAGGATGGCCCACTGGATAGTGGATGCCATCACCTTGGCCTATGAAGCACAAGGTGTGTCCTGCCCGCTCAGGTTGCGTGCTCACTCCACTAGGGGTGTCGCATCGTCCTGGGCGCTGGCTCGTGGTGCCTCGCTAGCAGACATCTGTAGAGCTGCGGGTTGGGCGACTCCTAACACGTTCGCTAGGTTTTATAGCCTACGTGTCGAACCAGTTTCCTCCTGTGTTCTCACCTCAAACGGGTAGTGGCACTGAGAGGCCCGGCTCAGAGTCGGCTTGCGGCGTTCTTTCGCCTAATTCTCCAGAGAGTTCCTTAACCAGGCAAACCCTGTCGAGTCCTCCAGCACTCCGGCGTCCGGACGTGGCGGAGCGCCCGGCGCCAGGCCTTTCAGCCAATGAATTCTTGAAATCTGATGTGAGGCTAGTGCCCATATGAGAGACCCTGCCGGGATCCCATATGTGTATTCCATGGTATGCTTATTAGAGCCGTGTTTCCCCTGGCAGACCACGTTCTGCCATCTCAGAGACTTCCATGTGCAATAGGGCCCTACAGGGTTACTTCACATGTCTAAATGCCACTTAACCCCCTCTGGGAGGAGGTGACTCCGCAGTGTGCCTCTTCCAAACGGAAGGGCACGCTTCCCAGTGTTATCCAAGTCCTACTGTCTGGGTTGTCCAAGGAACAACAGTAGATGACCTTCTCTGTGTAGAGCCCGGTCCTATCGTCTGTCTTATAGGAAGGATCAAGAGGCCTACACAGGGCACTGGAAGGGGCAGCTCCTGTGGCATTTTGGTAGGGATCCCAATTCGTCAGTCATCCGACGTGACTCGGAGTGACCGACTGAAAGGGAACGTCTCGGTTACGTATGTAACGTCACGTCCCGTCGCCACAGTTGCTGTACCACCGCTGAGTGGCCGGGTCACCAGCTCGGCTCCTCAGCGAAAGCATGAATTAATGCGGTGCACCCGCTGCCTCTTATACTCACGCTGTGATCAGCGGCAGCTGGATGCAGTGATTGCATGCCAATGTCCATTGGCTCATTTAGTTACACTCGAAGTGGATTGGTCTCTCTGGCGAGATCCCAATTCGTCAGTCATCCGACGTGACGTCTCCGTTCCCTTCTTCAGGGAACAAGGGTTACATACGTAACCGAGACGTTCTGTGGTATGACAACAGCCGCACACCTAGTACGTCTCAAAAGCACTGCGTAAATTGTTTGAGATGACTCTCAGGAACATCCCAGACTCCTCAGTCTGAAGTGTCCATTAGAGTCGCTTTTAATACCAGCCACAAAAACCATTCAGGAACAGCGTGTGTTAGTAACTGACAGAAAGAGAGAGTGCACTTGTGTGCAGGCATGCTGGGAGAGAAGAGGGTGCCATCAAATGAGAGAGGCCATCTCATGCTGTCATTTATGTCAGAGCCAGCAGGCATGATCCCTCAGTGTTTCAATACTGATGCCTTTCACTTTTATGTGTGTTATGTACTAACTGCCTGTTATCGTGATTATAGGAAACATTGCACAAACATCACAGATGCTCTTTGCAGCAAAGCCTGTGGCAACTACACAACAAACCTGACCGCAGATCCCACACAAATAAACTGGTGAAACTTGTCTGCATATTAGATGTTGTGATCATAAATCAAACTTATTAATTAATTAGAGTGTTTGTTTTTGAATATTGTCTCTAATTTTCTTATGTGTTTGTGTTTTTTGTGATGTATTTTTGAAGGGAGTTAATATTTTGGGTGAATAGGAGAGTTCCTGTATGGGCGATACAGGTAGGTAGAGATGTTTGTGTGTGTGTCTGTGTGATTCCTGGAAAAAACCTTTTACAAACTATTTCTTTAAAAAAAAAAAAAGAAATCTCTATTTTTATGGTTTAGAATCTTAATCTAAAAAAGCTTTATTGATTATATTGGAATTTTTATTTTTAATTTTTTTATTAAATATACAAGATCCATTACAAGTAAAAACATCTAGGAAGAGCAGTCTGCAGATTGGCTCAGTGTCAATATATTTAAAGAAAAACAATAAAGCAGAGTGATATAAACAGTGAAAAACAGTGCACCAATTATCCTCTGTGGTCCTGACTGTCAGATGCAATTTTCTTTTGTCATCTTTGCTGTCTGAACTAAATCAGACAGCAGTAGAGCTGCACAGGACAGACCCCAGGAGGGTTTTGCATTGTGTAACCTTTTTTATTTTTTAAGAGTGTGCATGTCTTTATGACAACTAATTGTTTCTCACTCTCACACAGTACTCAGACTCTGATAGCATTTGAAGTTATTACCTGAAATCTCATTATACTCTGTTATCAAAATTATGATCATGTTTCCTGCACCACAGGTGACAGTGGCCTTAATTAGCTTCTTGCAAGCAATGCTCTTGGTGTATCTCAGCTACAAGGTAAGATTATTGTCATTGTTATTCTGCCCTTGTGCGCTTTCTAACCACTGATCTAAATTAAATCTGACTATTTCAGCTTCTCTTGGGTCGCTTAAGTGCCACTTTGTGTTTTTAGTTCCCCTATAATGGGAAGTGTTCTTCACTTTTGGCAGAAAAAAAAAAACTTCTCCAACTTGTTTTCTGTTTCTGTTTATTGATTTAACAAGAATAAAGCTGAATTTTCTGCTGCTGGGAGCTTAATCTTTGTTGTAATTAAAGGGTGCATCCCAGTTTGTACACTTAGACTATGCAGAGAGCTGTAGTGTACTTTTTTTTTTCCTGAAGAAAATAGGAAAAATTATTTGTCTCTGCAAATAATAGTGGGGATATAAGAAAACATTTTTACACACTTCCCATTTGTCATAATTTTAAAATCTGTGCAAATCACCACATCACACAAAGCCTGTTTCAACCACAAAATAAACAAAAAAGGTATCAATATCTTGCTCTGTCTGACGTTTAACTCTGTCAAAAACACACACTCGTTTCGGCTGTGATGCATAATCGTTCCACTGAAACCTCGAAGGTGCAGCTCCGCTTTCAAGGCGTTTCACAATTCCACCTGTGCGAACGCAGAAGTGTGAAAACGGTCCATTGCAACTTTGACTTTTTTTCCCAGAATTCCATAATTTTCCAACATTTTCTCAGAATTCTGAGTTTGTCTCGTAATTCTGTTTTTGTTTCATCCATGGAAAAGGTCATTGTGACATTTATCTCACAACTCTGACTTTACTTTTCCGAATTTAAAGTTTGTCAGGTTATCTCTAAATTCTAAGATTAAAAGTCGCAAATTCCTTTTTTATTTTGCTATTCTGTCGTGGAAACGGGCTTCCATACAAAATAGTACAAACTACATGCTATTTTCAGACTGTAATTTGGATGCAGTAATTCCAATGTCACTATTTAGAACAGATTATTTTAGATTTTTTACATTATATGAATTAGGATGTTTTTATATATATAATTATTATTTTTTTTTTTTTTGGTGCAATGAATTTGCATTAAATATGCTTTTTGAATGCTTCTGCAGTATAATATTTATTTCATTTCTAGGGGAACATTTGGGAGCAGATTTTCCAAATCTCCTTCATCATTGAGATGACCAATACAGTGCCGTTCATAATTACAGTAAGTTCTGAAGATGTCTGGTGGACACAGAAGCACGTATCCAGTTGCTGCCGTCAAACAATCATTGTTGATAGTATTGTTGTGATTGATGCTAATTATATGAGTAGCCATTTGACATTTGAAAACCAATTATGATAGGGAGTGATTATTACGGAAATGTAGCAATTAGCCAAGTAACAAATAACCATTTTTTTGACCTGCATTCAGTGGGAGCAAATTATAGGATGTTTAATTCCTTTATGCTAATGCCATTACAGATGTAAAAGCTATGGAGTGGAACACAACACAGTTATGCCTTTCTGTTATAAATGTTTTTACTTTCTTATACTAGATTCAAATATGTCTGATACAGTCATCCTTCATTCTATGAGTGTTTTCTTTTCTAGATCTTTTGGCCTCCGCTGAGGAACATATTTGTTCCCGTGTTTCTTAACTGTTGGCTTGCCAAATCAGCGCTGGAGAACATGATTGTAAGTAGTTTTTGCAGCTCTGCAGTGCATTTCACATGCCTATGGGAAATCATGTTGGGTGTTTTAGCAGAATAACATGGGTGATGTTTGATAATATTGCTTTGTTGGGAAGCTTTACTTCATTATGCACTTGACAAATGAAAATGCATCATCAATGAGCAAAAATCTGAGAGGGTGCCAGCGTTCCCTTCCCTGCCAGATGGTCGGGTCAAATGGCCAGAGAGAACCTGGCAGGGGGAATGTCCTTTTACAAATGCTTAAGCAAAGATATTGGTAGAAGAGAAATACTAACCATAACCAAAATGTGACATGGAAAAAGTATTTCTCTATTTACCCCAAAGTTTTCTTCAAATATATTTTCCTTGTGAGGTGAATATTACAAAAAGGGGGTCATTTAAGGCCTGATCTCTTGGGCATGACATTTTAGTTAACATGCATGTGTATCTCATATATAATTGAGCAGTACAGTAATTAAAGAGTATTCACATTTTTCTTACTATATTTTGCTCTATTACGTTCAGCAGAATAGAAGAATTTGTTATTTGAGGAGCACTAGACCTTCATTGTAAACTGAATGAAAGATAATGAAGGTTATTAAGTTCTCTTTAAAAGCAGGCACTTAAATGGGCAGTCTTTCTTTCAGAACAGGGCTTTTACAGGTATCTCACGTTGCCTGCAGTATGTGTTTTATTCTTGTACTTGTAACTTGTCTTGGCTTATTCTCTGAGGGATGAGATCTATTTCACCTATCTATGTTCCTTTCTAGAATGATCTCCATCGTGCCATTCAGCGCACACACTCTGCCATGTTCAACCAGGTCCTCATTCTGATCTGTACATTGCTCTGTCTGGTCTTTACTGGGTAAAGCTCTTTGATCTCTTACAACAGGCCTGTATTTAATGCAGCAAATCTGAAACAGTCACACGCAGATGAATTAACTGCCCTGATCAATAGTGCACATCAAATCATGCAAAAATATTTTTTACCCCTGCAGAGTCAAAACAAGATGCTACTGTTTTATTAGAAATTCTGAAACGAAATCTACTGAGTTGTAAATAGAGTACAGCAGTCACAGGCTCACTTTTTTTCAGCAGTCTGGGTTGTGGACGTATTTCTCCTTCATTTTCTCTGTAGGGATTGAAAAATAAATCCTTAGTAAGGAGCTGTAAGCCATAAACTGAACCACCCAGCTCTGACATGAATCTTATTACAAACTTTGTTTCAAAGCAAAAATGGCTTTGAAAATCTGAGAAAAAGACAAAGGTATAAGACTGTGAACTTAAAACGTTTTATTATACAGTGTAGGTCAGGTAGCACATTAAGAAAAACATTTAGCCATCATCACAAGAATAAATAACATTTTTAAATATTTTCAAATAGAAAACAATTATTTTAGATTGTTATAAAAAATTCACTGTATATAACAATTTTTTGCTGTATTTTATAAGTCTGTCTTGAGCAGTAAATACTTTTAGTTGTTTAAAAAAAAAAATCCTCTCTGGAGGATGTACATGGTATTTTAAGTTTCGGAACCCAACTGTTGCACTATATTTTGGAAACATGAATTATTTAAATGAAACAATTGAAACTCCTTAAAGTCACATTATGTGTTTTTTTTCAGCAAAGTGTCAGTAACAGAAGGTGCTTGATTTTATTTTTATTATCCCCAGGAGGTCAAGCTACAGTAATTATTAGCCCACTTGTTTTATTTTGTATCAGCATATATTTGCATATGTATCGGATAGACGAATATATTGGGACCTGTCTGAATAAAGTTCTTACTTATGGACTACAACTACCACAGAGTGTGATAAATCACACAGCTGTTACAGTCCTTATGTATTTACATTATAACATCAATTTAAATTATAATGCAAACCACACAGTGGTTTTAAAATTCCCATTTTAGACATGACATGTAATACAGTATTGTTGTAGAACAAAATGGGAAAGTCTTGAACTAATGCTAACCACAGACCTTATTTTACTCAAAATCGAAAACCGCTATTTTAAAAACCCATTTGAAATTCCTGAGGGAGCCCATGGTGAAATGGCCTTCTGGGAAAGTCTACAAATTGCCATCGTGACTGAGCAGCTCTACTGAACCCTATTCATGGAAAGAGCCTTGAAATGTCTTTCTAATGAAACTATAACATTACCATGATGCAAAATTTATTAGATATAATCTTTATTTTCAAAATTGTTTCCTCAAGTTCTTTTTTAATACTCCATAGGGCTTGTGGGATTCAGCACCTTGAGCGGGCGGGGAAGACTCTTACCCTTTTCGATGCTTTATATTTCTGCATCGTCACCTTCTCAACTGTTGGTTATGGAGACGTCACACCCAGAATCTGGCCCTCTCAGCTACTCGTGGTCATCATGATCTGTGTGGCTCTGGTGGTGCTGCCATTACAGGTGATACGAGCAGCCCGCAAACAGCACAATCACTAGCCTTCAGTATTAAAAGTATAGTTGACCCAAAAATAAAAATTTCCTGAAAATGTACTCACCTTCTGGCCATCCAAGATGTAGATGAATTTTTTTCTTCATTGGAACAGATTTGAATGAATAGGTGACAATGAATAGGACAATGAATGGGTGCTGTCAGAATGAGAGTCCAAACAGCTGATAAAAACAATCAATTAACATCTTGTGAAGTGAGATGCTGCATGTTTGTCATTTTTGTTTGAACTATTCCTTTAATGCCCTGCCATGATTAAACTAACACAGCTTAATGAAGGGAGATCCAACCTCACTAGATGATTAAAGCAGAAATAAGTGGAATGGTTAATAATATACTGCATTTACACAGAACTTACTTTCTGTCTCTCATTTCGACACCAGTTTGAAGAGTTGGCGTATCTTTGGATGGAGAGGCAGAAGTCAGGTGGAAACTACAGCAGACATCGTGCTCAGACAGAGAAGCATGTGGTTCTCTGCGTCACTTCACTCAAAATAGACCTGCTCATGGATTTCCTCAATGAGTTCTATGCCCACCCGAGACTACAGGTACATACATAATCCCATATATGCAAGTGTTTATTTTTGCACTGTGTATTCCAATAATCTGTATTATAATCTAGCTCAGTATGTGATGGTAGTATCATTAATTTTCAAATGTGTTGTAGGATTATTATGTGGTGATACTCTGTCCCTCTGAGATGGACATCCAGGTTCGGCGTATACTGCAGATCCCGTTGTGGTCTCAACGGGTCATCTACCTCCAAGGCTCTGCATTGAAGGATCAAGACCTGATGAGAGCCAAGTAAGTTTTAAAATTTAGGTTTTTGTCTAAAAGGTCCCTTATTACATGTAGATGCATTTTGAGCATGATTAAAGTTGGAAAATGAAAGCACTCAGAAATAAAACTACTACAATTTTGGATAGACGTTTATAGATGTATCATGTCCATTGACATGCCAACACAGATTTTTAAACCAATTGGATTTAAATGCAAATAATTATTTGTATCTTTGAATATGAAGTTGCACTATTATTGTTATTAATGAGAAAATGGATGTCAAACAATTTCCTCTTTCACACTGAAAAAAACAACTGTATTTCACTTATATATAAAACCACTAGTTAAAAGGTTTATTTTTTATTTTGGTAATGCCTTATCTCACTTACAAGGTCACTAAGTGAGCCAGAACCTGACACTTTATTCACCTTCAAAAATGGACCTACGGTTAGATTTTTACTGAATCAGAATCATCTTGGAAGTTTGAACTGAGGTTCTGACTCCGTGTTTGAGTCTATGAGAGAGGCATTAGACTGTTACAGACATCAGTCCAGTGGATCAGCAAACCTATCTGTTACTGCAAGTGATTTAATCAAGTCCTTTTTTAATACATTTATACTATCTCTAGATTACTGAGAACATTTGAGAATTGACCTCGGAATGAGATTAATATTGTCAGAGATTTTCATTTTCCATGTAGCCTGTCAGCGAGAGCTCTTGTGCATTCAACAGTATATAAAGAGTTACAGTACATTCACCAAAAAAACATTTAAGGACATGAAGATATGGAGTGCAGTTCTTTATAACTAAACTGTTTTTATATTGCGTAAGGTGACTTCAATGTCTATGAAGTGTAGACATCAATAGAACAACTTGCAAGAACGGTACTTAAAGCAGCAAATGTGTTGGACGATTTATGGCTCACTATAAAGTGCACAGCAATGCTTCACCGTTAAGGTTTGGCTTAATGGCAGGCTAAGCAGTTTAGCTAATTAAATTAGCATAATCTCATTATTCTCTGTGAAAGACAATGTGTGTTTCTGGCTTTTTAGAGTCTGAGAGTGAAAGTACATCAATGTGGCATTTCTATAATTTAAACTTGCATAGGTTTACTAATGAACTGTTTCCAAATGGAAGCTTTGGACATACTCCCAAAAAAAAAGAACTAAATTAGTCTGTGAGGAAATTTGAAGAGTCAACCTGCAAGCCACTGCCAGAGCCAAACCTGACACCAGTCTCAAGCCCATCTGTTCCTTATTAAAGCAGCCCTGAAATTTAAAGATAATATATGTGCTTCTTCCTGCCTGCAATGTAACCACTTAGAATCCTACTATATTCCTTCATTATAAATGCAGCGAATGTGTCTCAATATGCCCACTTCATATTCTAGTGCATGAATTTCTCATAAAACTCAGTCGGTTTTCTGGCCAGACGTGTAATCTGTGTATTGTAATGGGAAGGCTGGAATTTAAATGACTTTATGTTGTTAAAAGTAGGGTTGCTGCGGTTTTACCGGTGTGAAGCCACAACACCGGTTATGTCACTTGCCAACTGCGGCGCTAGGGAGGGGCTAGCAGGTGCTTCAGCACCCCCAAGAAAGACCAAAGCGCCCCCATAGCACCCCCACAAATAAAGGTGAAATAAATAAAATATAAAAAATATTTGACTCATTACGCATACATAACATGCAAAGCAATACAACATGACATGATTTGCAGTCGCACTTTTCGTAATGTCATAGCATTTTATTTTAAAAATGGATCGGTTCCTTCTATGGGATTTTTTTTTATCCATTTAACTATCCACCATGCAAAAACCACAAGTCTGATCACTTAGGCCTGAGCCCGACTAAAGATTCTTCTAGTCAACTAGTCGCACGTTTATGTTAAATTAAAATAACCTACTAAACCATCCTTTAATATCTAGTCATATTATAGCCGATTCCATGCTCAAGTGCGCGCATAAAGCTTGCCGCAAAGCACCTGCAAAAGTAATGATTATGAATGCGTCTGGGGAAAAAGAAGACATTTTATATTTTTTATTATTTATTATTTATTACTAAACTAGTGCTTTCTCAGTGTTGGCTGCAAACATGAAGTTGCCGAATGCCGACACTGACTCGCCATCTCCACAGTAGGCTAATGGACATGCAATTAATAGAGAAATGCACCTTTTTATACAGACTACATAATTAAAGAATATTTGTTTTTATTTGAATTGGTTCGTATAATAATAGGCTATAGCCTACATTTCAAGCTTTCTATAGGCCTAAATTTATTTCTTGTCTGTGGGCTGGTTCATTGTTGTGACGCGCTGAATTTCACGGAGACTGCATGAGACAGCAGAAAGCGCATCCAAAAATGACGGATCGGCTATGTATTTTAAGATCTTTCCGCAGGAAAAAAAAAAAAAAAAGCAAGGGATTGTGCAGACGCCTCCATGCCTCGATAATACTCCCACACTCATAAACAGTTGACATAAGCGCCTGCACAGCGCATATTCATCAAAATTAATGTCAGAGTGAACGGACAAAAAAATAAATGTGACGAGTTAAATAACCATGTAATAAAATGTTACAAAATCGACTGGGTGATTTTATTATTCACATGAAAAATAATAACCTGTTTTGGACATATTTACTATTAATTGCCCAGCTCCCCCTGTCAATGATCTAGCACCGCCTCAGCACCTGCATTCAAAATTCTCTGGCGCCGCCCCTGAGTTGCCAACTAATTTTTAGAGAAAGTTGCTAAAGGAAGGTCGATTTATTGCTAAAAGTTGCTAAAATGACGTGATGACGTCATTGCGTTATCACGACGCAAAATTGTGTCACAACATCAAATCTCAGCAAAAAACTATTTTATATATGTTAATTTAGATTTGTTTGTAAAATAATAGGCTATGCATAATATTATGTGAGACACTGTAAAAAACAACACTGTAAAAAAAAAATTAAAAAACGGAGAATTTACTGGAAGAAAATTACCAGAACATTTTCTGTTAAATTTACGGACATTTCCTTCAACATTAAAACTGAAAATTCTGTAGATTTACATTTTCTTCTGTACCATAAACAGACAATCCGTTATGCATAAATTTCTACAAAATATATACTGTAGCATAGGCTTTAGCTGCAAATAAATCCAGCACAATATATACTAATTGAACATGGTTTATTTTTTCCTCATGTAAACATTTTTAAAAGTGCGTTCAGTAACTTTTATTTGCCTTTAACCGGTGAAGACAAAAATATTATGACATCAATTAATTTAAAAATGTGTAAAGCACCATTGAAAATGCTTGTATTGTGGAAAACTTTTTAGTTTTAAACAGCAACAGGCAGAAAAAAGAAAACGAGCAGGTACTTGCACATTATTGGTGTTGCACCAAATAGTGGTCACAAAGATAAACTTCACTGTGAAACAGTCAAGATTCAAAACTTTTTCAGATACATGGGAAAAAATGTATACAAAGACAGGGCTGACATTAATAACAATTGCTATAGACTTATAGTCAATAGTCAAGTGAAATGTTGTTTAAAAGAACAGTTCACCCAAAAATGTGAATTCTGTCATCTACAACTGACATGGTACTGCAAAAAAAACTTTCATGTACAGCATTTGAAAATAAATAACTAAGATCCATGCACTCATGCCTCACATTTCAATGTGAAACTAACAGAACTGTACAATCTAAATTAAGAGCAGAGCTCCAAGTGTTTGTGTGCTTTTAATATCTCTTGCCATGTGCCAGCTTGAGGAAACTTTTTTTTTTCTTTTTCTTTTTTTTGCTGCATGTTCAGTCCAAGTTCCATGTTGAGATTTGAAAAACCCTCAAATTGTACATGGATTCTTGAAGTTGTTCATACATGAGTCTTGGAAGCGTAGGATCCCTTCATCTGAACCTTTGACCCTCGTTCAGGATTTCTTTACAGGAAGACTGGAAATGATAAGAAATTTAATGAATGAAAGTGAAGTACAGAGTAACGTGCAGAACAGGTTGAGATTGAATTATCAAGTTCCAGTTCAAACATTGTTTATAAAATGCTAAACTTGCATTTCCAGTGGTCTCCAGTTGCATCTGTCAAGTGATCTTGTCAACAATGTTTTATGATATACTTATAGGGTTATTCCACCCCAAAATGAAAATTATTAAAATTGTCATTAACCACTTTACCCCCATGTCGTTCCCAACCCATAAAATCTTCGTTCGTCTTCAGAACACAATTTAAGATATTTTGGATGAAATATGACTGTCCCATTGACTGTCAAGTAAATAACACTGTCAAGGCCCAGAAAAGTATGAAAAAGTATGAGAATACTTTTTGTATGCAAAGAAAATAAAAATAACGACTTTATTCAACAATTTGTCGCATCTGCGTCACAGTGGCGCCATTTTGGAGAATATCCGCTGGACGCAAACTGTGTACGCCGTTCTGTGTCAGCCGCACCACACGGATACGCTGTTTTTGTTAAATAACAACTTGTTGAATAAAGTCGTTATTTTTATTTTCTTTGCGTACAAAAAGTATTCTCGTCAGAATGCATCCTCAGAATGCATCCTCAGATTCTCACTGCATTTTGCTACAATTATCATGCATTATGCATTATGATGAAAATTCAGTCCCAAGTGTCCTAACTCCCAAGTCTAAATGCATTTAGGAAAAACAGCAATTAAATGATAATTTTACTACAGTCTTGGCTTGGACATATTAAACATATCTAATCAATTTGTGTAATACATTTTCAGTTTAATTTTGCAACTTATAAAACGTTAAAGTATGGGGTTTTTTTGCATATTAAAACTAGTGTAGGAAATGGCAAATGTAAATTATGTTACGATCGTCTAGGGTCAGCCATAACATAAATGAAATGTGCACTCACTCCCTTGATAGCGTCAAACAAAAAGTGCATTTATTAACAAATTTATAAGAAATACAAAACCAATAATAAAGGGGACAAATTCAGGAGTGGACAAGGCCAAAATAACAAACCCAACAACTAGTTTAAATAAACCCTAAATTCCCTAACCAAAATAAAACACAAAAGAAAAATATACAACACAACTACCCTAACTCCCTTAACTCAAAACATAGAACAAAATATATATATATATAAAAGAAATGGCGTCACACTCCCTACTTCCCTTAAACTAAATATTAACAAACATAATTAAAAGGTAACTAGAACAAAAGCAAATTTCTCAAAGCGCCCACATAACATCTGAAAGGAACACAACCCAAATCAAAGCAAAACAAATGGCCCACATTCGGCCTCCTAGAATGCTTGAGGAGGTCCCTTTCACTGGAACCGGAACTAGACCAATTAGAAGGCAGCCAATCAGGATCTCCCATATCTCGTGATCTCCAATCAGGACGAATGCAGACCACACCTTCTCCTGCACAGACACACTCAGAAATATATACACATTTACCGGCAAGCCGGAGATGTAACACCCCCACCCTTAAAATAAAACATAAGTTTTTAAGAATGGATGCGTGAAAGTGTGTCAGCAATCATGTTTTCAACTCCTTTTTTATGCTGGATGTTCAAATTAAAACCTTGACAAATCAATGCCCAACGCATGAGCCTGTGATTTGCGTTTGACATACGTTGAAGAAAAACCAAAGGATTATGATCAGTATACACGGTAATAGGTTGTACGCTGGACCCAATGTATACTTCAAAATGTTGAATGGCCAATAATAACGCAAGAGCTTCCTTTTCTATGGTACTATAGTTCAGTTGGTGTTTGAGAAATTTCTTGGAAAAAAAACTAATTGGATGTTCGATTCCAGCATCATCCGCCTGAATTAACACTGCGCCAGCGCCCATGCCACTGGCATCAACTTCCAACTTAAATGCACGGTCAAAGCGAGGGGCAGAAAATACAGGTGCGCTACACAACAAAGTTTTCAAAGCCTCAAAGGCAAACTGGCATGCAGAAGTCCATTCAAAAGAAACCCCTTTTCGGAGTAACCCTGTAAGAGGATTAGCTACATCTGAAAAGTTTCGACAGAAATTTTTTATAGTAACCAGTCATACCTAAAAAACGCCTAAGCGCTCTCTTCGTCATAGGTACAGGAAAATCCAAAATAACTTGAATTTTGGAACCAAGTGGTCGAACTTTTCCCTTCCCAACCTCTTTCCCCAGATAACTTACAGTTGCACAAGCAAATTCGCATTTCGCCAAATTCAATGTGAGATTGGCCTCTTTCAAGCGTGCAAAAACACAGTTCAACAGTTGGACATGTTCATCCCAAGAATCAGAATAACAGACAACATCAAGATATGCATCACAATTAGGAATATTAAGTAACACTTTCGACATTAAACGTTGAAATGTTGCACCCGCATTCCGTAATCCAAACGCCATCACCCTATACTGAAGGAATGCATCAGGAGTAGCAAAGGCAGAAACTTCGGAGGCCCTCTCAGTAAGTGGTACTTGCCAGTATCCTTTTAAAAGATCAAGTTTAGTGACAAATTTCGAATTTCCAACGCGATCAACACAATCTTCGACACGAGGCAATGGAAATGAATCAGGTTTCGTTAAAGCATTGACTTTTCTATAATCGGTGCAAAATCTAGATGTGCCATCGGACTTGGGGACTAACAAACACGGTGAACACCAGGGACTGCTACTGGGAACTGCTAAACCATGTTCCAACAAATATTGGGTTTCATGTTTCATGAGATCCCTTTTGACGGGATTAACTCAGTAAGCATTTTGCTTAACAGGAGTATGTGATCCAACATCAATATCATGTTCTATGACATGCGTTGTTGAAGGAAAATCATTGAATAATGTTGGATATTTACTAATCAAACCTCTGAGATCGGCTTGGGCCGGAACAGGTACATGTGAGAACTTAGTGGATAGATCTTTCAAGGTCTCAGAGTTTGATAAACGGGCAGTCAAAAATGAAGCACTTCCCATTTTTAACTCATCACTCTCAGGGGCATAGTCAGACAGGGACACATTCACAGATGTAACCATAGCGGCAACAGCAGTCCCCTTTAACACCTCAGAACGAGTTATATAAGGCTTACGCATATTAACATGACACACCCTTGATTTCCTTCTGCGATCGAAAGTATTCACCACATAATCAGTATCTCCTAACCTTGCCTGAATTTCATAAGGACCAACAAATTTAGCTTTTAAAGGAGAGCCAAGTATTGGCAATAAAACAAGAACACGATCCCCTATCTGAAAAGACCACTGCACGGCTTCGTGATCATAGCGAATTTTCATTTGCTCCTGAACAGCACTAAGTGATTTCCTCACCAAAGTCCATACAGTGTGCAAACGTTCACGAAAACTGCTGACATAATCCAAGACATTCTTTGGTTGAGAAGAATGCTCAACACCTAATATCTGTTCCTGCAGAACTTTCAATGGCCCCCGCACAGAATGACCGAAAATTAACTCAGATGGGCTAAAACCAAGTGATGCTTGCATCGTGTTACGGACAGCAAACAATAAAAGAGGAATCTCCTCATCCCAATCTCGCTCTCGCTCTACACAAAAAGTACGAAGCATCGATTTTAATGTTTGGTGAAATCGTTCAATAGCACCCTGGGACTGTGGGTGATAGGCACTAGACACTTGGTGCTTAACATTTAATTGCCTCATTACTTTAGCAAACACATTAGACATAAAATTACTACCCTGGTCAGACTGAATATACCGAGGAAGACCAAATGTAGGACAGAATTTGACAATGGCTTTAACAATAGATGGAGCTTTGAGAGTTCGTAATGGGATCGCTTCAGGAAATCTGGTCGCCACACACATCAGTGTTAAAAGATAAGAATTTCCAGATTTAGTCTTTGGTAAAGGGCCAACGCAATCAATTAAAATACGCTCAAATGGTTCTCCAAGTACAGGAATCGGCTTTAAAGGAGCTGGGGGAATAACCTGGTTGGGTTTTCCGGCTAGCTGGCACGGATGACATGACTTACAGAACTTTACTACATCAGATTTCATAGATTTCATAGATTCATGTTCATGAGCAAGACTTAATACCTGCAATCGGTAAGGTTCTGGAACCACAACCTGGTAAACTGTACTCCAGTCCTCCTCAGTTTTAGGTGAAGACCATTTACGCATCAACACCTCTTCATCGCAGTAATACACAACAGAATGCTTCGACAAAACGGATTTTTTTACAGCAGTTGCGAAGCAAGCGGTCAAAGTAGGGTCAGCATGCTGGGCTTTAATCAATTCCAGTTTACCTAAGGGCAGATTGGAATTAGGAACAGCACACACATTCAACTCATTCACATTATCGTTCACAAGTTGATCGGACACTTCTGTAACCAAAAAAGATTCGGAAATATCCACAGTTTCCTCAAACTTACGAGATTGAGCACGAGTCACTGCACAAGCACTAAACACATTAGGAAATGTTTCATGTAACACATCGTTACCTTTATTTACCTCGGTGGGGTCATCAGTCACTTCAGGCAAACAAAAAACTATCTTACCTGCTAAGTCATTACCAAGAATGAGTGATACTCCCTTCACAGGTAACTCAGCACAAACAGCCAACTTAACAGGCCCTGAACAAATGCTAGACTGTAAAAACACATTATGCAGAGGTACTTTAATCACAGTCAAATCAATTCCATTTACTAGTACATCGGCCCCACAGCTAGAATGGGTAGAAAAATGCAGTATACTTTCCAAGATAAACGATTGGGCTGAACCCGTATCCCTCAAAATACATACAGATTTGGCTTCAGACATTGCCCCATCAAATGATACCATGCCATCAGAAGTGAATGGCTCGAATGCGGATACCACTATCGACGAAAGTTGTGGTACGCCACTGTCAACTAAAGCCACACTCTTTGAAGTGTTAACTCGCCTGTTAGTTTTACGCTTCAAAACAGGACAAACTGCAATAAGGTGCCCAACCTCATGGCAATAAAAACATTCATGGTTTTCTATACTGTCACTACCTGCATTATCTTTAACCGCGGTCACAACATCTTTAGAATTTCGTGTGCGAACAGTAGAATTACGGTTTATAGGTGATGAAAATACGATTCGGTGAGTGAGCACAAATTCATCAGAAAAAACGGCTGCCCCTGTAAGCGTGGATACCTTCTGTTCATTCAGATAAATTATAATTTTCTCTGGCAAACTGTTTTTGAAATCCTCCAGCAAAATTAATTCTTTGAGTTGTCCTAAGGTTGTGACCTTATTGGCAGTACACCATTTTTCAAACAAGTTTAACTTGTCACGAGCAAATTCAACAAACGTTTGTCCTGGGGATTTTACATGATTCCTAAATTTTTGACGATACGCTTCAGGAACTAATTCATAAGCACGTAATACAGCGTTCTTCATAGCATCATAATCTAAACTCTGTTCAAGAGTCAAGGCCGAACAAACTTCCTGTGCTTTCCCAACAAGCTTACACTGCAATAGCAGTGGCCAAACTTTTCGCGGCCATTGTAATGTGGCGGCGACACGTTCAAACACAGTAAAGTATGTATCTACTTCACTTTCACGGAAGAGCGGGACTAACGCAATTTGTCTACTAATGTCAAAACTCTGACTTACTTGCAGATCGCGTCGAGGCACAGGGTCAGAAGTCGAACCGGGAGTGGAAGTGCTGGTTGAAGATGACATAGGTGTACTAGCTCCATATGGACCTGTATTCGGAGGCTTGTTAGGAACTTTAGTTTTAATCTCGAGCTCCAGCTCTTTCAAACGAATTGCGCGCTGGGTTTCAAGCTCAACTGTTTTAACCTGCAACAGTTGACTTTGATACTGCTGCCGGCTCAGTTCCAACTCAAGCTGCTTTAATTGAATATTCAACAATGGGTCCTGTGGGGACGGCAGCACAGCGGGATCTATGCTAATCAGTTCCTGGGGTTTGGTCTGATCTGCTCCCTCATCCCCGGAACTCAATATACGATCTGCAACACCCGCTAGCTCGCCCTCCTCTGGCAGGATCCCATTTTCCACCATATGCTTCAGCACCACTTCCTTAACCTCCCTCTTTAATGCACTCCGAGACACCCTGATCTGATACAAATCCGCGACTGCAAATAAGTCATCTTTACGACATTTTTCCAATTGTTGCGCCGAAGGTTGAATTGCAAAATCCTCCAAATTAAATTTAGAAGACATCTCAAATCCTCTACCAAACTCCCTTCCCCTTAAAGCAAAATCCCCAGAAAACGATAAAAAACAAGGCAAACTTAATTAACCCTTTCACACCTGAGTTTAAAATATTCTATCTGAGCCCCCGGCGTGAGTTTTTTTAGGCGACCGTTATTTTAGAACTTATAGCCTTATTGTTTCCATGGCGACGCGTCATGCTTGTCATGTGACACACCGCAGCCGTAATAGCGCTGTATGACACATGGATTGCTTTTATTTCGTTTTTACTTTTTTTATTATTAATATTCACAAACATACTCGCTATATTATTAAATATCTGATATTCCGATTCTGAAATATATGCAAGTAAATGTGTTTGGTTGTTTAAACACGTTTATAATGATCGTGTTAGTTGATCTATACCGGGTGATGGGCGCCGCCATGTTTGCTCGCGCTGAATCCAGCTGTGGGATTTACAACACGTAAATTAATCCTCTCCTCCCGAAACACGTTAAAGTAAGTCTCCAGTAAACTGGGAGAGGAGCAGAGTAAACTTTAAAGTATCTACACAATCTGTATATGATATCAATAAAAACATGTCGTCAGATTATATTTGTAAGGATCATTATTGCTGCTTCCATAGACATCAGTGCATATTTTACAAACTATAAATGTATGGCTTTGCTAGTACTTATGTGTATTTAAATGTCTGAAATCTGAAATAAGCATTATATGGTTGAAAACACTGAATAAGTGATAATGTTACAAGCGCTCGCGCGTCTGATCTGGCTCCGCGCCAGAAAGCAGATTTGAATTTCAGCAGTTGATGACGTGACTCACTGAAAGTTCCAATCACACCGGTGTGATCGTACGCGTTAAAGGGTTAAATCGAATGTTCCATTTGTCTAAACTGAATTTATTATTTATTTTTTCAAACCAAAAAAAAAAGTTTGAACTAGGGGACGAGCCCCCAATTATGTTACGATCGTCTAGGGTCAGCCATAACATAAATGAAATGTGCACTCACTCCCTTGATAGCCTCAAACAAAAAGTGCATTTATTAACAAATTTATAAGAAATACAAAACCAATAATAAAGGGGACAAATTCAGGAGTGGACAAGGCCAAAATAACAAACCCAACAACTAGTTTAAATAAACCCTAAATTCCCTAACCAAAATAAAACACAAAAGAAAAATATACAACACAACTACCCTAACTCCCTTAACTCAAAACATAGAACAAACAATATATATATATATATAAAAGAAATGGTGTCACACTCCCTACTTCCCTTAAACTAAATATTAACAAACATAATTAAAAGGTAACTAGAACAAAAGCAAATTTCTCAAAGCGCCCACATAACATCTGAAAGGAACCCAACCCAAATCAAAGCAAAACAAATGGCCCACATTCGGCCTCCTAGAATGCTTGAGGAGGTCCCTTTCACTGGAACCGGAACTAGACCAATTAGAAGGCAGCCAGTCAGGATCTCCCATATCTCGCGATCTCCAATCAGGACGAATGCAGACCACACCTTCTCCTGCACAGACACACTCAGAAATATATACACATTTACCGGCAAGCCGGAGATGTATCAATTATATAATTGAATTTTCATTTTGCACTAAATATTGCACATATGTATGGGAAAATGTCAATTTAAATACAGAAATACATTGCCATTTTACATATTGCATTGCCATTTTGCATTTTACATTTCAAATTGAATTTTGCTACCCATATGCTTCCATAAATAAAATCTGTTAATAAATAAAACAGAATACAAACCCATGGTAAGAATGCAGGGGGTGATTGGGATGCACAGAACAGCAGCAATAACAACCTGTTATGATGATAAATAATCATTTCGTGTTCATTACTGCTGCATATTACTGGATGAATTATGCATGTTGCGAGCACTTTACTTTTGGTAACACTTTAGAATAGGGAATACATATTCAAGAGATTTCCGTGAACAAACTCTTAATTTGCTGCTTATTAATAGTTAGTAAGGTATTGTTAAGTTTAGGTATGGGGTAGGATTAATGGATCTGAAATATGGTCTTGCAGAATAAGGCATTAATGTGGTTTATAGGTACTTATAAACAGCCAATATGCTAGTAATATGCATGCTAAAAAGCAACTAGTTAATACTGAGAATTGGTCCTTAAAATAATGTTACCTTACTTTTTGCCAGTAGTTATTGCTCACATTTTAAAGAATGTTTTGGGTTGATGATGTTGATTTGTTCAGTGTCGTTGGAAATTTATGCGACCAGGCATTGTTCAGAGTTTTAATGCAGAATTGTGCACTGCAGCTCATATTTTTTAAGCGCTTCTATTAAAGTGTCATGAATTGTGCCATTTCAGCACAGGGCACTTGTCACCAAGAAGTTGTTGTTTAGCTGGTTAGTATGATTCAGTTTGCCCCTGCTGCTAGACACTGTAACTACACCAGCTGGTAAAAAAGGGTCATTATATAATTTCCCTGCATCTCACACACGAAACTGCACAAATACATATTTTAGTACGCTCACAATACTGTACATTCCACAAATAAATGCAGATCATTTTTTGTCTGTAATTTAATGCACAAACAAGCTGTTATATTTGCACTCTACGTGAATGTGTGCTTTTGCATTTTTAATGACTTTAGAGATTTAGGGACAGTTATTCCATAATGTGGATTTGCAAATGTAAGTGGTCTGGTCTGTTTACAGTCACAGAAAGAACAGATAGTGTTTGTGTTCCTGAATTTACCAATGTCTTGTGGCTGTTTTTTTTTTTTTTGGAAGATGCCATGTGTATTTTGTGACATTTATCCTATTTCAGTATCATACACCAAAGGCTTCCGTTGTAAAAGCATTACACTCAATTTTTGTTTGTTTTTACAAACTGAGAGAAGAGTCAAAATTATTTACTGTGGTAATTGACAGCATGTCACAGATGCCGTTGAATGAGGTTAACAGGAAACTGTAGCATGTCCAGAAACCATTAATAGTGTGAAAACCAGCAGAATATTAATGGCAGCTTTTTCAACGAGAAGAAACATCTTAAATCTATAGTGTTTTGCTGGATGTGAGGCTAGTATACCGTGAAATTAACCCTCAGTACTGACTGTGAGAAGCATGGCAATAATTAGCTATCAGCACATTAATGCTTGCACGCAGGAGCAGGCCTTACATCTGAGTGACACTGCTGTGTAATGATGTTCTGTGTCCTGCAGGATGGACGATGCAGAGGCGTGCTTCATCCTCAGCAGCAGAAATGAAGTGGACCGCACCGCAGCTGTAAATATAGCCTCATAATATAGTTCCTTGCCAAAAGTAAAAGTTATTAGGGCTGCAGCAACAACTCCATAAATAACTGAGAAGGAAAATAACCGTAAATCCTATATCATTATCGATTAGTCGGGTCTTTGAGCTGTATATAGAGATTTTTTATCAGTGAAGCCACTTCAAATTATTAAAAATAAACCTAATTTCTATTAAAAAAGCACAAGTTTTTAAAATGTGAGCTGCAGCGGATGAATATACAACACGTTTTCCCAAGCACATAAACTTTTTAAAATAAATCAAATGGAGTGCAGCAAAAACAAGAAACCTAATAATTTTGATCAAAACAATTTTTACTGTTACACATCAAATTTACTTTATTAACTAATTAACCATAATAGAAACTCTAGTATGGAATGCAAGTAATTATATTTTTAAATTAACAGTGACTTAAAGCTAGTGGGAAATTTGAAACATATATTATAATATTATTCATACTTTGATTATTTTGTTTTCATCTTTTAAACTATGATGACCGTGAAGTTTTATCACTTTAAATTGTAGGCCTAACCATTTCAAAGGGTTTTGATTAACCAGTTAATCAAAGAAATAATCAACAGATAATCTGATTGTCAAAGTAGTTGTTAGTTGCAGCTCTAAAAGTTATTGTTGACACTTATTGCATGTATTTCAGAATGACTATCAGTTGTATTTTTTAATTATTTTTTTGTACCTGTGATTCACTTCACAAATACAGTGAGTGATTTTCTCACTAAAACTGTATTTAATGGCAAAATGAAGTGTGCATATCATATTGTAAAAATGATGTCTGATCTTACAGGATCATCAAACCATTCTGCGAGCGTGGGCTGTTAAGGATTTTGCTCCAAACTGTCCTCTATATGTCCAGATTCTCAAACCTGAGAACAAATTCCATGTCAAATTTGCAGGTTAGTAATTTTTTGCATATTTGTGTGTTTTGCAGTTGGAGGATATCAGACATGTTTGATATTTTGAGTCGATTTTAGAACACATGTTGTTTTCATTTGTCACGTGTCTCCAAGCAAAAGATGCAAACTCTGCGTGATTTTTGACTTTAAAGTCTGGTAGTGTGTGATCCTCCTCAGTCAGTGTATGATGACCAAGTCGGTAAGTGTATGATGCCCAGTATTTTAAGATCTGTTCGGTTTTTAATTCAGATCTGAATGAATAAGATGACCAAATCAACTCTTGAGTGTTAAAGCTGTTCTGATGAAGTTGACATTATGTTGATTAGTGATCTGGAGTGGTAAAGTTGGATTTATGTTAGTTTTTTAAGTACTGAGATTAGGGCAGTTCACTTGAGTGGTGAAACTGAGGTGTTTTTAGTTTCATAGTGTCTCCAAATATCACAAGAATGACTGGTGTCGTGGAAGTGTTTATTGAATTCAGCAGGGAGTCCATCTGTGCCTGGTGCTTTATCATTTGAGAGCTGTTTCGTTGAAATTCATTCCTTTTCAAGGCAACGTCAATATTTAATATTTGTTCATTTACTGTTGTGATCCAGGGTGATTTGATAAGTATGAAATGAATATTTGACCAAAGTCATAGAAACCAGTGCATGATTACATCACATTATAAATTCTCAAACAAATGATGTGTCGGTATGTTTTGTTTGTTAGATCATGTGGTATGTGAGGAGGAGTTCAAGTATGCCATGCTGGCCCTCAACTGTGTGTGTCCAGCCACTTCTACACTGGTCACACTCCTGGTGCACACGTCTCGTGGACAGTGAGTACTGATGTGTTTCCTTTTTTCCCTGACACTGATCAAAGAGAAGTGTTTTCTCAAATGCTGTTTATTTTATTGAAGGATTTAATAATGAATAATGGCACCTCACTTAATCTTTCCAATTCTGTGATCCCTAACAATTAATAGTGTCACAAATAATTACTCAGGGCAGATTTGTGAGGAGAGCCGATCAATGCCATTAAACTTCCTGTGATCGTTTCCCAGAGGAAGACTGACAATGCATTCACCTGAACTCGCTGAAATTTGTTTTATAAAGAAAACTCTCAAAAAATCTCACAATAACAGTAATATCACATTTGTTGAAACAAGGTTTGGAGTGTCATTTTTGTGCTTGTGTTTGACCTGCCTGCTTGGGGTTTCAGGGAGGGACAGATGTCTCCAGAACAGTGGCAGAGGACATATGGCCGTTGCTCTGGGAATGAAGTTTACCACATTCGTCTGATGGACAGCAAGTTCTTTGGCGAATATGATGGGAAGAGTTTTACTTATGCCTCCTTCCATGCACATAAAAAGTGAGTGATTGTGGAACCCTCCTTAAAAAAAAAAGCCCCTGCTGTTGTTATTACTGTTGCCACTTTGCACACCACTGTTTTCATTTTACACCATTTTTAATGGTAATTTTAAATCACATTCCCTATATACACTACTGTTCAAATGTTTGGGGTGGGTAAGATTTTTTAAAATGTTTTTTTAAGTCTCTTATGCTGACCAAAGCTGCATTTATTTGATAAAATATACAGTACAAACTGTAATATTGTAAAATATATTCTATTTGAATGTATTTTGAAATGTGATTTATTCCTGTGACGCAAAGCTGAATTTTCAGCATCATTACTCCAGTCTAAAGGTGTGACATGATCCTTCGTGTGAAATCATAATGCTCAGGAAAAATTTCTTATCAATGTTAAAAAAAAAAAAAAACAGTTGTTACTTTTTCCTCAGAATTCTTTAAATAGAAAATTCAAAAGAACAGCATTTAGTGGAAATAGAAATCTTTTCTTAAAATGTAAAAGGCTTTACTGTCGCTTTTGATCAATTTAATACATCCCTGCGTAACATAAGTATTAATGTCTTAAAAAGAAATTTACTGACCCTATACTTTTAAACAGTAGTGTATACAGTATATCAGGTAATTCACACTGTATTGGTCACTTTGTTCAGCCTATTATGGCTTAATCTAATTTACATTATAATGGTCATTTGCACTTTATTACCATGTGTTCTTCATTTGCATCATAATGTTTTTATTCACATGATATATTACTAAATGCATTTCACTTGTACTCTACAGAATGACAAAGATGAATATATTGTATTTAAGATCCTCCAAGCAGTATCAGGGTGTAGATCCTGTAAACACTGCAACTGCACTTTTCTCTCTTAAACACCAAGTTAAACACCCCAAAATCATCTGTCTCTTAGGTATGGCGTCTGCCTAATCGGCACAAAGAGAGAAGAAAATAAGAGCATACTTCTGAACCCCGGCCCTCGCCACATCATGTCTGCCACAGACACCTGCTACTACATCAACATCACTAAAGAGGAGAACTCTGCCTTCATCTTCAAACAGGAGGAGAAGCACAGCAAAGGGCTGTCGGCCACCGGCGTGTATGACGCCCCCTCTCGTCTCCCGGTGCAGAGCATCATCGCAAGCATGGGTGAGGGAACAGATAGTAGTGTCTACCTGATGAAGTGATGTAACTAACAGAATTCTTCAAACTTTGAATCATCAGCCTAATGAGTTTCTTGAAAGCTGCACTGTGTAATTTCTGTGCCGCTAGCAGCACCAAGTGGAAATCCGAAAATAATGACTGATTTAAACTTTAGTGGTGTTGTTATTGTTACATAACAGCCTAAACAAATGAAGCACAAGTTTTAATTTGTTTACATCAGTGCAGCCGCAGGGTTGGTTTCCATATGGATGCCATATGCCAGTTAGTGGTATGAGAGTAACATTCAGAAACAACATTGTCAGGGTGAATTTATCAAAATAAAGAAGTTTCAAGTCATGCTCATGATAAAATATACTTTCTTTCATTGTTTTTCCTTTGTTGAAGTTGATCAGTCTACTTCATATGGTAAGTCTGAGCATGAGACAGTTAAATCATAAGACATCATTAGTGGATGTCTGTGTAAATGTTAACATTTACAGAAACCTCTCTCTCCCGTTCATTCCTGTTACTTTGAGGAACTCAAAAGCTCAAGGCTTTTGTCCTGCAAGCTTTTTACCTAGAAAACAAAGTTGTTTTTTTTCCTCGATTGGCTTGGAAACTGTTTTTGCATGTATAAAATATCCCTGGCCTACTCTCTACTGTAATTATTTATATGTATGAGGAATTAGTTCATTATGTTTCTTCACTGATTTGTTTTCACAACTGCTCTTAACATTTTGCAAAGGAACAATTTTCTGCATAACAGTAGAATTTCCCTTCAACATTTTGTAATTAAACCTCACGGTGCTTTTGATTTTGGTTGCAAGGCACTGATTTGAAATGTGCAAATCAGTCTTCATTCATAAAAAGCAGTAAATCAGGGTTGAGGTCAACTTCAGCGCGTTTAAGAAATATTGTGCTGTAATTAAATATTTATACCATCTACTGTATACGTAGGCTAATTTTCCTAGTAAGTCACACAAGATTTTTCATTTTATTCATTGTGCTGATGGAAATGAACTGGAATTGACCTAAATCCTGAGTCATCAAAAATTGATGTTCATAATGCAGTATTTCTTTGGCCGCTTTCATTGCACTGAAAATAGCACAAAAGCAATTGACATTTCAAATCAGACAACAGTTTTTAGATCGTTTCATCGGTGGACACATCAGTTTCCTCACACCACACTTTCCCAAAGCTCGCCCAAAGAGGAAAACCTCAACTCTCATGGCTCATTTGTTTTGCATTACAGGAACTGTGGCCATTGACCTGCAGAACCCAGATCCCCCGGCTGACAGCAGTAAACTGGCCCTGCCCACAGAGAACGGAGCTGGGAGTCGTAGACCCAGCATTGCCCCTGTGCTTGAGATCGCTGATTCCTCTGCAATCCTGCCTTGTGATCTTCTCAGTGACCCCTCAGAAGATGAGACCAACCAATCGGACGAGGAAGGAGCACCAGCCTTAGAGTAAATACCATTTTAAAAGTACAAAACCGATGTGATTTCTCAGGGAAAGCGTGATAGAATCGAATGTGGATAGCTGTGCTACTACTTTCCTAAGCAACACATTTTTTAACTGGAAGACAATACAGTGATAAATAAAATATTCAAGTACAGCACCAGTAAAACCTTGTACACTTACACTACTGTTCAAAGTTTGGGGTCGCTAAGATATTTTTTTAAAGTTAAAGGTCTCTTCTGCTCACCAAGGGGAAAAAAAGAACCATTATTACAATTTAAAATGCCTGTTTTCAGTTTGAATGCATTTAAAATGTAATTTATTCCTGTGATGGCAAAGTTGAATTTTCAGCAGCCACTACAGTCTTCAGTGTCACATGATCCTTCAGAAATCATTCCGATTTCCTGCGTAAGAAACATTTATTATTATCAGTGTTAAAAACAGTTGTGCTTCTTAATGTTGTGGAAACTGTTATACATTTTTTCATGATTCTTTGATGAAAAGAAAATGATAAAGAACAGCATTTAAGTCAAATTCAAATTTTATCACGTTAGAAATGACACTTCTGATCAATTCAATGCATCTTTGCTGAACAAAACTTAATTTTTTTTATCTTACCTCTATGACTTCTAGTTATTTCTTAACGGTGCGTTCTCTCTAGTGTGATTGTTGAATTACATTTTATAGCTTTCAGGAAGATCAGATGAACCTTAAACATATTAGCTGCTATCAGCCTTTCAGCGGTCATGCTGCAGAATAATTACAGCGTTTGCTTATGTCAGTCATAGCCGGAGGAGACGTGGACTCATTCTCTCTCTCTCTCACACACACACACACTCTCTCTCTATTGATAAAGAGGAAATCTCTTACAGAACAGCACTGAGTCGTTCTATTTTCTAATGCTTTCTCTGGTGAGCAGAGTGAATTGGTGTAGAAACCTTGCTCTGCTGTACTGAGCTGCTGAATCTTCAGTACTCTCACAGTGCCATCTACTGATCATTTGCATGCAATCATGCAATGCTTTCAAAAATAAACCCTTTGTAGACTGATTTATGTCAGTCAAGGGTTAATGTGCTGTATATGCATTAAATAGAAACATTCATTCTAATTAATACTCATACTTGTTGCATTTTATATCCTTCTGCTTTTTCAAGGTGTATTAAAGGCTATCCTCCAAACTCCCCTTACATTGGAAGCTCCCCAACTCTTTGTCACCTTTTGCAACAAAAGGCGCCATTTTGTTGCCTACGACTTGACAAGGTGAATGTATAACTCTTAATTCACCCTTAAACACTGAAAGCGATTCAGCTTAATCCATTGCTGTGGCATAGTTTGATGAAAGAGAAATTGTGAAGTTTTTACTGACTTGTGTAATGCTAGTATATTTTTAAATAAATCATTACGTTTAAATTTACATTTTTAAACACATCATGCATTTTAGCAATAAATACATAAAAGCACAAAGAAATGGGTGTCGTCATATTTCAGGCCACTGTTCATTTTACATAAATACATTTCACACACTATATTTATTTGAACTTACTTTTCATTATGCTTATATTTACTGAATGTATGATGACTTCATGATGTTTTCAATGTAATGATATATTGATGTTGTCCACTGTATTTAATTTTTTATAGCATGTATTTCAATTCATATTTCCTGAGGTTTTTCATTTTGTGGCATATTGTGGTATTTTCATTTTATATTAAAAAATATGTATTCCATGCATTATTTATTTATTGCAACATTCTATGATGCATTTAAGAACATTTGTGTATGTGTGTGTGTGTGTTTACATATAATGCCTTCATACATTTAGAGCTGATATCTGTATCATTTATTTCAGTCCATTAAACATTCTACTTGTTTTTGATTGCAGGGTTGTCGGCACAATAGCTTTGAAGATGCCAAGGCATATGGTTTCAAAAACAAGTTGATTATCGTTTCTGCTGAGACAGCAGGAAATGGCCTGTACAACTTCATAGTGCCGCTGCGTGCCTATTACCGACCCCGGAAGGAGCTGAATCCTATTGTACTGCTACTGGATAATCCGTGAGCGAGCTGCCTCATCAGTTTTTCAATACATGTTACTGGTCTTAGAGATGACTTTAGACTTTGAAAGCAAGTCGAAAGCGTTGCTTAACCCGACTTTACCACTTAAAAATACTTCCAGGCATATTTGCATAAAAAACAAATCTCTCTTCACATTCTGTCATGCATTAGATGGAAATCCTTATGTATTATATTTCTCTCTAATGCTAAATGCTTTCAAAAGTGTTGTTCATTATGCTCCACATATTCTTCCTTTCAGTAATGCAAAATAGTGTACACAGTTGTCGTCACATTGTAGAATCTTCCTCAGAGTTTCCATGGCAACTCTGAGATGTCAAAATCCTTTTTGCAATTACCTGCTTATGCATTTTACACAAGCTTTTACCCTGAGAATAAATTTTTATAAGGTTGCGTGCCAGTGCCAAACCTATAAGAACTTTAAAACTGCAGCTGTGAGTGGATTAGCATTGTCAAACTGCTCTTCTCCTCCATTTCCAGGCCTGATAATCATTTTCTTGAAGCCATCTGCTGTTTCCCTATGGTGTACTACATGGCTGGTACCATTGACAAGTAGGTCTTTAAACATTTCAGTGCACATACACAACCCGAAATGGGTTTTAGTCTGGTCTGAATGGTCCATTTGTGCTGGTTTCTCTCATAGTTTGGATAACCTGCTGCAGTGTGGCATCATCTACGCTGATAACCTGGTGGTGGTGGATAAGGAGAGCACAATGAGTGCAGAGGAAGACTACATGGCAGATGCTAAAACCATAGTCAATGTGCAGACCATGTTCAGGTACGTTGTATCCTCTTACAGCAAATTGGTTGTATTTGTTTTCAAGCTGATGTCTTTCTCTACATTAGCTGGGTACTAATTACTTCATTTTCGTCTTTTTTCTCCTGTTGTTGTGTCCTCTACTAGGTTGTTTCCTAGTCTCAGCATAATCACTGAGCTAACCCATCCTTCTAATATGAGATTCATGCAGTTTCGTGCCAAAGACTGCTACTCCCTGGCTCTCTCCAAACTCGAAAAGGTGTCATATCTTAACAACCACACCATTCCACTTGATCTCTAGGTCCAAAAGTCTGAGATGTTTTGATTGTTTAGAATTTATTATTTCAGTTATTGTAAATTATATTGATGATAACAGTGTATGTAAAGTTGAATAAAAAATTATAATGAATTTGAGAATGATTCAAGCCCCATGGAGTGGAAGTGTTCAGCAAGAAATCCAATAATAATTTATAATCATTCTTCCTTGCAAGTAAACAATTTAACTACTTTAACCAGTCCTAACATTAACATCCTACATTTCAGACTTTTCTATGATATGAAATAATTTCACTTGAATACTACAAATTTATTATGACTTGATGCATTAGGAATCTTTCTGAGTGATTCTTAAGTATGGTGAATTTGTGATGATTGCATGCTTCAAATGGCTGTAATTGGCTGAAAAAACTGAAACTGGGATAATACTGCATCAGAAATTGCCAGCAGGTCTCAAAATCTCAAATCATCAGCGGTGGAAAGAGCCATCAATCTTTTGTTGTGATCTTTTTCCCTTTTCTCCAGATAGAGAGAGATAAGGGCTCTAATCTGGCATTCATGTTCCGCCTCCCATTCGCTGCAGGCAGAGTGTTCAGTATAAGTATGCTGGATACTCTCCTTTACCAGGTGGGTAATAGATCAGATGCAACTTCTGCTAATCCTCTTCCAAGATATGAAAAATTTTGCGCCACCTTGTGGCACTATGATATCTTTGAATATATATACACTACAGTTCAAAACATTTGGGGGTTAGTAAGTTTTTATTTTTATAGAATTGAATGCTTTTGTTCAGCAAGGACAAATTAAATAGATCAAAAGTGACAAAACATGTATAATGTTACAAACGATTTCTATTTAAAATGCTGTTTTTAACATTTATAATAATACATACATTTCTTGAGCACAAAATCAGCCTATTAGTGTGATTTCTGAAGGATTATGTGACACTATTAAATACAGCCTTGAGGAGAATAAGAAACCTCAAAGTGGTAAAACTTTTTTTTTTCAAAGAATCCTGAAAAAAATGCATCACAGCTTGCATAACAGCACAACGGTTTTTAACACTGATAATAATAAATGTTTCATAAGTAAAAAAAAAAGCTTATCAACCCCAAACTTGTGAACAGTAGTGTATGTATGTATATGGCTTTTTTTTTTTTTTTTCAAAAGGAGGTCTTCAAAAGGAGGGCTGCTTTTAATTGAAAATTACAGTATTTGACAATCAAAAATATGTTAAAGATAAACTCAAGTTCAGCTTGTAATAAGTGTGTGTGTGTGTGTGTGTGTGTAATGCATTTTATTTTTGTTTCTCCACACATTTGATGCTCAAAACTAAAGGCAGATTTTCACCTTTCTCTGCAGTAGATAGAACCAGAGTACCATGAGTGGCATTTGCAGTAGACTGTGATCCTACTTTGCTCCCCTCATGATTCTCTGTGGAGTCTTTATTGATTGTCTGAGGTCTGGAGATCATCTGTGTGCTTTCTGGGGACCGTGTCTGTGTTTATGTAGTTTCTGTTTATCCTCTAGTCTTTTGTGAAGGACTATATGATTCTGATTGCAAGACTCCTGCTCGGTCTAGACACCACCCCGGGCTCTGGCTACCTCTGTGCTGTAAGTGTAATCACAAACAAAAGTGCTCCCACACACCCTCAGCAGCCAGTATGTCTGGCATCATTGTGTGCCATTATTTTGCATACATTATGCAAGCCATTGTTTCAGTTAAAATACATAAAGCTGGTTATTTGACCTTGTCCACCCTCAAATCTGTTGCTGCTGTCAGCGGAGTTAAGATGAGACAGATGGTGTAAAAATATCATCATGTTTTAAAGGCAGAGTTGTGTGTGATATGATGGGCGATTCTTATAAAAACTCATTTTTTGACAGTTTCATTTTCTTTATTCAAAATTATTAATATTTAATAGATATAAAAAAACAATACATAATTACTCATTATTACTAGTTGTAGTAGTTTAGTTGAGTAAAATATGGCCTGAATGTTTCTTAATGATCTTCACCCTTCACTTTTGAAACAGATGAAGGTAACGGAAGAGGACTTATGGATCCGGACATACGGAAGACTATTCCAGAAGCTGTGCTCATCCAGTGCAGAAATTCCCATTGGGATATACCGCACTGAATCTCACATTTTCTCCTCCTCAGAGGTAAGACGAGATAAAGAGGAAGAGATCAGAGAGTTCAGACACGGCTGAATGCACTCATTTTAAAGGGTTCATCCAGCTCCAGATGCTTGCACAGCAGATACGATCTGTAACTGTTCCTTTACTTAATCTTGTGCAGTGTTCAAGATTTACAGCTTTATTTTGGTCTGTATCATGGCTTTGCTGGCTGCCTTATTAGCTGTGTTGATTAGCTAATCATTTCTCATCTCATTCACATCTATTGCTTGTTCCAGTTTAAGGAGGTTTGCAAGCAGGTAAGAATACTTCACCCCATTTCTCAACTACATTGTTATATGTTAATGGCATTGTGCTGTGTTTCAGCTGTTTATTTTCTGTCCAACATCCATAACTTTCACTCACTCATTACATGCTGCTGTAATTTAATAAATACTATGTTAATAAAAGAACATAGTTATTTAAATGATTTAGTAATGAAAGTATTTTTTTCACTCAATGTTTTTATTCTGCTGCCAAGGGTCCCCAAATATGACAATTACTTTCTAAAATATAAACATAGCTGTGTATTTTTATGAATAAATATCCATTTATACTCTGTGTAAAAAATATTAGTGTAACATTGAACTGTTATTTCCCAAATTAAATAATTGTCTTTTTATTGTAACTGTACTAAAGCTACATCAAACATTTAAAACTGTTGTTATCAAAATTTGTAATAATTATTATTATTATCTGGAACATATTTATTTTTAGGAAAAGCTATCATCATCTGAAATTTACACTACCTTTAAAAAGTTAGTTGTTGGTAATATTTGTTAATGTTTAGTAATGCATTTAGTAAAAATGGTAATATTGTGAAATATTATTACAATTTAAAATAATTATTTTTTCTATTTTAATATATATATACAGTATATTTTTTAAATGTAATTTATTCCTGAGATGTAAATCTAAATTTTCAGCAGGCATTACTCCAGTCTTCAGTGTCACATGATCCTTAAGAAGCATTCTAATATGCTAATTTGGTGCCCAAGAAAAACATATTATTAGTAGTAGTAGTAGTATCAATTTAGAAAACAGTTGTGCTGCTTAATATTTTTGTGGAAACCGTGATGCATTTTTTTCAGGGTTATTTGCTGAATAGAATGTTCAAAAGAACGGCATTTATTTGAAATAGAAATCTTTTCTAACATAAATATCTTTACTGACACTTCATATCAATTGAATGCATCCTTGCTGAATAAAAGTATTAATTTCTTTAAAAAAAAAAAAAAAAATCTTACTGACCCCAAACTTTAGAACGGCCTTAAATGTAGACAAGGCTAATGGCATCCTATCAGTAGATGAATTAGAGCCAGCTAAAAATATATGTGTAATTACTTAGTGCTGCTTTCCAGAGTAAAGTTGTTCAGCTGCTAATAATCTGGTACAAAAAGGTAACACAGAATGACTTCAACCGACAGACAATGAAAATATCGGCGTGCCACTTAAACACTGTTAACCTACTGACAACCTGTTTCCATGCTGAGCAGTCTCAGGTGTCTGTGGAGGACTGTGAGGACCCGCGGGACCGCAGGGAATCCTGGAAAGAGAAAACCGCCCACAGAAACTCCACAGGGAGCGACCAATCAGAGCACCCACTCCTGCGGAAGAAGAGCATGCAGTGGGCGAGACGGCTGAGCAGAAAAAACACCAAACCGCCCAGTCGAGCTGAACGCATCAATCAACAGCGCCTAAACCTGTACCAGCGCTCAGAGAGGCAGGAACTGTCAGAGCTGGTGAAAAACCGCATGAAGCACTTAGGGCTGCCCACTGTGGGATACGGTAAGTTCGACAAGGGGAAGTGATGATTTCTAATTGAGCCTACGAAAATACTGAAGGTACAGAACCCTTTGCATTGATGTCTTTTTGATATAGTGCATTATTATAAATGTATTATGCTGGAGATCTGTTTTCACAGTGTTTCTCTGTGTAAATCATATAATAGCGTCCCCTCGTGCCCCCTGCATCAATCATTATTCATCTGAAACGTCCTTTATCGGGTGTCACAGGAAATGACAGATTAAAGAGAAATAAAATATAGATTACATGCTGCCATGTAAAACATTCCATAAGGGAATATTATTATTGTTTCTTTATCTAAAGGACAACTATTTGTTTTTCTAAGATCTACACTGGGGTCCAAAGGTACTTATATTATGCATTATTTTCTAGTTCTAAACCATCTTTACATCCAAATTATGAAGCTGACATACTGTTTTGAGTAGAATCACATTTTTAATGATTATCTTAAATTGTTCAAGCTGCATGAACTCCTCAAGTTTGGGTCAAAGCTAATGATCATGTTCTCCAATATGATCTGAGTTGATACAAACAACACCTTGAACTCCAGAGGAAGCAAGAACATCTGACCTTCTGTATGAAGAGTCACATAATCACAAATGTATTTACTTAATATGATTAGTGACCCAGAATCTTACATTTTATCTTAATTTTGTATCATGCTATTTGTTGTTTTATTTTATTGATTTTTTTTTATTTAGCAATATCCCAAAACGTATTTCCAGAGATAAACAAAGATTTCTCAATAATCTCAAACCTTTGGAATTCACTGTATATCGTTGATATTCTTAAGAAACATTTCCTGGATTATAGCAGGTGGGTTTTATAGTGTTAAAATGAATATATGTGACCCTGGACCACAAAACCAGTCTTAAGTCGCTGGGGTAAATTTGTAGCAATAGCCAAAAATACATTGTATGGGTCAAAATGATCCATTTTTCTTTTATGCCAAAAATCATTAGGATATTAAGTAAAGATCATGTTCCATGAAGATATTTTGTAAATTTCTTACTGTAAATATATCAAAACTTCATTTTTGATTAGTAATATGCATTGCTAAGAACTTCATTTGGACAACTTTAAAGGTGATTTTCTCAATATTTTGATTTTTTTTGCACCCTCAGATTCCAGATTTTCAAATAGTTGTATCTCGGCCAAATATTGTACATACATCAATGGAAAGCTTATTTATGCAACTTTCAGACGATGTATAAATCTCAATTTCGAAAAATTGATACTTAAGACTGGTTCTGTGGTCCAGGGTCACATATTATATTGACCTCTGTTGTTGGCTTTCCTGTAGCTCAAATAGTAGAGCATGGCGCTAGCAACGCCAAGATCATGGGTTCGATTCCCAGGGAAAGCAAGAGCTAATCAAATGTAAAAACTGTAACTTGAATGCAATGTAAGTCGCTTTGGATAAAAGCGTCTGATAAATGTAAATGTTTTGTGTGCCCTGCATTGTTGTTTATTCTATTCACTTTTCTAGAAACTTTACTCACTTTCTATCCTCCATGTTGCAAAAAATCATTCTCTAATTTTTCACTTGTCAACCCTGAGAAATACTGTTGAAAACAGAAGATGAAGTGTATTTTTCATGTTAAAACCACTTCCTATCTCATCTTACGCAGATATTTATGCACTTTATCTTTAAAAATTAGATGTAAACCTGTTTTTACTGTTATTAATGACATTTTAAATAACTATAACAAATATAAACCTTAGCAGTCATAATAGTGTAAAGTATTTTGAGAATGTTTTTTGCATGGTAAACTTTTCCAGATCTTTCTCTTTAAAAAGTGCTGCTTTCTCTGCTGCTTGCTTGACATTTTCTTTCTTATCTCTTTCCACTTTGGCCTTTTCCCCACATGCTGTAGAGGACGTAGCTAATTTAACCGCAAGTGATGTGATGAACCGAGTAAATCTAGGATATTTGCAAGGTAAATCCACCCAACATCACTGTTCATGTAGTATAGGATCAAAGTATCAAGTCACTGGAGTAATGAGCTGAATGAAACCTGATGTTCTGGAGACGGATGTCAATAGGAAACTCCACTGCTCGGTTTGTCCAGTGACATTCATTAGAATGGCATCCGCAGTCTGTGTTTAATAGGATAAGCACTGAAAGCCAAAGGAAAACACTTTGTGGCGTTTTAAAGTAATAGTTCACCCAAAATTGAATATTTGCTCAAATCTGGTCTGAATCGGGAGTGAAATATGCACAGATTACAAAGGAAAACAGTCCAAAATAGTTCTAAACAAATATGTCAGTGGATTTTGTTATGAGAGGACAACAGAGGATGGACTTTTTTACTGGAGAAAGTGTTATTATGGATTATGGACTAATATATTGGCCAGAAGCACTGGTATAAAACGATGGATTTCTCCAAATCTGTTCTGATGAATAAACAAACTCATCTATATCTTTGATGGCCTGAGGGTGAGTACATTTTTATTTGTGGGTAAACTATTCCTTTAACAGGCCTTTATTAATTTATTTTCTTTCACATTGAAAATTCTGTGTGATTTAAATTGTATATTTTTTCAAATGTACCTAATTCTTACATTTTTTTTCCTGGCTGACAGTTTTGTCTAAAGTCTGCTGCCTGCAGTTCTCCTTTTGCAACATTCTTTCCGGATGGCATCATCATTAGGCTAGTCTACATCCCATGAGCCTTCCTCTTATCTTATTAAGAACAGACCACAGGAAACTGCTGGCCATTGACATTATAATGACGCTGGACAAAAAGAGAATGATTTACTTATCTGTAAAGACAACTGATATCATCATAATCGAATTTGCATTTATGTATAATTCATTATTACACAGCTCACTGGAATACTTGATTCTGATTGGTCAACTGCAGTATTCACCAGTCTTATATAATGACCATGAAGTTATTTAACCTAATGTTGTCCCATTTGAGTCACTTCAACTCAAATTAATATTTCACATCCTTTTTTTTTTTTAAAAATAGCTGTGTAATAATCGTTATAATGCACAGTCAGCCAGTCATTATTGCAAAATAAAAACCTTCAGCTTTTTGATCATCCTGTCAGGATTTGTTTCGCAGTGATGACTGTATCTTATTCCATACTTGTACTGTACATAAATGCAAAAAGTAAAGAAAATGTATAGCATTTTACAATGAATTAAATACAATCATGGATAAAGTCTACAAGTTTATTCTGCACAGGCTATGTGGGTGTAATATACAGTATATGCAGACTTTGTATTTTTTACATAGCCACTTTTTTTTTTTTTATGTTAATGTAGTATTTATTTAATATAATTTATTCAATGTTTCTGTTTTTCATACCTAATCAGCAGTATCACACCTAAGATTTTGTCTCATTATGTTTGCTAATCATGCTCCTGAACAACAATGTCATTTGACAGTAGTGCTGACCTATTTCTGAAATAATGAAGTCTTATGTTATAGTTAAATTAGTGATGTAGTTGTCTTTTTCTCCTCTGGTACGAACTGAAGAGGGTACTTACATGACAGAGGGTACTGCAGGTACTCACTGGCATCTGAGCATTGATATAAGACATGATGAGTGAGGGCTTTTGATTCCAGGATGTTTGGACAGAGTGGAGTAGAAAGCATTCAGTCTTTGTCGGAAGGGTCCATCTAGAGCAGGTATTTAGGTTACACTTGCAAGTCTGCTTGTACTGATTTACAGCTTTTTTAAATTCTTTTTAACGGGGTGATACTGGGAGAAGTATTTGGGCTTCCCATTGGTTTAATTGGTTAATTAGCATTTGGCTATTGACTCCTCCCAATCCCACACTACTAATGTTTTTTGCTTCACTCTGATTGGTCGAGCCTTGGCTTGGTGGGCCTGACAGATCCTCTAAGCATGCTTATATCTGTGTGTGTCGGTCTTACTGTTTGCTGACTTTGGGCTGTGTGTTGGCATGGCAACGAGCAACTTTTATTGGGTCAGCTGTGGTTATGATGCAGAAGAGGGATGGATGGATTGATTGAGAGACTGAATGCGTGGGTGGATGCGGACCCTGTCTGCATGCGTCCGCGCATGGGGAGCGCTTGCGGTTGCATGGGCGTTCCGTAAATGCAGCCATGCCCTGTCAGTAACGGTTAGCCCTTCTCTCTCTTTTACCTGGCCTGGCGCTATAAGTGGCTCAAACAGGTGGGTTTGGAGAAGCAGAGGCACTTTGTCCCAGTCTTGAGTCCCTTATTACCAGACCTGCAAAGGTTCACACTTCTCAGTCATTTACAAGCAGGTAAAATACAACAAAGCCTCAGAAACCCAGCCAACAAAATCCAAACACAGTGGGGTTACACAACAACTGCCTTCCATATATTTTGGACATTTTGATTTAATATATTTTCCAATTTTGATATTTTTTGGCTATTCTGACTCAAGCATAGTTTTATTTGTAGTAGGAACAGAGATAAATGTTACGGATAATTTCTCAGAATGAATGTTTTGGATTATTAAGAACTGATATGGGTTAAGTATGATAGTGATACTGTGTTTTGTTTCTCTTGCAGATGAAATGAATGATAATCAGAACACGTTGTCATATGTGCTGATAAACCCTCCTCCGGACACCATTCTAGAGCTCAATGACATTGTGTAAGTGGCATATATTAAAGTTGAAGTGTGCAGTTTTACTATGCTACTTAATTTGTGCTATTTATTTAGTATGGCATAAGATGCTATTTATAGTGCAAATAGTATCAAATACTGTACATACAATATAAAACGGTTTGCAATTATGAAAACACATTCATGAGCTAAACATGTTGCCAGCCCGTCCAATCAATGTGAGTTTTACACCAATTATAGGCCTATGAAATATCTATTTTGATATTTCATGTCTCTCTTGTTTAACACACCAGATTCATATCATCAGCTCGTTAGAAGAGAGCTCCATGAATGACCTGTGTTCCGACTGACATGGTCCCTACACATTCATTGCTCCCTACTCCCTGAGCACGGGAAATCAGCAAAAGTTTTCTTCATTTAAGAACACTCATTTGCACTACACCACTACTTGCAGCGTCTTCACATACAGCCTTACTACAGAAGTGCAAAGGGTTATTTAAGGGCATTTCTTCAACTAGGGGCACTTTTAGCCTTGTGAAGTTGAATAAAAAAAAAACTTGTTCAAAAGTCATGTAACAGTCTCATAAGTTTAAATAATTTGTCTAGTTTTAAGGTCTGTAAGAGGACAAACTTAGATTACAAGAGAAATTGTTAATATTTTACATTTTTCCAACCTGCAATGAACAAATGTCATTTCCACCACATCCCAATATACAGCTGTTATTTTAAAATAGAATAACTTATGCCACTAAAGAATTGTCTAAGATCATTCTTCTAACTAGTTTTACCAGTTTTTCCACAATGTACAATAATTATACATTTGTCAATGAGATAAATTAACTGCCCTAAGGACCAAATGCTGAACTGTACACCTGTCACACTCTGAAATGTAATATTGGTTTGGGTAAGAGCTTATTAGAAAATAAATAACTTGAATTTTTATATTAAGTAGAGCATGATCTCATAAATTGTGGATACATTTTTAATGTGTGATGAGAACTTTCAATATTTTTAAAAATGTGTGGTGATGGAAATGACAATGAATTAACATGAATGTAGAGAAACAGCAGAGATATTTATTAGAAAAAGTCTTAAAACTCATCACACTCATTAAACTCAATTCACAAAGTCATTAAACATATCAGTTGTACTTTGTAACCATAAATGTCATTTCCACCACAGAGGCAGTGTGGTGGAAATGACTGTGGTGGAAATGACATTTTTTTGTGAAAAAAATGGAAGATATCTTCAATGATTAGCTTTGAATTAATACTTAGCATTTCATGTATGCAAAATACACTTATTTAACTTAACATTTTTAGCTTTTTAAAAACACCCTTGAAGGTACAGTATGCTTGGAAATGACGTAGAATAAATATATTAACTAATCAAGCAATATTTACCTTTATTTTTGTTCCATTTGTTGTTGATGAAAATTTAAATTTCCTCCATGTCCAACATGTGCTCTGATGTCACTGAACATTTCCATAGAAACCACCTAAACAATCTTTCACACAAACTTTTTGAAGGGACATTACAGTGTTGTGGTGGAAATGACACCAATACTGTGCGACAGCTATATTTTGTATAAAAAGTATAGTATTTAATGTGAGACCACTATAAATATTAATGTATTTTAATTATTTTACTAGTGCTTAATTCAGGTACATTAATAGTTAAGTCATATTTTTAAACTGTATTTTCACTGTTGAAGTTTAAAAGTCTGGGTGTGCGACAAGGAGAAAACAGTGATTTTGACACCTATAAGGAGGTTGAAAAGTATGAAAAAATCATAATAGGAAGGTAGTAAAAAGTTTTAAAGGTGGTTTTATTGTTAGTTTGACAAAGAAAGAGTAATTTGTCCAAAATTATATGTATTTTTAAAAATAAGACCAAAGAACATCAAAGTGCCCATAGTTTAAGAATCACCCTTAACCGTAATCCTGAGATTTGCATAGTACGCACTTTAATGCCCTTTGAATGGAACACATGCTCCTTTTGAACTAGAATCATGGCAGAATATCCTGCGATGTCCACCTCGCAGGGCACTTATGGTTGAATGGAACAAACCTCTGAAGCGATAAGAGAAAGACACAAAATGTGCAGAGCAGGGTGTCATGAGTACCTGGATTAAGAACTGCTGTCTAAAATGATTTGTGATGAGAACAAGATGAATGTGACTGACAAACAAACTGAAGCTCAGATCAGTCACGTTAGTTTTGTCTGACTCAACCAGAAAGTGATGGGTAGAGTGTAAATTGCCTTTGGCAGCAAGACAGCATTTGCACTAAAATAGTCAATCCATCTTCAGCATTTTTTCCGTTATATTACCTTCTGGCTCAACCAATGGCATGCATTTGGAGGTGGGAATACCCCGCTATTAACTACAATATTTGTTAATAAACTCCTAGTTCGCTGCTTATTAATAGTTAGTAAGGTAGCTGTTAAGTTTAGGAATGGGGATTAAAGGCCTTTCCACACGGAGCGCGATGCGAAAAAGCGACAGTAGCCCCTCACTGCAGAACAAAAGATCCAGGGGGCGGGGTTGGATCATAGACTGTAAAAGGGTTGGATCCACATCCAGGGGGTGGAGATTGGTAGGTTTAGGGGTGGGGATGGGTGGGTTTAGGGATCAGGGGGTGGAGACTGGTAGGTTTAGGTAAGTGTAAGGTGGGAGGAGTTGGATCTAGATCCAACCACACCCCCTGGATCTTGTGTTCTGCAGTGAGGACCATCTCAAAAGCGAGGCAAATCGCCCTCGAATGTTGCTTTCACACTGAGCACCAAACGAAATTATGTTCGCCTTCTGCTAATTCACGCCTGCACGCTAGGTGGTGCCGACCAACAATGCATTTTTTCTTCATGTAGCTTATGTATAAATAACTTTGTTTCTTCATCAGAAACACAAAATATCCATAATGCTTACAAGAATACACCTGAAATCATTAGAGGTACAATTAGCATGTAATTATTAACGTTTTTGCTCAAAACACACTTTAAATCATCATCGAGTGCTTGTAATAACTTGATTGTGATCTAAAATTAATTTTGATTCTATAATAGGCAGACATGTTTGTAGCCTATGTTTTATACCTGCTTGTCATGTCATAAACATCCTTTATTGGAAAAAAAAATAATAATACCATAAGCTGCATAAAAAAAAACATATACAGAAAATCTATCTTCATAATTATAGGTCTATTTGCTTTCATGTGTGGAAAAATGTTTCTCTTTTTTTATGTAGCCTACGGAAGGGCAAGAGAGATGATTTGCATGATTGACAGGTCTAGAGTGAACGAGCTCTGACTCATGAGCACTTGCGCTCGTGGAAGATAATGGACAGTGCTCTTCAGATCACATAATTCAGTGGAGAATTTATAGAAATGTTATTCTGTATAAAGAACATGTGAGAATAGTCTGTTCTTAAATACCAGCAATAACAAGAAATCAGCATTCTTTCTTGCGGAAAAAGTCCTCTACTTCGGTGTTTTTACGCTCGTGCTATAAGTTTTCTGAGCTTTTAGCGCCACCGCGTCGACCTTTTGGGTAGCAGCAGTTGCTCTGGCCAAGTAATGTAATGCTCAAATATTATTGGACGGCCCATGTTTTCGCTTTGCGAAACTTAAAAGATTCGTCGGACTGGACGAAAGAAAAGAAAAAAAAAAACATTCGCATTTTCGGTGCGCGAATGTTCGCGGTCTATGTGGAGGCATCCATAGGAAGCTGTTGTTTTATTCCAGCGCGTCATCGCGTCCGAAATTCGTTTCGCTTTTTCGCGCTCAGTGTGGAAAGGCCTTAAAGGGATAGTTCACCCAAAAATGAAAATTCTGTTGTAGTAGTTCCAAACCTGTATGAATTTCTTTGTTCTGCTGAACACAAAGGAAGATATTTTGAAGAAAGTTTGTAACCAGGCTGTTCTGGGGCACCATTGACTTCCATAGTAGGAAAAAAAATACTATGGAAGTCAATGGTGCCCCAGAACTGCTCTGTTTCCCACATTCTTCAGAATATCTTCCTTTGTGTTCAGCAGAACAAAGACATTCATACAGGTCTGTAACTACTTGAGGGTGAATAAATGACAGAATTTTCATTTTTGGGTGAACTATCCCTTTAAGGGATCTAAAATATGGTCATGCAGAATAAGGCAATAATAAGTGCTTTATAAGTACTAATAAACAGCCTATATGCTAGTAATATGCATGCAATTTATAATAGTAATAGTGAGAATTGGTCCTTAAAGGCTAATTCACACTGCACAGACAAACACATTTGTTGGGTTTTGTTGGATCAGTGTGTTACCCCTGTGTGCGTCTGTTGCCATTGGTCAGAGTTTCTTTTCACCCAACTGAACATGTTTACGTTTGTTATTGTCTGTTGGGGCAGCGTGAACATGACATATTTTTTTCATAAAATTCTAAATGCAATGGCCAACTTGTTTGTTAGCATTTGTCTGTGCGGTGTGAATTGGCCTTAAAGGGGTCATTGGATGCCCATTTCCCACAAGTTGGTTTGATTTTTTTTTGGGGTCTTCATGAAATGTCTGTAACATCCTTTGGTTAAAACACCGCTGGTGATATAAAACAACACCCCTTTACCTTGTCAAAAATGACTCCGTTCACAGCGACCCGTTTCGGAGCATGTCTCTTTAAATGAGCTACTGCTTACCCCGCCCCTCTTTCTTTTTTGTGTATTTGGTGGCATGTTAACATTAAAAACAAAATCAATCCACTGTGTCCTCAGTGGCTCCGATGTCAAGAGAACATGAAGACTCTTGTTCACTTGTACATCCAACTACAAAACACTTCATTGCTTACAAGACGTTGTCGCTACATCTACTCAAGCATGGAGAAAATGGCGGACAGCGTACAGTGGTTGTGGGCGGGGCCTGATCAGTATGACGTCATACTGATCAGAAAATTAAAACTGCTTGATAATTGAAAACTGTGTAGATTTTTGAGGGATTAAAAAAAGGAATTAATATTCAAACACAATGTAAAAGGCTGGTCTTTACCCATTCAACTGCTTTTCCACCTTTCTGTAGCTACATCATCCGCTCTGATCCACTGGCACACGTCCCTGAGAATGTCCCAGGTGCTCCGGCTGGAGCCAAGCTACGACAAGACTATGGACCTGAGACCAGGGATGAGACCCATCTGTAAGAACTGGAAGTTCTTATTAACCCTCCTTCCCTTCCTCCTCTGCCTTGAGCTGCTACAGTCTGCATGAAGAGTGACAGGACACACAACCTACCAACCAACCGATCACACAGACACGACCCAAGCTGCCCAATGGCTAGAACTGTACTACTTAAACACTTTACAGATTTCTCTTTTTTACGACACCGGTATATAGAATCTCGTGGCACATTTCAGACTTCTCTAAATGTGGCTGGTCATTACATTTTTGTATTTTAAGACTTGGTTCAGTGCGAGTGTGGGGTATTGAATCACTTTGGACCAAACAAGCTGTCCAAGCACTTTGGATTTATAGGGCAGTATATATCAGAAATACTAAATCAGTATTCAAGAGGGCAGCTAAAGACAGAAGGAAGAAACAACAACTATTACGCCAGTAAGCTGACCCAAACACTGGATAGTGCCCTGTCATACATGCAAGGTGTTTGAGTATGATATTGAACAGAATTAGTTTACATCAGTGCTATATTTTGTACATATATAGCACAAATATAGCATATATAAATATATATTTGTACATATATATCATAAATTAGCCACATATTCTTTACATGCTCAGTGACCTCTTAGTATTCACAGTATTTTGTTGTGATTTCGTCCTCAAAGCACAAAGGGTTTTAAATTTGAAACGGCTAATTCCCAACTAAAGCTTTTACATGTGATTGAACACTGATGATTTACTATAAATTGCTGCCAATTATCACTACAAATGTTATCATAAGCCAGTTTACATGTGCCGAGAACAGAAGCTAGATCTATTGCCATACAATTTCAAATTTACAGCAAAAAATGGAACATATTCTAAAGCAAACACATGGTCCTTCTGAAGATTGACAGGAACTGTACTGCACCAGCAGAAATGTGCTTCATGGATCTTGATTAGGTGTCATTGAAGATATGCCAAATGGTAATATACATAGGATCGATATTGAAATTATGTTTGGGTTATACATTAGAAAATATTAGATGTAATACATACTGTTGGTAACCATTGTTTTTCAGTGATATTTTGCCTCAAAGCTAATAAGTGTTTTTTTTGTTTGTTCGTTTTCTCTTTACAACAGCATTCAGCATTTTGTATTTCTAAAAATAACTGGTTATTTTAATATTTTTATTATTTCTGTGTGCACAATGTACATGTTACTGCTCATTTAGGACAAAAAGGTATCTATATACCTCTCTATATAAATATATATAGAGAGCGAGCACGAGGGAGAGTATAAATCATTTGAATTTGTCGATTTTATTGCACTAAGCTCTGCTGAGCAGTACATAGTAACCCTTTAAACTACATAAAGAAAACATTAAAAATGTTACATTTCACAATACATTTTAGTTTTTGCCTTCTGTATTAATACATTCCATGGTTCATTGTCATTTCCATCGGTGTATGGAGCTGACATTTAAAGCCATCATGGAAAGCTGCTTTTATTTTTACTAGATGTATTCATCTTTCATTGAACAGAAAATGTGAATGTCCACTTTGTGCAAAGTAGCTAAGATTGAATACCTCTCATATCATTCTTACCTGTTTGTCTCCACAAAGAAATGTGATAGATGACAGTAAAAGCAATGAAACGGGAATCCTTGTAGCTATGATGTTTAAAATATTTATTTTATAATTCTGTATTCATGTTTATTGCGTATTTAAGGCGTTTTCTGCCTTATTTTGCTTCTATTGATCTGGCATATCAGTTTATTTACTGCTCAGCTCCAAGACTGTCAGTAGTAATTGAATGTCAGCCCTTGACATGTCGAGCAGAATACTGTACAGTTCATCAGACTATATTCATGTTTTTTGCTTGCGTAAAGATGTCACCTACATTCTGCCCATTGGTCATTGTTTTCTCATGCAGATTGCTTTCGGAATGTTTTTTAAATAATGTTTTCCTAAATTTCCAGCCATAATTGGAAAGGATATGCATAATGTGCATGTTAAAAATAGCCTGCAGATTCCTCTATTTTTTACTAGTTCCCTGAGATTTAAATATGATCGGCTGATCACAGCTGTTGTAATTTACAAAAATTTCGTGTTATTTTTCCAGTAGTTTTAGAAAAACATGGACCATGCATGTCCTAATCTTGCCAAATGTGTCAGAGACCCATGTTTACATTTGCTGGCTCCTGTTTTTGGATTGTGCTGAACAATACATGAACTTCAAAATTTTGTACAATTTCTTAAATGAAGTCTGTACTAACATGTAAGAATGAATCAATAAATGCTGCATGCAGCCAGAGAAATGTGGCAGTATTTTCCTACCGACAGGTACTTCGACTGTTGATGTATAGAATCACACATTTTATTTTGCATTTAATAATGCAGTAAAAAAATCCAAATGTCTGTACATACCAGTTGCATTTTTACATACCATATCCATTATTAGATTTTGCATACTTTACAGTGTGTTTTGCAGGTTTCACCTTACAGAACAGAAGACCTGATTATTTTGAGATCTTTTTTATATATATAATTTTCATCAATTGTATATTTAGAAACATACATCCAGTACCTAATGACTCTGTTTGAGTTTGTGTTTGTTTTTTTGTGTTTGTCTCCACCTGTCTCGGGTCCAGCGCCCGTGATTTTCCACCACCTCATGTAGCAGGTCTATAAAGGTGTACTCATTGCCCAGCAACAGGCTGTCATCTTTTGGAGAACCTCCCGCAGGAGGCGCCCTTGAGTCAGACCCTTCACACATCTGGCCTTGTCGGTCTCTCTGAGCTCTCTGTGCAGCTTTCCCTGCTCTCCTGGACTGCTTCTGCAATTCTGACGGAACCTGCTCACTTTGGTGAACTCGGTTTGCTTTTGTTTTCACGCTCTGTATTTTCTCAACATCGTCTTTGTTGTTTATCTCCTCTCCGTAAGCAGGCTTTGGCTTGCTGCCACCAAATGATGGATTAAAAATGCTGAACAATTCAGAGCAGACCTCACTATCATCAATTGGCGAGTTCTTGGAGGACAAGTCGGAAAAGACAGTCGACTCGAGACCTGACGTCCAAGTTTCCCCATTTGTAATAATTCTGCCATCCTCCCTTGGTGATATATTAGTATTAGAGAAGCATTCTTTTGCACTGAAATGCAGAACTCTTTGATTGGATGACTTAAGACTTTCCCTGTAAGTGTCCTCATCAATAGCGACTGGGACATCTTCCATTGGGGACGTGATTTCAGGCAGAAACTCCAGTGCAGTGAACTGTGGAGCAGTTGGGAAGATTGTAGGAGAAATGCTGGGTGGAAATGGTCTGATTTCATGTCTGCAACCAGTTACAAATATTAGTTGGGGGAACACATTGAGGACTTGTTGATTTTGAGCCCACTGCTTCTTCCACTGGGCCGCAGTCGGAGGCCAGGTCAGTACCCGCCGAATAGGTCTTAAAGGTCCAAATGTTTCTTTAGCAGTATTCTGATCAACCCCAGTGGTCTGGTTTTCTGGACCAGCACCAATCGTGAGGTAGGGCAGGTTTTCATCAGTCTCCTCAGTCTGGGATATAACATGTTTTACCCGGAGAACTTCTTGACTGCTTCCTGCTCCAACGGCCAACTCGTTCAAGTGATCCAACACATTGCTCTCCACACTATGCTGAAGAACGTCTTTATCTACCCTTGTTCCGGCTCGAACACACTCATCAGTATCTTCATTTTTCTCTCCAAGGTCCTCATGTGATTCCAGAGTATCAGTGGCGTTACTTACCTCAGTGGATCCCTCTTTCTCCTCATCTGCTATGCGTTTTCCATCCTCCAACTTCTCCACCTCCTCAATATTAACACACACATTGTCTTTTGTGTTTTCTGAGGTCCTCCATCCATTGTAATAGTCATCATTCCTTACCCCAACTTCATCAGTGGCCGCTTCTGCTTCTGTCGGTTTAGAAAACATCTCCATCCTGCACAATACCGGCCCGGCAGATCTCACCCGTTTAATAGGTTCTCTAGCGTCATATGGCCCTGATGAATAAATATGGTAAATCTGTGATATCTTCTCATCTCCAACCACCATCTGGTTTGCCCTCAATAACACTTCTGTTGTGGCAATGTGTGTTTTATTAGCGATTTCAGATTTCACTTTTCTGTTTTCTTCTCCATTGCTTTTTGCAGTTGATTCACTGGTTCGGCTCATTTCAGATTTCTCTGAAGCAGGTTTTACAGCCTGTAGATGTTTCCTCTCTCGTTTCCTGTGATACAATGCTGAAAGGACACAGATGACAAGTACCAGGGCACACAGTACCACTGGTTACATAATAAGGTTAGTCATCCACAAAGCAAGCTACCGGACATAAAAAAAAGTTACCTAGCTGATGGCTGAATTAATGCCATGAATTAGTTCCACCTACCAATAAAAACAATTAAAGTGGAGTGACCAATTGTAAGAGGTTTGGTTATTAATCCAGTGGCAGGGTTCCCAGTGCCAGAACCTCCAGTGGTAAGACTTGTAGTGGGAGGGCTCATGGATGTGAGGGTTTTACACTCTGGTACCTGCCATACTGGTACACCTTTCAAATCAGGAGGGCTATTGCAGCACACCAGCATCTCATTCTCCAGAAGAGAGGCATTCTGCAAACCTACAAACATTTGTCAGTCATTCAAAATTTCACCTAAAAATTAATATTTCAGCAGCGTTAGGTAAGTATAAGATAGAAATGAATGCATACCTCTCAGGTATTTGGCAAAGTCGTTCACAGAGCACGAGCAGTCCCAGGGATTTCCATCCAAGCAGATCTTTGTACCGTTAAGTGGAAGAAACACATCTGTACTCAAATGTGTCAGTTTGTTGTTGAACAGGTCTAACTGCCTCAGTTTACTAAGACCAAGAAAACTACTTGGGGTTATCGTGTGAACCTGGTTCTCAGACAAGTCTAGGTTGAGCAGGTTTGACAGCCCATCAAGAGAACTATGATCCAGTGTAGTAATTTTATTATTCGACAGTCTGAGTGTCTCAAGTGTAACCTGATGGCTGAACCAGTTTGACGAGATTTGGGAGAGACGATTATTGTCCAAATTGAGAGTTTTGAGGTTTTGAAACATTTCAAAGGTCTGTGGTCCTATTGCTGTGATACCTTGGTATGCCATAGTCAGACTGTTCACAGAAGTCAGATTGGTGCTGTTAAACATAGACAAGCTGATTTCTCCTAAACCACTCACAAAGATAATCACAGAGGTCAAGCCAGCAGGGTAATCTATAGAGAAAAGAAAAGTTACAAATGTTGAAGGGAAAACTCATTTAAAAATAACTTAACACATCATTCAAAACTTTTATGACTTTCCTCTATAGAACACACAAGGAGATGTTGGGCAGAATGTTCAAGCTACACTTTTCCAAATAATGAAAGTCAATGGTGACCAGGGCTCAGGCAAGATTTCCAGTGAATAAGTTAAATTTCAGTCAGTTTTGCACAAAGCAGCTTTATATCATTAGAAGACTTGGAATATAGTGCATGAGTTGTAGAGATCATAAATGGGTTTTTTTTTTAGTACTGTCAAATGATTAATCGCATCCAAAATAAAAGTTTGTTTACATATACACAGCACACATATGTATGTATATGTGTATTATATATATATATATAAAAAAAATACACACACATGCATGTATATATTTCAGAAAAATATGTTATGTTTACACATTAAATATATTTATTTTAGTGCTGGGCAACGATTAATCGCATCCAAAATAAAAGTTTGTTTACATATACACAGCACACATATGTATGTATATGTGTATTATATATATATATTAAAAATACACACACATGCATGTATATATTTCAGAAAAATATGTTATGTTTACACATTAAATATATTTATTTTAGTGCTGGGCAAATGATTAATCGCATCCAAAATAAAAGTTTGTTTACATATACACAGCACACATATGTATGTATATGTGTATTATATATATATATATATATATATATATATAAAAAATACACACATGCATGTATATATTTCAGAAAAATATGTTATGTTTACACATTAAATATATTTATTTTAGTGCTGGGCAACGATTAATCGCATCCAAAATAAAAGTTTGTTTACATATACACAGCACACATATGTATGTATATGTGTATTATATATATATATATTAAAAATACACACACATGCATGTATATATTTCAGAAAAATATGTTATGTTTACACATTAAATATATTTATTTTAGTGCTGGGCAAATGATTAATCGCATCCAAAATAAAAGTTTGTTTACATATACACAGCACACATATGTATGTATATGTGTATTATATATATATATATATAAAAAATACACACACATGCATGTATATATTTCAGAAAAATATGTTATGTTTACACATTAAATATATTTATTTTAGTGCTGGGCAACGATTAATCGCATCCAAAATAAAAGTTTTTGTGTACATAATATATGTGTGTGTATTGTGTGTATTTATTATGTATATATGAATACACACCCATGTATGTATATATTTAAGAAAAATGTGTTATGATTATATATTAAATATTTATATATCATATAAATTATATTAATAAATATATACATGTAAATACATGTAAATCTTTTCAAAATATATACTGTATGTGTGTGTCTTTATATACACATAATAAATATACACAGTACACACAGATATATTATATAAACAAAAACTTTTATTTTGGATGCGATTAATCGCGATTAATCGTTGCCCAGCACTAATTTATTTATAATATAAATTATATGAGTGACTTCAGACCATCCTACCTTTTGGTATCTCTTTGCAAACATAGTCCGTTTCTGTGTATATACAGGACTGAAACCATGCCTCATGTATATACTGGAACACCACAAAAGTAAAAAGAGCTAGGCAGAAAAAAAAGAAACATTCGTCACAATTACTTGATTTTGAAGCCATCAAATCAGAGTGCAATAATACTCACCACGCATACTGACAAACATCAAATAAAGATCTTCTGATCTGATCAAATCCTCTGAGTTCCTGTCTAATGTCCATCCATCCACCGAATGCCTGACCTGTAGAGCCCCCCGCTGAGGATAAACCACCAGTTGCCAGGATACAAATGTGTCTTCAGTGGACTGTCAAGGATACAGTGCTTGTCGATGAGGCACAGCCTGTGGTGTTCCAGTTGACAGAAGTTGGGACACCATCACGAGACCACAAGTAAATTAGACTGCCATCATTTCTTGCAATCACCCAACAACAGTAAAGCTATTAATACAAAAGTTTATCAATTGCCAACATGAAGTCACGTAAAGTCAATTATGCACAATACATGGTACTAATATTCATTACTATGAGGTAAGCTCACTTGCTATATAATGCAAGAGGTGTTATAAAATAAAGTGGAAGATGACAATGTCAATAATTAAATGGAAAAAAATGAGAATGAATTTGACTTGAAATATTTATTAATTCTCAGAGTCTTATTTAAAATAAATAATAATATGGTAAAGGAAGCAAAATGACCAAGAATGAATAGTAGTGTTTAAAACAAAAAAACAAAAAAGAAAACAGGTGATCAACATTAATACAATCTTTTAGTTAAGATATAAAAACACACACATACAAAACTGCAATTTAAAATTAAACAATGCAGCGACGTATAGACAAGTCTAACACCTATTATTTGGAAACAGTAGTTTAAGAGTCATTAAGGGGCTGTCAGTGTACTCTTTTCGGTGTTAATAGTGTTTGAGAGATGTTTCTCAGTGTATAACAGAGTACTTTCACCTTTCAACAAGTAGCTTTAGGAGCAAAAATGGTTTAGTAAGCCCTTTAAAAATCTACCCCAGCTATACACCTTCATGAGCAAACAAATAAAGTGCATGTGCAACACTCAACTGATCTCGACACCAAACACGAGGCTTTTATGAGTGTTCTCCAACGTCTAAACACAAGGATGCCGGCAGTGTTGACACTTCTTTCACTGAGGAATGTTTTCAACCTTGGTAAATAATTAGACAGCGACGGCAAGGGAAGTAACCGATTATGAATATATTAAATACTGTCATTCAAATCGTTTACAGCGACACTCTTCATAACAGAGCATGCTGCTCTTCTGTATGAGAAAAAGCTCCAGTGCCAACATCAACATGGTTACATTGCATGATAATATTACTAAAACATGATCATAAGTGCACCATAGTACAGACTGTCCAGAGGAGAGGCCGCTACCGAGTAGAACAGAAGAGAAGAGAACTGCATTTGACACGTATCAAGGTCTGTTCGATTCCCTATTGAAAGGACCACGAGTTTCCAAAAAACAGGCTACAGCCGAGCTGATTTTTTAAAGCACTGAATAAACAGACATAGTACCACAATGCATGAAGGCCAAAAGTATGCAGACCTGGGATTGTCCCAGCGACAACAAAAGAGCAGCATGTTTTGGAGGCAAAAAAACAAAAAGCTTTGTTGAGAGTCAAGTCAGCTATTTTTTTTTTACATGAATTCGAGTTCTGGCAGTCCTTAGAGTCAGCAAACATGTTTTAAAGACGTTAAGAGGAAAACATGTACCCCTCGCAAAAAAAAAAAAAAAAAAAAAAGGGGAAAACGAATCAAACAAAAACAATCATGGGGGAAGTGCTTCGTTTAAACGAACGAATCAGTGCCAAACTAATAAATACTTCAAGTAAAAATGTATCATGTAAAAAGACCACAGGATTGTGGGTCAAGGACTACTTCAACCCAATACACATTCAAATGAAGTGCATGTTGATTCATGCCTGTTCGTTTGTCCAGCGAGCCTCTTCCATCCAAACTCTGACGGAAGCAGATAAGTGATTACGGGCCTCGTTGCGAAAGTGCAGATTCTTACGAGTGCCATCGGACTTCACTTTCCGCTCTTTTTTGGCCCTGCAGGTCTTTTGGCTTGCCACAGATGGTTATGGATAGTCAGCGCATCTACACTAACGGACACAGTTTTGGCAGGGATTACAGTGAACTGCTTGCGGTCCGAGCTGTACTTGTAGAGTTTGTCAATCATCTTCTTAGTGATGCTCTTGGGCCCTGTGCCAGTGAGCTTGTGGATCTCCTCTGTGTCAGGGAAGTAGGAGTAAAGGGCTCTGAACTGACAGCCACTGTCCCGGAAGAGAATCATCAAGTGGTTGGAGTCGCACTTCTCCAGCTCCTACCAATCAAAAAAGGAGGCAATTATTTAGTGTGTGTTTTTTTTCACTGTAGTTGACCATCAAGACTAATTGGTTACATCACAGCATGCTATCTGCATGCCATGAACCTGCAAACTGGACACGCACCTCAAGAATGGAATTCTTCTGCGGTTCATTTACTTTTCCCGCTAAGCAGCAATGAGAGATGGCGTTGTGGATTATAGGCTTGTTGGACTTCGCGCTTGGCTCTTTGAAAAGCTTGGGTCCTACAGTGACAACAACAACAAAAACAACATCAATACAAGACATGAGACGCAACAATGTCCCATAAGGTCATGGATTTTTTTTCTCCTTATTTTATGATGATTCATTATAAAAATAAAAAAAATTTCAATTCACATATACACTACTGTTTGGTGAGTTTTTTTAAAATGTTTTTAAAGACGTCTCTTATCCTCACCAAGGCTGCATTTATTTGACCAAAAAAATAAAAATAAAAAATGATTAAGAGTGAAATATTGCTACAATTTCTATTTTAATATATTTTAAAAAGTAATTTATTCTTGTGATGATTCCTGTGTGATATAGAAATCATTCTAATATGCTTATTTTTTCTGTTCACTGTGAAATGCTGTGCAACATGCATATGATGTTTAAAATACAACTACATGAAGCAGGAATTTGGATCGATGGGATTTCACTGTGTGTGGCTACCAAGTGTGACATAAATAGAAAACAATTGACCGATAAAACTTTGTCTTGCTCTCATGACTGGTTAGGGCAACAACATTTTTTCCCCTTGGATTTATCGCTTGCAAATTAGTTGTTTCACCTGGTTAGGTCATGGTGTGCCTCTCAGAGCCCTATACAGGTCTCGCTGATGCGTACTAGAGCTTCTCAGTCTCCATGATTAAAAGCTAAACTACCTCATCTATCATTCTGACACCCAACAAATGACACAAACCTTTCTATTCTCCTAAACAATCCCTTGCCTCAAAGGGAAATTATTTACATAAACCCAAGTATTTTTGCACTGATTTTTGAATACATAGTTTGAAAGGGTAGTTCTAATTTTAAACTAATTTCAACTTCAGAGCAAAGCAATGCCTGTATTTATTCTGCAAACATAAGCAATAGAACAAAAAGAATGGATTTGGATGCAAGCTATAATTAAAGAGCAAACAAGTGAAACGCTTCAGAGAGTTCGGACTTAAAGAACAAATTTATCCACTAATGTCTACCCAAACAAAAAACTGATGTGTGCTTATGTACTCAAGCACACAGACAAACATATTGCCTGATGCAGGGTCGAGTTCAGCATGCTGCTGTTGTTAACACAGGATGTTGTCCTGGTGTAGAGGAATCTAAAATAATTTAGTACTCCAGACCAGCATGTAGTACCCACACTTACTGAGCATCAACACAAATATAAACCACTTGCATCCTACAGAACGGAAAGTGAAAACTCACCAGTGTATTCCGCCATGGACATTGATGTAATGGAAGACGCTGTGGAACCGTTGTCCCAGTCTCTCTCTGTAGTCCGACTGGAATTGCGACTGAGGCCTGGAAATGACTCTACTGATTCCCCTCTGTTAATGGAAAGAATGAACAGCAACGTTAAAGTGCTTTAGAGGTCACAGTCTGAATCCAGTCAATTGATTCTGAAACGAATTAATGAAATGCATGCACGCATGCATCTGCACACAGCCTGTAGGACATGGGAAGGACTTACCGATGAGATCCCGCCCCTCCTGAGTTGACACTGTCTGGTTCAGTGGTGGCCACGGAGGCCAGTGATAGACTAGAGCCAGATTGGGCACTGATGAGATTCTCATCTGGTGAGGGACATGATTTCATTATTTTAGTTTAAGTGCCATCAAACATGTCTGCTGTTAACTCAGTAATAATGCAAAAACAGAAGGCACAGTTTAATACTTACTGGTAGCAGGACATTTGGGAAGTGTATCAACTGAGGGTTCTTCCTTCAGCACAGACTTCGGCCTTTGTTTTTTGGGCTTGGCCTTGGGTTTGGGTTTTGGCTGGGGCTGCTCTTGCTCCTCACACATCTCCTGCTGTTTTCTTCTAAGGTATTCCTGCTTTATCAACTCTCTCCTGGCCTTCTCCTCCTCTTTTCTGAGTCTTTCCTCTTCAGTTTTCCTCCTGGAATTGGAAAAGAAAAGAGGCTTTAAACATACAAACTTCATGAAAATGTTGAAAAAGACAAAGCATCTATTTATCATATTTATATTCATGGAAGATGACACTTCAAAAGGTAGTCAATACCTGGCTTCATCTCTTTTCAGCTCACTTTCAGCCTCCAGCTGTTGCTTGCGGAGCCGAGCCTCCTCTGCCTTCCTCTGTTGTTTTAGCAGAAACGCTGCTCGCTTTTTGGCCAATTCATCCTCTGCTTTTTGCTCGTCCTGCATATATAAAACAACAAAATCAGTAGGCAAAGTAAAACTAGTGAAACTTGTGTCTGAGTGGTTGTTTGTAGTTGCTAGGGTGTTACTTGGCTACAAAGTGAGTGGGAAAGATTACATGTCAGTTTAATACTTGGCCAGGTTTTTTGTTTTTTTGTCAATTTACCTTGAAAAAAAAGCCCATGCCAGACTTCTTTTCCCCATCGCTCCCATCAGCGGTCATATCCAATACATTGGCATTTTCTTCATCTGGATTGGCAGCCAAATCAGACAAGTCTACCTCAATAAGATTGACTTTTCCTCTAGAAATATCCTCTGAGGAGACATTATCCATTGCTGGCTCATCATTAAATATAGCCTCAGCATCCTGCAAGGTAGTGGACATAGTTTCTTCGAAAGTGACACCAAGGGCCACAGAACTTGGTTCCCTCGAGACCGTCCTCAAGTTAGCTTCATCATGAAGGTGGAATGTAGTGCTTTTCGAGTTCCCTTTGTCTTTGCTGAATGAGTCTGATCTTGAGAAGTTCTGCACAAAGTCCTCCAGCTCTGGTTTGGGGGTCCTGCCCCCTTGAATGGACTTGGCAGAAGGGCTGTCAGTAGGTGTAGGAGTGGAGCTCTTTTGCCCTTTGCTGTGCTCCTTAACTAGCAACAGCTCTGAAGGTTTGGAACGAGACCGTGCTGAACTAAGTTTGGGTGGCTTTCGTACCACAGGGCTGCCACTTGGTTCAACAAAATGTATCGAAGCTCTGACCTTGGGTTCAGATGCATTACTTTGGTCACTGCTAGGTGGTGGAGCAGCACCCGTTGGAGACTGAAGGTTTTGCTTCATGAGCATTTCCTGCTGGAGCGAAAGTTGCATCATCTGCTGCTGAATGTTTCCAATAGCCTCATTCAGCAATTCAATGGAGTGGTTGCATTCATTAAGATCTATCTCCTCGTCCATATCTAAGGCACTAGGGGACATAGTCCCCCCACCTGCCCACTCGAGAGATGCCTTCTCGGGCTCTTCGGCCTCTTTCGGCCCATCTCTCAGAGCACCAACACAGGCGTCGTCTTTTGACGATTTCTCTTTTTCTTGATTGAGTTTTTGGCCATCTTTCAAGTAGTACTCTGACTTTGTAGGCTGAGGGAGAGTATCACTCTTCCCTTTCTTGACTATGTGCAGGAAGGCTGCTTTCCCAAGCTTAAGCCTTTGTCTTGCTGTCAAAACCTCCATCTTCTTCTTTTGGGATTCAATTGCACGTCGCTTTTCTTCAAGTTGCATGTGGAGTTGAACAAGTTCGGAGGCCAGCATGTTGGCACTGTCCTTGTTCTGTGGTGTGGGACTCTGGTCTCTTTTCATCCTCCAGGTGGTTAGAGGAAGGGAGCAACTCTCTGAGCCATCTGGTGTGGTCCGCTGTGAGCTGCTTGTGCTGGAACGGATATCTAGATTGCTACCAAACTTCTGCATCTTTCGTTCAGCAAAACTGGTCATGCGCACGCTGCTGCTAGCTACACTGCTAACCTGGGACTGACCAGGGCTAGAGCACCTGCTCCCACCATCTTTATCCTCATGTTCCTTTACATTCATGTCTTCCCGCAACTTTGCTGACTCTTCGTCCTCCTCATAGAACTGTTTCTTGTCTGGATGGAGCTCTTTGGTGAGCTCTGCATCCTGTTCCTCAATGGTCTCTACAGTCTCTATATCAGACCCTGGAAGGATGTCCCATGCTTGGACAGGCATCTTGTCCTCAGGCACCGATGAATGAAGGTAAAACCCAGGTGACCACTCAGCAGATGGCGGCTCAACACTACTTGTTGCCAATGGTCTGAAAGCTTGCATCTGCCCAGGGGCTGGAGGCACAAATTCACTGCATTTAGGCTCAATAGTTGTCTCAAACTCAGAGCTAGTGTTGGGGGTAAAGGTCCGGTTAAGGGTGGATGGAGGTCTCCGTCTGGAAGATGAAACAGCACCTTCTGCTCCTGCTACTCTCCGTACTGATCCTCGCTGCCTTCCCTCTCCCGACTCTTCTTCCTTATTTACGCATATTGACTTCTCTTTGGCTGGCCTGAGAACTGCAGGCATCAGAGGTTCCAGGAAGAAACTGGCTGTTCGGGAATCTGAGGAAGCTTCCTCCTGTCTTCCCCAAATGCCTGTTTTAGCACCAGGGGTAGCACTCTGTCGCTCTGCATCCTCAGAGTTTAACAGGGTGGTCTCATTCTTGGATGAATCTGGCCTGACAATAGTTACCAGCTCCTCCTCCTCATCCATGTTAACTTTTCCCAGCAGACCGTGGCCATTCACCCGCCTAATGTTGCCCTGACCCGGGTGGCTCTGGTGCTTGGGTGTTACAGTGGAGGCCAGGCTGTCCTCACTGATGGAGCAAGTCAGACTAACGCTGTCGCCCGAGGCCAAATCTGCATCACTGTCCGTAGCAGAGTGGAGAACATACCGATTCAGCTGAGACAGTGGCCTGATTATAATAATAGTAAGAGAATCATGACCAAACAAAACATAGATTTTATGTAATATCTTAAAAGATATGTTAAGTACTCCTATTTATTAACAGTGTTGGTACCTCTGCCGTTTATCTGACCAAGCCACTGATCCTCTGGAGTGACCTTCTTGCGTAAAAGAATTGGAACGATTTCGACAGGCTGGTAAGAAAAGCACAAAAATTTGATTACCTGACTCCATTACTCAATTCACATTCTAACTCCACCGTAAAAAGGAACATGCTTACTAGATAGAGTAATAAAAATTAAATTTTTAAATATACTTCACAATTGATGCATTCATTCAAATTATCATAATGCAGAAGTGTCTTAAAGGGTTAGTTCACCCAAAAATGAAAATTCTGTCATTAATTACTTGTTCCAAACCCGTAAGTCTTCGGATCTTAGGAACACAAATTAAGATATTTTTGATTCATCCCGTGAGCTCTCTGACCTCATGATCTCCTTGCAATGTTTGTGGACCTTGATTGTGTGAGGATCATTGCTGTCTATGGGAGGGTCAGAGAGCTCTCAGATTCCATCAAAAATATCTTAATTTGTGTTCCGAAGATGAAAACCTTACGGGTTTGGAACAACATAAGGGCAAGTAATTAATGACAGAATTTCCATTTTTGGGTGAACTATCCCTTTAACTGTCAAAGTTACATTGAAAAAATATTTTTATGGGGATAAAACAATCTTTATCTGTAAGACCATATTTTTCATCCTTAAACACTCTGGTTAGGGGTTTGTTCTAAACCACTATTCCCAATTATTAGGATTCTATTGTGTTACAGATTCTATACAAACTTTGTTGATGTTTTGTTAACTTCACATTTTTTGTGAGAGTTTAATATTACGATAATAATAATAATAATAATAATAATCATAATAAATAACCAAAGGTGCTAAAAATCATTTCTATTCCTGAGACTCAACATTTCTGGGTATCCCTTCCATGTGAGCATGAAAAGTAATATCTTCATATGAATGGCATTAGAAGCTTAATGCCATACCCGTACTTTCCTCTCCTGGCTGAGCCTTTTTCTGTCTTTGTCTCAGTGGCAGAAGTGGGTGGGAGGGGCTGAAGCCGGAACTCCCCTTATTACTGAAACAGCAAGCAGAGGGCACAGTTGGCAAACCACCAGCACAAAAAATTAGGACGAATGATGTCCAGGCCTATCCAGCCAAAATCTAATTGAACTGACACTACGCATTTTCCATGTGGATGGACAAATATAGACAAGCAGCACTACTTTGCTTAGGACCTTAAAAAGAATAACTTAATCGAAAACAGTCTAAATACCATAGTTACAGAGCTGTATTAAAAGCACTAGCATGACATTAAAATGCCTTTTATGTCCAAGTAACTATTTTTTCATGCCAGTGTCAAATAAGATCCCAAATAAGAGTAAGCACAGTAAACCTAAAGTTATTTTAAGTGAGGCAGGGCAGTGCAGTTCTGTCTCAGCATGTCAGAAAGACGCAGGCACAACATGACAAAGCAACAACATGATGAGACAATATGATTCAGGTGTGAATCATAATCACGCAAGCAAAGTTCCCTCTAATGTGCATTTGGGCATGGCTGTGCACTTGTGAACTGCAAAACAAAATTTTCAAGCTTATGGAAGCCCACATTATTTTTGTTCATGTGCTGCTGACATCATGACTAGGAATGTGCAAAACTACCAAAACCAGTGCAAAATGTGATGTCATCTGCATATGTAGCAGCAGTGCTTTAAAAAGAAAACAGCTACAGATAAACCTGTCGTCACGTTAAATTTTTTATTTGAAACATGGTAGAAAAATAACTGTCTCTAGGTGCCTAAAAATTAAATAACTAACTATCATTAACTCCTCTGCATTGAATGTTTTCTCATTTGAATTACATAAAAAGAAAAAAAAAAAGTCTCAGTGAAATATTTGAGAGAAATGTATGGGTCGGTACATGGTTTTTCTACTCTAGTGGCCCAACGGTTTGCCCAGCAGAAAATAGGTTTGGCTGACCAAGAGTACAAATTAGAGGGAATATTAATTATTAGACAGTTTACTTCAAAATAAAGGAGATTGTCCAAAGCATATTTTCACATTGACAAAGATCACTGACATTTACACTCAAATCAACACATGGAAGAGACAAAACCATGAAGCACTTACAGAGGCTCAGATTCTTCAGGGTGCAGGAAGTACCTGTTACAAACATCCGGGCTGTTCTGAACAGGAAGTGCTGGATCAGCCATGCCAGGAGACACCAGGAAGCTCCGTTTGGTGGCATTGGAGATGGGAACCGTAGGCCTGGCACTCTTGGGCTGAGTCATTGCTCTTACTATAATACAAATCTTAATTATTAACTCAAATTAGCAGAACAACAGGCAAAATATGAGGATGTTGGTTGAATCTTCATGCAAACTTTGTGTTTTAAGTTTTGTATTGTAAAGCCAATAAAACTTTAAAATTCAAAATTAACAAATTTAAGCCCCTTCACTCAACAGTATGACAAATTTACTGCCAAAAAAAAAATTTCTTCACCATCTTTAAATTCCTGAACATCTCTCGGCTGGACAAATTCAGGCTTGACGATCTCAAACCACCAGAAGAGCTCTGCTATAAATACCATGACATTGTGCTGCAGAAGAATATGAACAGCGAGAGAATCAAGAACAGATCTGTGCGGAAATGAAACATCCTGTTAATGACAAGACAGATATTATACATAACTGAATAACTTACCTTGAGCACAGGAGGTGCGTACAACATGTCCTCTAGAGTCAAATAAAAGCTTTTGTTAAGGTACTCATTGGCGAACTCTTTCAGCAGCTGGATATTATAAAGGCTGTCTGCTATTGAGGTCACCTCTTTCAAGCAGATATCTGTAGATAACAGAAAACACAAAGTTAGCAAAAAAAAGCTATCCTGAGGCATACAGCCTCTGACATTCATGAACGCTAAATCAAGGGCTGAATCCAAAAGAGGTCAATATTTGCTTGGGAGTTGAAATATCAGAAAAGAACATTTCACAGAATATTTACTTAGCTCAAGAGGCAATGTGCAGTGAAGCACCAAGGGAATAAAACTACAAATCAATCAAAAGTATAAGAAAGCAAACCAATAAAACCCTAGAAATTAAGCATATAAAACCTACTGTATTACAGTATATGAGATATGCACATTTCTAGGGCCTCTAAATTATCAACATGATCAATGTTGTGGAAAGCTGAAATTTGTATTGATTTTTATAAAGTAAACATAAGTATAACTTTTACAGTGTTAGTAATATTTCAAGGTGACAACGGCATAGCTTTGATCATTAAACTAAGCAATTAAATATCATCTTACAAAGAAATATTATTGGGAGATACTGCACCAAAATACATTTGCTCAGTTTGACTCTCTGAATGTTTTTTTCCCCTCCTCAAGTTCCCCTCCTACATCATACTATGTGAGCAATAACTGCCTGATGTCTGATGTATCAAATATGATATTCAGATATTAAAAAAAAACACTTTTCTTCAGTTTTTTTAAATATATTTTGTCTGAAGGTTCAGTACAATGTTCCATTTCAAAATAATTTGATTTTTATTAGTTAGTTAGTTATTTTAGGCTTAACAGGATTAAAATGAAGTAAAGCATCCGGCTTAAGGGGAAGTGTGTTAAAATACTTTCTCCTTTCCCAGCTAAATGTGCAGCAAACAACTGTAAGCAAACCATTCGTATGATTTTCCAAAGAATGTAAGCACTGTGGCGCCTTCAAAACATGTCTTGTTTGTTTGAGCTGCCTTACATAGCAACAACCGTCTGAAGCTATGACGTAACTCTGGGGTGGGGTGAAGGAGGCCGTAGGAGTGTTTGGGAAACCTGATTAGGTTTGGTGCTACAAGCAGTGAAAAGATTACACACATGGCTTTCTTTAGACTAGCTAACTAGCATAGTATCTCTAGGGTTATTTCACTCTACCATCAAGCTTCATCAGGTCTGGGCAGTAGTAATGGACCACGGTCAGCAGTGCAGCACCATCACACACATCCCTGATCAGGTCCTCCAGCAGGGGGAAGTAGGGCAGCTGTCTACCTGAGGCATGATCCCGTCGATACCGTACCTGCAGGTGACATGAGAGGAAGCCAAACTGTCAAAAACATCCACAACAGGCTGTATTTAAAAAAAAAAAAAAGTGACCTTTGGTATATGGCACTGGCACTGTGTAGGCAAGAGAAATATATTTTATCATTGAGGCTTTGTATTTGTAAGAATATTTGCTGATCTAAATAAACTAGAAAGGGATTTAACATAGGGGAATTAAACTATAAGACAACTAAAAGGAATAATTCACCCAAAAAACTAAATTGGCATTATTCACTAATCCTCATATTGTTCCAAGGAAGACAAAAAGAGATGTTTAGCAGAATGTCCAAGCTGCTCATTTTTTTAATAATGAAAGAGAAAAGGGACCAGAGCTGTCAAGTCACAAAAAAAAAAAAAAAAAAAAAAAAGACACCATAAATCAATACAACCGTCGCACTAAAACAAAATTAGACTAAATTAAAATCATCTGCTCCACTGTAGCTCTAAAAGTCCAGGCCCAGTTCTCATTCACTTTTGTTGTGCAGTCGAGAGCAGTTTGAATATTCTTCACAACTACTCCTTGTGTTCCATAGAAAAAGGAAATTATATGAGTTTGGAACAAAATCATGGGGATTAAAAGATACAATTTTTATGTTTGGGTAAACTGCTCCTTTCAGCAACAACACAAGAGAACATTGATTAGCCACAACACAAATAACTCAACAAAAGCTAAGGATACGAATCACAAGATCAGAGCGAGAAACACTGACACACTGTTGATACATAAAGGACTACAATTTTACAGTCTTATGAATATGCACAACATTGTTGCATAATACACCTTCATAAACTAAAAGAAAAAGAAAAATAGAAACCTAAAGAACATGCAATTCGCAAAAGTAGTGGTTGACTGATACAGATTTATTGATGGCCAATGTTGATATCTTAAAGCAGAGTAGCCGATGGCCAATATAAAGCCAATGTATATTTACATTTAAATTTAGTAAATAACAGATGCATAATTTCTGCAATGAAATTTAAACGATGTTTGTTGCACGGTTAAAAATATGCTATACATATAAAATAAAATAAAAATTTGTGCGAATAAACCCAACAAACATAAGTAGAGTCTAAATCGCATTTTATTAAATTCAGAAATACCGAGCAAATAAAGGGAAACATTGTAAACATTATAAACATAGCTGGGCTATATGCTATTTTATTTCCCCGCAGACTGAATCATGCACAGAGGTATATGTATGAAAAAAGTATTACAGCACTTCAATTTGTTTGACTAGACAAAACGATGGCAGCACACTACTGTAGAAAGAGAATGGGTGCTCCTATGCATCTGCACTTAGGCCCAGCCAAAATAAAAGTCCCATTTTCAACTATCAGCCAGAGGGGGAAAAGGTATCTGGCAATGCCGATAATTAAAAAAATAATAAAGCCAAATATTGGCCTATATATACACCAGTCTACCACTACACAAAAGCCCTCTACACACTGATTATGGCAGCCATAATCATAATTTTATGAATGTACTCAATCAATTGTGCAGTCCTAACAGTCACCAAGTCTAGGTTTCAGACAGGACACAGTGAAAGTTAGAAAGCATATCTAAAGGTAAAGAAGCAGCAGAATGGAGTGAGAGGATCTCTGTGCCGTTTGTGAAACCCCAACAGACTCCAGCATGCAATGGGCCAGTACAAACATAAGATCAGGCTGAAGGACCACATGTCAGAGAGACAGACAGAACAAGGAAGATGGAAATAACTGCAAGAAATTAGAAGATGAAAGCTGAAGTTAGAGACTCAAACACACACAGACGCTCACACAGATACACACACACAAGTACGCGCAGCGGCATGTGTTAGCTCATAACTGCATGTGCTCAAAGGGTGAAAGGCAGATCATTTTTGCGATTACAGCGTGAGCCACTGGACAAGCGTCTCCCAGTGTGCACTGATTAGATAAAAGCGTGGCCTGAGTGGTGATGGCGTACGTTGGGATTGACACATACTACTCGTGCAGTGGAGAGGAAGCACTCACAGCCAACTTACAGGTACTAGTTTCCAATACCATTTTGAGGGAGACTATCCCAGTAGCGAGGGAGGAGGTTAAAGGGAAAGAGACGGGAAGAGGAGCAGAGAGGATGTAAGGTCAGGGGAGAAAAGAGCAGACAGATGTGACCCTGCTATGAGGTTAGAGGAGAAACAGAAGGAGTGATGCCACTGAAGATATTAGATCATTTCCATAAGGCTGTTGTCACATTAGTACCATCTATTCAGATGTGAGTCTTGCCATTTCAGTTCACACCTGTTTATGATCTTGTTTACACCTGGTAGTAACACCTGTTGCATTTGACCCCATCAAGTGGTCGGCCAATTCTGTGTCTTAACACTTAAAAATTAAAGACTGCACGATTTTGGGAGGGTAAAAATATCAAACTGTGTTTTTTTGGGAGGGGGGATAAAAATTGTGACTGCGATTTCAAATGCGATTGAGAAAACAAGTCCAGGTTTGCTGTGCTTGATTGCAGGGCTGTACAATCTGGCCCAAATTTTGTGATTACATATCAACATGTGTATAAAAAGTCATTTATTATTATTACAAAGTTTTCTGTAAATGCCCAAATGGAACTCTTTTCCTCCAGAACAGTTTGAATGATGTTTTCTAGACAGATACAACCACATTTACAGGAGACAGATGTGAAAAACCAGGTCTAAACAGCACTCAAGAATCAGAGTTTTACAATGCATGTGTGAAACACTTGTGCTGGGATTTCTGGTACCTTCTGATGACTTGGAGATTCCAGCAGATGTTGTTTTGATTTGTGTTCCTTCTCGGTGATCTCCCTCATTTTCAGATTCACCTGCAACACAAAGAAGGGATTTTTATGACACAAAGAATTCATAATGAACATCTGAGGTTTATAAAGTTTTCTTTTGAAAGTGCTGGCAGAAATCTCCATGCCAGCATGAAGAGACATGCTCTGGCCAGGCACTGAAAGTCCCCTACAGGACTAGACAAATGCAAGTAAGCTATTAGTACATCATGTAACACACAATGGTTTATTCAAACATAACCTTTATAAGTGTACTGTTCCAAAGACACACACCTTGTTGATCCAGAAGACCATAGCATCCTCAAGGTCAAAGGGGAGCTCCTTGGAGGCACTGAATGTGGAGAAACGCTTCACGCAGGTCACAACCTTCTCAATGCTGATCATCTCCACGGTGTAGGCCATCATCAAAGCATCAATCATGGGGATGTGGGAACTCTGTGCCACACAACAGAGAAAGAAATGTCACACTACTCTATTAAATGCAGCATAACGAACAAGAACATGTTACATTTTAAAAAACAATTTTGACAAATAAATGTGATGAAAATGTAGTATTGTGACACTAAACATTACATCACAAGTAGCATTTGTTGTAGTTTTATTTTACTTTTTTAATAAATACTACAAATAAATAAAACATTATTATCATCAGTTATAATATCTAGGGCTTGGTTTTGACAAATTTCAGCACTCAATCTGATTTTGATTCATACTTTCGATTACAATTTGATTCTAAATTGATTAGTTTGGATATATCAGGTACAGTACATAGCAAACTTTCACAAGGTAAAATAAACATGAGAGTCAGTTCGTACAACAGTACTATTAGGGCTGTCGCGGTTAAGGAATTTCCCTTGCGGTCATTTTGAGTGGCTCAATAGTATGCGGTATTATATATATATATATATATATATATGGAACCGAAACTAAATCGCGTTGAAACAGGAAGTGAAGTAAACAGAAGAGAATGACAAAATAATGGTCCACATAACAAAACATAAACCTGACATTAAGATCATTAGTATATTGTTAGCATATATATATATATATATAACAGTTAGTTCTGATCCTCGAATCTGACTGACAAGAGACTTTACTTTGAGCGCCACTTTTAAAGGCTCAGCTGACCAGCAGAGCGTCGGATGCTAAGACAGATTTGCTTTCCTTGGACATGACAACCTGTTTTCACAGATATACATGACTCAGCCTGAAGGACAGAAGCAGGTAATCGCACGCGATCAGTCGATCTCTCTCTCATTCGCTGTCTGTTTAGGCTTGTTAAGTGCAAATTTACTGAGCCTCTGTGCAAATCAGCATGGAACACATTGTTATCATTGCTAATATTCAGTACACATGCACGAAGTGTAAAACAAGAAGGGCGTAACCTTACGAAAAAGAAAACACTGAAAACATTCCTCTGCGGTTATGCTCGTCAATAGCGCGGTATTGCGATATTGCGGTTATCGCGACAGCCCTAAGTACTATAATATTGAAGGTTAAAATTACCTGATTTGTTTACAATCACTTAAATTACACTCAATTAAGTTTAAGTTATAATACTAATTTTACAGTTACATAACTATTTCTACTCCAATTCATTTTTTAAATAAACATTTAAATGGTGGCTGTGATAAATTTGACGGATTTATTCAAATTAAATATTGAAGAACAGTAAAAAAAATTATAATGAATGTGTTATATGGCGCATATATTTACCAAAATGCTCCACTCTAGAATTAATTTTTCTAGCTGACTAATGAGTTTATGGTCACCTTTTTTTTTTCTTTTCTTTTTTTTTCCTTCGGAGGTAAATGTGATGTTACGTGACATATTTACAAGCTGTTACACTAACATCTTTCCGTGGTTGAAACACTGATTGAGTGATTACATGAGACAGGAAAAGGATTTTGGGAAGTTGTACTCTTTCTTGTAACACCTTTGGATGTTCATTCATGTTTGTTTCGGACTGTGACTGGTATTAAAGCAAAGGAGATGATCAGTTCATGTGCTCTTTGCGCTGCCGCTTCTCTTGAACTGAGGTGCTCTGTCACTCTACATTAAACAGTGCCAAAACGCTCTTTATTTTTATTTTTGAATATTGTAATAAAATGGGCAGAATTTGAAATCTGAGACTTTGCACAAGCACAAAGCTTATTGCGATTTATTGGATGGGAGGCGCGCTACAACATTCCATTCAACAACTGAAAACAGGCTAGAATAATCGATTATTGGGATTTAAGAATCAATATAGTTTTGTAAAATTACAATAAACAAATCTATACTTTTTCTATATTATAATATCTATAGTATAATTTACTATACTATACTTTTTTTTTTTTTTTAACAGGACATTGACAAATACTGTACTTTATGAGCTAGTAAAAGAAACGTCCTTATACTCAGATAGCCCTAATGTTTCAAGGAGCTCACTAAGAAAGGTAAAAATGTGCACACGACTCTGTGGGAATAATTTCATCCTATTTAGCCCAAAGAAGGTCATACTGCTCTTAATAACAAAGCACCAAGCTCAGTAAATCTGCCAAAACAAAGCACAGTCAAGATGAAGTAAATCACATAATATTTCACATGTGTCATGAAATGTAAAACCCTTTATGTAACTTTCATCATGCTGGCTACAATCCTGAACACTACCTCATGATTTAAATCTATTACAAAGTACACCAAGCATTTCAACATTTAGTCTTAGTCTGAGAATATGAACTGTTATACAAAGCCCACCCAGTTACCATAGCAATCCTAACACCAGTCAACCAGTGACTTGTTCATACGGGCTCACAGTACGTCAGCACAATCACAGCAGATTGATCCCTGACTCAAGGCAATAGTGTCAGCAAACTTCCAAAGAGTGTTTTTCCCAGATATGCATGCAAAACGTCTGACAAGCATAAACCAGAAGACTGGAACGTGAAGAGCTTTGGACTCAGATAAACATAGGACTAAAGCAGAAAAGCACAGTATCACACTTCTACCATTTATGCAGTATGTCTACGGTGCACAGTATGCAACCTGCATGTAATAAACACATGACCAACTACATTTGCCAATATGTGGATTACCCACCTTTTTCCTAACGAGTCTACTGCATTTTAAATTATGGAAGGCATTTCCGGTAAACAATAATTTAAATCATAAGGTTGCGCTACAAGTAATCTTTATCCATCCTTAAAATTCTATTTTCAGACTTCAAGAGAATAATAATAATTACAAATGACTTGCTTCTTGCGTCAGACCAAGGCTGCACCTCATTGCTAGTTTTACTTGATCTTAGTGCTGCGTTCGACACTATAGATCATGACATACTCATAGATTGATTACAAAACTATACGGGTATTCAAGGGCAGGCTTTATAATGGTTTAGATCCTACCTATCCGATCGCTACCACTTTGTTTTTTTTAAACGGGGAGCCATCTCAACTATCACCAGTAAAGTATGGAGTACCACAAGGATCTGTCCTAGGTCCTCTGCTATTTTCAATATACATGTTGCCCCTTGGTGATATTATTAGAAAATACGGGATTAGTTTTCATTGTTATGCTGATGATACTCAACTATATATCTCAACAAGACCAGATGAAACTTCTGAACTATCTAAGCTAATAGATTGTGGTAAAAATGTAAAAGATTGGATGACCAATAATTTCCTCCTATTAAATTCGGATAAGACCGAGATATTACTTATTGGAACAAAAAACAGTACTCAGAATCTCTTGGATTACAATTTGCAACTAGACGGATGTACTGTTACTTCCTCTACAGTCAAAAATCTGGGTGTTATATTAGACAGCAACTTGTCCTTTGAAAATCATATTTTCCATGTTACAAAAACAGCATTCTTCCATCTTAGAAACATTGCCAAGCTTCGAAACATGCTACCCGTTTCAGATGCTGAAAAGCTAGTTCATGCATTCATGACCTCTAGACTGGACTATTGTAATGCACTGTTAGGTGGTTGTCCGGCATCTTCAATAAACAAGCTACAGATAGTCCAAAATGCAGCAGCTAGAGTCCTTACCAGGTCAAGAAAATATGATCATATTACCCCAATTTTACAGTCTCTGCACTGGCTACCTATTAAGTTCCAGATCAATTACAAAATACTATTACTTGCCTATAAGGCACTAAATGGTTTATCTCCTGCGTACCTAACTAGTCTTCTACCATGCTACAATCCAACCCGCTCCCTAAGGTCGCAAAATTCTGGACTTTTGGTAGTACCTAGGATAGCAAAGTCCACTAAAGGAGGTAGAGCTTTTTCACATTTGGCACCCAAACTCTGGAATAGCCTTCCTGATAACGTTCGGGGTTCAGACACACCCTCTCTGTTTAAATCTAGATTAAAGACACATCTCTTTAGCCAAGCATTCACATAATAATCTTGTACTGCATTTATATCTAATCAAATGTACATTATAATTCTTTAGATTGGGTTGAACAAATCATTTTTGCTTGAATAGAACAGCAGCTACGCTAATTACGTCTCTATCTGTTTCTCTGATTCTAGGAATTACTGAAGCGTCAGTCTGGATCCAACCCTTAAAAAGATCCGAGAGGACCAAACACCTGAGAAGAGATGATGGCAACCCCTCAGAGGACCACGGAGGATGCCAACCCTCAGACAACATACACAATTACCAATTAAGTCTGTCATAACTTAAATATATTGGGTTTCTTCTTCACATGTGTATGTGTGTATGCATGTATATATGTATATATGTATATATGTGTATGTGTATAGTAGAAACTTAATTTCCTGTAAAGCTGCTTTGCAACGATTGTATAGTAAAAAGCGCTATACAAATAAACTTGAATTGAATCGAATTGAAAATAATGTGACACTTGATATGTTAACGTGACCCGGTATAACAAGAATATTTGGCAAGTGCTCTTTTCAGTCCGCTGCATTCTTTACCTCCTGATTACTTTCTATTTTCCTTCCTTCTGTTGTAACTATATGAAAAAAGACAACAAACACAGTGCATATGCAGTGTGCTCTCCCGATGGAATGTACTGGGAATCCCTCATTTCCCCCCCCCAAATCCTCACGTCTTTTCCTAGGTTTGTTTTTGCATTGATGCTGTAAAATTTAATTGTTACATATGTAACATAATACAGACAACTTACTACAGTGATATTTAACATAATTCCGTAATATTGTTCAAACAGATTCAAGCTTTAGAGGTTATTCAAAGTCTTGTTAATGCTTTTACATTTTTTAAATTTCCTTTTAATGTCCAATGGTTGAAGGGTGAGTACAATAATATCACCTCATTGTAATTTGGTGATTGTTTTTGGGAAATTATTATTATTGTGTTTATACAATGAACCTTGCTGGGGGTTTTAAATAGTAACAGACAATACTGCCAAAAAGCATCATGGGGAGCAGGAACAAGGTGGAGAACCAGAGGAAACTTTGCCCCACAATGCAATACTCTCAACTTGACCAATGAACCGGTATCTTACAAGTGAACCAGAAGTAATATCAGCCATGATTTTTTTTTTTAAATCCTCATTATTTGATCAAAATACCTGAAACTGCAAATACACTTTGCTGAATTACACATGCAATTTAAGCAAGTTATCTAGTACACATATGTTTGAAATGTGTATCACTGCATAATGTGTTCTGTCTCACACTATTTTAAAGCAGAAAGCAATTACACTACCATTCAAATGTGTGGTGTCGGTAAGATTTTTTTTTTATGCTTTTGAAAAACATCTTTTGTGCTCACCAAAGCTGCATTTATTATCAAAAATACTGCCATTTTCTATATGAACATATTCCTGTGATGGTAAAGCTGAATTTTCAGCAGCCATTACTCCAGTCTCACATGTTCCTTCAGAAACAATTAAAATATGCTGATTTGGTGCTCAAGAAACATGTTATTATAAAAGTTAAAACAATCGTGCTGCTTAGTATGTTTGAGGAAACAGTGATCCATTTTTCAGGATTCTTTGATCAGTCTTTACTGTCACTTTTGATTTATTTAATGTATCCCTGATGAGTAAAAGCATTCATTTCTTTCAAAAAAATAAATTAACTCCAAACTTATGAATGTTAGTGTACAATGAAGTAGGTAGTATTCCATTCCAAACTTTGCCTATGTGTGCAGTTACACAACAGGATTTAGTGGTCAGTCAAAATGGCATAAAACATTCACGTCACGAGATGTAACAGAGAATAAAGAGATTACCATGAGACTTTAAAATAGTATGCCCCCTAAAGTCCAAATAAACACAGAAGCATCTACGCCAGGGGGCAACTAAATAGGATGCTAAACATTTATTTTCATAGTACAGTATATACAAATCCTTCACATAGCACACAATAAATTAAACCATATTAAAAATATCACTTCATGTCATAAAGGCGTGAAACTCATTTTGACTTTCTTTAGTACTCCACTCCGAAAATGCATGCATGTAGCACTGATGTCTGAGTTTAGAGTGCTTCAAAGCAAAAAAATTACACCTCTACATTTTAAAGTCATTAAGCTGTACCTACACACCTCACAAAGCCATTCTGTTCAGTCTAACAGGTTTGTGTGGATCAGACCGTACTAAGCTCTGTACAGGGTGTGGGCTCGACCACAAAGATTTGCATTTGAAGTGATAAAAGCACGAGTGAGTGTACAATGCTGATTCACCAACATCAGTGATTGCCATTCAATGGAGAAGGCACACCACTGGCTGAAATAACACGGCTGTGAATCAATGAAATCCACTCCGTCTGTGCTTCTTTAGCTCAAGCACTGATCTCACTAATTGTTTGGACAGGTGATTGTAGTGGTTATACATGAAGGGAAAAAACACACACTGGATATGCCAACAATAGCAGCTTTCTCCTGTCAGTGCAGTAGATATCTGCAACAGGAAGAGCTCTGCAAACCACAGATTCCATGTCACACTTGCTTTTTTTCCTTTGTCTGGATTTGGACTGTAATTAGTGCTTGCTAAGACAACCATCACTATTATTTCTTCCTCCAGATAAAACGCTGGTGCTTGTGCAATGCATGCGAATGATGCTTCAAAGCACGTAGCTTACTGAGGAGAGGGTTGCTTGCTATTACTAGTTTTTGTATCAAATAATGCCTTTAGAACTGGGGCTGTAAGCAACTACCTTCAAACCTCCCAGGACACCCTAGCAGCAACTTAAAACAACCTAGAAATCACACCGTAATATGACTCAACCATATCTTGACAGCAGAATATCATAGAGAGTTGGGGATGGGCTCTTTTGACCGGGAGCTGAGTACTGAGGTCCATACGGGACTCCTGCTGTATCTTGGCAGCAGAATATCAGACATATGGGGGTAGGGATCTTTTGACCCATGGCAGTGTACAAAAACCATTTCAAACATCAAAAGGTTTGGGTCAGTGAGACTTTTAAATTGTTTTTGAAGGACATCTCTTACACACACACCAAAGCTGAATTTATTTTATCAAAAATAAAGTTAAAAAAAAAAAAAAAAAGTATTAGTGTGAAATATTATTACAATTTAATAGAGATGTTCCGATACCCTTTTTCCCTTCCCGATACCGATTCCGATACCTAGGCTCAGGGTATCGGCCGATACCGAGTACTGATCCGATACTGTGTATCTGGTTATACAGCTATACTTACTAGCCCTGTATGAATTGATACATACAATTATTTTACGGTGCGCTTCACCATAGATAGATAGTCTGGCGAGTAAACAAAAAATATAATATATAATGTTTGGAAAAAAGTACACTCTTAACATCAGTCAGTCAAGCATTATAAATATATTATGATAATCAAGTATTATTTAACGATAGAACTTTAGCAATTAGAATTAAAACTTGGTAACCATGTATGAATGCATATTAGTCATTTTAACTGAACTTAGGGAAAAAGGGTGGTGGTGCTTTTTTGATCATTCAGTGTTTCTGTAAAAATGGGGGGAAAACTATCAATAATACTGATAAGATAATAATAATCATACTATGAATTCTACTAAGAACAATATAAATGCACTAAGGATTAACGAGCTGCTGGATTCATGAATATTAATCACGTTGTCTGCATTGGCTCGAACTGATTGGCTGAAATCAAAACAGGGACGATAATAGGTGAGCGCCAGCCAATGAGATTGTCGTTTGCTCATTAGCTCCGCCTACTACCGGAGAACCCGGCAGTTAGAATTCCAAAGGAACTCTGTTATTTTGACAGAAAAATACAACAAAGAATATCGTTTACATACCATTCGGAATTGACGCGCTACATGTAAAAGACTCTCTCTCTCTCTGCGTTTGAGAAAAAAAGCAAAGCGACGGTGAGTTGTCTGCTTCACACTAGAGCTTACGGTACGTCAAATACAGGTGCGCTGCGCATTCATTCAGATGAACTGAAAAATAGATAGCTTGACGGAGAGGGAAACTCTGAAGCGCTCAGTCAGAGTGTTCGGCGAGTGACAATATATCTGTGCTAAACTTATACATAGCCTCCAACTCACACACTGGCGAGTAAAATCTGATTATTTATCAGCCAGTGGCTAATATTAGACATCATTTAGTAGCCCAGGGTGAAGATTTAGTCGCATATGCAAGTGATTTACTGGCAATGTGCTAGCACGTTTGTATTTCTTCTTCGCTGCTCTAAATAGTGGTTGCTTGTGGCAACACAGCACAGCTTCCTGTGTTTGCATTCTGAGCAGCGAAGAAGAATTGATTTCCTATTTGCAGCGTTAAGCAAAGCTAGCGCGCATAACTATAGGTCTTGTTTAAGAAAATGGTATCGGATCGGTACATGGGTTCAAGTACTCGCCGATACCGATGCCAGAATTTTTTGTGGTATCGGTGGAATTTCCGATTCTAGTATCGGAATCGGAACAACCCTACAATTTAAAATAACTTTTCTATTTCAAAATATTTAAAATGTAATTTATTTTTGTGTAATGGCAAAGCTAATTAGGGATCCACCGAATTTTCCTGCAATTTTCAGCCGAAAGAGAAAAACGTCCAAAAATATGATCCAAAAATATATGCTGCTCTGCTCACAAGCACTGATAATAACAGCAAGGACTATACATTATTTGGATAAGTAGTAAAAAAAAAAAAATATATATATATATATATAGCATTGAATTTAATCAAATAAAATATTGATATATTTTCTGTACACTTGTGTTACTTTCAATAAAACTGCTTATTTTATTGGCTTGTGTTTTTTTTTTTTGTTTAATTCAGCATCATTAAAATTGAGTTAAATTAAAAAGTCTTACAAAATTACTTTTATTTAATAAAATAATAAATAACTATTGCAAAGCATTTTCCGTTTCAGTTTTCAGCCAAGTGCATCCAGAATTTTCTGTTTCGGCCCAGAATTTTTATTTCGGTGGATCCCTAAAGCTTTCAAAAATGTTGGAAATGGCTGTGATGCTTAATATTTTTTGTGATATTTTTTCAGGATTCTTTGTTTAATAGAAAGTTCACAAGAACAGCATTAAATTTGAAATTCAACTTTTACCAGTGACTTACATCACCACGTTACACATATACATAATGCCCAACTACTGGCTGCTTTGGCCTGCCCACAAAGTACAGTTAAGTAAGTGATTTTTCTATGTCAAGGAGACCCAAGGTTTTTTTTCTTTTTTTCCTGTGAGGTAACACACTGTATCAACCTTCAATACTGATGCCATAGTTATCATAGACATAATACTGTTTACAGCCGTTCATGAAGCCTTGGGAGCTGAAACCCAATTATGGTAAGGGCCGTTACATGTCCAACACACACTCCAAGCAGCCAACCGTTCACAACAGACTGGACAAGCTGACCAATCAGCGCAGACTGGGCTTTTGCGAAAAGGTGGGCTTTAAAGTGACAGGAACAAAGTGTTTCAGGCAGAGGGTGAAAAGAGAACTGTATATCATGTAAATGTATCATAGCCAACCCCAAAAATAAAATTTACTTATTGAGTTTTTATATGGGCATTTTCATGTGTTCTTGCTGAATAAAAGCATTAATTTCTTTGTTCTTTTTTTTTCTTACTAATGCTAAACTTTTGAATGGTAACATGTTTGTATATAAACATATTACATTCATTAATACATGTAAATCATGCATATTATTAAATATATAACCCCATATATACACATACGCAAAAATTGTATGAGTAGCGTTCCAAACATATCCAAAGATACAAAATGACATAATACGTTTTGAACGCAACATTGACGCACCATTTTAATTGGCTGGCAGGTCAGATCTGAGTCGGTGACAGGCGTGTCATCACCCTCCATGACATAGATGCCTTTGCGAGACAAGGCCTGGATGACTGACTGGTGAGACTGCAGAGAGGCCACCTGGTCTCCTTTGAGAATGAGGGCGCACACGCGACAGTACAGCTCACAGGACAGCAGTAACCGGATCACCGGGGGCTTAATGTGCTCCTGGTCATACTGGTCTGTGTAGAAAGGGTCTCGCAGATCCTCTGGGATGTGATCTGAGAGGAGGAGAAAACAATAAATTAGGATATAAAGATATTAAGACCCTGATGAATAGGCCTACTGAGGATGTTTTCAACTATTATTGCTGCTTCAACTCTGCTGCATCTGGCATCAGATGCAACCTACCAGCAATCCCTTGCTTTGTTGCCAACTAATGCACTATGTGCTAGACAATAGCGTGATGGTGTGAAAAGCCAGCCATAGGGCTCTACCCTCTTCACGAGATCTCCTGTGCAGACGCAGATGAGCTGTGGCAGCTGGGGTTTGGCTGCAACCAAAAAGCTCAAACAGAGGGAAGCAAGGCCAGACGTGTCCTTGTCTGGGCAGTCATTGCTCCATCCGTCCACACCCACCTCACATAAATCCACACCCTCTGCACCGGTATCCCCCAGGAGAGGCATATCATTAATGTGAAGGCCCTGGGTGCAATCATCCAGCAGGCGTTTATGCGCACACCTGCCCCCTCTGATATCCCACGTGGAGCGGTCTGCTTTGTTCCAAACCAGTATGTCTACCACAAGCAGGCATTGTTTAAAGAATGGTACTTAATAGTAAGTAAAAAGAGTAAGTAAGTAAGTATTATACAATTATGACGCAGGAAAGTAATCACTGCATTAGCATTGCGTAGCATGTACACAGGGATATACAGCTGGAACATTATAATGAATGACTTTTTATATGAATGTATAAATGTTGTGTCTACTTTAGGTCCTATAAGAGATCAACATATCTTTTGATTTATTCAGCCATTTCTAGTTCATTTTAAATGGTCATGTGCTGTGACAAATGATTCATTAAGCATATAATATATAATTTCAATTATATAAATTGTCGATTCTTATGAGGTCATAAACCTGCAGGCATAATAGTTAAGAATTCGCTAAGACTTCACAATATGCATTAACTGACATTACTAACAATGAGCAATACACTTGTTTGGTTCATATTAGCTCAGGTCCATTGAATAATATTAACAGACCCTTGCTAGTTCATGTTAACTACTGTAGTTAACTAATATTAACAAATGAATGTAAATTATTGTAAAGTGTTGCCAGAATTTCATCTTAGTGTATGTTAACTATATTAAACATGAAAAATTCACAAATCTACACCAAAGGGCAAAAGCAGAAGATGCAGAAGACAGGGTCCCAGTTGCAATCGTTTGCTTTTATACTACATCGCAGATTTAAAAAAAGAAACTGAAATGGACATTCAAAACAACATTCAAAGCAGTGATTAGCAGAATGCAAAGGAGCCCTCCAAATCTGGGCCACTTCTAACTTGGCCTTCATCACCAACAATTACTGGGCCGAAACAACTCTGCTTTAACTGCAGCTTTAATGAAGGGAATACCCTGAATAACAGATGAGCCAGAATGGGAGGAAAAGGACAAAGAACTGAATAAGGGTGGGATAACTAACTGTACTTGAACCTCAACCCACAAACAAGCACATATCTGACCCTCCAAGAAATGCAATGAATTACCTTGATACACATATTATTATTACGGCAAACTGACACACCTTGCATAGACCGTTCAGAAAATTAAACATTCAACAGCAGAGAGAGAGAGAGAGAGAGAGAGAGAGAGAGAGTTTCCTCAGCATTAAAACGAGGTCAGGAGTCTTACACACCACATTTCTGTTTCAGTCACTGATAATGGCAGACCGGGGTGCCTTTTTGTGTGAGGGGGTACAGGCTACATATCCGTACATGCTTGAAGAGCAAAATGAATGACAAACTAAATGAATACATGACATGAAAAAGTGAAAAAAAAAATGTTCCACCCATTAGAAGTTTGATGTAATTTGGCCACACACAGCACTGCTCATATGTAACAGTCATTAGTGACTGATACTAGAGCAGAGGCTAAAAATATACCTGGAGCAACTATGGCTTCTGGTCACTGCTTTTTCCATACGCAGGTGCTCACACTGTTAACCCTGACTGACTACAGAATGAATAATTATGTCTCATTAGTGAGGAGTTATCAACTGTGCATAACCACAAGTTAAAGGCATCCCTAAACACTACTATTGTGTTTATGTTAATTAAGCACACTTCAAATAAATAGGAAAGCGTTTTATTTAACGTAACGTATACATAGATAATATACTTCTTTGGACAGAACTAACAAAACAGACTCTTGGTGCCCTGCATACAGTGAATACTCCTTATCTGCTGACAGGGAGTCGCTGGCATTAGGAAAACCCTTCCTGTTCATCCACAACATTTTAATAGTGCAAGCACTGCAGATAGGACAAATGCTTGTGATCCTGACTGTCAAACAACCACAACAGTGGACTCAGACCGGTGCCCTCCTACCCCAAAACAACTGCACTCCCCCATAAATCTCACAGACTGCTACTTCAGCGACACTTACATTATTCAACTAGACAAATCAATAAAGAATAGGGCTGATTAGGTCTTTTCAGGCATAATATTTGTGGGCAATATGCAACTGATACATATGTAACATTTCTTGACCTCTCAAGGTGTTGAGTGGTATTGTTTTGTGCACTGCTTAAAAAAAAAAAAAAAAAAAATTACCCTAACCCTAAATCAGTGCCCACTGAATTAATAAAGAGTAAAATACCAGCAATACCATTTCTGTACCATAGCATCACCATGGTGTTTAGATATTTTACATAGCTTGGCGTATCAAGTCAAGACCTCGGTACTGTACTAAAAAAAATGTAGCAGCTTAATTAGGAGCCTTAATTAGAATCAATGTTTATTTATTTAATTCTTACAATGAAGATTAATGCAGTGTTTTATTTTACATTTGATTACTATTTTCAATTTATATAGTATTTCTTGAATACTACTGTTAGATAGACCAACTTGAAAACTTAAACTTTTTTTTTCTTAATTTCTTATTTTTGTATTACTAACTGCTTACCTGTATTCAATAATAATAATAATAATAATAATAATAAAAAATTTATTTTGGTATCAAGAATTTCTCAATTTCAGCATCAAAAATATTGGCGTTGTAACAACCTTGTTTCCGGTTTAAAAAACAAAATTAAAGAAAACAGTAAAAGATACCATGCTGCTATCATGGTTGTTGAGATATGTATCATGGTATTCTTGGAAATACTTTGGAGTACTATGTAAATACCCTGGTAAATGACTTCAAGCAGCATCCATCACAGTTCCACAGTATTATCATCTGATCCCAGTGCAGTTCAATGTCCCTGTGCCTTTTTTTGTACGGTTAGGCAGAGTGAAAATACCATGGTTTTATTCAAATATCATTCGTACATAACACGGTATCCTGTTAAGTACTACATAAAGAACAGTTCTCAAGTAGTATGGAAATACCATTTTTTGGACATGTAACACAACAACGCCAAAGTAACTATGAATATGGTAATCATTCCCATAATCATTGCTCAATACCATAGTACAGAGATGGTATCAGGTGGTAATAGCACAGGGGAGCAGCATACCACACATCTGTCTAGCCAACTGTCTTTGATTACATATCACACAGACTCGTTTAATAAATAAAGACCATTTCTCTGTTCTCATTCATGAACACAATCAAACCAACTCACCGATACCGAAGGCTTTGGCAAACAGCCATCGCAGATTAGCCGCTATTTTGGCTCGGGCTGAATCATACATTTCCAGCGGCACGATCTCCAGCGCCTCGCCCGCCGCCTCCATCTTTCTGCGGGCGCTGTCAGCACCCAGCTCCGCATCCATCCTGCGACCACCGTCTGCAAACACACAAGCAAAAGCACTTTCAAACAACCTTAACGGCTCTCTTTTGAGGGCATACGGCGTTTCATAAGCTGCATGCCAAGCATCGGTGTGTGTGTGTCAGAGGCTTTGGAGCAATAACTCAGTTCTTTAGCGTCCAAGCTAGCTAGCACATGAGCAGCTTTTATTCCAGCACTACCCACTAAAATGTATAATATCACTAAAATACCAAACACAAACGACATGTACATTTGTTACAAACAGCTACTGAACAAAACAAACCTGACCGCCTGGATCCTGACTAGATAAGCTAGCCTGTGATTAGTTTATATGCAAAGTAACTAGCTAGCCGTCGCCCAGGTACCTAACAAACACCAAAATGATTTATTAAATGTTCAAACACTCACATGGAGAGGTAGATTTAACCATCTGTGAGAGCTGCTATCCTGCGCGTAAACTGGTTTGCATGTTTTGACTGAAATACAGTTACCAGCAGCTAACAGCTAATGCTGCTTAATGAGATGAGGACTAGCAACCCGCAGCTAAACAGCAGCCCCTTTGTCAGCAATTAATGAAAACAGCCACATTTACCGCCACGTACCTTCCAGATAATAAACTATCAACAATCCACTCTGGCAAATCTGTGGAAGAGCAATGAGAGAAAAGGGTAAAAGGCTCCGGCGGGAATCATGAGGCCACGTTTAGTCCGAACAGATACGAGTGAGTGTCGGTGGATGAATGACAAACCCTTGAGAGAATTACAGCGTTCACTACTACCACACTTCAAAAGAACAGCAACAAACACTGTAAATACAGTTTAAAATGCGAATTATTGGCGATGTGCTGTTGTGAATGAGAATTATGCAGATAAATCTTGTTATTGGGCCTGATGTTGTGTTTTGTTGAGAAAAGCACGCACCTGGTTTACCTGTGTTTTTAAAAGATAACTGGAAATGCTTATAGAATGACGCTAAATTCTTATGGAGGTGAGCTGAGCTGATTCTTGATCTTTCCTAGTTATATCACGATAATTATTTGCTGTATTATTTTTTATCAAGTTTATGGACATTCCAGCCCTATGGATTAAGTCAGATTACACATAATGAGTACTGATAAAACAGCGTGTTGTTTACTGGTCTGTTAGTTGTGATAATCCAGTTTATTATTTGCAGATTCCTGGTGAATTTATGAAGTGATGTAAAATATACAAATGTAGGTACTGTAACAGGTTTCAGTTTCCAATTTGTATATGGGTCAAAGAATAAAAGGGGTTTTCTAGTATCAAAAGTACAATACAGCTTAATTATATTTTTCTGCACATTAGAATGTCATTCATTCGGAGTAAAAAAAATAATGACCATCATACATTTTTACCATTTACAGAAGACACCCACTAAAAATGTCATTCAGTTTAACAATAGTTTATATTCCAAAATGTTGTCAGGCATATTTACAACAAAATTTAGAACAAGAGTCATTAGATGACTGTTAATTAACATATTTAATTGTCATTTTAAACCTTTACAAATCTTTGCCTTCAAACCACTAGGTTTTACCCATTTGTCAGCAGTTTTTAATCATTTAAAATATAATAAAATTGAGTATGATCATTTTTCTTTTATGTATTTCAATAAGTACATGTCAGAATAAGTGTGTCTGTGTCTGTCTGTGTGTGGTTTTAATTCATGTATTCTTATAATATTAATATTTAGAAGTGCTTTGACTGGTAAACTTTTCTCGGGTTTTCTACCACCAGCTTATTGGACTCATATATGTACAGGATTCTCTGTCAGCAGCCAACCATTGGTCTCTGACAAATCCTCTCCTTAATAACAAAGATGTTATTCAGAATAAATGAATGAATTAGTGATCAATTTCTGCAATGTTGCAAGAAAATTCAATATTCTATATTTAATAATAAATATTATTTTATATTTTACTTTTTTTTTTTTAATGACCATTTCCTTCATTTAGAAAGGCACACCTCAACAATTATTCATTTTGAAAAGACATTTATTGAGCAATCATTCACCTCCTTGCACTGCCCTGCTCTGAGTCTTACAAGCACTACAAAACATTGCCTTTGACTTAAAATATTTATTAATTTGAAGACATTATACTTTGGGTGTAGTTTTTACCCTGTGTACTGTAAGAACATGCAGCAGATGCAGAGGTGCGGTCATTGTGGATTATGTATCTTTATGATGGTCTGATTTAACTGATGCAGTCTAAATCTTTGGATTAATAAGAAAATGTATGCCTCCAAATCTCTCAAGCCTGAGATTTAACAGGGAGTTTGCAAAATAGTAAATAAATAAAAATAGCATAACCATTCTGTAGTTTACTATACCATGAGGTGTGCAGGCCTGTTGAGCAGGTTGTAATGACGCAGATTCCAGCTACTCAGGAAGGGAAATTATGCCTAATGCTATCCTGATGTTTGTTTTAATGTTTTATAGAGATACTGATGTTTTGTAATAAATTAAGTTGCATGAAGTTCATGTTATCTGAGGAGGATTCTGCACTGTACTGTATCAAGAAGGTGTTCGTCATCTTTCAACCAGGACGTGTCAGCAAAACCCATGCATAGCATTAACCATCCCCAAAATCTCATAGAGCTCTGTTTGTGCATGGTCCTGTCCTCAGAAACGAATCAGTTTTTACTTAATGAACCATCAGCATAAACGTCATCCAGGTAGAAAAAAAGAAAATCATCTGTCTTTCAACAATCCATCAGCCTGAAAATGTTGTTGTGGTCAAAATTGTGTAGACAAGACAAATTGAATGTGTTTAGATTGTTTCGTATTTGTCACCAGTTTGTGCAGGTAGACAGCTTGACATCATGGCATTATCTCTTTATTGCGTATACAGTATACACAAGACATTATGGCAGATATTGCACAGATTAAAGTATTTTTAGTAAAATAAATACTTTAACATTGTTACACTGAACACCAATTTCAGATGATGATTTTTAACTTTATATTTTTCAAAATAATCCTGTAAAATATTTATCACAGTTTCCACAAAAATATTGATCATCCCAACTGTTTTCAACATTGATATTAATAAGGAATGTTTCTTGTGCACCAAATCAGCATGTTAGAATGATTTCTGAAGGATCATGTGACACTGACGACTGGAGCAATGCTGAAAATTCTGCTTTGCCATCACAGGAATAAATTACATTTTAATTACAATAGAGCAGAGGATTTTTAATATATAATAATATACTTTTAAATGTATTTTTGATTAAATGCTGATTTGGTGAGCATAAGAGACGTCTTTCAAAAACATAAAAAACATTAACAATCTTAACAACCCCAAATATTTGAATGGCAGTACACGCGGAACAATTGCGGTTCAGAGTACTCAGCAGAATATGTATTTGATAGTATATAAATTGTAAAAAGCACAGTACAAGAAAGGTAAACTGCAATATGAGGTTGGTAGACAGTGCTAGCACTCATTTCATATTCATATTGGAGGTTGTGAGTGTCATAATGTATCCGAATAAATGAATAAAAAAACTGAACATGCACTGATAAAAATGATTTTTTTGGTGAAGTAAACACTACATAAAAACAAATGTAATTTCTACATTAAATAATTTAGTTCAGGCAAGAATTAAAAAATTAAAGTAAATTCTATATTAGTACTCAATTTAAGCTTGTAGAAATTAAAGTTTGAACTTAAAAGCATATTTTACTTGTCATGTTTACAAGGATTCTTTAAGTAAATATCAAAGTTATGATCCGTTTTCCCATCATGCACTGGGGCATGAATAATTAAAAGGTTAAATTTGTCACTGTTTTTAGTTATATTTACACTGTTTTATGGTTGCTTTTGTTGTTAGGTTTAGTAACTTACTGTTTTGTGACATCTGGAGTTGATTTTCTACTCAAAATGACCCATTCTTACTCAAACACCATCCACTGATTGTCACCGTCATTGTGTATGGTGTACCAAGTATTGAGGTCTCTGTGTTCATTTGGGTAACAATTCTTTTGAGTGGACATATTATCTTAAAAGGATAACAAGCTGTCTACTTGCTTGCTTACGTGTTTGTAAGTGAATCACATGCTTTAATTGCATGGTTGTTTCCCAGTACTACATCGTTTGAGTACATTTTAGAAGCCATGACTGAGTGAAAAATACTTAAGTATTGCAGATTTAACATAAAATAATCAAGTAAAAATTACTCATCAAACTCTAACTGGCCATGTTAATTTTACTTATTTCCTTTGCTAATTTTACCTAACTTAGCCAAGTAGATTTTACTTAATTCAGTACTTACATTTTACTTAAAATTTATTTGTGCAAAAACTTGCCAAATAAAAATTAAGTAAATTTACTTATTGTTTTTTTCAGTGTGTGGAAGGTAATTGCATTAGCTTTTGACATCTATGTCAGATAGATTTGCAGAAAAATTATGTTTTACTTGAATGTCATGATATACCTTTGACGTTATGTGTAAATCACTGTATCTAGAGTATCTACAATCAGTCTCTATTGCATATTTGTTTGATTTTTTTTTTTTTTCATGTGAATTTTCTATTAGCTGCAACTCAAAAGGTGGTGAACGGTAAGTTGAAAATTGTCTGAAATAAGCACCATGTTTCAACACTTATGTGCAGTGTCACATACAAGTAACACAGTGATTTGATGCTTCACTCTAGAGTTCAGTGTGTTAGGGAACACTGGCATGAATTATTATAGGCTATAATTAATAATCAAAAAGCTTGAATTGCTGAAATACAGACATTGTTCTAATGCTATATACAAGCAAATATTGAAACCCTGCTGTTACCACCCTTACGAAAAGGAAGTTTATTCAAGTGTGTTATTAGTATACTTCTTTTAAACTAAAAATATGTAAGTATACTTTTAGTCTACTTTTTATGTACTTCTCAGAAATGTACTTAAAATGACATTTAAGTATACTTGACTTATACTTGGAAAAAGTCTAAATATATCTGAGCTATACTTGTGCTCCTAGAATCCGTGTTTTCTTTGTTATATGGTAGTACACATCTTCTGTACAGAATTTCCAAAAAACACAAGTGAAGAAGAAAAAGAAACAACAGATACTTCCACGTGTAATCTAACATGATAATCAGATATAAAACAGCATCAAAACTGTGTAACGTTATGGAATAAAATGTCGACCAGTGAAGAGGTAATAATGACTGTCAAGCTCTGGGGTGTTGATCGACTCCATCTACGTTTTGATTATCATTCTGAATCCAACTCATGCTCTTTTTCAGCTTTTTGTTCAAAATGTTGTTTATTTTGTTATTCTTAATTTATGAAATTTACCCACATTCAAGTGTTTAAAAAAAGAGTGCATGAAGCTATAATAAAATGTTTATTAAAACTATATTAAGCTATACAGAAATCTTTGTTTACAAGCAGATACCCTGTTTTGTACCCTGTGATGTTTTGTATGTTCAGATATTCATATAACAAAATATATACAAATTAATACCTAAATAGGGACATAGTAGCATACTTAAAATACGATGTAAAGTTCACTTAAAGAAAACTTACGAGTATACTTGCAGTATAAAACCACTAAACTAGTAGTTTACTGAGACTGTACTTCAAAGTGTACTAAAAATGCTAAAAAAGTATTTAATTAGCAAACTATCAGTATACCTATAAGTTCACTTTTAGTATAGTTGCAGTACAAGCTAAAAACTTTGATGTAAACTAGTTGTGTACTCAAAGTACTTAAAGTATACTTAAAAGTACTAGAAAGTGGGCCAATTTAGTCCCAAGGAGTATTGAAATAGTACACTTACAAGTATACTACTAGTACACTGATATTTGTATACTTACTACATAAAGTATACTTAAAAATATACTTGAACTTTACTTAAGTATACTTAATAAAATATACTTGAAGTATACTACTTTTTGGTAAGGGCATAATTACTAAAAAGATGGCCAGATGTTACTTAGCAGCATCAGAATGAATTACTATCAATATCTTTTCATTAATATTTAATATGAAGTCTTGAGACATCACAACAAGCCCATCGATTTCAAGGTCTGTGTGATTATCAGTAGTAGCCAAACTGATAAGGGTTGTTGTGGGGGCCAGAATCAATTTATGGGTGAGCCTCACACAATGAGTCCTACCTAATGTGGACAAACACATTTGAAGGCTGTGTTTGTCCCCTGCTGTAGTTACAGAGAATAGTCCTGCTTTTACTGCGATACATGTTTACCCTCTCAGCAGCAGACGGCGCTGTTGATAGTCATAAGCATTTCAGCAGATGGCGCTGCAGGCTAATGCTAAGTTTAGCTCATGCCTCAAATTATTTCAAGATATTTAAAAATATATATATTTGTTTCTTTGATATTCAAACCCAGTTTGGTATAGGTTAAGTGCAAAAGCAAACCATTTTAATGTTAGCTTCGTCGTTGTATCTGTTTTTAATTGCTTTGATATCACTCAAAATAAAGTGTTAGAAATAGGCTAAGTTAGGTAAATAAGCTAGACAGGTCATGAAGAAAGTGTTACAGCAGAATTAAATTTTAATACACATTGGTATCTTTTATTAATCAAAGAAACTTGTACAGACAGTGGAACTGACAGAAAATACTCTGCATGTAAACTACACATTTGCAGGTAACATTTACGGACAATATATACTCAGTGCTGTTCAAATCTGATGAACTCGGAAGTACTGATGGCTTAAAGAGGATATATGATACCACCACGTCCCTTTATGGGGACCTTTTAACTTAATTTTGTGATTGTGTGGAAAACTATTGGTGGTCAATAAATAGTGAGTCATAAATCATCTAATTATGTTATTCTGAATGTCATATCCTCTAATCATTTGTGTGCATACATTTTTTATACTGTATTTATCTCTACCCCAGTGATACTGAGAAAAAATATATGTTCTGCATATGATAGAAAACATAACTACGTAGCATTAAAATATTTAGAATTTCCATGGCACACTTAAGATTTCTGAAACAAAATCCTGTTTACATGACAAACGCATACAATATATCTATTTACATTAGCCATAGGCTCAAACGAAGATACAAAACTGAAGTACAGTAAAGAGCAGTTCAATTTGAAACACCTCCATAAAACCCCAGACACTTTTGGCCACATGACCAGTTCTACAAAATTGGAGGAAAAAGATACAGAGCACTTGATACTGGAACCTGTTTCATACAAGTCAATATCAAGTATTTCCTGTAAGAAGCTCAGATCCTCACTTTTACATCCACACTCACAGTGGACGTTAAGAAATCTGCTTATGCAGGAATTTAGTATAAAAGAAAGGAAAAAAAGAGAAAGCAAATCACGTTGAACTATACAAATGTTCAATTATAATATCACTACTTATTTGTAGTATAAACCTTGTAGCATAAAAAAGATGAGAACCTAATCTTAACAAATATAAGAAATAACACAAAACAAATTTAATCATTCACCTTCTAGTAACGGAAAAGCAGCTTGTTTCAAACAACATAAATCTACTTTAACACTGAAGTTTGTTGTATAAAAACATGCTCTCTAAGATGCCCGTACATGAACTTTGCGTTTTTACAAATTTATACAATATTAGGTATAATTAATCAAACAAAAATGAAGCCGATTAACTGAAATAAAAAAACAGGCATATTTTGAGACCAATAAATACCCAGTGTGTACATTTGAGTACAGTGTATTGCGGTCAATAGTATTACATTAAAATACCTTCTTTTTCTTCTTCATTATTTTTAAGATCATTTCTTGTGCCCAAATTTGAAAATAAATGGTGAAAGAAGTATAAATAACAAAATATCAATAAATTAAAAAAAAATATGGTTAGTACAAGAGGCATATAAAAGACCTTCAGTGAGCAGGCTTATGGTGCCTTCATTTAAAAATTAAAAATTATTTGAACTGCTCCGGTATGTGTCCGATTTGTGACTGCATGCTAGTGGGAGGGCTGGAAATGCCCTCCGACCAGTCAGACATGTTGGAATGGGGCGACGAGCTGGACCACTGGTCCGGTGAACCCGGAGACGGCGTGAGGAAAGGGTGGTCAGGCACTTGGAGTTGGTGGCTGGGGGTGTTGGCGTCCATTGGGGCTGAGTAACTGTGCTGGGAAGGTGGCGTCAGGAACTGCGTTCCCGCCATGCTGGGACCCAAAGAAGACGGGTTCAACAGCTGGGTCTCCTGGGGGATGATGGTGTGGATGGGCATGCTGTTCCCCACGCTCTGCTGGAGCTCCGGACCACCCAACTCACTGCCGAGTAAGTTCTGGCTCACGCCGCTGGGTGGATTGGAGCTCTGGTGCTGCAGCTGGACATTTGTCTGCTGCGGTCTCTGCTGCATGTTCTGCTGTATCTGCTGCATTAGATGCGGCTGCGTGGTGAGGTGTGTGTTCTGCAGGCTTTGATAGTTCATCATCTGAGACAGCGTGGTGGGACGGCCATTGTGAAGAGACGTCATCAGGCCGGATTGGTGAAGGCTGGCCTGAACTGAGGCGTTCCTCATGGCTCCGAATTGATTTTGCGGACCCATGCTATTGTGCATCCGCCCGAGCCATTCACATTGGCCGTTCATGATGTTTGAGCCGTTAGATCCGGCCACTGGAAGATGGGTGAGACGTGGGGGTAACGGATCAAACTGTATATGGGCCAGGTCTTGCTTGTTGCCCATTCCCAGATGGTTGACGCCCATGTGGGTGTCTGAGATACCCTGTAAGTGATTAAGCGACATGGAGGGTGATTGCTGAAAGGGTGACGTCATCAGCGGTGGGGAGGCGACGTCAGATATGTACCCGTGGGGCGACTCCAAGGAATCAACTGGCGAGAGAACAGCTGAGCTGTCTAGTAAGTTTCCCTTTCCATCCTGTGCCTTCTTCTTCTTGACTTTCATATCTTTGCCATCCTTGCAACCGATGCCTTTTGTGCTTGGCTTGCGGGGTTTTTTACTTTGTATGGAGGGTTTCATGCTACCCATGAAGGCGTTGGGGGAGCAGAGAGGCGGGGAGAGGGTGGTGCAGAGAGGGGCGCTGTGCATGGGAGGACTGCGGACCAGGTTGTATTCGTCGATGAGCCGCACAATGTCGTGATGCATTCTGTCCTGAGCGATATCCCGCGGGAGCCGATCCATGTGGTCTGTGATCTCTCGATTAGCAAAATGCTCGAGAAGAACTTTAGCAGTCTCGTAACTTCCTTCTCTTGCCGCCAAGAATAGAGGAGTCTCCTCCTGAACGTGGGAAAATCATTGGTAAGCAGAAAGCATTTTGAAAAAATGAAAACGTTTTTGTACTATGCGAGTACGAATATTATGTGAAGTGTGTTATTTTAAAAATATCATAGCATTATTTGTGATACAAACTAATCAAGTGCTGCTTACCTTATTGTTCTGCATATCTTTATTTGCCCCGTTCTTAAGCAATACCATCGCTGCATCTACGTTGTTCACAGCGGCTGCCCAGTGAAGTGCAGATTTACCTGTAGCACAGACAGAAACCTCTTCAGCATGTGCTCAGTTACATTTACTAAGAAACCAACAATAGTAATACATAGTAATATATGTAATTGTGATAAAATATTTTTAGTATAAATTAGCAGTAAAATCTCACCATATTATATATGACCAGTGGAATGTTTGGACAAAGCTACTCCTTCTTAATTATTACTATTTTACACATTTAAGAATAATAGTAAAGTCATAAAAATTAACAAACAAATCAAATTAAATGTTGTAGATCATGTACTGATGAACAATATGAATACATCAAAACTTACAATAGCCTTCAAAAGTTTGAGGTTGGTTAAATATCTTCAATGTTTAATGAAAGAAGTCTCTTATGCTCAACAAGACTGTGTGTATTTGAACAAAATACAGTAAAAAGAGTAATATTGTGATATTTTATTACAATTTAAAATAACTTTGTTCTTTTGGTAACACTTTACAGTAAGGTTCATTAGTTAACAACATTAGTAAACATGAACTAAGAATGAACAATACTTCTACAGCATTTATTATTCTTAGTTAATGTTAATTTCATGCATTATTAAAATCACAAGTTGTGTTTGTTAACATTAGTTAATGCACTGTGAACTAACATGAATAAACAATGAACAACTGTATTTTCATTAACTAACATTAACAAAGCATGTAATAAATGCATTGTTCATTGTTTGTTCATGTTAGTTAATACATTAACTAATGTTAACAAATGACACCTTATTGTAAAGTGTTACCGTTCCTTTTTAATATATTTTAAAATGTAATTTATTCCAGTGATGGCAAAGCTGAATTTTCAGCAGCCATTACTCGAGTTTTCAGTGTCACATGATCCTTCAGAAATCCTTCTGATATGCTGATTTGGTGCTGAAGAAACACTTCTTATAATTAATAATGCTGAAAACCGTTGTGCAGCTTAATATTTTTGTGGATGCTTTTGTGGATACATTTTGATCAGGAGTCTTTGATAAATAGAAAGTGCAAAGGAACAGCTTTTCATTTCTTTTTTTTTCTTTTTTTTTATTAGACTTGAATTAAATTGATCAATTTAATGCAGAATAAAAGTATTAATAAATAAATCTGACCCAAACTAAATGGTAGTGTATATCATATCTTCTTCCATCCAGCTTCACGAGGTGCAACCTGGCCTTTTCTGGACACTTTTTTTTTGGTTTAATGTTTTCTGATTTAACTTTTAGATGTTGTAATAATTAATAATAATAATAATAATATGTTTGACAGTGTTTGAGTATGGCAGTGTAATAGTCATACCAGAATCATCAATGGCATTGACATCAGCATGGCAGTTGATGAGTTCCTCCACCATGCCCTCGACCGCAAGTCTTGCTGCCAGTATCAGAGGTGTAGTGCCATCATGCATGCGGGCATCCAGGTCTGTGGCACGGTTACGTATCAAAATCTGCATAAGGACAAAAGTTAACATGTTTCAGAAAACAGAGATAATGATGCATAAATCGGTGGAAATACACAATGTTAAACATCCTTATTATTATTCTGTATTCCCTTATGAAACTGTGGCTCACATACCTGGAAGACCCCTTGTGCATCTGCAGCCACAGCAGCATGTAATGGAGTCCGTCCCATATTGTCCTGGATGTTGGCATCTGCACTGGCCTCCAAGAGCCTTTTTGCAGCATCTGAGCGGGCATAACGGGCAGCCAGGTGTAGGGCCGTCTCACCTGTACGGTCTGTCTGGTTGTGAAGGTTGGCACCTTGGTAGATGAAGTCATTGATGACGTTGGCTGAAGCGTCCTCCTCTTCCTCGCTGTTTCCTGTTTCTAGCCCTCCTCCACTACAAGATGCAATCATGAGAGGAGTAAAGCCATCTAGAAAGGAAAAAGAAAGTGAAGATGTTATGTTTACATGTATTTAGGTAGCAGAAGCTTTATACTAAGGAGACATTCATTTTTCAAATCCTAAATTCCATTATGACCATTCTTCAGGAGATTTTTTTTTTTCCATATGTGACCCTGGACCACAAAACCAGTCATAAGGGTCAATTTTTTTTTTTAATTGAGATTTATACATCTTCTGAAAGCTGAATAAATAAGTTTTCCATTGATGTATGGTTTGTTAGGACAATATTTGGCTGAGATATGACTATTTGAAAATCTGTAATCTGAGGGTGCAAAAAAATCTAAATATTGAGAAAATCGCCTTTAAAGTTGTCCAAATTAAGTTCTTAGCCATTCATATTACTAATCAAATATTAAGTTTTGATATATTTACAGTACGAAATTTATAAAATACCTTCATGGAACATGATCTTTACTTAATATCCTAATGATTTTTGGCATAAAAGAAAAATTGATAATTTTGACCCATACAATGTATTTGTTGGCTATTGCTACAAATATACCCCAGCGACTTATGACTAGTTTTGTTGTCCAGGGTCACATATTTCAGGTTTCCATCATTATTTCTACTACACAATATGAAGAGAAAACACTGAAAGAGCAACAATTTTCCTTTGAGTAGGACTAGTCTGAGGCCAACCTAAAGAAATGTTTTCCTCAAAGTGATGGACCAAAGTAACGGCAAAAAGAAACAAACAAATCGAAGATGGATTTGACGCACTCTCTTTCTGAATCGCCCCAGATGGCTTCGATAACGGATTGTAATCAAGCGTAGAGGTTTGGTAAATCTCAGGGACGAGCGCCACGCTTTGAAATTTCAACCGCTGGTAAAACAGAGTATTATCACCTCTGAGAAGCTGCTTTCTTTGCTGACTTCGACAGGGGCTTCTCGGCTTCAAAAGAATAGCTATTCCCAGATCAGGCCTGATTTGGTCGATTTAAAAACATCAATCCACACAAAGAGAAAAAAAAAGGAAAAACAGCTCGCAAAGAGATAGCAAAAGAATGTTGCCTTTGACAATCTTAAAGTGTTGTCAGGGGTATATTGGTGCTTATAGAAAGAGAGGATGAGCATATCATAAAGAGTTTAATTAACAAAACACATGTAAGCAGAATGATATCACAGGATGAATCGGTAAGGCTGGTAAAAATGTGCTCAGTCCCCAGGGTTTACAGCTTTCAGTCAGAGCCTTTGAAGTGGATTCTTTTCCCCAAAGGGCCCTGAGCATTAACTCCTACTTAGAACTCAATTCAGTTCCTCATCCCAGCACTCGACAGTATGCGCACACACAAATTGGTGTGTAAACCGGAGAACAGGTGTAATCCATAAGCAAAGAATTTACGCAGACTGAGTTCTCATAAAAAATCACAACAAATATCTCATTATGTCTGTGTTAACTAGACAAGTAAAATGATTTCCCAACAAAAATATAATCAGCCAAAATATTATATTTATCTAGCTAAAAATTACCTAGTCAATGTGGCCACATCTTTGATGTAATAATATATAAAATGTAAAGCAAATATGATAAAGTTAGAATTTTGAATGAATAAAATTAATTAATTTATAATATTTTTAATATTAATATTTTTATTTAATTATAATCAAATTATATTATTATAAATATAATTTAAATTCACATGAATAATATTTGATTACAATTACATTTAAATATATTAAATTATTGTATTATATAATAATTTAAAAGTCATCAATACCCAAAAATAAAACCATTATTACTGGTACATGTGGGGAAAAAATGAAATATATAACAATGCCTAACCTGGTCCTCGGGCATTGACATCCATGCAGTCGTTCTCTATCTCGCCCTGAGGGGGTGTGGGAGCGATGGATGGGATGCGTAGATCAGCTGCGTCCAAGTGCTGCTGCGTCCACTGCCGGTGATCTGGCTGATGGTCTAAATCAAGCATCGACTGCTCCTCAGACTAAAATAAGAGAATGAGACATTAACAAATTACAAACAAACATTTGAATTAATATTATTAATTAATGCAAGAGTACTAATTGTAAGACGCTTCTATGTGAATATTTTGTCAGTGATAAATGTGTTGCTCTGCTCACCCTGAAGCGTTTGGTGTCTGATGGTTCCTCTTCTCCCCATTCATTCTGGTTGTCATCCATTAATGAAATGTCTGAACAGTTCTTAAGTGGCCTGTTTTTAGAAAAATAATCCATTAGACGTGCCGATATAACTACTCATATAACTTTTCCCAACACCAAAAGCCGTCATTGGTTATCAAGCTCCACCTTCTTCCTAAAACTACTCAGTTAAATTAAATTAAACTCAACAGATGATCATTACTTAAAATGGAAAAACTTTCCCTCCATAATAGTTTGTCCCTTCAAACTCGACACCCAAAGATAACGCGACTGACCTCAGACCGACAGAGTCTTCGCCGACCGGCTCCCTCCTCTTCTTCTTGCTGGGCTCGCTGGTCTTGAAACCCTCCGGAAACCAGAGTTGACCATGTTCCCGGCGGCGTTTACGGGACGCAACCATTCCCACAGCGACAAAGGCCAGCAGCGCCAGTCCTGCCAGAACCACGTAGACTGGATAGAGCTCTATAGGCGGCGGTCCATCAATCTTACCTGCCACAGAAAGTGCAGTTGACATGTCAAACCCACAGAAGAGACAAGAATGTGTTCCTCATGCAAGGATGAGGCACAAATTGCTCGTAATAGGAGGACAAACTACAGCAAAGCACGAGTTCGTAGTAATCAGAATTGCTAACCGCTTCTCATCAAAAAGAAGGAGCTGGCAAATAAGAAAAGGAGGAGGACAGAAAAAAGAGAAAAGAAAGAACACCTCCTCTCCCCTTTCTCAGCCTAGGGTACCAGGAGACAACTTTACCAGTTCTTCTTTAAGGGAAAAAAAGGGAGGGATTAATGAACTTCAAATTACCGCGCACACTTTAAGCTGTAAAGACGAAGGATTTATTAGGATTTTCGAGATAACAAAGACTCCCAACTTCTAGCACACTCCCGATCAATTTTTCTCCTCTCTTTTTTCATGCTCTCTCCACTAACGATTTTGAAATGATAAACTCTGCTCACCTAAACCCTTGGAGATGCATTAAGTCCTGGTACATTCAACAAGGTTAAGGTTCCAGCAGCCCCCATCATTTTAGATTCAAACCATGAATGGGCTGTATGTGTGTATGTGAGAGTGTCTTGTTGGGCCAAATGAGTTGACATGATTTGCATCAATTAACTATTTTTGGTGCCTGGAGCCAGCGGATCTGCCCTCAGACTGCCGCATTGATTGTTTAGTCTGTCTAATGCACAAAGAACATTTGCTTCATTGTTATAAGGAAGAAACGTACAAACTTCAAAGTGATCCCTGTAATCCACGGTAGGAGGTGGTGGGGTTAAAGGTTGGGGGTTGGTGCTGAATACATTGAGTAAGATGGGAGGCCTAGTCTTGATTAAGGGCATTATGGGAAGACGTGAGGCACACGACAATGCTCGTGCCAAACACTCACTTGTGACGGCCTCGATGACGTAAGGCATATTCAGATTGCCGCTGGAAGCCAGGGCTCCGAGGAAAGCCGCCACGTCGTTTGCGCTCTGGAAGCACTCGGAGGTTTGTTGGTAGCATTGGCGGTTGTCAATCTCTAGATATACCACCGAGCTGATGGAAATCAAAAGCGTGATTTTTATTGATTTTTATTAAAATTAAACATTCTTAAAGCACACGAGGCCTCACATACGTACCCTTTGATCTGCATCTCGTCCAGTTCTCTGCGTTTTCTCCCTCCTTCCACCACTATATTGTAAATGCTGCTTTTTACGGAACTCAAGACGTTGCTGGAAGCATCGTTCCAGCCATCTAGTGATCGTTTGATGTTGTGCTTTCTCAGTTCCTGCTCGTTGCCGTAATAAGGGTAGATCATTTCCTCTCCCTTACTGTCGTGCCGGAAAACAATGTTGGTGTGGAGGACTCGGCTAAGCTCCCGCAGAAATCCAAAGGAGTTGTTTCGGAGCTGGTCGGGCAAAATGTGGACCACCACAACTAGGAGTCCAGAAGCTAACTTTTCGGGTATGTTGCTTGCACAGTCCAGCCCGTCCCATTCACACTCTGCATTATTGCAGCCCTGGTCACAGTGGCCATCTGAATAGTGGTCTTTGCAATACTGGTCATAGAGTGGACTGTGAGAGAGGGGAGCAGAGTTTAGAAATAACATTCATTCATGAAAACAGAGCTAAAAAGCTTCTCATTCTGGTCTTACAAGATTTCTAAATGGTCTTGAGAGCTGGACTACAAGTCTGTAAACCATCTTAGCCAAGCTACCATCTACCAAAACTACACCAGAGTGATTTCAGACCAAAGACCAGTTGCATAAACAACCATTATGTGTCTTGAGAACTAGTTTGACCAACTACCATTTAGCTAAAAGATAATCAGATAGTCTTGGTTTTCATTCTGAAATGGTGTATGATTGTGATACTATTACAGTTTTTATTAATATTATAAATTAGAATTTATTTTTATATTTTCCATTTTCATTTTAGTAATTTTGTTGGGTGTTTTTGTTATTTTCTTTAAATATGCCTGGTTGTTTTTATTTTATTTTATTTATTTTAATACATCAAATTAAAAAAATTAGAAAGGTTGCCTGAAATAAAATAAAATAAAACAAAACAAAATACTGACTTGAGTCTAATAATTTTCACTCAGAAATTCTCTAGCTGTCAAAATAATAATGGGTTAGACTGGATTTTAATAAAACCAGAAATTTAGGGGAAAAAATTATTTAAGAGATTCTAGAGAAAACTATTCTTAAGAGCTGAGTTTCAATAGAAAATGTTGCATAACTTTAAGACTTTTATTTTATTTTATTTTTTATTTCCATGACTCTTTCAGAGCTGCTAAAGAGAAATTGCCTGGGAGTTTAAAAATTGTGATTTCCAATTAAAGCTTCCTGATAATTTCTCTTAAGCACGATCATTTTAGCTTAAAACTGTTAGCTATGATTACAAATGTACAACTTGTACCTTTCCTTGAAACGTCAAATAGCACTCACTTGCACTGGCCCTCCAGTCTCTGGCAGTCAAATCCGTCGTAGAGGCATCCAGCGTTGTGACACTGTTCATCACACTTCCCGTTATTAAAATAGCGCCAGCACTGCAGCGCGTCCGAACAGTTCTGCCACGGGTCATTGAAGTTCAGCGAGCAGTCCCCTCCATCCCAGTCACAATCGTAATTATTACATGCGCTGTCACAGATCTTATTGCCTTTCTTGTTCTCACACTCTGTTATCTCGCAGCTCACTTTCACTTTTGGAGCAGGTGTAATATCTCGAGCAGGGCCACCTGGGAAGCTGAAGTCCAGGATGTGGCAGAAGAGGCCATTGAAGCCAGTAGGACAGATGCAGTGGTAGTATGGGGCCTCTGAGATATACTCGCACGTGCCTCCGTTGTAGCATGGATTGGTGGTGCAGTGACCCTCAGTGGGATACTGGCACTCAGGACCAGTGAAGGCAGGGGTGCACAGGCATTTGGGGCTCTTGTGACCAGAAACGCATGTACCGCCATTTTTACAATGGAGACTCCCGCAGGCATGAGCGTCATACTCGCAGGTTGAGCCTGTAAAGCCCTAAATGAGACATACACAAGTTGTAAAATGTATATATCATAGTATACTGATTTCTTATAGCAAATCTATATAGTACCATTCTAAAGTTATGTTAAAAGTTTTTTTTTCAAGTCTCAGGCTGCAGTTATTTGTTAAATAATAGAGAAATCTGTGATTAATCGCAATTAATCGTTTGACAGCACTAGTTATAATATATAATTTATAAAAAAAAAATTCAGCCCGATTAGTTCATATCCTATGTGATTGATATGAAATAATAAGACAGAAGTGTTAAGAACAGGATTGCTAAACGATGCAAAGCAGGTTCAGAAGACCATGGCTAAATGTATCAGAGAATATGACTAACCGGTGGACATTTGCAGATGAAGCCATGAGGAGTGTTACTAGCAACAGCACAGGTGCCTCCATTGCGGCAAGGTTTCCCCTTACAGCCATCAAACACTCTGTCACAGCGCTGACCTGGAGTGGCCCACAAACAAGGTTATTGTGTGATCAGAATGTAGCATTACTCTCAAAATCAAAGCATAATGATCCAGTAGCCTGTGCTGTACCTGTGTATCCTGTGCGACACTCGCAGCGGTAGTTGTTTGTGAGCTGGATGCAGCTGTGTGTGCCACGGGGGTCACAAGGGTTGGACAAGCATTCATTAACATCACCCTCACAACGTTCCCCCACATATCCGGCCGGGCAGATGCAGTGGTACCCGCCCACACGGTCCACACAGCGGCCCTGGTTAAAGCATTTGGGCTCCTGGGTGATGGGGTCGGTGAAGGGTGTGCAGTCATCAATGTTGATCTCGCAGTGCACACCTGAGAGAGAAGCGGAGAGGAACTGTCTTATAAAAGCCACCCTTATTGCAGAGAAGTAAATATAGGCTCTGTTCCAAAAGAGCTGCCTTGCTTGAATACTGCCTACACAGACAGCTGTCCTCTAAGGCAACATAATAGTCATTACTGACTGATTTGGAATGAAGAAACATGGCTTAAATAAAGTACAACAGTTGGGTTACTTTAAAATCAGAATAAATATCCTTTCTTTTCTTTTTTTCCATAGTGGAATGAACAATAACTTTATAAACCTTTACAACCTATGAGCTATGAGGATGTTAATCTATGATTTATGCTTTTATTGTAGCTATCTGCATGCATTATTTCAACATAATTTTTTTTTTTATATAAACATGTTTAACAGTGTAATTCCTGGTAAAAAAATAAAAAAATTAAACTACATTACCCATGATTCTGCAAAGAAATCGACACCAATCACAAAGTATATTGTGTGAGTGTGTGTGTGTGTGTGTGTGTGTGTGTGTGTATATATATATTTTTTGTTGTTGTTTTTGACTGTCATTCATGGTGCTTCATGGGATTGAAGCTCTTATTGCACATTCTTGCACCTTTGTCTTTTTTTTCTAATATTTGAAGAGTTATTTGCTTCAGTCATGGTTTGTAATGTTGTGATTCATCCTGTAGCTGGTTTGTTTGGTTTATGGCTTTTAACTGTTTAACTAAGACTTTTTTTTTAAATCCCTATGGGAAAAAATATTTCCAGAACCAAGGCCACTGAAAAAGCACTTGATTAACTATAATAGAGATGGATGTTACAAAGCTAACAGATACTCTAAACATAAAAATACAGAGCAAACATAAACATTTCTGTTTTAATTAGATTCATTGTAGAATTCATGATTAATTACATGAGAAATGTGTCTATACTGTATAATATGAATTATATAAATGAAATATAATTATATTATATAACACAAATATAAATTATAATATGAAGATAATGAAATATAACTAAAATTACTTTGAATAAAAATGTAATAATACATTTTGCTAAATTTTATTAGTATAATTACTTTAATATAAATAAAGTTAAAATTAAATAAATTAAAATCAATATATTTTGATATTTCTCTCCTGCTTCTATGATGCCTTAAAATCATAGAGATACAGACAAAGAGAAAAGACAGTTAAATGTAATACAGCTGGGTAATTTAACACACTGAGGGCCCTATTTTAATGATTTAAGCGCATGGTCTAAAGCGCATGGCGCAAGTGCACTCAGGGTGTGTCTTTTGCTAGTTTAACGACGGAAAAACGGTCGGTGCGCCCGGGCACATGGTCTAAATGGGTTGTCTCTATTCTCTTAATGAGTAATGGGTGTTTTTTGGGCGTAACGTGCAATAAACCAATCAGAGTCTCATCTCCCATTCCCTTTCAGAGCGAGTTGCGCTCACGCCATGGCAGATTCGCTATTTAAATGGCGGAATTTTAAGGCGCACAGACTGAACGCGTCTCCAGAGACCAAACAGATCTGCTCATGCGCGAGCAAATAGGTAGGCTAATTCTGATACACGCAATGACTATCCATTATGACATGTATTATAAATATGTACATTTTTATATTTATGCCTACACAATAATATTCTTTTACACTGTAATCCTTTAATTTTTCATAATTTGGCATGTTTGTGTGCTGCTGCGCGTCCCTGTGTGTAATAAGCAAAGTGAACGCGCGTTGTGGACCCGCCCAGAGGCGCATTTTCTTCTAACGCGCTCTTTAAATAACATAAAAATAGTGCGCCATTGACTTTAGACCAGGTTTGAGTTGGTCAGTGGCGCAGTCTAGTTTCAGTTCCTCAAAATAACAACGCACCAACGATGCACCCTGAACACACCTCGTTTTCAGACCAGCACGCCCATGGGCGCACAAATGCATTTGCTATTTAAACAACGCAGCGCAGGACGGGAAAATGAGAACTGCGTCGGGCTCAAAACTAGCAAAAACACTTGCGCCGTGCATTGCGCAGGGTGTATGAGAGGGCCCTGAAAGTTTCTATCCATTTTATAAAATAAAAGTCCATCTATGAGCTTTAATTAAGCATGACTACATCAATCAGAGGGAAACGTCTAAGCCTGCTGATAACAGTTAAGACCTAATTAATGAAGTGTGGAATGGGCGAAAAGAGCAAAACAGAGGAGGAAGTGATAGCTGACCTTGTGTTCCCCGAGGACAGGAGCATTTGTAGGTATTGATCAGGTCAATGCATGTGCCTCCGTTCTGGCAGGGCTGAGACAGACACTCATTGATCTCATCAGAGCAGTTCACTCCATGATAACCTGGCACGCACTTCAAGAAACGAGAGAAGGAGCGAGGCGAATTAATGCCAAACATAAAACAAGCCTGTTTCTGTTTACTTGGCGGTTTCTTCCTCCTTTGCCAAACAAGCAATTCTTTTACAAAGAAGGGAGATTTAGCAGGCATTAACCTAAAGTGTCTTCTTCTACAGTCACTTCTGTCCCTAACCACCAGTTTTGCTTGACTTACTTCACAGGAATAGCCGCCCAGGTAGTCAGTGCAGGTTGCTCCGTTCTGGCAAGGATTGGGAATGCATTCATCCACCTGCTCCTCACAGTAGCTGCCCGTGTATCCGGCCTGACAGTGACAATAGTGTGTGTTTCCAGCATCCAGACACTGGCCAGAGTTACGACACAGCCGGGCCACCTCTACACCTAAAAGTGGAAGGAGCAAACATCACAGCAGATTTGTGAAACACTGAACAGCCCGGCAGAAATGTGTGGTAATCGGCAAACATATTTTAGGCACATAGATACAAAGAAACCTACCTTGTTGTTTGGCGGCCACCTCGCAAGAAACACTGGGGACGTCGCAGTATAAACCAGTCCAGCCTGTCTGACACTGGCAGCTGTATCTAGTGCCGCTCTGTCTGCAGACACCTCCATTCTTACAGGGAGAAGGCTTACACCAGTTCACCAGCTCCTGCAAGACAAGAATTCATCCCGTGTTCACATTTTAACTTTCTAATATCCATGAGTTCAAATCTCTTTCATTCATAATACATTTTATTTTATTATATTTGACACAAAGTGCTGACATGAATTAGTGATAGATCGCAATTAATTTATTTTTAAATAATTGAAATTAATTAAATTATACTACTTAAAACAAGTGAAAAATATGTATTAAAAAAACGATATATTATAAAATAAAACAATACATAAAAAATATTCAAAACACAGTTTGGCTCCTAGCTTTTAATTGTTTAACAAAGGCAAAAATACTTCTGGAAATAAGGCTACTGAAAAAGTGGACAGGCTAATTTATATTATGCATTCTATCGACTATAACAGTGTTTGATGTAAATTTGTTGCTAAGCTAACAATGTAATACTCTAAGTATAAAAATACAGAGAAAACAAAACATGTATTTTGTAGTTAGACTGGTTTTAGAACATGGGGGGGGGGGGGGAATGGGAAATAAAGGAAATGTGTCTATGATTAAAATTAAATATTAAAATTGCATTTGAAATTCGTGCATTTTATTTATAAATGTTACTAGTATAATTTATTTTAATACAAAAAAATGAAGTTCTACATATATTTATATTGACATTTCCTCTCACATCAAGTGTGCTCCTTTGATGCCTTAAAATCATAGAGCTACAAAAAAAAAAAAAAGGATGGGTAACTTTAATATTGTGAAACTGTAAAATATAACACTGTTCCTGTCCATTTTCTAAAATAAAAGCTGATGTGAATTAGGGACAGATCAATATATAAAGTAATACAGTTTGAAATGATTGGCATTGACTACTTAAAAGAAGTGGAATTAATAGAAATGTATTCAAAAATGTTAGTATATATCTTTTAGGGAATATTCATTTAATTGTAGAACTTTTCAGCAAATTTTAGAATTATACTACAGAATCAACAAAGGAAACACTATAAGCTATGAATGTATGATGGATACATGCTAAGTTTTGTCCATGTCACATGCTGTCTAAATCTTTGATTTGCTACCTGGCAGTTGAGGCCTTGGTATCCCTGTGGGCAGGTGCACTTGTATGTGCCGTAGCTGTCCTGACAGGTGCCTCCATTCATGCAGGGTCTGGAGTCGCACTCGTTGATGTCATGCTGGCAGTAGTTTCCAGTGAACCCCGTTGGGCACAGGCAAGTGAAACTGTTGATGCCATCCACACATGTGCCGCCATTAAAACAAGAGCTGTTTGAAAAAAAAATTATGATTATCAGTCTTATTAATTTAACATGTAGTTTTTTAATATATAAAGGTGTGTGATGACTCTCTGGTTGCATTGTCCTTTGTTTACCAGAGGGGGCACTAATGGACAACAGAGGAGCTTTTTTGTGGTACACTTTATCATGAAGCAGATCAAGTTGACTAGATGGTAACACTTTAATGTAATTTATTCATGTGACGGCAAAACTCCAGTCTCTTTTGAACGGTAGTGTATCTACAAACATAATTTTTCTTACGCTTTTGTAAGTATTTTATATTTGTGAAAACAGCATGTTTGCTTGCGCACCTATCGTTGTGCAGGAATGGTATATAGGGTTTGAATTTTTAGTTTGGGCAATTGTTTTGTGGTACATATCTGTTACTGCTTGTATTGTTGCCTCTTGATTGTAACAGTTTTCTGTTGCAGCCAAAATAGTGATTTGTTGGCAAAGGTCACTATTTTTGCACTTAAGAACCGATACAAATAAAAGTGCAGTTGTTACCTCTCAGTACAGTCAGGTGTGTTGTTCTCACAGTGAATCCCACTGAATCCAGATGGACAGGTACAGGTGTAACTGTTCACACAATCAGTGCAGTTTGCTCCGTTTTTACATGGGTTACTGTCACATTCATTAATGTCCTCCTCACATCTGCTACCCCGGAAACCTGGTAGGCAGGTGCAAGTGAAGGCGTTCACAACATCTTTGCAGAAGCCACCGTTACTGCAAGGGTCTACAGGAAAAGGACGGGGGTTAGACATCAAGGCAAGATCAACTAGACTGAAATGAGGCTGAAATGGGACACTCACTGGGCTTGCAGTCGTCAATGTCTGTCTCACAGTTGCGGCCTGTGTAGCCTGATTTGCAACTGCATTTGTAGCTGCCAATAGAGTTTTGACAGATGGCGTCATTTCGGCAAGGGTTTTTGACACATTCGTTGATATCTACCTCGCACGTTTGGCCTACAATTGTGGGAGAGCACAATGTACGAATGTAGTTATGCATAATATTAAAGCTAGGACAGAATTTCTTTTTTCAGAATTTAGTTTTGTGAATTTTGTACCTTGCCATCCTTCAGGACACACACAAGAGAAGCTTTCATAGTCTTCGGACTCCTTACACACGCCTCCATTCTTACAGGGTTTAGGGCTACACGGGGCCAACAGGGTTTCACAGTTCTCACCTGGAAGATAATTTTTTTTTTTTTTTTTTTTTAAATGAAGGATTAGAAAAACTCCACATTGTTTTGGCATTTCAATCTGTCTGTGTTTTGCATTTAAGATGTTCTTAAGAGACATTCTTCCTCAATGGAGGCCTAAATTTAGAAGGTGACACTGTTTCAGTACAGGTTCTGTACCAATTCCTCTTTTCTCTGTTGGAGATTAGACTGTCAGTCCTAGCAAAGCAAAGCACATTTGGCCTATCTGTTTCCACGACGGCCGGCCCCTGCAGGAAGCCAGCAGGTTTTCCTGCCATTGTCTGGCCATTTGTGTTTCTGTGAGAGAGGAAGCAGGGCAAACAGGAAACATGACAGGCTACTGTTCCCACCCTGGTACAACTAGATTTTTGTTATTCTTGATATAACGCTGTGTGGATTTTTCCAAAAAGATAGTCACTGGGAATTAATATGATTTCTGTTCCAGAGGCAGAACATCATTATCTGTTTTGTCAAATAACACATTGAGAGGAAAGAATGTGTCGTCTGTTGAAAACATTTTCCTGTATTGTCAACAGAGATACTTGTAGGGCTCTTGAGGGGCCACTATCAACAGTCTGGGACTAGATTGATGGAGGAGGGTCTGTTATTCCTGACTTTGCAATTGTAATACAAACTACTCATAATTTAAAGTATAGTATAGTATAGTATAGTATAGTAAAACTAGCAAAATCTAACAAAGTAATAGCCACACTAAAGCTATTTAAAGATCCCATCAAAAAGGTAAAAAAAAGAAGAAAAAAAAAGTTTAGTTTGGTTTTTCAGGCTTTTAATTTCAACTAATAAATAAATAGGTTTTGTCTTTTTTAGCTTTAAGGTCTTAAAATTTGTCAGAATTTACTGTAGAATATTCAATAGATAAAAATAAAAACTTCACAAGGTTTTCTTCCTAAATGCACTAAAAATATTGATAAATCATTTTGCACTTTCAGGCGTATCTGAAAATTTGTTTAACAGAATGCTTCTAGAATGAGAAACCTTCCTTTAATTAGCAAATAATAGTTCATGTTTATGTCTGTAACTAAAGGGTATTGGCTATTTACAAGAAATAGCCCATCACAACTTTCAATAGGAAATACATCAACACAGGAAAGAAAGCTAATTGTCGTCATGATTTGAAAAAAATAAAACACTTACTCAAACTTACTTGTATGTAACCAGAAGTGATCTTTTTTCTGTCGCTTCTTAAAATAGTTTACATAAATTTTTTTTTAAAGATTTGTCACTCAAATCCCTTTGACATAAAATTTGTACTAGAAATCCACACTGAGATTTTGAGTTCATATTTAACACATTTGCATGTTCACAGCTCTCTGATGTAAACCGATAAAATACAGGTAAACTAATAAAAAAATATATATAATTATTATAATAAAGCTAATCAAATAAAATAACTTTTTTATTATTCATTTTTATGTCATGAATAAAGCTAAACTTGTACCAGTGTAAGGCAGCAAACAGTTGCATTTGTATCCAGCCACGTCATCAATACAGGTTCCTTGATTCAAGCAAGGGTTGGAGGCGCATTCGTTGATATTTGTTTGGCAGTTGGGACCTATAATCAAATGTTAGAAAGACACAGTGTGTTTGAGTGGGGGTCAAAAGGGCATACCACATACTATAGTTACAGTACATTTGCAGATTGAATGACACGAACCGCTGAAGCCAGCACGGCATGTGCAGACGTAGCCACTGGTCATGTCCTTACAGGTGCCTCCATTCATACAGGGGTTGGACTCACACTCATTGTTATTGATGTCACAGTTGACACCACTCCAGCCAGAGTCACAAATACAGTTATATCTGTAAGAAACGAGATCTGTTTTATATGGTTTCTGGCTGGTCCTAGCTGGTCTAGATGGGCCTGCTGAACAAAACATCAGATCTTATTCTGAATTGAGCTGGTTTGCTGGCATAAGGTCTCATGTGTGGAAAAGACCATGTTCAACTGTTTTAGCTTGCTAGCAGACTGGTGTCCAAAGTGCCAAATCTATTCTAAAACTAGCCAAAAGACCAGCCAGATCAGCGTAAGCAGGCTTAAGCTATTTTTGTTTGTTTGTTTTCAGAGGGGTTGGACCCAATATGCCATCTTGATCATGATGTACAAACCAATTTTAAACTGGTATTGGTACTTGATTTTTCCAGCAGGGTGAAATAATTTCTGTTTATATTATCTTCAGAAATCATTCTAATATGCAGATTTTTTCAAGTTTTTCTATTCAATTTAAAAATTGTTTCTACATTATATTTAGTAGGATATGGTGACTATGGCAGAAATGTACAGTAAGAATCATGCAGTTAGTTACAAATTACACGTAATCAAACAGACGGTGAACGCTATTAACTGTAATGATTATATGTTGCGATTAAGCAAAAAGATTTGCTGCTTAAGAAACTTCTTATTATGTTCAAAACAGAGATTCTTTGACAAAGTTCAAAAGAACAGCATTTATTCAAAATAGAGATGTTTTGTATTGTAAATGTTTTTAAAAAATTACTTTACAATTTTGATCAATTTAATGCATCCTTGAAAAATAAAAGTATTAATTTCTTAACAAAAAATCTTTCCGTCCCCAAACTTTTCATATGGCAGTGTATGTGTGTAAATAATACACACCCATTGACTTTGTCTTCACAGTGTCCATGGATACAGGGGTTGCTAAGGCATTCGTTGAGCTGTGATTGGCAGGTCGTGTCATGATACCCCTCTCTGCACACACATGTAAACCCATTGACTCCATCAACACAGGTTCCACCATTGTGACAGGGGTTGATGGCACATTCATCAATGTTGATGTTACACATTTTCCCTACAAAAAAACAAGACAGAATTAGGAAAATAGTTAAAGAGTGTCACATGTCGTATGGTAGTCAAAATAACTTCTGAATCAACTGCATTCATTTAGCCGTTCCTTGTTATTCTTGAAATCCTAGGCTTAAGGCCTAGCTTTTAGACTCCACTTCAGGCAGCACCACTATTCACTGAACGCAATGCCAGCATAAAGGCAGAGGTTTCATTTGTCACTTGTCTTTAAAGCACCGGCCAACTTCCCCCTTTTAAAAGATCGACTTTCACAAATCTTTTGCAAATCTTTTCTCCTTTCAAACTCCCAGATGTCCTGGAGATCTCTGGCTGAATGAGGGAGCGGGCTGGCTTGCGTGTCTGCTCAGCAGGCAGGGGATTGGGTGAGACTGTAAGCCAACACCACGGCCCAGGCCGAATGTGTGCTCGCTGGCCAGCTGTCTCTCCCCACCCTGCTTTGTTGCCTGTCTCACCTGCTGAACTCTTTGTTGACTCCCCATCTCTTCTACATTGATAAAGACCTGGGCTCAGTATACCACCTAGACTGCCTTGATAAAACCACAAACGCAGCGGCTTTTCCAAAGCTTAAATGACCTAGTGGAGCATGTTTCATTTAAGTATCAGCTTTGTCCCAGATGTCTCTATTAAAAATCTCAAAAATAAGACTTGTTGACATGCAGTAAGTGTTACGCAGTGAATGTGGTTAGCTTAGTCTTGGGGGAAAAAATTATGTTTGAGTTTATATTGAAATGTGTTTATCTTGGCAAATCAAAGCACAGTTTGAGACTGTTTAGATTTCTTATGAAATTCTAGAGAAGAAAAAAATTGAGAATAACTTTAACATACTTCTCCATTTGCCTTTTCATTTGCTAATGTCGCGGTCCTACTTGCCCTGCACAGCACTTACCTGCACTACACTCACCCCCCTAAACCTCACTCCCATCCGGGTCATGGCACCAATGTCGCGGTCCTACTCGCACCGCGACGAGCGGGTTTGGAACCGCAGTCTCTGGCGTGGGAGGCGGGCGCTCTAACAAGGAGGCTAAAGGCCATGGCCTCTAGCGTCAGTCGCTAGAGCGCCACTTGAGATCGGGCAGTGAGGTTTTACCTGCACAGCACTTACCCGCTGGCCTCTGCTACACTAACCTATGCAAGACTTCATGCTTGACCACACATCCACTCTCCACAGGCAGCCAACCTGACAATTTTGCTTATACAGTCTAGGGAATTTCTCAGGACAGCCTATTTTAGTGGCTAAACCAGTTAAGCGCAGTTACCCGCCCCACTGGTCATGTCAGTCATGGTGTTTATTGGTTACATAACCCTGAAACAAATACTTACCCTTAACCTTAAACTTAACCTCAGTATAGAGTTGGTAGCATATCCTAATAGACAGCCTGAATCCGTAAATTCTGAGCTTTTCTTGACAGGTGACTGAGCTGATCAATAAAAATAGCTGCGGGGTGAGGTTTGTGATTAACTGATTTTAAAAAATAGGCACAATTGATGTACATTGTTGTATATAAAAATAGTTTTTTTTTCTCTCTCTTAGTAAAAACGTACATCAGAATTAGCAGTTTTACACATATCTCTTTATTTAAATGTAAAGTAAAAGATCTACTGTGTACTTGTAATAGCTAGCTATTTAGGTAGAAAACCCACATACACAGACCACACACACACAAAAAATTTTTTATCAATGAATAATGACGCAAATTTCAGTCTGTTTTTCACACTTTTTATGGTCCTTTCATATTTTATAGACCTTTTTGAAGCTTGACAGCTCATGGACACTATTAACTGTTGTTGTGTGGAAAGGATATTTGTAAAGATCTTTGTCTTGTGAAGATCTTGAAAACTGAACAGCATATGGGTTTGGAATGACAAGAGGGTGAGGAAATAATGACCAAATTTTCTTTGCTGGGCGAGCTATCCACCTGAATTCTCATTTCGAATGAACGAGACTATTTTATATTTCAGCGCAGTTGCTGTTTATCGACGTACGAGGCACACAATCTAAGACCACTCACCTGTGTATCCCGGTTCACAGGCACACTCGTAACCATTTATCTTGTCAATGCATCTTCCAAAATCGCAGGGATTGCTTTGACAGTCATCTAGGTTGACCTCACAGTTAGCACCTGTAAACACAAAATAGAACTTAGAATTGAGCTTTTGACAAGCAGGAGTTCACATTTTTGACCATAACAGTAAAAGGGGCACCTGCGGTTCCTTTAGGGCAGATGCATAAGTAGGCATTCTCACGGTCCTGGCAGGTGCCTCCATTTTGGCATGGCTGACTGAGACACTCATTAATGTTATTCTCACACAGACGGCCTGTAAAACCAGCACGGCACATACAAGTGAAGGAAGCCAGGCCATCTTTACAAGTGCCGTAGTGACACGGGTTGGATAGACACTCATCTACATCTGTTTCACAATGCTGCCCTGTGTATCCTAAAAAGGAAAACAGATTAATTTATTATATTTATTATGACACACGTTTCCTCCCATTTAGGCCCTGGAATTTCCATGTTTTTCCACAGTGTTGGGGAGTAACTAGTTACATATAACAATTACGTAATTTAATTGCAAAATAAATGTAATTAAAATTTAGTTACAGTTTGAGAAAAAAATGTGTAATTAAATTAGTTATTTCTGAAAATGTTAACGATTACAAAGGTATTTTTGGATTACATTTGAATTTTTCACACACACACCAACATACAGATTTAATTGACTTCTTTCATAAATTGCATTAACTGCTCTAAAATATGACACACCAATGTTTCAGAAGTTTAGGACACATGCTTATTCGATAACTGTTTTATTTCCTGTTTGGGTTTATGTACATGCTTTATTTTTTAATATTAACTGTGTTTTTTCCAAGGCATTGTTAGATGCAAGTTTTTCCCACCATAGCTATGCAAAGATTTGATTTCAAAACCAGTATCATAGTTATTCATTCTTGTTAAGAATTTAAGTCTGTATTTAACCTCAGAACGATCTCAAAGTAAAAACCGGTGCTAAAGTCTGACTCTGTGGTGGCTGTGCTTTAAAATTAAATTATTATAATTGTAATTCAAGTAATGAAGTAAATGAAAGTCTGACAGTAATCAGTGTTGAGTGCTACTGTAAAGTTAACTCTGCCTGCCCTGCTTTAAATGTTTCAAAATGATTAACAGTTGAAAACATTTGTTAGAAATTTAGAAAAGTAATCAAAAGTAATCAGTTACATTACTTTAATAATGTAATTGAAAAGTTACACTACTTATTACATTTTAAATAGGGTAACTTGTAATCTGTAATTTATTACATTTCCAAATTACCTTCCAAACACTGTTTTTCCATGACTCAGAAATAAATTTATAGCCAAATATTTTAGAGCTGTAAAAATGTGTATTCACAAAAGAAATATCATGTTTTATGTATTTTTTAATGACTTTTTTTAAAAAGCTGAAACAAGCAGACGGTGTCTTCATACCTTCAGCACACTGGCAGGTGTACATGTTGGGCCCATCAATACACTTGGCCCCATTTTTACAGGGGGTGCTAGCGCACTCATCGACGTCAAACTGGCACTGACTGCCCGAGAATCCTGAGAGGGAGACGAGAGGAAAGGGGAGGGGGTCAATACAAAGATTCCTCTGGTTTGCACCCGCTTCATTCCTCCACACTCATCTATACAACATTGCCAGCGTTCATTAATACTCGGCTAAAGCTTTCCCCCCTCTCTCTCAGGTTTTCATGCTGCTTTTCAACCAACCCTCACACTGAGAGGGGGAGAAGGCTGTAAAATGGCGGTAAAAACCTTCCAAGGCCTCCTGGCCAAGGGCACCAGACAAAGAGGAACTGTCTATTCAGTGGCACGCCAAGCCATGCCGGTTGCCTCCTTTGTCCCATAGAAGTTTTCCATCACAATGTGCATTCTCCCATCTAGCCTTTGCCCCCCTCTCTGAGTCTGTCTCACCAAAAGAGCCCCACGCAACCCCTGACCTCATGCTATTCAGCAACCCCATTGCTCAGGAACCCCCAACATTTGTGCTTTCTCCCTCAGTTATTTTAATCCCTCGCTAAAGACGTCTGCTGTTCAAATATACAGTCTGAACATATTAAGGGCTACAAATCTATCAGTGTGGAGATTTATGGGACATTTATCATAGTTGAAGCAACAATAAAACAAAATTGTTGGTATGCAGTTCTTGAGGTGCTGTGTGTTAGTCTTCGTAGCCTACCTTCAGACTCTATGACATTCTGGTCTCTAGATATGGCTTTAGTGTAAATCTATGGGATTTTTCTGTCCTTTTTATCACCAAGTCTGATCACGTAGAAAAATAATTACACATCTTGTATTATTATTGTGATAATCCTGATAGCAAATTCCTAACTTGCTTATGCCATTCCCTGAGACCCCCTGGCATCGGTAATCAAGGAGTGTCCCATGCATCTTCAGAACTCTAAAAGCACCCATTGTAGTTGCTATGGATTCAGTGTGTACACTACTGAAAAGGATCCCTGCGCCGCATGCTGAAAAGGAGCTCTGATTTCCATCTGAAACAGTGAAGGGGCCTAGCTTCTACTTCTTCAGCTTACTATCTTCCAAAACTCCTTTAGACCACTCTTGGGGGTCCCTGTAGGCCCCTCTCCTTACACAACCTCATCATGCCTAATATTGTACCTCTGCTCTACACTCCTTCATTTATGCATGAATTCCTCTGCATCCTAAAGAAGAAGAGCCTTTCACAAAGCTACATTTTCAACAAAATTTGTTTCACGTCATTGGAACTGGACAAAGGATCAAAGTAGGGGCAAAATTATTCTTACAATAAAAAAATGTTAGATGTCTACTAATAAACATTTTTAATATAACCATTAAACATTTAAATTCAAATAATGATTACACATTAAAATATATTTGGAATTTCTAAACTAAAATTTCTCAGGTAAATTTTTACATTTAAATTGTCTAAATATTTATTTAAAACATTTTTAACAGAAATATTTGTGCACTAGAATAAAATATTATTTTGGTTAAAAAACACTATTAATATGGTAAGCAGGTTGTTGCTGTGCATAAATGATATGCATCATCTTACTCAAAACTGTCTGAAATTTTTACTTTCCAGAAGCTTTCATATGGATTATTTGAAGCATTTTAGCCGGGGCTGTGTAAGCCTGCCTCAGGGCAGGGCTTAGTGTTCTCCACTCTGTTCTGTCCTGGGAGGTGATTGACCCCTGCACGCTCACCTGTGGGGCACTCGCATTGGTAGTTGTTGATCTTGTCGATGCACTTCCCATTGTTGAGGCAGGGCATGCTGGCGCACTCATCAATATTGATCTGACAGAAGACTCCCTCGTACCCTGCCAATTAACATAGGGGAGTAAGCTCCAGACTTAGCAAGAAGATTCAGCATGTCTTAACAATGCTTTTAGTGCTTCTTTTGTGTGTAATAAACAGAATATATTAACTGCATGTAGTCAGGCATCAGTATTATTAGTGTTACTACCAAAAGAAGCAATTTATTGTATCACAGGTTGGTCATGTGAGGTAATGACATCACCAGTGTGGGGGTAATATATAGAGAGCATTTAAACCAAATGCTGCAGATCTTTTGGTTACCTGGCATACAGATGCAATGGAAGCCTCCGATTTGATCCAAACAGGTAGCGTCATTCTGGCATGGGTTGGACATGCATTCGTTTATGTCCAGTTCACATCGAGCTCCCACATATCCCTGCAGACATTTACACTGGAAGGAACCTTTTGTGTTTATACACTTTCCAGCATGTTCGCAAGGGTTTGCACCTAAAAGGGGACAAAAACACCCTTTAAACATTTACAATTAAAATATTCTAGTGTAATAGCTACATTTTTAAATATGACTAGTGTGCTTATCGAGCACCATCAGTATGTATTTGATACAATACACCAATTCCTTACCCAGCGAACATTCGTCAACGTCTTGGTCACAGGCTGGGCCAACGTAACCCAGAGGACAGGTACAGATGGCCTTGCCGTTGACTGGATTGGTGTCACAGTTGGAGCCTTTCTGACATGGGTTACTAATGCAGGCATCATCCAGATGACACAGCAGACCTAAAACACAGAGACACACAAAGAGAATTAGCTTGTGCAGGAATTTATGAGATTAAACCTTAGTGAACATCTCCTTTTTAAACAGAACGGCAGATTAGTATAGGCCCTATGAAATCAAACAGATGATATAAGGTTAATAACCATGAACTAAGTGGCATAAAACATCTATGTGCAAGTGTACTCCTAAATAATAAATACATTTTAGCAGATTAAAAGAACAAGCAAATTAATATGTGCCATCCCAACTTTCTGCTCCAGTTGAAAATGCGAGATTTTCTTTGGTGGATTTGCTGAAAACTCACAAAAAACCTAATGCTCAAATAACAGAATGAGTGCCTCAAAGCATGATGCATATTATTCATGAGAAAAAAAAAAAGATGCATACCTGTGCGCCCATGAGGGCATTCACAGAGGAAGGAGGCCACCCGATCATGGCATGTGGCTCCTGCGTGGCAGGCTGCATCAGCGCAGTCATCGATGTTTTCGCTGCAGTCGTCCCCTGTCCAGCCGTTTACACACACACAGTTGTATCCACCCTGTGTGTTCAAGCATGTACCACCATTCTGGCAGGAATTGGGCATCAAATCACACTCGTTGACGTCTTCGGTACAGAACTGACCTGAGGAATTAATATATACAGGCATTAATTTCACCACATTTATTTTCCAGACACAGATGAAATGCCAAAAAGACTTTACTTACTGAAGTCTAGTTAGTTTTACTGATTAAAAAAAAATTTCTTTCTATCTGTAAGTGAAATGTGGGGTTTGAGTAGGTAGTTGGTACCTGTCCACTCTGGCTTGCACTGGCAGTTATAGGTGTTCACTCCATCCACACAGGTTCCTCCATTAAGGCAACGATGGTCTGGACAGTCATCAATGTTCTCTTCACAGTTCTGACCACTGAAGCCTGAAAACAAATAAGCAATTTTAGCAAAAATGTCGTAAAACTTCTAGTTTTAAAAGCCAGAACTGACAAAATTGTTCACATACCCATTTCAGACACTGCCTGTTCAAGAATACACTCAAAAGTTTGGGGTCATTTTTGTTATTTTTTTTTACTTTTATTCAGCAAGGATCCATTAAATTGATCAAAAGTGACAGTAAAGACTTTTACATTGTTACAAATTATTTTTATTTCAAATAAATGCTATTCACGACAAAAATGTCTCACATTTCCCAAGAATATTAAGCAGAACAACTGTTTTCAACGTTGATAATAATAAGAAAAGCACCAAAACAGCATATTAGAATGATTTCTGAAGGATCATGTGACACTGAAGCCTGGAGTAATGACTGCTGAAAATTCAGCTTTGCCATCACATTTTAAAATATTTTGAAATAGAAAACAGTTATTTTAAATTTATAATATTTCACAATAACTCACAATTTTTGATCAAATAAATACAGCCTTGTTGAGTACAAGAGACTTATTTGAAAAAACATATTTGAAAATCTTACTGAACCCAAATTTTGAGGTGTACATGTCCAATTTATTTCCACAAAGTTATTTTTGCTGTTCACACTATCATCCAAAAAACGTGCACATAGCCTGTATCTTGTGAGCAGTATGAAATAAAAAAAATTGCACTTAATACATAACCCATAATATCAAATATTCTAGACATGGATAAATATTTGAGCAACTGTTTGCTGACAGAATTCATGTTTACTAATAAACTAAATATTTATATCAGATTGCACAGCACAGATCCTTTAACTAACATGCAAATTCAATTGTTTCCCGGTATAAACAGAGGGATAAAATGTTGTGAAACATTTGAAAACAGTCGTTACTTTTGTTGCGGTCAACAGTCTTCCTTTTCTGAGAAGACTGGCAGTACCATGATTCTGTTAGAAGCACCAACGACAACAACTCAACTGACTCTAACCACAATTTCCTACAATTTAACACCAAAAAGTGCAGTTATGTTATATTTCATAACTGATCACATCATATCATATGAATTCTTCCTTCAAAGCCCATGACTGCATGGAATACAAGAGAAAGAAATAACTTTAGTGATGCTTCCTCAATGCTGAGGTTTAGGTTATGTTGTCTGGCATGATATGAGATCCACTTGGGTCAAAGGTATAGTGATCGGAGGCGAACACACACACACACACACGCATTTTCATTCTCCTAACACTGACTCTAACCCAGGGACACCAGCATAAGGATGTTGTCGTTCAGACATTTCCTCATGATAAGCACAAATATTTTCCTGCCGGCTTGTTCACACACACACACACACACACACACACACACACACATATGCAGACAGAGCTGCAACGGGAGCGCAGATACTATGACTAGGCCGGGTTTAAATGAGGCTGTGAGAAGGGCATTCTGGGAGAGGTAGCCTATCCCATGTTCCAAAGCTGTGGGAAACACTGATACTGCATTGTTATTGCAAACTCACTGAGCTCATCTGAAATCTCTACATTCAGTGTTGACCCGGATAGCGGGCCGATATCATTTGTCTTACGGCTGGAACCGATGTCGTCAACAGGACACTTGTGAGTCAAAATAAGCTGAGTGGATTTCCTCTGAGTGATCAAAGTTAAGAGGCTGCCATTGATCCGTCATTTAATGAACTCATTTGTTACGTAACTAATGTCAGTTAAAGCCCCCATCATGATTAAAAAGATTCATAGACCCCATAATCATGAGGGGTATTTAAGACAAGTCTTTGAATGTTAGCATGCTAAACAGCTCTTAAGCCAGGAAAGGGTATATGTTAGAACAAGTCAGCAAAGTACATAATCACATAAGCTTCAGACCTAGGCAATATATCAAATATCCACATATTTGTGGTGATTTAGCTGGCTAAATTATGGCAACATTGTGAATATTGTGTTGATTTGAATGTTTTTCATGAGTACTTTTTCTCTCGATCCAAACTGTTTTAGATCTGGTAGGTTTTATTCATTTCCAAAAGTCAGTTCAATCTGTCCATTTCAATCTATGTATTTGTGAATTTATGTAGAATTCTGTAATTGTATTGTATTGGCAGATATTTTAGTTCTTAGTTTTATGTGTATGTGTATATATATATAAATTGTTTTAAAAAGAATCGCGGTAGTTAGGTGAATCGATTTTTTCCCCACTTGCAATTTTGTGCAAATTTTGAACGTTGAACTAAATTGTTACTGTAATTTACATCTTGAATTAAATGATTTCAGAGCATGTACTATTGAAAAAATTAATATAATCAAAAGACTGAGCAATAATAATATGTTTTAGCTATTTTGCCCTAATAAGGTTAAAAAAAATCAAGAAATCATTTTTATCAAATACAGGATTTTATACAAGAGAGACTTAGTTCAGCATAGTTCAGTGTAACAAATGTTAACAGTTTTGGTGTTTGTTGGTAATGGTAACTGTTTTACTTTATAGCGGTAAACGGTAACTTTAAACTCATGCAAACAAAGAAAGCTTTAGGATGCCAGAGTCCTTGTGCAGGTTAACAGGTTAAGGATGCCTACCTGGCAAACAGGAGCACTCATAGCTCGTCTCTCCCTTCTGTACGCAGGTGCCTCCGTGGTAGCATGGTGAAGGGTTACAGGGCTGATAGAGGGTCTCGCAATGTCTCCCAGTGTACTCTGCAGGGCAGCTGCAGCGATACGTGCCCACCTCATTCTCACACACGCCACCGTTCTTGCAGGGAGAGGGACTCTGGGCACACTCGTTGATGTCTTGTTTGCAGGTTTGGCCTGAGAAGAAGGGTGTGCAGTGGCAGATGTAGTCGGAATCAAAGGGACTACACTTACCGCCATTGGCACATGGATTTGAGGCACAAGGATCAGCTTGATGGCAACTCTTACCTAGTGATAAAGAAAGTTTACGATCAGAATATGCTCACCACTGTCTGGATTTGAGATGTTAGCGCATACTCCTCATATACATAGTTTTTAACTGGATTGTGGTCTTACCTGACCAGCCTGGTGGGCATTTACACTTGTAACTGTGGATGCTGGTGAGTTCACACGTGCCTCCGTTTCGGCACGGGGAGCTAAGGCAGACGTTATTGGTGGGAGTGAGACACAGTCGGTCCGTGTAGCCCAGGCTGCAGTTGCACACAAAGTCCACCTTATTGACAGAAGTAATCAAACGGCACACGCCGCCATTTCTGCACGGGGACTGGAAGCAAGGGTTGCGGAACTGGCACGCTGTGCCGGCAAATGGCTCAGGACACCTGTAGAGTGGAAAGGAAGCACAGGGAGAATTAGTACTGTATACTGCACTCAGTATATGATTTAAACTTTATAGTCATAAAGCCACTTTCAATGGCATTAGTCTAGCACTGGATAAAATGTCAGTATAAATCGAGGTAACTGGACTGTAATGAAGCCACTGTATTATAATTAAGTTTTCAACTTCTCTTAACAAACAGTAACTAGTAATGTTACTGTGTCAGATTTGTTGCTTATACGAATGGATAAAGTATAAAGGTCATTGCACACTGAGTCTGAAACTTTTGCCTGATATTTTCTCACGCTAAAAAATAAATATGACCTCACGTTGTGTCAATCATGTTTACGCACTGCCTCATAAAAAATTTGGATCAGGTTCGATTTTCTGTGTTTTCGCATCCGCAGCAAGCATTTTGGTAGGAAAGGATGACGACTACGAAAAAAGAGAGTCAGTGTGCAAGGACTTTAAGTCTTTTTTTTGTTGAAATCAGCCTACAAACAGCTTGTTAATAGTTGCATAAAAATCTGGTATAAGAGTAAGCATTTTAACACCAAAATTATAACACAAAACAGCTTTTAACACTGAACGCGTTCGAGATCTCAAGACGGAGGGTAATGGAATGGAAAAACAAGGTCTAGGGACACATTTCTAAAGTTGAACTTATTTTACCTTGAGCACTGTGTTTACTTAGCTGTCACGTGTGAGTTACTGTCACAAATTTAACAGTCAAACATGTGACTATAGAGCATGTTTACATTGAAAAACAATGGAACAACAGCACAGTGGAATGCAAAAACGGGTTCTGCATAAACGGCCTCACTGGCTTTATAGTTTTACAACTATAGCAAAATTATTTAGTCCACAACTGAACCATCATATAATTACGAATTTGTAATATAGGTAACATATATCAGTTATCTATTACAATTATCTATATTAATATATAGATATTGGATATATGTATAACTTTGCTGGCTCTGCACTATTTCTGCAATGATTGATGTTAGTGTTTAGTATTTTATTTTTTAATTATTTAGATACACTAGTATGTAATTTTAATATTGGCCATTTATCAGTTATCATTATCAGACAAAAAATGAAAATAATTATCGCCTTATCTGTATTGACCATAATTTTAATATCATGCATACTAACATATAATGTAATGTGCATTTGTAATGTGTTACAAATGTATGCCTGAGAAATCCAGACACACACAGCAATGCCAAAAGTGTATGAAATACAAAGTGTAAAAAGATTGTCCGGTCACACTTTATTTTAATGTCCAATTCTCACTATTAACAAACCAATAACTATGACTTTTGCCTCAGTAAACTTCTAATTTGCTGTTTATTAATAATTAGTAAGGTAGTTGTTAAGTTTAGGTATTGGGTAGGATTAGGGATGTAGAATATGATCATATGTGCTTTATTAGTACTAATAAACAGCGAATATGTTAATAATAGGCATGCTAATAAGCAACTAGTTAATAGTCAGAATCGGTTCCCTAAATACTAAATATACAAAAGTGTTACTGATTGTGCTTTTTTGAATGTTTAAGGTTTTCTCACAGATTGAGGTTGTGGTTCACAGGTGTAATCCTGTTTCAAACGGATTTATGAAAGTCAGCCATCCATCAGCGCCTCTTAGGAGAAAAAACGAGCACCTCAGCCTTTCTGAATGAATCTGAATTCATTCACTCCAAAGACAAGGCAGTGTCTATACAAGGGTCTTTGAACTCAGGCCTAACATTATCAGGACTTCAAAGCTGTCTTCCTCCACCTCAATGCCTGCTATTCTTCTACAGTACAGAGTCTCCGCAGCATCAATCAGGACCTTGGGAATACAGAGACGGCACAGCAAAAACTTTGTAAAAGAGCCGTACAGACTTCATAACAGGTTTTTCCTGGGTTGGCTTGAAAGTAATCTTTTGCCGATTTTACTCGGCGACACAAAAGGGGCCCTCCCTCGACATGACTATGCTGAAATAACCTTTTGCAAAAAGCTAAAGCCATCCAGAGCCTCTGGAATACCGAAGCCATGTTTTTGGCCTCAGGGGGCAGCCGGAATATCTCAACACATTCCCAGTGCACTGTTCTCTGATCCAAACAGGGCCCCCCTCGGTGGGTTGGATGTTTTTACTGTGTCTCTCCCAGGATTAGGATGGCCAATAACTTCAACCAAGAAAAGAAAACACAGGGGACTGAGAACCAGGCACGACAAAACCATTAAGTGCACGGTGGGAACTGCACTGCTGCCCACAATGCTACCTTTCCTCCCATTGTCCTATGGCCACTCCGGCAAATTTCTGGAGGTTCGTTTAGGTTTTTGTGATTTATTACACAAACATCTTATGCATCACCAGAACAACAACAAACTCTAAAGTTATGCAAGTGTCATGAATCTTGATGTTGTAAAAGAGTTCCATAGAAGAGAAAAGGTTTCTAGCCTGTGGAACAGCCAGAAATGCTTATGAATTCAAATCCATTTCTATTTAAAGGGTCATAGCGTACATTTTTATTGTTTAATTCTCTTCATTGGGTCCATTTATTAATTGTTTTGCACCAGCAACCTGCATTTTTTTTTTTATATTTCCACCTGACCCTGAGTATTAAATAGTCTGTGTTTTGCTGCTATGCCTTAAAAGTTGCGCTGAAATGTAAGCAGCAACAAATCCTTTCTTCCCTATTGTGACGTACATCTAAATTAAACGGATTATCGAAAAATAAAAAACGGTAGTTTGGAGTTTGTGAGTTAATGAAAAGCAAATGCAAAAAAATTAAATAAAATCATGAAAAATATCAAATTAAAAAGTAAAAAGTAAATACTTTTAAAATAAAAACAACACTTGAACATTATAAACAGAAATATTTTACAGATGTGAGCAAAGTGACAACACATGTCTGACACAAAAAAGCCACAAAAAATATATATATACAACAAAATTGTCTGGCTTTATTGATAATTACAATTTACATATGATTTATATAATTATAATTTGATTTATATTATAATTACTCCATTACACACAAGCACTTTTAGTTTAAAAATTATTATAAAGCATTTATTTTAAATGAATATTAATATATACAGATCATATGTAATATAAATAAGTGATAGAATCAATAGATAACACTTTCAAAATGGCTACATGTGACCTTACACGAGTCTCTATCTATATATTATCAACTATATAAACTAACTTCACAAGTTTCACTTGTGACTGCACTGATAGAGCAAGATAATTTCCTTTATTTGTCCTCTTTCATGGACAAGTACTTCAGTGGAAATGCATTTAAATTCCTCATATTCTTTAATCTCTTAACCTTTAACAAAAGAGTTTTGAATCTCGCTGGCTCTCGCGAGAAGTGAATCACACTTGCTCTGTGTTGTGATTGGCTGTTCGCCGCTGATGTCACACATTCATGTGCACGTGCTCCATTAGCTCAGGATCAAGCCTGAGTTGACAGAGAAAGTTGATGATCAGCTTCATGGTACCAACAAAGCCAGATTGGAGTGGTTTGGTTTTGTCAACTCAAAACTTATCCTATAACTCTGAATTTGTTCATCTACCATCATGGTACAGGCCCCTGCATGTCAGCGTGACAATTAACTGATATCAGATTACCGTAAACATGCAAAGGTGTTGTTAAATTATTTAAATATTTACTTAAAATCTTGAGAGGTTTTCAAGAGAATAGAACAAAATTACGTATGAATAATATGTAACCATGTAATGTATAAAAAAGTAACTGTAATATAATTAGAAGCATTTTAAAATGTAATGTAATCCATTAACAAGTACTTAATTTTTGGAATCTGATTGCGTTTGACTTCCCCATCCTTCCAATACAGCCTCTTTGCAAAATGACAGATTTGGCGTGTGCTGAATGTGCTGCTGAAAGTCAGATTGAAATGATCAGGGACATTGTTAAAATAAACTTTCTAACTTCTTTTATTTCTAACTTCTTTCAGAAGGAAATGCAGCAGCAGCAGGTGCCAAACAGCCAGGAACAGCAGAATGAACTTATTGACATATCTTAATAGTTTTCTAATGACATTGTTATTTTTCTCCAAGTCTTTTACAGCTTGGTTGTTATAAATGTTTTTTGGACTAGAGAGGAAGTTATGTATTTGGTTGTAGTTGGTTTTATAGTTTATCATGCTCTTGTATCCAAAATGTAAAAAAAAAAAGATGATATCACCCCTTCATTGAGAATTGAGATCCGATGCATAAAAATTAGGCTGATTTAACCCAGACAACACATCGCTGTGTGCAGTTATGAGGGCCTGTGTCGGCCTTCCAGAAAGGCCTCAGGGAGCAGGTGCGCATGCTAATGAGGGAGCGGCAGCTGCTGGTCACAGTGCACCCGACTCCCTACTCATAAACTCCCCTCACACTTTCCCAAAGAGAATAAGAGGGCCAAGGCAGCAGGCAGTTGAATGGTTTGCCCACCACAGAGCAGAGCAGACAGGCTCCATGAGAAGGCCCATTGTTCCTGCCGCCATTCAGAGCGGAGCTGACCGCAGTCTGTGTGCCTCTAACCCCTCTGAGTGTGCATTCAGCTGTTAAACCTCCTCTTCTTTCCCCTCCCTTCCATCCCATCCCTCGGTCACCTCTCTATCCCTCTTGTTCTCATCATGGCCTCCCTTTTTAATCTTCCAGCCTCCTCTTCACTTCCTTCCTACTTGGCTGGGCTAGAGCTGTAGTCACACTCCTCCACGTTTGCCTTTCACTGTCTCCCGCCTTCTCCTCTCATCTTCAGCAGTTCCTGGTATATCTGGATGATGAGGTCATTTTTGAATCATACACCTCAGCACTTGGCCGAAAACAACTCCCTTTCCTGTCGTGGCCTGTGTCGAAATCTATTTGCACACTACTTAGATTATAATATTTTATATTATATCAGAAATATTTATTGGTATCGACCAGAATTTCAATATTATTGCCTCCCTAATATTTACAAAAAATTCACTAAAATATTTGATAATCTGTCAAAAAGATATTGGTACTTACGCACCATGTATTAATTGGCCAAGCAGTTACAGTAACCATCTGATGGTGCAAAATAAGCTCAAAATTACCAAATATCATTAAATTTATTGGGATGGACGATATACAGTAACAATCTGTAATATTTGAACCTGCATGAAATACTATGTACAGTAGAGCAACAGTCTACTAGATTTGTACATTTCCTGAAGAAATTGTGCCGTTTTCTGTTTTATCGTGTGGTTGACAAAAATCAGTATTTGGATGACTTGGAAAAGTAATAACACATGTCTTTTCAACCAACAACACTATTTTCATTGTGAATTTAATATTTAGAGTTAGTGGTTACTATGTTTGGGGTAGAGATGCTGGACTTAACTACAGCAATTAAAAACTGCATCAATTTTTTGGTCAGAATTAGGGAACACTATTCACTATTAATTGGTTGCTTATTAGCATGCCTATTACTAACATACTGGCTGTTATATAGTAGGCCTGCATATTAATGTATGACCATATTCTAGATCCCTTATCCCTACCCAATACCTAAACATAACTACTACAAACAACTGCCTTACTTCCTATCAATAAGCAGCTAATTAGGAGTCTAGTGAGGGAAAACTCTTAGTTAATAGTGAATATGTGTTCCAAATTTTCCAAACACTTTCAAAAGTTCACAGCAGTCCGACAAGACTAGCTCACTCAAAGCCCAAATACTTTTGTTGTTCTTCAGTTTAATTTCCCAAAACATGTCTAGTAGAATTCCATGATGGATGGACCTTTGACTCACAAGCTTTCTGAGACAAAGCATATCAACCTGGTTTCCAGGATTTTTGCATTGCCTGAGGGGAGGAGTCCATGGCCTTGCTGGAATGTAACTGTTTACATTAAAAATTCACCCCATTCTGTGTCCCCATCCCTGATAGTATTCCTCAATGGAGAGGCCTGGCAGCCGCACTTAACGGCACCCTGCAGAAAATCACACCACCTTTGAAAGTCTACTAGACCTGCCCGTCCTGGCAAACAGTCCCACTTCTTGAGGGGGTAAATACATAGGGCACTTAGTCAGCCTTGGCTCCTGCTAGTAAAGCACACATTAGGGAATTACGGTGAGTACACTGAGGACCTCCGTGGGAAACCCTGCCAGTTTGCTCTTTAACTTGGCAAATGCTTGTCACGTTAGCAATCAAGCTACTTAAAGTGGCATTAGGCCACAAAAAGGGTAGCCTACTAAGATAAAAATTCTTTAAAGAGAACAAAAGCAATGAGGCTTTTAAATTGAAAAAAAGATTTGCGTGTGTCCTATAAAACCATCAGTGCATTTATTGACACTTGATAAAAGCCAGATTTACAATTATGCATATAAAAAACTGCAACATTCCCCAAATCCCAAAAAGTAAAAACAATCTCCATTTACAAATCTCCATCCTTAACTTAACAGAAAAGGCCAATAAAAATAAATCACCGGTTCTGTAAACAGACCTAGTTCGTGTTTGATTCTGTGACCAGAGAATGACCCCATACTGTTATTCTACCTTCACCATCCTCTCAGAAATACCTTTGTCCTCTAAAAAGTGATGGGATTCATTCTGTGGCCACCAGTTGCCCATGACAACAGGATTTTACTAGCGCTGCAATGCTGGCCCAGGCCAGAGCAGATGTTTTGTTGACACCTGACCCTCAGCCAGATGAAACACAGGGGGTTTCCACCCACTGTGCTCCAATCTGCCATCTGCTATTGAAAGGTCAGAAAGTGAAGGGGGTTGTCTCTCACAACAAAAAGTTAAAGTCTAACTTGGAAGCTCTTTCATGGTTGAACTGCAGGACTGAATACAGAATACTGTAAATAGTGGCTGTAAAGACAATGAATGAATGTCCAAAACAGCACTGTGATGTTTGGACATCATACTACAAGTGTAATTAAAGGATATTTTATTACAACGGTGTATGTGCATAATGGTAATTACCACAGATCTATTTTTTTCTTCTTCTTTCTTTCTTACAAAAAGCAAATATCACAGTTACACTAAGGCAACTGGAAATGAAGCTAGTGTTTTTGTTACACTCGTTATTCACAAAAGTCTGCTCTAGGTTAGAGCCATGCAAATAGCCATGATTCAGTTAAAAAAAGCTGGCCTGAATGATTATTTCATAAATCAGACTGTAATATTGTACAGTACTATTTCACAATATTACTGTTTTTACTGTATCTTTGATCAAATAAATACATCTTTGATAACCATAAGAGCCATTTTTTAAACAAATCAACACTTTTATCCAGTGATTATTAACAGAAAATCTTAACGTCTGCCCTAGCTCATAGCCATGCAAATAGCCATGATCCAGTTCACAAAACTGGCCTGAATGATTCTTTCATAAATCAGACTGATCCGGTTGCAAAGCTTCTCAAGTTAACAGCTCACTGGAGGGGAAGATTATCAGTAACAATTTAAATTTCAGTCTGTTTCTAACACAAAGCTATCATATGACTTCAGAAGACAACACAAGCTGTATGGATCCTTTTTATGATACATTTATAGTGCTTTTGTGTCCTATTAGAACCAGTACATTATTTAAACATAATTTTATTTTAAACTATAATTTAAACCATATTTATTGTTTTATATTTAAACTATTATTTAATATTGAGTTTATTGTAATATTTAGTGCCCTGTGTATTTGTATTATAAGTACCTTACTGTGATTTTGCTGTGAATTTGACAAGTTAAAATTGCTTACTATGGTTGTCAGCATTATGTCTTGAATGCCTTTAATAGAGCTTAGTTAATAAGTTGCCCAGAACATTCCTAAAGCCAATTAGCTAGCATTAATTGTTTGTGTGATGAGGCTACCTGTAAGATAGTTGTTAGGTTTTGTTAAGAAGGTCGTTGCACCACTGGCCTGTTTTTTTTCCCCTTGGGCAGTGCGACAATGACGCAAAATCTACTCTCTTTTAAACCCTAATTTCCTGTAGTGGGGAGTTTAACTCTGAGGAGTCTTTGAGTCTTGTCTGTTCTTTATGAAACAACGGCCCCGGGCTCTTCACACTCTCTCTGTAATCACCAGAGGAGACCTGATCCTCCAGGCCCACATCTGTTAATGTTCATTACACCTGTGTTTATTTGTCCCTAGTACTGAGGGACCCTATGGGAACAACAGTTCCGTGGAGGGACAGGGAGCAGCCATTAACGGACCCAATACTTTTCTAATGAGTGTTGCTCCTGGTGGTTTTAAGAGGCTAGGGAGAAGGTTAATGTTTTCAGATGTCCTTCACGGCACTAAGTAGTCATTTTTGAGCGGAATGATGCCGGACGCTTAAAAGGAAGAGAATTTATTCATTAAAATATCCTCGTCAACCCCTCTGACAGTGTGACAATGTGAGAGGAAACTTTTAAACATCTGCCACTGCTAGGGCTGAATAGAAAAACCACAGGCATTAGCGGGTATTATGCTGTAAGTAGCAGCCATTGTACACTGTGAATTATTTACCTTGATACTGATCACTTGTAATGCTGTGTTCCACAGGCAGATGGTTCAGGTCAAAAGCATCAAACAAAAACAACACACGCCTGGTGTGTTTTGCTGGCTTTTTTTTTTTTTTTTACTTGGCCAGCTGTACATACAGAACACAATCTGGCAATAACAGAATGTACAATCAAAGTTTGCTGAATTCCTGATAGAAATATGGCAGAATCAGATTTCAACTCGCCAACACAAGTCGCTTTGGTCAGTCGAGACATTAAGCTGTGCCATAAAGATGCCAAGAATGGGAAACTCAGCATTGGTCATCTGTGGCGATATGATAAGAGACTACAACTTCTCTTCCTTTGGCACTGGTGTCCATTTCCTGTATCAAAATACAGTAAGGAACTCATCTCTAGAAAGCAAACAGAGCTATTATTGAAACTGTCCCAGACAATCAAGTGGTCATTCTGGATTACTGCTTTAGACACACCACACATTGCCCAGGGTGTGAATTACAACCATTTTGGCTCGAATTCACAAACTAGGGATCATAAATATACAGTGACACGCTGTACTAATACAAACGCAAATTAAAATATATCCTGCATAAACTGACTTTAAATATATGAGAGATTATTCAAACTCTTATGTCAATAACAAGTCATTTTTTAAAATATATATCAATACTTTCATCCAGCAAGTATGCATTAAACTGAACAACTGATCAGTGATGGTAAAGACATTTATGATGCTACAAAAGATTTCTATTTCAAATAAATGCTGTTCTTTTGAACCTTGTATTTATTAAAGAATGCATCACTGTTTCCACAAAAATATTAAGAAACAACTGTTTTATGCTTTGTTTTGCTAATAACAATAATTTAAAAATGTATTAAAACAGAAAACTGTTAAATTGTTGTAATATTTTACAATATTACTGTATCTTTGTTCAAATAAATGCATTCTTGATAAGCATAAGAGCCATTTATTTTAAATAAATAAATTTTTATCCAGCAAGGACATGGTAATTTATAATGTTACAGAAAATTTCTATTTCAAGTAAATACTGTTCTTTTGAACTTTCTAGTCATCAAAGAATTTTGGGGGGAAAAATAGCACTGTTTCCACAAAAAATGTTAAGCAGCAACTGTTTTGAACATTGATAATAATAAGAAACAGTTTATTTATATTGTAATACTTTACAATGTTACTGTTTTTAGTGTATCTATGATCAAATAAATAGCCACCTAACCATTTAGAAACAGACTCACTTTAGTAACCGAATAGAAAATAATAAAGATATGTTGGCAAAATGTTACTGCAAGTTTTGAAAAGTCTAGTTGAAAAATAGAGTTACAAAGGAGGATGTCAGAAACATTGTCCATACTAGGCAACATTTGACTTCTGTAGTTCATATTTTTCAACTCCAACCCACAAACACTTGATCGAAACTGCACTTATGTAACTAAGTTCTAAGTATGAGATAAATTATTAGATGGATGCATGTTAGTGGTGAATTAAAACAAGTTTTATCCCACCAACATCAGTTTTTCAGCTCTGTATTAAAATCTTTACGACTCTATTGGGACCCAATCGGAAGACACTGAGCTCTTTTTGCACATTACATCAACAGCCGCCCATCAAAGACATAGTCAGAAGGTCTGAAGTTCACATGTGAACTTCTCCTCATCTCCCTCCAGTCTTGCATCTCTCATCTCCTTGTCGAACACTAATCCTTTTGATTCAAATCTGCCGTCCCTCATACATACAAGGAATTCAGATGTGGAAGCTGGTTTGTATTACTGTCAGTTGGTCTTCTGGCCTTGCCAAAGCGTCAAAGATAACGACTCACTCACTCCTTTACGAGCCTGTCAGAGTGCCAGATATGAGTGTTTGGTATTCCTGGCATGGAATGTCAAGTAGAACCAACACATCTTCCCAAAACAATATAGTTAGCTGAACAGCACTTGATTTAAAATGAACTACCTGCAGTTACGCTTTATGTTTCTATATACATTTTACTCTTCATGTGGCACATTAAATTACTACACAGTATAAAATGCGTTGTCAATGAATATAACGTATTTTTATATTTAAATGAACTTATTTTAATCAAGAAAAAAACCTGAATAAATTAAACCAACCAGATTTTTAAAAAACAAGTAATAAAATTAAATAAACTTGATTTTATAATGTGTTTGTTTTTGCTTATTTTCTTGTTTTACCTTTTATCTGATACAGCATGAACTAAACATTTTGGTAACACTTTAGAATAGATTATTCACTTATTCACTATTAACTACGACATTTCCCTCAATAAATTCCTAATTTGCTGCTTATTAATAGTTAGTAAGGTAGTTGGTAAGGTTAGGTATTGGGTAGGATTAGGGATGTAGAATAAGGTCATGTAGAATAAGGCATTAATATGTGTTTAATTACTACTAATAAATGGTTAATATTCTAGTAATATGCATGCTAATAAGCAACTAGTTAAGAGACCCTAAAATATAGTGTTACCAACATTTTGAAACTTTTTTCATAATCAAAACAAGTGTATTATAGGAGCCCATGCACAGTTAGCAATATTTGGTCAGGTAATGTAAAAATATGTCTCATGAAACAGTTAACTAGATTCATTTGATTAGAGGACAGCGTGACCAAAACTGACCTACGATCTCACTTTTTGCCAAAGTTTGTCAGACATGTTGCAGGACCACCAGTCTGCATTTGTTTGTCCACCAGTTGCATTTGAACAATAGATAAAAGGTACTAGACATAGTAATGTGCCATCCTGAGCGGGGAGCGGCCTTCATTTGTATCTCCATGTTTAATTAGAGGAGTCTGAGTATGATAGGGCACAATGGTGGCTTTGTGGCCCGACTGAGGCAGGGAGGCTGCCAGACAGAATTAAGATGTGGCCCACCGCCAACGCGGCTCCATGTGCTCGCAGTCCACTGAGGGAGGCCAAAAACAAAGCCGCCACCATCCCGCTTCAAATGAGCCCTGCCAGTGTACTCCTCCATAGCCACCCTGATAAACTCATTGATAGCCGGAGAAAGACAATGCAACCCTGGCCAAATGCTTGCAACCCAATCCTGCATTCACATCACTGCTGAAGTAAAAAGCACAGAGGGCCAAAGAGAGTTAACCCTAATAGAAAATCAACCAACACAATTAGAGCAAAGAAGCAGTCGACCGCCGTGTTCGGGCACAGTAGAGAAATGAAAGGTATGTGATGGTATGCGAGCTGAGGCAACCTGTTTGCTCTTGATTTTCCAATGGTGCAATGCTACCAATTATGAAAACATCCAGTCCAATTACACTCTACTGCCATCTGTCCTTCTAATGTAAATCACAGAGAGTGAATGGGCATTCAAAATAGGACAAAACACCCAAGCAGGGGCTGGGTGCGCAAGAGGGGGCCTCAGGCATTCTGGGAAGCCTCAAACAGATTAGTCACACAGAATTAATCTAGACTGGAGAACAATGGTTGCCGAGCTTCTGGCAAACCCCAGCTGTCGTTCCATAAAAGAAAAGTGAAATAAGATTTAGGGCTCCGAGTGTCTCCGAGACTTGGGCAGGAGAAGTGGCCCGTACTCACGACCAGCCGGAGGGGGGGTGATGCCCTAGACCCTCTTCATCAGAGGTTGTGTATGTCGTTCATTAGCTGGGTCCATGTTCTTCAAGGAGAGAAGCACACTTTGCTTTTCTTTAAAAGGTTGCGATTCAAATTGATCGCTTGTGTTCTGGTATACATCAGTTTTTTAACGCATTGCTGAAAATTTGAAACTTTTGGAACCGGATCACAATGAAATTTCATGTCAGTGATGTGTGCAATTCTGAAACAATGTATTAAATTCCTCCAGGGAATTGATGTGGTTCAGAAACTGCAATTTTATGCAATTGAGTTCAATTACTTACTTGCATTCTCCCCTCCCGTCTGCAGTAGGTTCACATGTACCACCATTTTGGCATTTTTCGGAGCATTCCAGGCCTGCAAACATAGAAACAGGGTTATAAATATACTGCCAAAGGTGGTATCATCCTTCATTTTTAAATATTATTAATAATATATTTATTTTCACATTCTTAAATTTTCAATTTGGTTCCAAACTATGCAAAAGTTGGGCAAAAACCAAAAAGAAAGTGTGATTCCTAACACCTTAAAGTGATGTTTGTGGACAGAGGGACTTGACAGCACACTGCTGTGAGCATTCTTCATTCTGCAGCTGTACTGGGGAATGTCTTATGGCAAGCTGTTTTAACATTTATTCTTTAAAACCAATTAATATCTGTTAATCCATTACTTTTACTTATTGTCTATACTAGTACTTGTATTTAATTACAAGTAAGCAATCCAAAGTGACTAGTATCTTTTTTCACTAATACCTATTCATTATATGCTAGTATATCTTCCTATAGCAACTGTCTATTTAATTGGCCACTATAACTATTTCTTATCTTATTAGTTAATTCGTTTTTTATGTGTCACATACAATGCCTAATCAGGACTTACTATAAAGAGTTTAAAAAAAAATACTAGTAATAACTTGGAATATACTAATTCTAATAAATAGATTTAATTAGTACAAGGGAAACGTCAATATATACTGCTACTTGAATAGATACTGGAATAAAATATGTAGCTACCAGAAACCGTTGGAATGCATACTAGTCAGAAGTGAATAGTTGTGAGTAAACATGAAATGAACAAAATGTTACTTGTCACTATGTGGTAAATGACTAAAAGCAACTGAATATGTATTAATAGCCTATGTAATGAACAGGGTAGTCTACTTGTGAGACACTGTTACCTATCAGTAGTAACTAAAGAAATTACAAAAGACACTACTTAATTAGATTAACATTACTTAAAAATAAGCAGGCTACTAATAACGTAAAAATAGATAACAGCTGCAAGCAATACAAACGGCTTGCCATAATGTACACTGGGTAGCATCTAAATGCAAAAGTGTTGAAACGTCAGTCAAACTGCGCTAGAGCAATTAGGCTATTTGCCTCTATTGAACCCGCCATGTGGTGTAACTGATTCAAAAACACGTTTGGATGCGTTCAAATCTGTCTCATCACGAGCGACTTACCAGACGTAACTAACTTTTAATGTAGCCTACTAAAAAGTTGGATATGTATATTTTTCGTTAGAGTAAAACTAGCGACAAGTTAGCAGTGTTTGTCCAACAAAGTTTTGATAGATAGCCTACTTCGTAATACCATTACAGGTACTAACAAAGGTAAAGTTCAGTCTATAGAATATCAAACGATTTATCATGTCTGCTCTTTATGCCGGTCTGAAACTAGTGAAAAGGCTGAGTACTGACTTCAGTGCGCAACAAGTGACTATACTTCTCGGACAAGGTCTTTAATTTTGCAATAAATGTAAGTAATAAACTTAGACTATTTATTAAAAATAATGGTAATCATAATGTTTGAGTAGAAATTGCAACTGTCGGCTAATGAAGAAAACATCTTACAATGAAACGTACCTTGCGTCAAAGTAGAGAGTGATATCAGAAGAATTAGTTTCACGAGGAAAAGATGCATTCCTTCTTATGGATAGTTGTGGGATTCCACGCAGGATTAACATATATCCAACATTGGTCTGTTCAAGAAAAGGAAATGAATCACGTAAGTATAAAAAATAGATCCAAAAACAGCACTTGTGGCTTGTGCTCGCGAACTCCGGTGCTGCTCGTGCAGTCTCAGCTGAGTGAATGAGAGAGATCATGTATTCAAAGCTTCATTCTCCTGCTCTCATCCAGACTCCTTCCGCCACACCACTTCACGAGCTGTAGCCCTGGCTATTCATTTACTTGACAAACTTTCTGAAACTGCAGTGGGAAAAACACGCCCTCCCTTTAAACTCGGTTGGGGATTTCAAAACATGTAAGCGGGAAAATCTCAGAACCAAATTACTCAATGCTGTTTAAACTATTTCAGTCATTATCGAAAGATAACGCATGACATACATAGCCTATCGAGTTTTATATGGATCTTGATTTAAAGCCTACACTGTAAACTTTCAAGCTGCTTCAACTGATTATTATTTAGTAACTAGTTCCACAGAAATGTTATGTTCAGTCAATTGCTCTCTTAAGTGAATTGTTATTTTGTAACCTTTACTGAACTAGTTTTATAGTCCATTGGTCAAACATTTAGAAAACTACAGCAAGTTATGTCAATTAAAATTGAACCATTTACTCCATGTGTCTTATATGTTACCTCAACTAAAATTTATTATTTGGGCATAATAAGAAATTGCTGTGGAACTAGTTATTACATTTTATATATTTTTATAGTTTAACAAAATTATTAAAAATGATTAACTGGTGTCTTTCAATCACTATAAACACACACATTACAACACATAGGCCTAATAGGCTTTATTTAATAACCGTCTTCACTTATAACATTTTTATAACAAAATAAAAATTTAAAATTAACTTGACAAGATGGCGCTGCTGTTTCTCCCGCGAAGTCACTCAGGCTCGTGCATGTGCGGAATGATCTCAGTATTAGTTTAATCAAACATTGATATTCTGAAATGTTGACTGGATTTGAAAATAACCCTTCATTTATTGTTTTTAAAATATATTTGTGCAGACTTAATATAATTTTTATAATAGCTAACTAAGCCCAAGCAAGAACTTAGATATTTTTGCCCTTCCAACATTTTGTTTCTTGGATTTTTTACAATGTACACTAGGGGAACCAATCTGCCAAAATAAAGACAAATAAATTAATAAAAAGAGTAGGCTAATTCATTTTTTCACATAATTTATTTATTTGTTTATGCCCATTATTATTTAACCATTCTTGTTATTTTAATTATTATTATTATGGGTTATTTTGTCCTCCATATACGCCTACACCAGAGATTTTTTTTCTGCTTGATTTATTGATAGTGCAAAGTAAATGCAGAAAGTTCAAGTGTTTTTTTAAGATAATTAATGTAATTTTGACTTTTAGTTTCCACGGTAACATGCATAACCTAATTATTATCATGTGTAGATACAGTTTAAGGCTACAGATTTTTCTCAGTTTGATTTGCATGAGTGATGCTGGTTGCTGATAAAGTGTGCTTAGGGGTTGAAAATAGTTGCATATACAATATGCAGCATGCTGTGGTTTGGGGGTTGACATTTTTATTTCTCAAACTGTACATTTTTATTCTATTCTGTTTTGAGTCAGACTGTTATGTTCAGAAAATGATCATACAATTTAGGGTCAAAATGCTCCAAACATTTAAAATTTATATAACATAACCTATAGTTATATTTCATATTCTACATGTCTTAGTTGGCCTGTAGTGTTCAGCCGACTTAAAGGTGACTGTTGTTAAAAGGAGAACCACCAGAGAGCTATTTGCTGTTATTAGTAACAGCCATAATTATTCTGATTGAACGGCTTCAGTTAAAGGATTTAACACAAATGCAGTGTGCCATGGTTTACGTGCCCTAATGACAAGTATAAATGCTTGTGAAAATTTGACCATGGCTCAAATAATGCCCCTAAAAAAGTTTGTTTTTGACACTGACCAGTATTATAAGCATGAAAATAACAGCAAAATTCAAAAGGGAAAAGGTCTTAATTTCATTAAGAGGTGAGAACTCTAGTCAGGTCCTAATTGCATCTCCATGGACCTACAAAATGGGCCGCTGCTATCTATTTTTTTATGGAATTGTGCAATGCAAAGTCAGAACATGCAGTGATGAATCACAACACACAAAGGTTATTCACATTCTCACTTTCTCTGAACACAACTGGAAAGTCCCTGTGATCCATAGCTGTAAACCTCAGGAGGAATATAGGAGATCTTTAGAGTATCAGGCAGAGAAAACAGACATGCTTTGCAGTTAGGCTGCAATTATATGTGACAGAATCATCTCCTGATAGTGATGAAAGCAACACTATTCAGACCGTGAATGATCTAGGCTTGTAGTAAGCCTGCTTGAGACCACATACTGTATTAAGCACATCCGAGTTAACTACATTTAATCCTGGCCAATGAGTGCTCAGGTTATGACAAGTTAGGAAAAGACACTAGAAGCAGCAGTTTTGATGGAAGAATGCATACATTTACACTGATCAACTTTTACAGGTTTTTTTTTTTTTTTTTTTTAGAATACTGGATGATGTGTAGTTCTTGAAAAAAATCAATATCAGAGAATGAATGTATTGTTATGGAGTAGATTAACCACTCATATTAAAACAAATGGAGGAAATTGTAACATTGTCTGATTATTTACTCTTAAATGCACACTTGGGGGAGGGGGGGTAGTCACCTGGGTGATTTGATGTTTCGCCAAAAGCTCTGCACGAGACATGAGGCATAGTCGGGCACATTGTCGTGATGAAGCTGCCAATCAGTTGCCTATAGCTGCAGCCGTTTTCATCGTATTGCATCTCTCATCTCGTATTTTTCATATTACATGATTGGAATCAAGATGGCCGCTGACAGGCTTGCCCTTAAAAGAGACTTTTAGTATTACTAATGTGCAAGGAGTGAAGCCTTTCAGTATAAGCATCATTCTCCTGAAGACTGAAAATAGAAGTAATTTAGATGAAAATAAGTGCAATATTTAGTCAGCAGACCAAATGACATAAAATCTGTGTTAACTCACTCATGGAAGTTCATAACTAATTTACGTTTTTACAAATTGGTGGTGAGTTCATATGGATTCATTTCATACACAACATCATTCATACATTTCCGAACGATCTAATTACAGCTTTTACTAAAAACTATAAAAATCAAATGAACAAAGTACAAAGTAACGTTTTCTCTTGAGATCAGGTTGAACAGGCCACATTCTTAAATGTTTGTCCTGTTTATCACTTACAAAACTGCTGAAATATTGAATCTTCTGGTCACAAAATGTTCTGAAGTGGTATTTTAAGAAATGTACAAGATATTTTGAGACCAAAACTATTTGGTCACCAATCTTTGGTGTTACGAAGAAGAGAGAACAACATAACAGATAGTAAATTATGACCAAATATTTATTTTTGTGTGAACTGTTGGCTTATTAATAGCACAGTAAAAGGAGAGATAGACAAATAAAACTGTAAATTGCTTCAAACTTATTATGAAACTTAAGCACTGACACAAAACTAGTGTGGTTGGAAAGCCATTGTAATCACTGGCATGAAAGACCAGATTCATAAATTGTTCTAAAGTTGTATTAAGAAAAAAGAAATGTGAACAATTGTGCCTTCCTGGAGCATAATCACACATAAGATGACTGATGTATTTGTAGAATTAGTAATCAAAGGGTGTGTCTTGCATATTTTAGCACCTGCAGGCAGAGTTTTGTGTTTCAAATCCTTGCGCTATCCTATAAACCTTTGTATGTGTGTGTTTGTGTATTTGTGTCTGTATGTCAAAAGGCTTCAGGTAAGGTGAGGGTGTGCAGGCAATGTCTCAAGATGTAGTGTGACCTGAGGGCCAGGGAAAACTATGAGGTTGCAGAGGAGGTGTTCACGATAAGGAGATAATTGGAGTTGTGTGTGGACATGCAGAAACACTTCCCACACTCAAAGCTGGCATCAGAAGCGTGAGAACTGACATCCTATCTGGCACCTGCATGTGCTTGCAATGTTTGACCTTTGTTTGCATTTCAATTTGTGTATTCTGTTTTGTTTTGTCAAGTAAGCAGCTTGTCTTAATTCCATGCGTTTCTAAATGACTCCTACACCAGCCAAAGAATCCATTTCATGTGACTCTTTAAATCTGATGAATCACTTCAGAGAACGGAGACGAGCCTGACTTACTTGGTGAAATGAATTCGGGGAACAGTTAAAGGGATATTTCACCAAAATATTAAAATTCTGTCATCATTTACTCACCCTCAAGTTGTTCCAAACCTGTACGAGTTTGACACAAATGAAAACATTTGGTAATCAAACAGTTGATGGAAGCCATTGACTTCCATAGTATTTTTCCCATAGTGTTGAAAACAATGGCTATCATCAACATTAGAACACAATAATTTATTTTGTGTTCAGCAGAAGAAAGAAATGAATACACCTTTGAACAACTTGAGGTTGAGTGCATGATAAAAAAAAATAATAATAATAATAATTTGTATTCCTGTCACCAGGAAGTCATGAAACGCCAACAACCCCAAATTCCTGAACCAAATGAGTTTATTAAAAAGCATTTGTGGTGTTTTTCACAACAGTTGTGTCATGCTAAAAAGAGCAGGAGGTTTTCTCCTGTGAGTAGAGGCTGTTATTGTGGACTTCTGTGCATATCTGTGGGGTATCGAGTGAAACCCACAAACCACAACATTCCGGGCGGCACTATGTGCTACTACAGTTTTCTATGACTAAAGACCCTCTAATTGGATATTTATAGAGGTTTTATGTGTCAGGATAATCCGTCAAGGCTTTTAGATGTGAAAGTGACACTAGCAAGCAGCTCAACTAGTACTAAATGGCCCACTTGAAAACATTCAAAATATTTTCCCTCACAATAGCACTCCAAAGATTTCTGACTGTATACTTCGTGACTTACAATGATTACATTCTTATTCACACTACTGGTCTTTATTAATAAACAAGTGAATATAGAAGTAGCGTACTGCAAAGTAATTGTCAATTATCAGTAATTACTGCAAAGTAATTATTATGGAGTGCAGTTCATAAGAGGCACATCAGAGATAAAAATCATTGTTTCCCACAATTGTTTTGTGAGTCATACTGTTTATTAGCAACAATGATATATTATTAATAAAAACATTTGACAATCTGACAAATTTTATACAATAAAAGTAAAGTTAGACGTAATACACTCTCAGAAAAAAGGTACAAAAGCTCTCACTGTGGCAGTACCTTTTCAAAAGGTGCACTTTTGTACCTTTTAGATACCAATATGTACACTTTGGATACTAAATTATGTACCTTTAAAGTATCAATATGGACTTTTTAGGTACAAATGTGTACCTACTGAAAAGGTACTTCCCCAGTCACAGTTTTTGTACCTTTTTTTCTGTCCCTTTCATGCATCGACTTGATTGTTTAAATGAAAGAATAATCTATCATCTAAAATTCTGTGAAAATACATATTATAGTGTTGATAAACAATACAGTTCCTTAATCATGCAAATAATGGTGTTGAAGGAAAAGTTATCCAAAAAAAATGTTTGTTTTTTTGACCATATAATTGAAGTCAGTGATAACAAAATCTGTTTGTTTAACAACAATCTTTAAAATAGTCTCTTTTTTGTTCTACAATCCATACAGGTTTGAAGCAACATGCGGCTGATTGTGAGAATTTAGTCACACTTTATTTTAAGGTCCAATTCTTGCTATTGACAAAGCATTAATATGACTTTGCCTCAATAAACTCCTAATTTGCTGCTTATTAATAGTTAGTAAGGTAGTTGTTAAGATTAGGTATTGAGTAGAATTAGGGATGTAGAATATGGTCATCCTATGTGCTTTATAAGTATATGAACAGCCAATATGTTAATAATAGGTTAATAGTGAGAATTGGTCCCATACTAAAGTGTTACTGAATATTTTCGTTTTTGTATAGGCTATATAGCACAGAAACAGTATCTTCAAAAATACGTTTACTGTTTACTGACACATTTAAAATGATTCAATGGAAGATATAAACAAACTAGAGATAGACATAAAACTGTAAAACACTTATTATGAACTTAAGCACTGAGGAGGCAAAAGTGTTGTTGAGACAGATAATGGACAGAGCACTGTGTGAATGTCCTGCATAAAGAAAACACTGGGACGAAAATATCACACCAGTTCACAGTTCCTGTCTCTTCTTGATGCTTAGCAGGCATACTTGTACATGTGCATACTGTAGCTGCAGTGGGTGATTAGACGTAAACCCCATAAACAGACTAGAAAGGATTTAGTGTTTGGTCTTGTAGATTCCTGAAGCTCTAGCACACCTGATTCAGTTCAGCAGCTTGTTAGTAGTAGTGTGTGAGATTAGTTAGGGCGCCTATAATTTGCCACGAATGGATTGAGAAACCTTGGTTTAAACCAATAGACGGATGGGACACCTGGCCAGTGAAGGTGAAGGTCTCTCTTGCTGTGTTCACACTCTGGCAAAGTGCCACTAATCACCAAACACTTCACAGAGGGTCAGAGGCTTAAATAGCTTTAGGATGTGCAAACGACTTTATTACTGTGTAGGCCAAAAGATAGGACATTATTTACAGTATTTTCTTAAACTCAATACTTTTCTTTGCAGCAACATCAAAGATGCTGTTACAGAGGTGTTTATGGATCACACACCTTTAGTCGTCTGACTGAGAAATCTGACGTCTGTATGGATGTCTGCTGAATAAGAGATTGGCCATAAAAGTGATTATTTTTTGTTATTGTTTAGCATCAACATAAAAATCCAATTGCTTTTAGAAGAAGTTTCTCTATCATCCACTACTGTTCAAGAGTTTGCGATTCAGTTTTTTTATGTTTTCGTTTGCTCACCAAGGTTGCATTTATTTATTTATTTATTTATTACAGTTTATATTACAATTTATATTTTATTTTAATATATTTTAAAATGTAATTTATTCCTGTGGTGTCAAAGCTAAATTTTCAGCAGCCATTACTCCAGGATTCAGTGTCACATGATCCTTCAGAGAGAACATATTTTATTATTATCACTGTTGAAAACAGTTGTGCTGCTTAATATTTTTGAGGAAGCCGTGATACATTTTTTTTTACAGGATTTTTTGATATACAGAAAGAACAACATTTATTTGAAATAGAAATCTTTTGTAACATTGTAAAAGTCCTTACTGTCACGTTTGTTAATGTATCCTTGCCAGTGTTGGGGAAAGTTACTTTTAAAAGTAATGCATTACAATATTGCGTTTCTCCATAAAAAAGTAACTACCGGTAATTACGTTACTTAGTTACTTTTTATGGAAAGTAATGTGTTACGTTACTTTTGCGTTTCTTTTTAAATATGAGCAAGGCTTCATTGTTTGTTTTAACATAAGAAGTTCTATTTATAGCAAATGTAAAAGCCCTTTCACACCAAAAAGTGTAATGAATAAACCTCAGGCTGAAGGAAAAGTAAATTCACGTCTGTACAGTAGAACACAGGAGAAGAAGGTTCAACACTCTTCAGCAATAAAAAAACAACGAAGCGCAATTGTTAGTTTATCTAAAGTCATTTTTGCTTATTAGTATGGTTGAACTGGATCATCAAAGGTCAGCAGCAAAGACATTGGTTAATAAAATGGGATTCGACACATTTGTGTCATTTAACATGTGTAATTATTGCAGGTTTGCTTCATATTCTGAGTTAGCATTTCACTGTTTTAATTCATTTCGATGAATTTAATTTTTTTTTTGCGAGTGGGATGAATTAATGCACATTCACAGAACAGCAGTAACATCATGTTCACACAGCGCACACAACGCCTCTGTACTTCCGATCTCTCCCAATATGGGGACTTGTCGGTCAATAAATGGTAAAACAAAGTAATTGGCGTTACTTTTTAGAAAAAGTAACTCAGATATTTTCTTGTAAATTAAAAAGTAATGCGTTACATTACTAGTTACTTGAAAAAAGTAATCTGATTACGTAACTCGCGTTACTTGTAATGCATTACCCCCAACACTGATCCTTGCTGCATAAAAAATCTTACTGACCCCAGACTTTTGAACATTAGCATGCAATCTAAATCACTTAGTATCAGGTTCATGCCTGATGTTTATTATCTGATGTCTCCCGTTTTACTGAATGAATCCTGCCATTGTAACTTCAAGGCTGTCTGTGGGATCTGCATACAAGGATTTGGTATTGCTGGAGGACAGCCCACCAAAAATTACTACAATGTCCTATTGTGGTTCTATTGTAGTCTAATAGCTTCCTTAGTGAATCAGCGATTGATTTATGCATCCTGCTCCTCTGGATTCTTCTAACAATAGATGACTGGCTTCTTACAGTTTGGAATATGAGAACATTTTAAGACATGGGCTTCTTGTAGATATGGAGCTCATGTGTTGCAAAAGGCAAGATATGAGAGAAGCAGATAGTAAAATTCTAATTTAGCAAATTTAACTAAGCCCAAAATTTAAAACCCAAAGACTTGTGACATGTTTACTGACTGGTTGTCTGTTGACTTGTCTGTTTTAGAGAGGGCACAGCTGCTTCCCAGCATTGTACACAGATACAGCGTGTGGACAGACACCCAGAGCGCATGTAATGCACCATGTAATGTAACTCCAGGACAGTTCCCTTTCAGGCTTTGTTTTTGGCTACATAATCACAAACAGGAAGTTGCTTTGGGCCAGTCACACAGAGGTACTTCCCCCTTTTGTTTGCTGGAGGTTGTGTGAAAGTTTGTGGTACAGACCCCATGTCGCCCCATTTCTCTTAATTCTCAACAAACTCTGTGTGCATCCTTGATCATATAAAGACCAAAATGTGAGCTCAACGTACCTCACATTTTGTTCTGTAAATGTACGATAGAAATCTTTTCTGATGGACTTCCACCTGTTGCCATGTTGAGTTAAAATTGGGACTATCAGACTGTGAACCCCATACATAGCTCGGATAAGTCTTTTCTTTTGTTATAAGACCAACCTGACTGCATGCAAAACCAGCATAATCTGAGAAATCTGTTCAGACTGTCTGTTTTAATGCTAACACCATTGCTAATTTTATCTCAAATATTATTAAAAATGTTTGTAGAAGTAAAATATATTAATTGCCTTACAATTAAGGAGAATTACATTTAATGAATACGTATATATATAGTGGAAAATATTGTTAAAATGATAACTTTTTGTATGTGAAAGTTATGAATCACCATAGAGAAAGTGGCATTCCCAGAATTCCCTGTGTGAAGCATCGAATTTGTTCAGATTTTATTTTTAAAAGTTTCTTCCTGAACTTAAAAAGTTTTCTTCATTATGTACATGTAGTGTTTGTTGTAGTGTTTTTGCTGCAGTTTATTTGTTGGATATTTGCAGTATATTTGTAGGTTTGTTTCTTGATTCTATTAATGGTGGATTTGATTCTTACAAACACATATTATCACTTCACAAGACATTAATTGATGGACTGAAAAGCATCAGCTGTTTGGACTCTCATTCTGATGGCATCAGAGGCGTCATGCCCATTCAAAGTTTTTGAGCCAAGTGGATTTTGAATGCAGCTTCCAAAAGACAAAAAATAGCCGATTAATATTTTTTTATATATATTTAATACAATCACACCGGCGTGATTAGAACGTTCAGTGCGTCATATCATCAGCTGCTAAATTCAAATTTGTGTTCGCTGGCGCTGAGACGGATACAGACATGTTTTTACAGCACTACGCATTATAACCAATCACACACCATGCTGTTCGAGCTTATGAATGCAATGACCAATCAGAGGTGTTCAGATGAGTCATCGCTAAAATGCCGGTGTTTTCTTCACTCGCTCACTGACTGAATATCTCTTTCTGGCGAATTCTCTGGTCAGAAACAACAAAGTGCAAATGTGTTTTTGAGAGTGCTTGAAGTAGACTTGAGAGTGCTTGAACTATAACAGAGAAAGAAGCAGTTGAAAGAAGAGACCAACATATATCTGTCAACTTATCCCCTGCCAGTCCTGAGAAGACAACATGAAATGTCAAATGTACACACACGGCTTGTTGTTTCTTAAAACTCAAAACAAGTGGTAAAGTCACACTTTATTTCTGGGTGTCTTTAACAATAACACAGTGTATTACTGTGTTTATGTTGTAATGCTAAACACTTTTGCTGCTATTGAGGTTTAGACAGGTTTTGTTGTATAGTTAGGTTTAAGGGTAGATTCAAATAATAGTCCACCCAAAAACTATAATTTTCAGAAAATGTACTCACCATTAGGCCATCCAATGTGTAGATGAGTTTGCTTCTTCACTGAAACAGATTTGGCGAAATGTAGCATTATATCACTTGCTCACCAGTGCATCCTGTGCAGTGAATGGGTGCCGTCAGAATGAGAGTTCAAACAGCTGATTAAAAACATCACAATAATCCACAAGTAATTCAAATGTCTCCAGTCCATCAATTAACAACTTGTGTAATAAACAAATCCAAACATAGCAATGAGTTGGTCAGCACTCTAAAATCTTTTATTTGTCACTGTGTAACTGACTAAGGCCGCTAGCTGAAACGTTTGTCTTTTATCCCCTGCTTTAATTCAAATAAAAGATTTTAGAGTGCAGACCAACTTTTGGTATGTTTGAATAAATATAGGTCTTGGCACCTAACCAGCTAGGAAAGCGTGGTGAATTGCATTAATAAACAAATCCACCATTAAGATGTTTTTAACTTCAAATGTTGCCTCTTGCTAAAATATGAGTCCTCTAACCATAATATTGCCTTCTCCATTACAAAAGTCGTCTCGTCTGAATCTGGAAAGAAATATGCACAAATCAAGCACCATTTACAAGCAAAAATATTAAACCTATATGTCAGTGGATTTTGATGTGAGACGACAACAGGAGATGGGCTTTTTCACTGGATGAAGTGAATTATTATGAATTATGAACCCGCATTTTGGCCAGAAGCAAGAGTATGAATTTTGTTCCTTTCAAACATGCAGCTTTTCACTTCACCAGACATCAGCTGATGGACTGGAGTCATGTGGATTACTTGTGAATTATTGTGATGTTTTTATCAGCTGTTTGGACTCTCATTCTGACGGCACCCATTCGCTCCAGAGGAACCATTGTTGAGCAAGTGATGTAATGCATGTAATGCATGTAATTTCTGCAAATCTGTTATGATAAAGAAACAAACTCATCTACATCTTGTTTGTCCAGAGGGTCAGTAAATTTTCAGCAAATTTTCATTTTTGGGTGAACTACTCCTTTAAGGTGTAGGGGTGCGTAAACAGTGTATATAATTATAAAAATTAAATACAGATGTAGATATTGTAAATACATGCAGGTATTTTTAAATGTAAGTATAATGTAAAAACGTACACAATAAAAGTATTGTATTTGTAGTTTTAATGTAATGTAATTTTTTAAATGTTAGTTCATACAATACAATTCAATACAGGTGCATCTCAATAAATTCATTTATTTCAGTAATTCAACTCAAATTGTGAAACTTGTGTATTAAATAGATTCAATGCACACAGACTGAAGTAGTTTAAGTCTTTGGTTTTTTTAATTGTGATGATTTTCGGCCAATTCACTATCTCAACAAATTAGAATATGGTGACATGCCAATCAGCTAATCAACTCAAAACACCTGCAAAGGTTTCCTGAGCCTTCAAAACGGTCTCTCAGTTTGGTTCACTAGGCTACACAATCACGGGGAAGACTGCTGATCTGACAGTTGTCCAGAAGACAATCACTGACACCCTTCACAAGGAGGGTAAACCACAAACATTCCTTGCCAAAGAAGCTGGCTGTTCACAGAGTGCTGTATCCAAGCATGTTAACAGAGAGTTGAGTGGAAGGAAAAAGTGTGGAAGAAAAAGATGCACAACCAACCGAGAGAACTGCAGCCTTATGAGGATTGTCAAGCAAAATCGATTCAAGAATTTGGGTGAACTTCACAAGGAATGGACTGAGGCTGGGGTCAAGGCATCAACAGCCACCACAAACAGACGTGTCAAGGAATTTGGCTACAGTTGTCGTATTCCTCTTGTTAAGCCACTCCTGAACCACAGACAACATCAGAGGCGTCTTACCTGGGCTAAGGAGAAGAAGAACTGGACTGTTGCACAGTGGTCCAAAGTCCTCTTTTCAGATGAGAGCAAGTTTTGTATTTCATTTGGAAACCAAGGTCCTAGAGTCTGGAGGAAGGGTGGAGAAGCTCATAGCCCAAGTTGCTTGAAGTCCAGTGTTAAGTTTCCACAGTCTGTGATGATTTGGGGTGCAATGTCATCTGCTGGTGTTGGTCCATTGTGTTTTTTGAAAACCAAAGTCACTGCACCCGTTTACCAAGAAATTTTGGAGCACTTCATGCTTCCTTCTGCTGACCAGCTTTTTAAAGATGCTGATTTTATTTTCCAGCAGGATTTGGCACCTGCCCACACTGCCAAAAGCACCAAAAGTTGGTTAAATGACCATGGTGTTGGTGTGCTTGACTGGCCAGCAAACTCACCAGACCTGAACCCCATAGAGAATCTATGGGGTATTGTCAAGAGGAAAATGAGAAACAAGAGACCAAAAAATGCAGATGAGCTGAAGGCCACTGTCAAAGAAACCTTCCATACCACCTCAGCAGTGCCACAAACTGATCACCTCCATGCCACGCCAAATTGAGGCAGTAATTAAAGCAAAAGGAGCCCCTACCAAGTATTGAGTACATATACAGTAAATGAACATACTTCCCAGAAGGCCAACAATTCTATTGGTCTTATGAAGTATTCTAATTTGTTGAGATAGTGAATTGGTGGGTTTTTGTTAAATGTGAGCCAAAATCATCACAATTAAAAGAACCAAAGACTTAAACTACTTCAGTCTGTGTGCATTGAATTTATTTAATACATGAGTTTCACAATTTGAGTTGAATTACTGAAATAAATGAACTTTTCCACGACATTATAATTTATTGAGATGCACCTGTATATAGTAATCCAGTTTGCAATTATATCCTCATTCCTCATTATTTCTTTTACCTGGACATCGTAAGTGGTTTTAAATTCTACATAATTTTAGAACTGAATTAAGTGGCGAGTCAGTCTGATGTTTGTATGTCAGCCTGAAGGACCACTGATCAGAGAAAACACATTGGCTCCATGCGGTCTGGAACTCTGGGTAAATAACTACAGTTCATTCATGGGAATGAAGCTTAAATAAAGTTCCACCGCTGGGACTGTGACACATGGCCCCATAACAGAGATGACATTCAAATGACCCTATCTTTAGCTCCTTTTCCCTATTGACTTCAACTGATTTATGCAGTCTGACTTATTGCTCTCTTTGTATAAATAACAAATAACAGATGTCAACATACACAGTTGTCTATAAACTTTGCTAACCCCTGTGTGTTATTATGCAAGATGTTACTGCTATTCAAATGTTGTTGATGTACTTCGCTGTTGACATCTGAGGTCATGGTTCTCCAGAGAGATTTGGGCAGGGAATATGAGTGTTAGTTTAATGAATTTAGCCGCTATGCTAGCCTAGCTAAACGGGATTGATCATACCTGTTTTGTCCAAAACATATCATTGGTCCATGAGGAATCAATGACACAACTTCCGCTTCTTTCTTTCTCTAGAGACTGTTATCAGTCACTGTGGCGGGATCAAAGATGCCCATGTCTCACTAGATGATAAGACTGATGTCATGGTTCAAAAAAAGCACAGCGTACGTTAAATGTTCTTTTTGAATTTTCTTTGAAGTCTTCTCTGTTTACTTAAGTCCCTGTTATCTAATTGGTCTTATCGCACGTGAGCCACCTTTCTCAGATATTCCTATGGGAAGCAGCAGTTTTCACAGGCTCCTCAAATGTCCGTGAAGACGCTGGACAAACAATGTCAGTTTTAGTTTTTGACACCATTCAGGCCTGTTCTTGTTCAGCCGGGGAGTGGTGTGAAGTCTTGTGAAGGAAATATCGTTGAGATGGGAAACCACAAAGGAAAATCTTTAATAAAGAAAGTGGGTGGGAGTGTGACTGTGAGAAAGGTGGACGGAGACAAAAGGCTAATTTACATTCACTAATCCTGCGTAATAATTCTGTTTTACAACATCTTCTATTCAGTGTCCATGTAAAGAGCCTCTGTTTGTGATTGTCTACCACTTTGTCATTATACACATAGTCACCCTTTGGGATAAAAAGGTTAATTAGGGTCCTTTACTCAACTCCAAAGAACTCTTTATGCCACAAAGTTCTATATAAAAACAAAGAAGGTTATCTGTACAAAAGAGTTCTCCAAATTGTACATTAATTATTGCTAAAGTATCTATTGATATTAATTATTTAGTTCATAACATATATATATATATATATATATATATATATATACACACACACACACACACACACACACACATATATATATATATACTGTATATGAAGGATTCCAAATTCTGGACTATTTCTAAAATCCTAATTAAAATAAATTGATCATGTGACTCTCTGTACAGATGTTCAAATGTTCTTTTATTAAAGCTCAATATGCTCTTTTGATCATCTCAAATCATGCCGGGGAACCTGATCATCAAGAAACAAATCTGTGGAGTTCATGCTTGAGTGCTGCTGTTATTACAGTTTTTTTCAATAGCTAACAAGCATTGTTCAGTACTGAAACCACATTTTCAAAACTGTTCATACAGTCTGCATTACCTACACGAATCTTGGCCAAACAGTTGATCTCACCACCAAAACTCACTCAGACCAACAAAACACTTCATATAGGTCTCAAAATAAGCTTTTTTCAGCATAACAATGGGAACAATTCTCATTCAGAAAACGTACATTTCATTCATAACACACTGATCTAAAAAATAATAACAACAGGGAGCATTACATAATCGATTAACTTTTATCTTTGATAAAAACAAAGATGATTTGTCACATAAGTATTTCATTTTAGAATAAGAATAACATCTTTTCATTTTTCTAACTGCATTACAGCACAAAGAATGAATGAGAAAAGCAGCATTTCCCCTCTATTTCTTTATATACCAAAAACAAAAACTCATCAGCAGTTACTTGTGAAAAAATTACACATACAAAATTTACTTGTGAAAAAGAAAAACACATAAAAATAAATATAAAAAGTTGAGAAAATATACATAAAAAATAAAAAATAAAAAAAAAATAAAAACATCAGCAGTCTAGTGTAATGAGGTGCTGTAAGTGCAGTATTTGAGTCCTAGCTGCTGCAGGAGTCTTTCTGTGTGGAGTTTGCATGTTCTCTCCATGTTGACGTTGGTTTCCTCTGGGTTTCTCCCACAATCCAGAGACATACAGGACAGATGAACTGGAGACTGTAGTGAGTATGAATATGAATGTGTGTGATGGACTGGACATCTGCTCCAGCCTCATGTCCCTACATAGGACAAGCACTAGGGAAAATGTATGGAATAGATGGATGGATGGATGGATGGATGTTCAGTACTGTGAGGGTTCTAGTCCTCCCTCTCTCTGCCACTCTTTTTTCCACACCAATGTGTCTTCCTTGATCCATGTTTCCAAACAAAATCATTCCGAAACCATCCATTCATCAAAAGATAACCAAAAAGAAAGAAAGAAGAAGAAGAAGAAGGCCTGACATTCAGCTGAAATTGCATTTAGTTGTGTTTGGAAAAATTATTATTCAGTTTCATAATAAATATTCTGCTAAGATTTTATATTTCAATATAATTCCTGCAGAAATGGACAGTTTGCCATCGTTCTGATTTGAATGTGCTTTTATCAGTTTTGTTAGCATCTGAAAAATGTGCTGAAAATGTGTAGTGTTTTGCAGGTTGTGGAGTATGTATGACAAAAGTGTTTGTGGATTTTGAAAAATGTGGTCATTGCATGCATTTTGTCTGAAAGCAATGAAAAATTATTCACAGTTTGGTCCACATAGACTTCTGTATCATTGAATGTGTGAACAGTTTTGAAAATGTGGCTTCAGTATTGAACAATGCTTGTTAGCAACTGAAAAAAACTGTAAAGCAAAAGATAGATAAATCAAATACTAAGACATTGTGATATTCATGTTGTTTTTTTCAATTCCACTTTTCACGCAGATTGCTATGCTGATAATATCATTTGAAAAAAAAAAAAAACATATCCAGTCTAATCAGTTTGAGTCACTTTTGGACCCAAATTTTAAAGAAGGATTTAATAGAAAAATACTGTGTGACATTTCAGCTCCTTTAAGGTAACATAATCTTAATGACGTGAGCATAATTTTAATGACGTGACTAATAGACAGAAAGAAATGACATCTGCATCAGCTTCCAGCAGGATCTGCACTAACCCGAGCAAAACAAACAAACAAAGTGTTTCTGTTAGAGCTGCTTTCTATTTGCTGACTTAGCTGTGTGTCTGTCTGTGTGTGTGTGTGTGTGTGTGTGTGTGTGTGTGTGTGTGTGTGTGTGTGTGTGTGTGTGTGTGTGTGTGTGTGTGTGTGAACTGCTCTCAGATTTTCCTCACCTGTCACCTGCCCACATACACCATCACAGCAAACGGCTGGCCTGTGAAACAAAGAAAGCAAACAGTATTTATTATTCAACTTGATATCTCTTTTCCCAGCTTAGTTCAACTAGTTCTGCAACTGAGCCAAATTCCTCCAGAGCCTGGGAACTAAGAGGCATTAGCGGAAAATGACAACTAGCCAAACCTTTCTATTTACAGTAAACACCCAGAAGCCCGGAGATGTCTTTTCTGTGAATGTGTGTTGTGGTTTCAAAAGTCAAGTGATAATGTCAAACTATAGGCCTATGTAAAACTCTGTTTGTGGTTAAAAACGGTCTCATCGGAACGGACCTTGTGAAATGCAAATTCATGCAGAAAAACATGTACCAGGGAACTTATGTTGCGGCAGCTTTTGTATGAAAATTGCCAGTGGCATTTCTGAATATTAATTCTGAGGCTTTTAATAAACATAGGAAAGCAGTGGAATGCTAGGCGTCTGCAGAGAATTCACACAATTATATTTTGCATTGTCTATATGCTAACGTCCATATCACTGGGGGAAAAAACTGTTAAATTTACGGTTAAAAAAAGCCGCCCGTGGTTACCAGGAATGAACAGTAAAAAATACAGCGACAATGTTTCAGGTGTTACAGGATGGCATGTCGATGCTTATATATATTATTAGTGTCTGTATAATGTTAATATATCAATATTTCGAGCAACCAAAATCTGCATTTTAATTTAAAATGCTATAATAATCACCATAATAATAATGGTGGCAATGCAGAAAGCCGCATGACTTAAGAGTTAAGTGAGTTTGTATGTAGATGCTGCACAGGTCATACACACAAGACAAAACACCATCAGGGTGACACACACAACACTAAATTAATGGAATAAACATTCACTAAATTAACAAAATTGCAACACAAAACACCCTTGTGTAATGTACGTTAGAGTGTTTTGTGTTACTGATAACATAAGAAACAAAAAATATAAGAAATAAGCAGAAACACATTTGTTTATCAAATAATATATCATATGGCCTAATGTGTCACGCAGGGACTAATGCATTTTGTTTACCATTATGGTAATTCAAATAGTTTTTCAGAATCCGTCAATTTGACTGTATGTCACCAACACCGTCTCACTCTTAACTCGTCACATATTGACGCTTGGTCAGGACCCTTTGGCGTGGCTTTTTGATGCACAGGGTACCTCTTTAGCATAATTTTTCGAGGTGCAGCGTCAATATGCCGACGCAATAGGCTTATCGTCATGATTAAATTATATATTGGGCAATAATATTGCCATTATTGAATATATGTTGTGTCACAACAGTTTTATTTATATTACACTATTTACACATTTATGAGCATGTAACCCAACCACTGCCCCTAAACCTACCATTATGTCAATAAAACACAAGATATAACAGGCAGATACAATTACCGTCATAATTTATAAAAAAAAATAAAAAATAACAATAATAATAATAATATTCCAAGTCTTTCGAGGCAAAACCATTGATTTGTGAGAGGAATAGACGCGATCGCCGTCTCCGTCCGCCGTAAAGCTGTCTCTGTGTGCGAATTCAAAAAATGCCACCAGAAGAAGCCGATTGCGTCATGCTGTTGTGAAATGCCACTGGCTCTTGAGTGTCTAGTGACCGTGACCGATTGCGTCATGCTACGGGAGTATATTTTTGAATGAGATGTGAGCACGTTGACGGAGCAGGATCATTTTCCTATGTTTTACTCTCTTCTTCGCATAAAGATATCGTATGGCTTCAGAAGACTTGGAATGCAACACGACATGTTTGTAATGCTTTTATACTGCTTGTTTATGGTTGTTTTTTGCAATAAATACCTGTGACTGTACTTTTATTTGCCTGTTATGTGTTTTATATTGTTCATAAGTGGGTAGGGGTAGGGTTACGTGTTCCAATGAAAGTATAAATTTATATAAAATTATTTATATTTAATACAAATGCATGAAAACCATTAAATTAAGACAAACAACTGAAAACAATAGAGGAATGAAAAATGACGCAAAGGGGTCCTGACCAAACGTCAATATATGACCAGTTGGGAGTGAGACCGTGTTGATTTTACAGTAAAATTGCAAATAAAATTAAATTGTTTAACATAGTGATCTTAACACATTTACCGTTTTTTCTATCGGCAGCCATCATTTTTAATAATAAATCTTGTAGAAAATGTATATATTTTTAAATGTTTTGTTGTATCTTTCAAGGGATGTTATTTCTTGACATTGGATTTTATAACATCTGTAAATACTTGAAAGAATAGTACTGTTTATTTTTATATGTACACATAAAAGCATTAAAATATAAACTGGACTGAAACCATTTTTCTTAAGATCTTGCAAAATGTATATTTATCTAATAGTGGGTGCCAAATTAATACAGTACACGTTTACCAGATACATATTTAATTTTTATATTCTATATATTTCTACGATATATTTAATCTGCTTTGGCTTCAGTAAAACGACAGTATAAAAGCCAGTAACAATTACTGATGAACAGTTACATTCTATAACTTCTATTTAACTTTGAGCATTCATTTTATTAGTTAAGGAATTGCGATCAGTAACTATCAGGTTTTCATATTGTTTATTGTGTCTTCATGCTTCTGCACATGTAGAGTTTAAAAGGCAAGGGGAAGGATATTTTGTTAGATGACAGCATCTGTAGAAGCTTGGGATAAAAGCACAGGCTAATCCATGTATGTGTTTGCTGACAGATAAGGGTGGATGTGCGTGGAGGGCCATGTGTTCAACCTCATTCAGAGGCCCTTGAGGAACAGCCTTGACAGGCTGAGAGAGATTGTTGTGGCCTTAGATGGACATCCAGTTGTTGTCTTTAACATATGAGAGACATATGAGAGACAGGTGAGCAGGGCTTGAGCTGAGGGCTTTAGTGCATCACTTAAAGTCAAGCATCTTTCTATGGCCTAATAAAAAGAGTATCAGATGTGTACTTTACTCAGGGACTCCTTTACTTAATTCATTTATTTTTTATTTACTAATTAATTAATGAAATAATTAAAGCTTCTTGGCGTGACAGACACTTGAGAGCTCTGGATCTTGTATTCTTGTCTGTGCTAGGCTGATTTCCTGCTTGTTGTTGTTCACCGGATGAATTGCTCCTGAATAAGCATATTGTTCTCTTCAATGATAAGCTGGAAGTGGACTGAGTACAGTGCATTGACATTTAAATTTTAAATCTAAGACTGATGTCTTCCATCAATTAACTGTATCTGTCCAAAAGGAAGTCACAAAGGATGTCTGAGTAATACAACATGGTAACAGGAGAATTAATTCATACAAAATTGCATGACACACTAGTCATGAATAAAATAAAGGCAGGAACTGAAGGGTCACATTTCTGGTAAAAGCTTCAATCTCTCTGTCCTCAAGGATGTGTTTGCTGTTGTTAACATTATCTACTAATTTGAGGGCACAGTATCTCCTAAAGGCATTTATTGTGGTGGAATACACTGCCTGCTTGGTTTAAGCTTTGTTTTTGAAACCCAAGATGCATCAAGAATGTGTTCATTGTTAATTTAATTTGCGCTGTTATGTTAAATTCTCTTAGAAGGATGTCTTAGTCTGCCTGGTGTCAGTTTCACTAGTGATATCTTACTTCTATAACAGGAAAATGGACACTTTAAAGATGACTTTGTTCTGTCCAGTAAGATGCACAGTATTTAGTGTTCCACATGACCTGTCTTTTTTCTGTGTTGATGTATTTCATATTTAAATAGGAAGCCAGGGCAGGATATACTGAAGGCCTCATCCTTTTCTAAAAATAGCTTTTAGTTTTATGTCACTTCACTACACTAAAAAAACAAAAAAAGTGTGTGTGTGTGTCTGTCTGTAGAGATAGATAGTTTTTCTCAAATTATATTTATATAATTCAAAATTTTGATTTTAATTTAATATTAATAAAAAATGTTTATTTTGCCAAAAACAAGTAAAAAGTAAAAATGTTATTTATTTAAAGATATACATTATCGGTATATTTTCTTTAAACATAAGCCAAAAGGTAATTCAAATTTCATACTTTTCCTCAATAGTTCTCTGCTACTCACTACTATATTTGCCTAATAAAAGTTTTTGTTTTTTTTTAAAGGGACCTGAACCACGAATAATGACCTAAATAATCAATCTGAGGAAGAAATATCTGAGGAAGAAATATATTTCTCAGAAATATAAGATTTCTGATAAACCTAGAAAAGAATAGAAAAGAACAAATTTCCCGCAATTGCTGAAAGAGAAGTGGGTGGTTGTTACTAAAGCATGTAATGCAAATGTAAAAGTGAAAGAAAAGTGAAAATGAAGTACAGAGACAGCATACAGGACAGGTTTGAAGAGTCTTTGGAGGAGTGATGTATGTAATTTGAATGATGTTTTTTATTAAAATCATGTTTATTAAAATGTATTTTATTTTCTATTGGTTTTAAAAAATATATTTTTATAATGATAATTTTAGAAGTTACAAACATTAAACATTAATAAGAAGAAAAATGAATAAATAAATAATGATTGCAACCTCTAAAATAATAATAAAATAAAACGTATTATTAACGTTATTCCATTTTATTTATTCAGCAAAGGCTTCTTTGCTTTGGCAAGTGTACATTTTGGACCCTTTCATTTGCCTGGTAAAATGCAGGAAGAGAAATGTGACAGAGAACAGAAGAGCATTAAGTGGAAGTTGGACAGTCATTGTTTTCAACAGGATGTCGGCTTTCTTTGCCCAGGTGTTGACACTAGTCACTGAAATAGGGCAATTTACAAAGCAATTTTCACCTGTAGTCATCAGAGAGCCTGCGAGAATCACCACTGCCCCGCAGCAACCCTTGTTTTTCTCATGCCCATTTTTTCACTTCACAGCCTCAAATAAATGTTTATAAAATAACCATCATGGGGGAAGAGGGTGGGAAAGAGAGCAGAAGAGGGAAAAGGAGGAGCGATGGATAGTGAGAGAGAGAGAGAGAAGATTGAATAATGCAGGAATGACATAGAGCAATGTGGTGGCAAAGACAGGAAGACTGAGAAAGAGAGAAACATGTTGAGTTAGTGCGGGTGGGAGGGACAGAGCAGGGACCCAGACCACAGGGAGGACGGAGGTTCCCATGCCCTGGGGGCCTCTTGAGAGCAGCGATGGCAGATGTGACGTCTGGGTCCCCATCCTGCAATGACCAGTATGGAAAAGACATTATCCATCAACCACAGGTCCAACGAATCAGCAGTAAAATCTACACACATATACAAATAACAAAAGTCCCGTTATCATCTCAGAGCATAAACATACCATAAAAAGACCCATCTATGTTTAGCACCCACAATTCTGGGAATTTAGGGGATGGAAAAAAACATGAAAAGGTGAAAAGTTCAGGTTCAGTTCAGATCAAGGGTTTGGAGTCAAAAGGGCGTAAGAGCAAATGTTTTTTGATACACTTATGCCCATTTGACTCCAAACCATTGAAATGATTTCATGCTTTATCAAATTTATGATCAAATGAATATCCATGTTGTGAGTCTATGAAAACAAAAGTATTTTATGCTCGGCTTAACATTGCATATGCAACACCCACAGCAATCTACAATAGATCTGGTCAGTATTTGCTTTATTGACAATTTTTCAACTACTCACCCTCATTTTGTTCCAAATATCTATGACTTACTTTATTGAATGAAACACAAAAAAAGAAATTTTAGCACAATGTCCAAGCTGCTCTTTTCATACAATGAAAGTCTGGACAGTGAGCTCCAAAAAGAAGAAAAACACACTATAAACATACAATAAAAGTATTCTATAAGATTTGTGCACCAAGTCTTATGATAGCTTTGTGTTAGAAATAGATCTAAACTTCTAAAGATCGAAAGTCTTTTTTTACTGAAAACCGTGCCCATACAATACATTGTAGGCTTCAAATCTCGTGTAAAACATTCAAATTAATCACATAACAAAATGGCATGTGAAATAATGTTTGGCTTCACTGACAGAATTTTTGCTTAAAATGGACCTATTATGCCCCTTTTTACAAGATATAAAATAAGTCTCTGATGTCCCCAGAGCGTATATGTGACCCTGGATCACAAAACCAGTCTTAAGTCGCTGGGGTATATTTGTAGCAATAGCCAAAAATACATTGTATGGGTCAAAATTATCAATTTTTCTTTTATGCCAAAAATCATTAGGATATTAAGTAAAGATCATGTTCCATGAAGATATTTTGCAAATTTACTACCGTAAATATATTAAAACTTCATTTTTGATTAGTAATATGCATTGCTAAGGACTTCATTTGGACATCTTTAAAAGTGATTTTCTCAATGTTTTTTTTTTTTGCACCCTCAGATTCCAGATTTTCAAAGAGTTGTATCTCGGCCAAATATTGTCCTATTTCGAAAAAATTACCCTTATGACTGATTTTGTGGTCCAGGGTCACATGTGAAATTTTAGCTCAGAATACTCCACAGATTTTAAATTTTTATAGCTTATTAAAATTGCCACTTTTAGGGTATGAGCCCAAACACGCTGATTTTGAGTATGTTGCTTTAAATGCAAATGAGCTGTTGCTCCTGTAGAAGAGGGTGGAGCTTAAAGAGCTCAAGCTCTTGCATTAGCAGTGCTAGCCTTTGCAAATAAACATTCCACTATTAGTACAAGCCTGTTATCTTTACAGAAAACATACTCTGTTTCAAAGTCTGTCATCTGATTATACTGTGCATAATAAATTTGCATTTATGAATTACACAGACGGGGAGCACGGCGGGATAAAAATAACAACATAGCTGGTCTCATGCTATCACAAACTTTATAAGTCCCACTTATGATTATGAGCTCGACAACTTCATGTGATCGACTCACATTGCTTTCATATGCAACTTTATCTACCACATTCCTATTCACGATCATTCTGGTTGCACTTGAAGGCAGCATCAGTGAAAACAGGCAGAGACTATGATAGCTTTAGCAATTAGCCTTACAGAGTGCCAAGAAGCTCTTTCAGAAAGGCAATTTGGAAAACAAACGCGTGATACTTACTTTGTCTGGAGCTGCCGTTTGTGAACAAAGCGTTGGTATTGATTCCTAAACATTTAGGGGACGTTACCGATTTTTTCCGGGATATTTCCTTCTCACACAGGGCTGTGTTTATGCTAATAGGGCAGAGAGTGTCACAGATGTGTGGGACTTTTTCCCCTCGGTGATGTGAACAGATGGAGAATCTGAAACAGCTCTTTTGAACTGATTGTTCATGATTTATTGGTTTTATAAAAAATTAGTTGGTGGATTTTTAACATTTATAGGCTGGTTGTTTTCACACACTGCAGCCATAACACCTTATAAAAGTGATTTTTGCATAATAGGTCCCTTTTAAATACATAATTACTTAAATTTAAGCCTGTTTGTCAAGAGCAGAAAGAAAGGCGATGCAAAGACTGTGTTTTTACACAACTTGGCAATGAACAGCGTCTTGTTGTCTTCGGAGCCATATTTATCGTTTGATTTCTGCGTAGACCTGCGTTTGCCTCTCTCGTTATTTACACTACATGCGCAAATCGGTGGGCGGGGCTAAATAGGCAGCGATGTAGAAGCAGGCGTTGATCTTCTGCGGAGGTGGTTCTTATCCACACTATTGGCACATTCCACAACCTGTTGTTTTGGCAGATTGCCTTCAATATAAGCTGTTTTTAGACTAACAAGAAAGTTTTGAGCTCTGAAACTTACAGGGTGTTTTTATAGTATGATGACCTCTTATATGTGAAAAGATCAAGGGAATTTTGATTTCTCAGTTCATGACCCCTTTAACATTTTGCTAAACATCTTATTTTTTGTACAACAGAAACAAATAAGACAAATGGGATTGGAATGATATTACACTGAGAACATAATTTTTGAGTACACTATTAATTTAAGTTTTAAGGCGAGAGAGAGTGACAGATGGAAAAAGAGGGAGAAAAGTTTTCCAAGAAGCTGTCAGCATAATGCAGCTGTGTAGAAAAAGCCTTTATCTTCTAATGCACTGTATTACAGAGTCCTTGGAAAATGCTTCATTCCTACGAGGGTGGATGAAAAAGATTTGGACTGGCTCTTTCTTTAAATAGATTATGGTGTGAGCAGTCACACATCTTCAGTCATCACATTTCCTTTGAAGCCTGTGAGAAGCTGTCGACAGTCATCAAACACTATCAGACCGCATGTCTGCTGAGATGCCAGGCCAAAGCCTTAAGATGTATATCCATAGGCGATGGGCTGCTTGACACACAGTGATTGAGTAATAAACCTCTGAACCTAATAAGTGTGTCACTGAACTATAACTTTGTGGAATCTATAAGAAGTCAGAAAAACTGCAACCGAGACATTTCCCATGTTGTCATAGGAAGCAGACCTTGGAGTTGAGAGATAGTGTGGAACAGGTGGACTTGGGAGTTAAGAAACGCTTGTGAGAAAGTGGGAATAAAGAGACAATGGAGAGTGTGTTTGAGATTTATTTACAAAACAATACTTTCTCACTTACTTAAATGTTCAGAAATAATTGCAATATATTAATTTGGGTCTTGCTTTTTTCCACTTCCTGAAAAACAACTTTTTAGTGCCATTTCAACAAAATGAAGAGCCAAGAATATATATTATAATATGTAAAATTAATGTTTTATTTATGCATTTTATCATTCTCATGCTGCCTAGAAGAATGATGGAAAATGTAGTTTGATCATACAAGCCTCATACAGCAAGCCACTGGTGATGTGTATGAATTCTGTGAAACCTGAGTCACAAGAGCAGAAAGACTTGTAGAAGCAAGCTAAAAGGTTTTTATCCCACGTTTGCTTTTGTTAACACTATTAGTTAGGTTATTATTTTCAAATGTGATAAAGCATTAACTTTTTAGCTGCACTCGTTGACATTTCAATTCGCGATCTGCCACATTACAACAACCAACAACGTAATAAAACCTAAAATGCAGATTCACATGCATCTGTTGTATATAAAACGGAATGAGCTTTTAGTGTCACTCACTGGACATTTCACTTTAAAAGTGTCACAAACCGTGCAGGAAGTAACATTCTATTGTTTAGCAGAAATGTTTTCATGGGCACATCTTTCAAATGAGCCTGGGATGGCTATATTTATGTGTAAACATTTATGTGTAATGTTAATATTCTGGCATGCTTTTTGCTCTTTGTCATGTGTACATGCTATTTACAATTACAACCAATTAGCATCTTTAATTGATTTGCCCAGAAAAAAATGGCGCTTAAAGAAAATTCCACTTGGAATTATGACATCGTGGTGACGGATCTTGTTAAACTCATATGAACTCATAAATGCTTGAAATCAAGTGCAAACACACACAAAAAAAAAACTGTTATAGACTTCCGTGAATTATTAAATAAACTCCTAAGCTTCTGTTACAGTGTCACCTTTCAGCCTGTTGTCCCTTTCCTTTCTCTTTCTTTTAACGTGCCAGACATCAGACCTTCACTGAATGGCTTAAAGAGGCTTACAATGTATACTCAAACAAAAAAAATAGCTAAAACACTTGACTGAGCCAATTTCACAAGATGCCTTTGAAATAAATATGGTTTTAGCGAGTGTTCACCAGGTAAGAACTATGGCCTATAGTCTTCTGGGAGGGAATTAGCTTTCATTCTCTGTAAATCCCACTGAGAAAAAAGCAGCAACACCTCTGAAATAAGAGGAAGTCACTCCAGTTTTCATTCTTCCTCAGACAAGCCATCAATGCCTTTGGAGAAGAAAATATGGGGCACATACAAGTTGTAAATGGTTTATCAAAGGGCAAGTTACACTCTGCAATCTGACGCTATTGTTTTTTAGGTAAAGTAGAATCGTCAGGCAAAGCTCACAGAGACAAAGAAACTTCCTCCAAACACCCATCCTTTAGTAAACCAGTGAGATTGAGTTCCCTTTCAGTCGGTCACTCTGAGTCACGTCGGGTGACCGACGAATTGGGATCTCGCTTAGAGAGACCAATCCACTTCGAGTGTAACTAAACGAGCCAATGCACATTGGCATGCGATTATTGCAGCTGCAGCTGATCACAGCGTGAGTATAAGTAGGCAGCAGGTGCAGCGTATATTCAGCTTTTCGCTTCGGAGCCGAGCGGTTACATCGTTCTGCTCCTGACTTCTGCTGACGAGTGAATTCAACGAGTTGAGCACGCTCTTTGGAAGACTCTCGTGCTGGTGGTACGGCGCTACAGCTGCGGTGGTTCTTCCCGTGTCGAGTGGATTGCACACATCAGGTTGCACTACCCCCTGTTTGTGTTGCAGGCGACCATCTCCCCTGTGTGCTTCAGCATGCTAAAAGAGCTTTTTCCCTAAAAGAGCATTCACTGGTGCGTCTTTTTAAAGACGACGTTGCATCTGGCAAACTTGATGTTACGTCTTTGTAAAGACAAGTTGGGTCTTGCTACAGACAACGTGTCACCCGTGCGTTTCTGGATGCGGTCGTTACCTGGCGCCGGGTGACGGTCATGATCGCTGCCTCACGTGCCTGGGCAGTAAGCACTGAGGTGGCGTTCGTGGATGAGTCATCTTCTCATTGGAAAGGTAATCATCTCGGAGTTGCGGGCCAGGCTCCATTACCTTGACAAAGGGGTGGAGCCCTGTTGCTTCTGCCTCGATCTAGCTCTCGTTCTGGCTGCAGACAGGCGAGGACTACTTCAGGCGGTGGCACGGGTGGTCTGAGGATTACAGTGGTGGCAAACCCTCCAGGGAACCAACCCTCGAGGGACCATCGCTCCTCTTGCGCTCCGAAACCAGTGAGCTGCCAATGGAACATGCTGGTGGAGCGTACCAGCAGTATCCTTGGTGCTCCTTCTGACAACCGGATGTCGATCGCTACATCGGAGGGTGAGCCGGAGCATCCTGGGGAATAAGATTCGGTTGCGCAGCTGCTCCGGCAGTGGCAATGCCTGAATCAGACCCGGAAATGACGGCTATGCTTTCCCGGGCCGCTGAGAGGGTAGGGCTCGAGTGGAGACCTCAACTGACCTCCACCCTCGAGGTTGGACGACTGGTTCTCGGGGTAGCTTGTGCTGGTTCTCAGCACCCTGCCCCGGTGCCTCTCTTCCCGGAGGTGAATGGGGAGCTTACCAGGTCGTGGATGGCAAATTTTACTGCCAGAAACCGACCTGTTAGATCCTCTTCCCTCACTACCCTCGATGGGGGTGCAGCTAGGGGGTATATGGGGGTATATGGGATGCAGTTGTGTCCTAATACCGCTTCCACCCAGCAGGGCAAACCGTGCCTCCTCTTCCGGGCCTGTAGGTATTCGTCTGGTCTGTCCGGCGACGCTTATGTGGCCTGTGGAGAAGCTGCCTCCACCTTACGCTACGGCGTTACTGCAGGTTCTTCAGGCTAAAAGCACTGAGGGACATGCACGAGGGTGGTCACGATCCGGAAGTTCTGAAAGAGCTATGTACCACTACTGACCTCGCGCTACGAATGATGAAGGTCACTGTGCGGTCTCTGGGTCATGCGATGTACACACTTGTGGTCCAGGAGCGCCACCTCTGGCTGTGTCTGGTTGACATAGGGACACCGACAAAGTTCGGTTCCTCAAGGTACCTGTGTCCCAGACTGGCCTCTTCAGCAACGCAGTCGAGGACGTGGCCCAGCAGTTCTCGGCTGCACAGGAGCAGACTGAGGCGATCCAACATGTCCTGCCCCGGCGGGCAGCTGCTGCCTTCACCCGTCCGCCGGCTGCAGCGCCCCAGCCTGCTCGTCGCCGAGGGCGGCCCCCTGCGTCAGCCTCCGCTCCCGCACCGCATCCGCAGCAGCCTCCAGAAGCGGCGCCGTGGAACTGGGCGTAGGCAGGCCGACCTGGACCCCGTCAAACCTGGCGATGCTCTGAAGAGCAAGAGGCCCGGGACAGGTGACCCAGAGAGAGAGGGAACTGCTTCGGGAGATGGTGGATGCACCTCTCCCTCCCCCGGAGGAGGGCCGGATGGAGAAATTTTTTGTTTAAAAAAAAAAAAAATAAGACAAACCTCGACAAGAGGCATTTGTCTCTGGGTCCCATAAGGGCATGGAGAGTTATGGACGGACCAACACCGTACCACACTCATCCCCCTCTCTCGCCAGTGAGCAGCTGTGGGCGGCTCGAGAGTGCGACCAATCGTACTACTCACGCACCCTCTGCCAGAACACAGGTTGGTGTTGTGCACACACACTGACCCCGCTTCGGACCGGCACCGAGCCTTCTGGGAGCCTGGCTAGCGCTTCCCAGTCCGTCTCGTTGGCTCCGTCAGACCATCAGACTCGGCTATGCGAATCAGTTCGCCCGGCGTCCTCCCAAGTTCAGGGGCGTCCACTTCACTTCAGTGAAGGCGGCAGATGCTCCTGTCTTGCGTGCAGAGATCGCAGTCCTACTGGCGAAGGATGCGATAGAGCCGGTCCCTCCAGCCGATATCAGGACGGGGTTTTACAGCCCTTACTTCATTGTACCCAAGAAAGGCGGTGGGTTGAGACCAATCTTGGATCTGCGCGTCTTGAACAGGGCCCTTTACAAACTTCCATTCAAGATGCTCACACAGAAACGTATCTTCGGGTGCGTCCGTCCCAGAGACTGGTTTGCAGCGATCGACCTGAAGAACCCGCGCCACAGGCCATTCCTGCGGTTTGCGTTCGAGGGACAGGCATATCAGTACAAGGTCCTGCCCTTCGGGCTGTCCCTGTCGCCCCATGTCTTCACGAAAGTTACGGAGGCAGCCCTTGTTCCCCTGAGAGAACAGGGCGTTCGCATTCTCAACTACCTTGACGACTGGCTCATACTGGCTCAGTCTCAGGACCAGTTGTGCGAACACAGGGACTTGGTGCTCTGGCACTTCAGCCAGTTGGGCCTTCGGGTCAACTGGGAAAAGAGCAAACTCTCCCCGACGCAGAGGATCTCTTTTCTCGGTATGGAGTTGGATTCGGTCAACCAGACAGCACGCCTCACACAGGAACGTGCTCAGTCGGTGTTGAACTGCTTGAATACGTTCAAGAGCAGGACGGCGGTCCCACTGAAACAATTTCAGAGGCTCCTGGGGCGTATGGCAGCTGCAGTCACACCACTGGGGCTGCTTCATATGAGACCGCTTCAACACTGGCTCCATGGCCGAGTCCCGAGGTGGGCGTGACAACGCGGCACTCACCGGGTCCGAGTCACACCGGCCTGCCGCCAAACCTTCACCCTGTGGTCAGACCTCTCGTTTCTCCGGGCAGGAGTGCCCCTGGAACAGGTCTCTAGGCATGCTGTGGTTTACACGGATGCCTCCACCACCGGCTGGGGGGCCACGTTCAACGGGCATGCAGTGTCGGGGGTTTGGACGGGCCCCCAACTGCACTGGCACATCAATTGCCTAGAGTTGCTGGCAGTACGCTTGGCCTTGAATCGTCTGAAGAGGAGCTTACAATGGACAACACTGCGACCGTTGCATACATCAACCGACAAGGTGGTCTGCATGTGGCAACTCGCCCGCCACCTCCTCCTCTGGAGTCAGAAGCATCTGAGGTCGCTTCGGGCCATTCACATTCCGGGCTTGCTCAACCGGGCAGCCGACGAGCTGTCACAAGCTGCGCTCCCCGGAGAGTGGAGACTCCATCCCCAGACGGTGCAGCTGATTTGGAGACGTTTCGGACTCGCTCAGGTAGACCTGTTTGCTTCTCTAGAGACCTCTCATTGCCAGTTGTTTTACTCCCTGACCGAGGGAACACTCGGCACGGACGCACTGGCACACAGCTGGCCGAGGGGCCTTCGCAAGTATGCGTTTCCCCCAGTGAGCCTTCTCGCACAGATACTGTGCAAGATCAGGGAGGACGAGGAGCAGGTCCTGCTCGTGGCGCCATACTGGCCCACTCGGACTTGGTTCCCGGAACTGATGCTCCTCGTGACAGCCCCTCCTTGGCAGATTCCTCTGAGGAAGGATCTACTGACTCAGAGATGGGGCACCTTATGGCACCCGCGTCCAGACCTCTGGAAACTTCATGTCTGGTCCCTGGACGGTCCCTGGCGGAGGTTCTAGGTGACCTACCCCAGGAGGTGGTTGACACCATCACTTCGGCGAGAGCGCCGTCTACAAGACATGCTTACGCCTTGAAGTGGAACCTGTTCATCGAATGGTGTTCTTCTCACCAAGAAGACCCCCGGAAGTGCCCGATCAGAGTCGTGCTGACCTTCTTGCAGCAAGGGTTGGAGCGAAGGCTGTCTCCCTCCACCCTTAAAGTCTATGTGGCTGCGATTGCTGCCAACCACGACCCCGTGGAAGGGAAGTCGGTGGGGAAGCATGACTTGGTCATCAGGTTCCTTAGGGGGGTGAGGAGGTTAAATCCCCCACGGCCCCCCTCTATACCCTCTTGGGACCTGTCTCTAGTGCTCAGAGCACTACAGCAGGGCCCATTCGAGCCTTTGCAGACAGTCAAGCTGAAGTTTCTTTCAATGAAGACTCTGCTTCTGCTTGCATTGGCCTCCATCAAGAGGGTAGGGGACCTGCACGCATTTTCGGTCGACGATTCGTGCCTAGAGTTTGGGCCAGCGGACGCCCAGGTAACCCTGAGGCCCCGGCCTGGCTATGTGCCCAAGGTTCCCACTACTCCCTTCAGGGACCAGGTGGTGAGCCTGCAAGCGCTGCCCTCGGAGGAGGCAGACCCAGCCCTAGCTTTGCTTTGTCCCATCCGGGCATTGAGATGCTACGTTGACAGGACGCAAAGCTTCAGGACCTCAGACAAGCTCTTTGTTTGTCACGGAGGCCGGCAGAAGGGGAATGCCGTCTCTAAGCAGAGGATGGCCCACTGGATAGTGGACGCCATCACCCTGGCTTATCAGGCACAGGGTGTGCCCTGCCCGTTCAGGTTGAGAGCTCACTCTACTAGAGGTGTTGCATCCTCCTGGGCGCTGGCTCATGGCACCTCGCTGGCAGACATTTGTAGAGCTGCGGGCTGGGCGACCCCTAACACATTCGCTAGATTCTATGGCCTCCGTGTGGAACCGGTTTCCTCCTCTGTTCTCACCTCAAACGGGTAGAAGCACTGAGAGGCCCCGGTTTCGGGTCGGCTTGCTAAAACTGCTCCAGAGAGTCCGTTGGTAGACCCTGTCGAGCTCCTCCGTCCCTCGGTAGCCAGGCGTGGCGGGCGTCTGGCGCCAGGCCCTCACTCGATGAATCCGTGAGAACCGGTAGAGGGCTGGGTTCCATATGTAGAGATCTAATTGGATCCCATATGTGTAAGTCCACGGTATAGCCTCATTTCCCCGGCAGACTTCCTGCCATTACCCAAGAGGCTACAGTCACCTCTAATCTTCCATATTCACCTAAACGGTTGTTATATGTGTAAGTGCTTCTGAACCTTCTTCGGGAAGGTTGGGCTTCCGCAGCGTTCCTGTTCCGAGTGGAACGGGTACGTTTTCCCAGTGTTATCCAGTCTTACTGAGTGGGTAGTGCCATAGCAACAGTAGCTGGTTTTCTTGTGGTGAGCCCTAACCTACACCAAAAAGTAGGGGCGCAGGAGGCTTCCACAAGACACTGGAAGGGGCAGTATCCGTGGCCCTTTGGTAGGGATCCCAATTCGTCGGTAACCCGACGTGACTCGGAGTGACCGACTGAAAGGGAACATCTCGGTTACGTATGTAACCCTTGTTCCCTGAAGGAGGGAACGGAGACATCACTCCCCGTCGCCACGGCTGCTGTACCACCGTTGAGCGGCCCGGTCATTGGCTCGGCTCCGAAGCGAAAACCTGAATATGCGCTGCACCTGCTGCCTACTTATACTCACGCTGTGATCAGCGGCAGCTGGATGCAATAATCGCATGCCAATGTGCATTGGCTCGTTTAGTTACACTCGAAGTGGATTGGTCTCTCTAAGCGAGATCCCAATTCGTCGGTCACCCGACATGACGGCTCCGTTCCCTCCTTCAGGGAACGAGGGTTACATACGTAACCGAGACGTTTCCTTGACTTTACTCTTCCCTGCTGATAGTAGAGACAGAAGCTGATTTTTAGCTACAAGATTTTTTTATGGATTGTGTGATTGGCTCAAAATGTTCTTTGTTCTCATGAGCAAAGATGTCAGATCAAATCGTTTACTTCATTGAGACAAATGTGAATGCTAATGGATAACTTCCTCTGGGCATTACAGACCTTCTTGGCTGCTCCTGAGGACAGACAGTGGCTAATGTTGGTAGTTGCAGCACTGCACCCTACTGGAGTACAGCTTGTCCATTCACAGACAGTTAAACCTTTGGGGTGAGGAAATGCAGCTCAATATGGTGTTAATATTCTGTAACGCATCCCTGTTATACACTGGGAGAGGATTTCAGACTCAGTCAGCTACTTTCTACAACCACATTGATCTTCTCTTCACTATAAGAACATTAAACAAAGCAACATACACAATAGCAGCAAGAGTAATATTACATGGCAACTCTACCAGATGTTACAGAACTCATGTTTTAAATGCCATTTTCAGTTTGAGTTTCCAGAGGAAAGAAATGATAGAAGAGAAGATAAGAAGAGAAGCACTTTAATTTTACCAATTTTACCAAGTTTTTGGCACTCAAGGGCAAATTTACATAGAAAACCAATTAAAAAGCAGCACAGTGGAAAACAAAAATGTGTTGCATCCCAAATCGCATACTTAATATATTAAGTGGCCTTAACTACTATGTACTTACATTTAATCATTTGGTACAATGCACGTATTGTGTACACACGTTTTTACATTGTACTTTTATTTTTAAAATACCTGCATGTAACTACAACAGTAATTAATTTCTGTAATGACATAAATGATTACACTGTTGACCCATCCCTTACAGCTCAACCCACCCTTAAACGTACCCAAACAACCAAACCAGTCCCTAACCTTACCAGTATCCCACCTCAATAGCAGCAGAAGTGCTTTGCTACAATATAAACACAATAACTACATGGCACTTATTTTTTTGATGTAAGTACATAGTAGTTAAGTCCACTTATAAAGTGGGACCATGAAGGATGATTAGTATGTCTTAATTCATAAAACAGTAGATGAAAAGTACCCAGATGTCCTATTACTTCTGCAGAGATTCTGAAGTGTGTATCTAATGGACACTTTATCCCATGAGGCCATGGGAGATGAGTTGTGAACCGCAGTGAAGCAGCGCAGTGTAATAGTGATTATATTCACACTGCACACATCCATACAGTATATAGAACGTACTGTTAGGAGAAGTACACAGTCAGAGATTCTCTGCGCAATATGTCCATTGCATTTAGACTTTCTCACTACATGATGTTGGTATCATTGTAAAGATAAAAAAAATTATTTATTTCATATGTGTTTTTCATTTGCTTTATTATAGGAAATCAAAGACTGATGATTTCTGAAGAATGTTGCATAATATGTGGAGGAGCAGCGTTTGGACAAGAAACTGTCATACAGTTTATCAGATGAGACTATCAGCTTGTGAGCTTATTGAGGCACAAGTTAATTTGAACTATGATGAAACAATGAAGAATTTAGAATGATTTCAACATCAAGAACCTGTTTTTGGTTGATGCTGTCAAGTAGTTCAACTAGATACAGTAGATTTCAGTAACTGAAAATTGTGGTGACTTTACTTTTGATAAGTTTGGATCATAAAAAGGATTTCTTAAATTTTTTTTTTAATGTATTTTACTGTTACAGGTTATGAAATCACTTATATTTTATCTTTAAAATGATACTGACAACGTTTAATTGTAATGGACACACTGTGCAGGTTGTTCAGCATATCATTCACATCTGCAGTGGAAAAGGTTAAACCTGTTCTTATCTTGAAAAATTACTATTATTTTCTTTCATTTTTTTTCTTCTTTTAAAGTGATGTCTGTAAGTTTTGTGCTAAGATATGCTAAAATAGTTTCTCCTATCACATTCATATGCAGAGATTTATTTGAATTCTAAAATGATAACCGAGAAAAACTGATCATTGAAACCCATCAAAATCTGCAGAAATGCTTTCCAGTAAGAGAAGCAAAAAGGCTGAGATTGCTTTGTTGCTAAAGTTATTTTGTTGAGCAAGATGTGGGATATTAATCATCAGGAGTAACAAAGATGGTGAAAGCAAAACTGTGCTGATGAACTCCAAACACTCGGATGATGTTTTGGTCTGGCTTGTTTTCAAGGTCTGAACATCTGAACCTCTTCACATTAAATACGAGCAGAACTGGAACCAAATGCCATACATTCATTCAGACGTTTACTTGATTTACTTGGTCTGTACTTGATTTCAATCAAGTACCCTGGAGCTACTGAAATAAAAATTCATTTAACATCCTTTTTTGTCATAATTTAAACAGAGAGAAGTTTATTGTATCTGTACACACTGCTTCCTTTCTTCCTTCAGAAGACAGAAAATGCGAGGTATGACTCAGTGAGGTTTCTTCGCCACGCCTCATTACAAGAGTGATCAGAGCCTCGGGGTGTAACGTGCGCCTGGCGTCTGCTGCCACCGCTATCATCTCTGATTAGACTACACAGAGTTCACTGACACATGCAGACGGTGATTGCGGTTAACTCTTCATGCTTACACACACAAATAGCCTAAAGGAGCCTGATCTGCACCTGCCCATCTCTTTACCCAAGGCAAACACTTACGGGAGGACAGGAGGTTGGAGAGTTCAGGAGATACGGATGAATAGGAAGAGTATCAAGAAGGAGGGGTGTTTTCCCTTCATTCAATACACCTGGTTAAATGCACAATGCAATGATATGACTGACTGACTAGTGACTGATTTTTTGTCTTTTTTTAGTCTGCAGCTGTGGAATGTGAAAAAGAATAGACAAAAAAAGAACAATGATTTGGCTTTTGATAGGCCTTTTAATAATCATAAAATATTATGAATGTCTTTTATTCTATTTTTTTATTTGACTTTTATTTATTTATTTATTTTATTATTATTTTACAGTGGTTTCCAAAAATCACACTGAGAATTTCTGGGGGGCAATCAGAGTTACACATGGAAATTTAAAAAGGGGGTTTTGAAAACCTGAAAGCATACAGTGAATAAGTGAGTATAAAACAATTATATAAATAATAAATTGTGTAAAATGATTACTTTATTACTATTATAAATGTGTTTAAATGCATGCAAACAATGAAAGATTGTGATAAAAAAAAACATATAGTGTGAAATATAAAGGGACAAAAATTAGACTTTGTAATGGCTGAAACATTAGTGCATGTTTACAATAAAGTTCTCTTTTTTTGTGCTAATCAGTATACTAATTAATTATTTTTTTATGTATTTATTTGCAATGCGGTCCAGTGACATCACACTGAAATTCTGGAGGGAAATCAGGGTTACACATCAAAAAATAATTAAAAATAAGGTTTTGAAAAATTGATAGCATGCAATGAATAAGAAATATTTACAATTCTGCAGTAGCATTTATCAGACTCAGGCTTTTATATATATATATATATGACATATTAAAGGGGTCATTGGATGCCCATCTTTCACAAGTTGATATGATTCTTTAGGGTCTTCATGAAAAGTCTATAACATACTTTGGTTAAAATTTCTCAATGGTAGTGTAAAACAACACTATTTTTACCTTGTCAAAAACAGCTCTGTTCACAGCGAGCCGTTTCGGTGCATGTCCCTTTAAATGCTAATGAGCTCTGCTCACCCCGCCCCTCTCTTCCATGGAGAGGCAAGCGGCTCTCATGAGACTGTAAACTTTAGCTGCATTCATCGGGAAACTTGCTGACTAGCACATTATTAGGAAAGGTGATTTGCAAAGATTCATAATAAAAGAAACGTATACTCACTTTTTGGATCACGAATGATTTGCGTGAACATAAACGCATTTAGGCAGATCGGGGGCGCATTCCCTTGAGAAAGAAAAGTAATCCTCCACGTCTTCAGACGCTCTGATGTCGGGAGTAAATGACGACTGCTATGTTCATTATTACATCCAACAACAGAACACCCCAATCGCTTAGAAGACCTTTTTGTCTACTCCTGCTCCGGCATTGAAACAATGGTGGACTGATGACAGCTCACTCAGGGCAGGTCTGTGCTAAAACGCTAGTGTTCGTCAATAGTTGTGGGAGGGGCCTGTGCCTGTGTGATGTCACTCTGCCAAGAATCTGATCTGAGACAGTGCTCATGATTTTGGGGATTTAAAACAGAATGGCCACAGGCACTGCTTCCTCTTACTTGCTCTTACGAGTCTTCATCCCATCTGAAATCCTGCGATCAGTGAATGAACGTCACCTTGAACGGCACAAAATCTCTTTCCAGAACCTTTTCTTTCACTGCTCCTTGCTCATAAAATGATCTTTCCAACCCCATCCATGATGCGAATCCCTGACAATATTCAAGAAACGGCTAAAAACTCATCTTTTCCATGAGCACTTAACTGCATCCTACTTAAAAAAATAAGTTTTAGTTTGTATTCTTCTATGTCTGAAAATGTATTACAAGCACTTCTTGTGATTATTTGCCTCTTTATGATGAATCGCTTGTTGTATTTCTCATTTGTAAGTCGCTTAAAAGCGTCTTATAAAAGAATAAATGTAAATGTAAAATAAAAAAATTGTAAATATCAAGTAAAAAGTATGTTAAAGGGGTCATCGGATGCAAAATTCACTTTTACATGGTGTTTGAACATAAATGTGTGTTGGCAGTGTGTGTACACAACCACCCTATACAGGCATCAATGTCTTGAACTTGATGCGAACCGTAACCGGTCACTAGTGCAGAGAGATAAAGAGAGGTGTGACGTGGGCTGTCACACACTTTATAACTAACCTTCTGAACTCCACTAGCTGTGATTGTCACATGGTTTGCTGTTTAAATTTAGTTTCTAATGGCTGTGTTTGGTGTTTTTGGAGAGTCAACGGTACTTGAACAGATCTCACTCAACCAACCAGACTGTTTAAGGGCGTTTATGGCCTCTGCTATCTATAATCAATTCTCTACTCTATTTTGAAGGCATGGTTACAGTGACTTCAGCACATGCCTCAGAGGCAACTGTCACCTTAGCTTTAACTGTTCAGTAAACGACAAACAACATCTGTCAGATCTGCTGCACTGTAACACACAAGACTGAAGTTTTAAGAGTCAACACCATATTCTGACAAGACCTGTTGATGATTATATGGCCAAAAGAATGGCATTTAAGACATAAGGTTAAAGACTAATAGTGACTTAACACTGTTTGGGTGGTTGGAGAGGATTTTGAAAAAATCACTAAGGATTTTTTTGCAAAATATACTATTTTTGAAGAAAGTCACGTTTGGAATGACATGAGGGTGAGTAAATCATGACTTTGATTATTCAGACGAGTCCAGTTGAATTAATAATATAATACTTGAGTGACAATATCAGTCCATAAGACTGTTCATGACCTGTAAATCTGGAAACATTTAATACTTAACAAAGTAGTCCTCTGTGCACTCTATCATCTCTGATTTTCTGAACGAAGGCTGGCTGACAAAGCATAACATTAGACACAAAACAAATAATATTTTCTCAAAGGATATTTGGGATTTCCTGAGGTCTGAATTCACTCAGCTCTTTTTGATATTACACATGAATACACACTCAGGAGGAGGGATGAAGACGAGAACACAAGATACTTATTGACTAGCCTTAATTAAACGCTTGGCTATGCATATGCTTGGGATGGGTGGCTTCCCAGTGGACTGTTTACTAACTCCTCCACTCGTTTTTTTATTCGAGAATAGAGACAATTTTCCAAACCTTTGTTCAGCAGTAATAATTGTAATTTTCTTCATTACATTCTTTTCATAGGTTATTTTATTTTGTCTGTTCCAGCAGTAATCACTCTTCTTATATTTAACTAGGTATATGCCTGGCTTTACTAAATTTTTATCTGTTATATTTAAAGTTCCTCGAATGTTAAATGGTTTATTTGTATGTTCTATGTTGCTGAATTTAAAGAGATACGGAGAGACCAGTATAAACCCAGGCAAAAACACTTTTTTTCCCAATAGCATTTGTAGTGTCATTTCATTTATTCAGAAATGTCATTTATTTTTATTAATTCAATTTATTAATTTAGATACTTTTCCCCTTGTTTTTCTTTTTATTTATATTTATTCTTCTGTATTCATTTATTTAGTTTATTGAAAATATTCTGTCTGGTTTATCAGGCTTAAATATCTGGTTTACATTCATCCATTCATTCACAGAAAACCATGTTACACTTAAAACTCTTACCAAATAATAAATCAAAGAAACCCAGATGCAGTAAGCATCTGAGAGCAATAGCAGTGATTTGACATCAACTCTTCATATAATCTGTTTCATTGGGAAAGGACAATGGCTAACTAGCTAATTGAGCACTTTCACTTTCAGAAGTCATTTTTACCCTTTCTTTAAGGGCTTAACCATTCTCACCCTAAAACCAAACTCAATTCACTCGCCATTATAGCCAGACCTTTTGAAAGATCCCTACTGGTGAGCAGTCATTAAACATATGTCTTATGTTTAATTTTAATCATCTTATACCCAATTCAACACAAAAGCTCAATATTTCCCTCTAAAACATATCTGGTCTCAAAGAGCATTGAGCAGATGAAGTAAAACTGACAGTGAAGAAAGACAAAGAGCTCTGAAGCCATGGAGAGATGAGCTTAGGAATCAGAACAATGGCGAGAGAGTGAGAGGAGCTGCTGTCATGATGGAGGCAGAAGTAGTGAATGCTGCTCCTGCTGTAATGAGGGATTAGGGAGGGATTATGATTCTTTATTAAGATATTTCTTATCCTTGTTAGACGGCCTCTAATGTCAGTGGATCGATTTCCCCTCTTACTCTCTTACTCACAGACAGAGAAGAGAGAGAGAGAACATTTGGGTAACTGTGCAAAGAAGAAGTTTCATAACGTGGTTCTTTTCTGACAGTCTGTTTGGGATTTGCTAAACATAACCATTAGTAAATAAATCATTTCATACAGTAAAAAAACACAAAGTATTTCATTCACACTCTGAGAAAATACTTTTGTACACAGTTATGCTTTTCAGATAGGGAACGGTTTACCAAAAAAAAAAAAAAAAAAAAAGAACTTTCTGTTATTCACCATTTTCTCACCTTCATGTTGTTATAAACCCATATGTTTTTGTTCCATAGAACACAAAAATAGATACTATGGAATATTCACACTGTTATTGTTCATAAAAAGGAAGTTAAGCTCCAAAACTGATTTTAAAAAGTCCATAACAGTGGTCTATACAGCTTGTGCACCGTATTCTGTACCAGTGGTGAGGGAATCTGTGTCTCTTTCCTAGGTTATTATTTACAATTATATCAACAGGGCCATCCTTAGGCATCCCTGTATATCAATTGTGTTTTGAATGAATGAACAATCTCATTTAGGATGACAACATTAAACTTGAAAGGATACATTTTAACTAAAAACTAAGAAGTACATGCATACATACAATACAGACAGTAGCTACATAATATAATGGAGTCAGATACTGATCTAGAAAAGACACCAAATGCCAAGTAAAGACTCAAAATGCTACATCTTTTTGGAATTTGTTTACTTAAGAACTGTCCCAAAGAATCAGTTCACCAGAATGAAATGGGCTCAGAATAAGGAGTCTGTAAGCAAAAATCGGTTCAGACAGACACCGAAACCAAGTGACCAGTTTCATCATCACTGTACAAGTCCTTCATTCTATGTTTTGATATGCTGTAAAAAAAAAAAACTTTTTACTAATATATAGCCAGCCATATGTATGTGATAATGTGGTTTAGTTTTGTACACTGTAAAAAGTGCTAAGTTGACTTAACTTGACTTAACCCGTTGCCTTAAAATTTTTAAGTAAATGATAATTAAAAAAATAAGTTAAGTGAATTGTGAAGTCACTTTTTCTTTTTTTTTTAATTATTATTTACTTAATAATTTTAAGGCAACGGGTTTCCTCAATTTTTTTAAGTTAAGTCAACTTAGCACTTTTTACAGTGATAGGCTGCACATAATTGGTTGGAGATATATAGGCTGGATTATTCTTCTTTTACATTTTCTTTATAAATTAAATATATTTTTTTTTTCAGCTATTGATTTAGGTATTTCAGAAATTTAAAAATACTAATAATAATAATTTTACAGATTTTGGTAACACTTTAGTATAGGGTCCAATTCTCACTAGTTGCTTATTAGCATGCCTATTATTAACATATTGGCTGTTTATTAGTGTTTATAAAGCACATATTCTGCATGACCATATTCTAAATCCCTAATCCTACCCAATATCTGAACTTAACAACTAAGTTACTAACTATTAATAAGCAGCAAATTAGGAGTTTACTAAAACAAACGTCATAGTTAATGGTGTGTTAATAGCGAGAATTGGACCTTAAAATAAAATGTGACCTAGATTTTTTGTACGTAATTTTGGGAAAGCATTTTGTATAAGCCCTTACTGGCCTTATGAAGTATTGCTTTAAAGTTTTACATATTTTTAAAAAGACAAATATACTGACTGAAAAGGGTTTTTTTGCAGTACAATTGCCAGATTTATGTCAATTTACATTGTGTGCTCAGTGTGTGTGATGTAAAATGGGGGTTTCACAGACGTCTCCATGAGACCAAATGGTCTGCTGGTATATATATTTACTGATCTGTTGGCTCTTATCTCAGCCAAAATGAGACAAGCACACAGAGGAAGAGTGGTGCCCAGGAGCAAGACAAGCCATTCAGTCCCTTAAGTCAATATTTACCTCACACACCACAAGCAAATTCTTGAGGTGGTAACTTCACATCCAAGTGATTATCACAGAAACTGGTGTTTACATGTCCTTCATAATAACAATATTTGGGTTGATTTTTGCAGACAAAACTCCATTCTGATCAACCAGGAAATCACTGAGGAGCTAGATTTACCCTTCATGAACAGTTATGATTCACTGCAGATGGAGTCTGCTGGTAGTTTGCATGTGTTTGCATAAGGAGACGGGTGGACAGGATAGTGCGAATGATTAACTGTTAAGATAGTGTGAGCTGCCTGCCAGAACGCATAGTAATAACAGATATGCCGTATGGCAAGAGATGAGGGAGGAGTCCCTTGTGCACCCACTACTTCTCACCTCAGGCAGGCCCTGAGACCTGTTCTTACATGTTAGCTGAGTTAAGGCTGCGGGGGGCTTAGGGCAGGTTGGGACAGGCTTTCACATGTGCTCCATATTGCTCTTAATGGTAATGCACGTCTCTCTGGCTCACAGAGTTTGTATCTTCTCTGAGGTACTGAGTGAGGAGTTAGTGTTTGACACTTTTTTCCAATGGTTCAGTGACACAAAACTATATTTAGGGGACTTTATTGGTACTATAGTATGTTTTTACTATTTAAGGAAAAGAAATGTTATGGCAACTGACTTTTGATAATTACACTACACTTTCAAAATAATGGGTTCAGGAATGTATTTTATTCAGCAACGATGCATCAAGTAATCAAAAATTACAGTAAACTTTTATATTGTTACATTTCAAATTAATGCTGTTCTTATTAACTTTCTGTATGTTAAAGTGTAATGGGGGGATGATGTTATGGTTTTCACAAAAAAAGCAGCACAACTGTTAGCATTAACAATAAGAAGAAATGTTTACTGAGCACCAAATCAGTATATTAGAAGGATTTCTGAAGGATCATGTGACACTGAAAACCGGAAAATTCATCTTTGTCATCACAGGAATTTAAACTTTAAAAAATGTAAACACAAAACAGTTCTTTTAACTTGTTATAATATTTCACAATATTAGACTGTATTGTATCTCAAATAAATGCAGCCTTTGTGAAAATAAGAGACTTCTTTCAAATTCATAAAAAAAATAAAAATAAAAAATCGTAATAACTCAGAGCTTTTAAATGGTAATGTAGGCCTAGGTCTATATAATTTTTTTTTTTTTTTTTTTTTTTTACATCATCTTAATCATAGACCGTACTTACAGTTAGCCTATACAATATAAGTGATTGTCATACTATGCAGCTAAAATTTAATTTCAGATTTTAACACAAAATTAAACAATGAAGTTTGAATGTGTAGTTGAATTTTCAGTGAACATGCATCAGGCTGGTGCTAGGAAATACGGATTTATGGAGGATGGCGCCATCGTCTGGCGTGAAGTCACATGGTAATGACCAATGAATAGCCACTAACCTAAATGCAGTCAATGAAGTGCTGCAAGTAAACATGACATTAACTGTGCCAGTAAATACACAATTACACATCAAACTGGAAAAAAAAAAAAAAAAATCGTCAAGAATATTATTTATTAAAAAACTGTCCACAAAGCAAGTGGATCATGAACGAATGCGAGACGTTCATGTACTGTACGTGTCAGTAAACGATCTTTTTTAAAGGATTATTGTAGGAATTACATCAAAAACCTAATAAATAATTAAATAAATAAAGCTTTCACTGCAGTTACGTAGAGCTGAAATGACTAAATGATAGCAAAATCATGATATAAACTATACAAGTCATATCAGATTATTAGCAATAGTGTGGGTGAGAATTGCTAGATTGTAACCATGCCGTTATTTACCTCATGTTGTTCGAAGTATTTATTTATTTCATTATTTATTTGAAACATTAAAGCTGGATAACAGTTAGTGTTTCCATGTATTTACAGTGAATCAGACCCACAGATTTATTGAAAAGATCTGACTCAAATGTGTCATTCATGAATCAGACATCAGTACTCCTCTTATGAATTGATATAACTGTGCCACAGAGAGCTAAAGCGGATGCCAAGATTTTCAGTGAATAACAACTTAAATTGTAGCTCTTTACACAAAACTATCATATGGCAGAGGAAGGCCAGGGTTCAGACAGACTATTTTTATGATATATTTATGGTTTGTGTCCTTTTGGAAGTTTGAAAGCCTCATAAAAGCCACTGGGAATAAAGAGACCATGAATCAGAGAGAAAGAGGGATACTGGAGCCTGTAACCCAGTTTCAAAAGAAGACAGAGCTCAGTTAAAGAGACATAACAAAATTCAGAACATGACTACCAGTCCTTTTTTTTTTTTTTTTTCCTTTCCTGGACAACTTAATGTGACCAAGCTGCATTCAAAATGACCAACGTCACGGTGAGATGTTTCCCCACTCTTCCACCATGACACTTGGACATTTCTGGGTACACATGGTTATGAGTTGTTTGTCATTGCAAGGATGATTAGCTGTCTTTCCTGTCTACCTGTAAGACTTAGGCGTCCTACGCTACAGACATTGCAGTTTATCGCTGGCCACATCTGCAGTCCTCATGCCTTCCTGCAGCAGGACTATGGTATGTTCATGCAGGTGATCAGAGACCCTGGTATCTTTAATATGGTGTTTTTCAGAGTCAGTAGAAAGGTCTTCTTACTGTCCTATTATAACTGTGACCTTAACTGCCTGAGTGTAACTATCTCAATCTCAAAACAGTGGCGTAGCAAGTCAGCCCCAGGTCCATATGCAAAAACATTGCAGGTTAACGGTTATAGGTTATAGGCTCCAACGCTCCTTATTGTTGTCTTTTCTAAATAAATCACATTGATGTATAAATGCTTGGATATGATATTTAACGTTTTCAAGTCTATTCATTATTTGTAGCATGCCAGCAACAAAATAATCGCAATAAGCGTTTTGTTACTTTCAAGATATCACAAATAGTATCCTTTAAATTTTGTCTATTTTATCACGAAATACAAACAATAAATGTGTTTAATTTAACTCTGGGCCTTTCTTTTGGCAAATTCATCTACAATGTCCTTAGTATTTAATTTAAGGGTTTGTGTGTTCTCAATGGAAAAAAGATGACTACTTTTGATAGTCTTTCGACAAAAGAGAATTGAAATGAAAGAAAGAGAATTAAAACGGTGCAGGTGTTGCTGAAGCTAGATGTGATTGTGATACAGGTTTTTTTTTTTATTAATTATTGATTATTATTTTATTATTTTATTTGGCCATGGCGATGCACCGTTTGCACATATTATTATTTTTTTTAAATGACTCAGTTCTACAGCAGCAATATAACAAATGCACACACAAAAAAAATATCAATTACCAATTACCTGTACATGACACGAATTAAAAATATGTTTCCACGTTTTAAATTAAAAGGTCCCCCTCAGTGGGCCCCCAATCAGCCTGGGCCCATATGCCCTGCATGCACTATGCCTCTGTCTCAGTGTCATTTATAGAAACTCATCCTGACCTTACTGAGCATTAAGAGATGTTTTAAGTACAACTGCATGGTTGATGGATGATCTGGTCTCTCAGATGAGATGAAAAGCCATGAGTGCTTTTTCAGCAAATGATTCTATACCTGCAGTGTTTCTGACGCAATAAATAAAAGATGGCTCTTATGCTCCTTACAGATATGAAATGCTTCAGTAAATTGTCCCTCATGTGGAATAATGGTAAAGGTGTGCTTAGTTTCACTCTCCTCCTCTCTTCTCCTATCTGAACTCAGTATCTGTAGCTATAGGTACTATGGGCTAATGTTTATGAGTCTTATGAGTCACATTTATAGGCTGATTTAACAATGAAACATCAAATCAAATAATTATGCCCATGAAGCAAAAAGTATTTTCTAGAGATGTTTTGTGCTGTGCTGAAAATCCTAATGTTCCCAGTCAAATATAACCAGCCTTTGCTTGTAGATCTCTCATTATGCTAGATTATCACTACATCTTGTATTCAATCTTTTTAATCAACTTGTTTTCTTTCAGTTTTGTTTTTCTTTTTTGAAACTGACCGGTCATAGCCCTCACTGATCTGAGCTTATGCACCTGCATTTATGGATAGTTTTGGCAATGTTAACAAAAACAATTTGAGGTTACCAATATTTGGTAATAGTATAAGACTTAATGCTCCAGAGAAACAAGCCTGCAGCCATCTTTCAAAATTCTGTCTTTTGAAGTGTTTGTCATAACAAATGAAGATTTTAAAACTAGTGGTAGCTATGGAAATACAAACGGAAGACTGAAGACAACAAGCACAGCTCTGAAAAGGGGCGGAGCTACATAAGGTCTACAGCATAGCAAATTTATACTCAGGTTTTTGTAGGCCGGTCATTTTTGACCAGGAACCCCACAAGTGTAACAAGGTGGGTGGGGAAATTATTATTAGGTTTAGTTATTATTATTATCCTTTATTATATGGGTTAATGCATGCAAACAATGCAAAGATATGAAAAACATACAATGTAAAATACACAGGGACCAAAATTACTCAGTGTAACACCTGAAACATCAGTGTATGTTTACAGTACAGTTCTCTGTTCTTTTAACCCATAAATTAAACTCCAACCCTCTTCAACTACATTTACATTTAATCATTTAGCAGATGCTTTTATCCAAAGCGACTTACAAATGAGTAGAACAACAGAAGCAATCAGACCAACGAAAGAGCAACCACACACAAATTCTGTGATCTGTGAGCTAGGTGTTTTTTTGTTTTGTTTTGTTTTTTTCAATAGAATAGGGTAGGTGTGCTAGTATTAATAGGTCAGGTGTTCACGAAAAAGATGTGTCTTTAGGCATTCTTTGAAAATGGCTAAAGACTCAGCTGCTCGAATTACATTGCAATGTTATCTGAACTATTTAATCAAAGTCTTCAGGGTTACAGGCAGGTGTGTGTTTTTGGGATGATTCATGATGGAAGCAGTGGCCATCCAGGACAGGCATGTGCCTTATACAGTATGAGTAAACACCTGACCATTTATTACACTGTCACAGTATCAAGTGGTAAAGAACTGAGTTGCCCTAAAATTATAATTAGACCCAGTATTTAAACCATAATGGAGAAAAAAATAATTGGAATTACAGGAAGATTTGATCTCAACTCCAAAAACTCTGAAGTCTGCAGACATTCTGTATTACTTTCAGTGTGGCTGGAGGTCGGTTCTTCTTCTTCACTGCACTTCAAGCTCTGTCTCTCACACCGAAATGTGACAAGGCTGCCTTGTTCCTCATCAAATATACATGCACTTTGTCTTCTAACACATTTGCATAGTGAAGCCGCAAAAATACCTTTCTCTGTCCATTTGTGTTCTTGTGGGGCAGTCAAAATGAGCGGACCGCATAATCCCTGTCCCACAGAATTTGCTCAGCTGCCAGAGCAAATGACATCACTCAGTTTTACCAAGAAAGCACATCATGTTTCAAAATTCTCTCGCTGTCTTTCTTCCTGAAGGATGTCCTGAAGCTCACGAGGCATAAAATGATTTAATGAAATGTTTCAGTCACCAAGCACAGATCCTTACAACAGTTTTTCACCCTTTTCCATCTGAAAGATGATGTCAGCATTTCATTATAATGACAATGAAAATTATGTCAGTGAGAATTAGTAGCATGCCACACTTTTTATATAATCACAACAGACATTGTGCATGTGACAGGTTCTCGGAATATATTTAAATAAAGAGTATATTATGTTGTTCGTATTAATGAAATATATTAACTACCGCTGATTCCCTACATATATGAAGCCCTTGACAAACCTACATGGATACATTTTATTTTTCAACTGCATCATTATTATTATTCATTATCTCAACTGCTTTTCTCTACTTTTAATGTAACTTGAGTCACATTCTGACTGTGTTTCTCTGAGCAGTTGGGCCCTAGACTTCCCTCTGGCTCATACGGTTAATTCAATCAGCTTGACATGAACTGAAGAACAAGCTTTAGTTTTGACTACATTGAGACTGAGACACTGATATTCTAACATTCGTTACGGTGTCTGATCAATCTGGCAGTAAAAGATGTCCCATTTGTAATCATCCAAATTTTGTCTTCCGTACACTGATATTTGTCATACAACAAATAAACATTGAATTGAAATAAACATTTGTGTCTTTTTACATACATGTGTCAATGCAAACTTACACACTCTGTGTAACCTGTATTAATGCAATCAGTTTTGTCAACCTTTTACCCCAAATATTCCAGTGAACAGAAAGGCATGGATGCTCCGATGGGAATTCTGAGAGCAGCTTTTGACAGAGAAAAATAACCTTGCCTTACACTGCATCTTACTTATAAATTTATCATGACCGTTTCTGTACAATACGCTGGAATCTCAGCCTCCTTTAATATTTGAAGGTTTAATAATTCATATACTAAAATATGGTTTTCTCCACTTTTCCAACTATCTCCTCTTAGCAGCACTCAAAGTTTTCTAGCAGGAGAAACGGGAAGAAAGAGTTTAAAGTGGGACTAAAAGTATGAGTGAATATTTGTGAGTGTGTGTGTGTGTGTGTGTGTGTTTGACAGAAAGAGGAAGCTGCACATCTTGGAGAAATAATCTTCTTTTTAGGCCACTTGCAACTTACTTATAAAAATTGACTATATTTTTCACACTTTATGTCTGAAAGACAGCTTGAATCATACTAGAACCATAGAGCTTATGATAACACTGTTTAGCTATTACAGTGTCTGTCAAAAAAAATTGATCTTAAGAGGGCATCTGAATAAAATTATATAGCAAAAATTATAAGATTCCCTTAAAGATATTTTGTCCACTAATAAAATACTAATCTTAAACATTCAACTAATACTTACATAATCCAGTGCAACTGTTAGATGAAGATTCAAATTCATATTTGCCAGTTTCATATAAAACTGTTATTTAGACTACCACATAAAATACGCACTTTAAAAATGTCAAAATGTCAGTGGAATCGAGGACTTGGCTTCCAGTACATGACTGAATGAGTGTGTGATCAGTGGGGAGAGGTTGACACAAACTGAGATGTGGGACGTACGTGAGTCCAGCGGACGCTCTTCTCCTCACAGCTTTCTCTCAGTGCTCATGAAGTTCAGCTCTTATCATCGCCTATCTGTTCAGTGATCTTTTTGTCTGATCTATTTATTATAGGAATTTCATTCCGTCTGGAGATGTGACTTCGTGAAAGTGATTTTGTGGGTAGTCTGTGGTTACATTCGCCGGATGCGTTGGACACGTGCCCTATGTTCTGTACATACCATAATGTGAGTATACAAACTTCATCTGAGGTAATGCAGTTTAAGCTGTATTTATATCATTACAAAAATGTAGTAATTATTATATTAATAATACTGTTATTGTGGGTCGCTTGTATGAATATCGTCACAGAGAACTGTATTTTCAGAAAATTCCTTAGCATATTTTTTTACAAGACGATAGCCTATTTAATACTTTAAAAATGATAAATAAATCGAATTAATTGAATTAGAAGACTTTAATCTGTTAAATCTCAGTAGGCTATTGACTTTTTTTTTTATCTTAAGTCTGTTATAATATGATATTGTTAAAGTACATCATACATTGTGTGTTGTTGGTATTAACTGAATATGACCCTTAGATTTGGTTATATAAAGCTTTCCAAGTGATTTGTGCAAATGGGTGACTTATGTGGGCTTGAATGAGTCTCTGGCCTGAGGTAAGACCAAATACTGTCATCACAAAATCTAAAAGTCTTATTGAGAGGGCCTTTCTGATTCACTTGTGTCTAGTTGCACCTTCATTAGCATTTCACATAGACAGAGACAGGACTATTTGTAACAGTAAACAACACTGACTACTGACACTGATTTGTGGCTAATTATGACCGAATAACCTGAGCTTTATGGACTGTTACATGCCATCATTCCTTAGACATCCTGTTAAAATTGTGCAAATGTGCTATTTTTGGAAAATCATTTAATGCATCACTGATCAGTATATTATTCCACTGCTGTGGCATATGCTTGAATACAGTTCCATAATTACTGAATTCATGATCAAAGAGCATGAAATAGGCATCAGATGTACATGTAATTTCAACAATAGCTATTATTTAATAGAGGGCATGAGCGGTACTAGACCAATATACTGCTGATATTTGACCAGAGATTTGGGAGATTATAATTCTCTTTGTTTAAATACTATTAGTGTATAAACATAAGTAACTTTATATACTATATATATATATATATATATTTATATATTTTTTTTTTTTTTTTTTTTTTTTATGTAATTTATTCCTGTGATGGAAAAGCTGTTGATTTGGAATATGTTGAAATATGTTGATTTGGTGGGTAAAAAAAATTTTTTTTTATCAATGTTGAAGACAGCTGTGCTGCTCAATATTTTTGTAGAATTTTATTTTATTTTTTTTATTAATATTTTTTTCAGGTTTCTTTGTTGAATAGAAAGTTCAAAAGAACAGCGTTTATTTGAAATTGAAACCTTTTGTAACAATATAAATGTCTTTACTGTCACCTTTGACCAATTTAATGCATCCTTGCAAAATAAAAGTATTAATTTCTTAAAATAAACTCTTACTGACTCCAAACTTTCGAATGGTAGTGTATTTCGGCCTTAACAAAAAGCCATATGTGTCAACCACTAATCCCGAGTCCTATATAAACATTTCACTGTGTGTCAGTCTCTGTGATATGCTAGGCAATATTTTTTGCATTATAAATATTCATTTTCATGGTATCTCTGTTTTTTGTCTTTTATGGCTTGCTTAGTTTGTTGATGGAGAGGATTTCGAATGACAGCCGGCACAGTGGTCATCACAGGTGGAATTCTGGCTGCCGTCATCTTGCTAACTATTGTCACAGTTCTGTGTTACTGTAGGCTGCAGGTAAATCTGCTCTTCTGCTATAGTCTCATAAGTAACTCCCTCTTCTCTACTTACTTACATACTGAGTGTGACGTCTCACTCTGCTCATTAGTATTACTGCTGTAAAAGAGACGAGTCGGAGGAGGGGGAGGAGGAGGCTGATGTTGCCAAGGCATCGCCAAATCCACTGCGCCAACCGAGTCCACCTGAGAGTCCGCTGAGTCTCCAACATTTCCCTGAATACACGTCCTCCAATCAGCTGCTAATGACTGCAGAGCCTTTTGAGGCCAACGGACCAGTCAGTTATCCTCAATACATCCCACGGGCGCCCTACAGGCCGCCCCGCTCGTACACTTTCTGCCCGTCCTGCTCAGGGTATCTGCCGCTACACATGAGCCCACAGGAGGGGCTGCGTAACGGAGGTGGCAGGATCAGCTACAGGACTCTGCAGCAGGAGGAGTTAGACCTGCCAATGGAGACGCCCAGCTTCCACAAACTCAACCTCATCCGCTCTGTCACCATGCAGGAAGTGCTGACGCATCACAGCATCAGCACCGATGTGTAGCACCTCCTATTCACCTGAAGTATTCTGTGATTCACTTTCATTATGCTGCTTTCTGTACCCAATGCTTTATACATCATCTTCATTCATTCATATATTCAGAAGGATAGTCATGCACCAGTGTGATTTTAGTATCATTGAGATACTATTACAGTCTTTATTGCTGTTGTTTTCATTTTTATATTTTCCATTTTCATTCCTTGTATAACAGGCACTTTTCGTGTTTATTGCCATTTTACGGTAGATCGCTTGTTGTATTCCTCAATTGTAAGTCGCTTTGGATAAAAGTGTCTGCCAAATGAATAAATGTAAATGTGTTATTTTTATTTCATTTTTACTTTTAGTTAAGTACATCAAGTTAAACTAAATCAAAATGAGAATTGTTGTCTTGGCAATTAGCTGATTTTTTATTTATTTTATTTTTTTAATATATATTTTTATTCTATTTCAAATAATGTTTTTTATAGTTTAGTTTTCGTTAACTATAATAACCCTATCATGCACTGTATCTTTTAACCCAAAAACATAAAAAATGCAATCCATAATTCAAAATACAAATGAAACACCTGTCAAAAATCAATAAGGACGATTCCTTTATATTAACTCTATTTATACAGACTTTTCTGACAGTGTGTAATAAAAAATATTTGCTTTATTATTTATATATGTTATTATTACATATATATATGTAACTAATAGGGCTTTTCAAGGGAATCAGAACTGGAGTAACATTTTGATATTTCACATTCTTTTGTCTATCACAGATATTTACTGCTGTAGTGAAATAGATGGTGAAAAGATATATTTGGTATGATGAAATGGTGTGGATGTATGGTATATTTAATTTGTGAAATGATGATACCACCTGCAGTCATAGTTTTAATTGTAGGATTGTGAAGCTGTGTGTCTGTTTGTGTAATCTATTTAACCGTCAGATTTTATAATTCTCTGCATTCTCATCTTTGTGTGTAGTGCCACTCAGTTTGCATTGATTTTGATCAAAAATAACTCGGAAGTCACCAGAATAATAGTCTGTTATTGTCTTATATCTTTTTTATTTGTTGATGTATGCAATATTTGTTAATAGCCTATTGACATTTGCTGTGTGAGGATTAAATGATTGAGTTTCAAGCTCTTATGGTGTGATAAATGAACATACTGTATTTAACGGCACATGCTGTTTGCTGGCCAGCAGGTGGCATCAGTTCTTGTGCAGAAAAAAAGGATAACTGGTCAATTAAAAACATAAAACAAGAGAAAAGTGTGTCTGTGTGTTATGTATGATGGCAATTATGCATATGAATCTTACTGAAAGTAACCACAATTTCTGACTTCCTAAAACTGATTAAATGTTTTATAATCTTAATCAGCTTAAATAAATATAATTTACACTGGGGTTATAATAATTAACGAAAATCAGTATCACTTTACTTGAAGTCTTAGTATAATATGTATAAAGCATAATAAAGGTATTTATAATAACTTTTCATAAATAATTGTAAGCAAAGTTAAAATTCATTTAAACATATTAATATGAAATAAATAAAATTACCAAAAAAGCTAATAAAACACACAAAGTTACTAAACATTTACCTAAAATTAATATGAAAACAGAAACTATCAAAATTAAATCTGAAATAACAATAGTATATCAGTAATACTAAAATAACACTGATTTACACCTTATTAATGTAAATTCTATTATATTAAAACTTGTGCTAAAAATATCCAACCTAACAACACAAACCACAGCGATTTATTGGAGTATAATATTTATTTTTTTATAATATTTTGAGAGGTACAAAAAAGTTTTTCTACAAGAAAATCAAATGACTTACATTTGATTGCCTTTTGTACTTGAGGTAAGGTAGTACAATGCATTAGGTTTAGTGTGTCTTAGTGAAACAATACATGAATCAGATACATTTTCAACTATAGCACGTTCAAGTGTCAGGACTCACTCAATGACAAGGATCAAATGACTTGGGTACTTCAAGCTCTGCTAAATCCATTGTCAATCAAAAATCAAATGAATGAAATACAAAAATGAATGAATCGGATGCATACGGAATGAGAGGACCCAATAAAACTACTGCTGTGACCAATAAATTAACATAAGCCTAGGCCTAGCAATAGTTCAACCGGATAAAGTAAACAGTAGAGCGTCAAAGCCAGCAGTGGCTTGAGGCTCAGCCTGTGTTTGGATGTACAGTACTAAATCAGCCATCTTCAGCCAGAGGTAACATTCAGTATCGACCTCTGCCACTGCCAGATAATAAATGTCCAATAAAACCTGACGAATAATAAATACTTTTAAGACATGCAATATAATCCTCTGAGCAATAATCAAATAATTTAATATTTCCTTACTGTATCCCACAATCACAGGACATTGTCATGAAGTAGGTATCATTTTTGTAATGCTGACAGTAATGCAGTTTTATGGAGCTAGCTTAAGATATAAACAAATACTGAATCAAACTTCCCTTGCTGCAATCCTCGAACAAGCACATTGCAGATGACATGAACAGATGAAAACTTGAGCGGTGGAGACTTGCTAGGAAGCTCGAAGATTACGGCAAGAATGGCAACAGGCCTTGCTGTAATACCAGTGACTGCACAGATTCACCTTCAGAGCCAGTGAGCAGTTGGTGGTGGGACGATCCTGGCAGTTTTCATCTGGAGAAGCAATAAAGGAGTTCAAATTCATGTTATTTATGATTTCTCTGGATCTATAGCACATGTTTGGCTACTATAATATCTAAAATTACAGTCAGAGGCAATGCTTCAAAGTGCATATTTCATATGGATAGTTGAAAATGAAAAATTTAAAAATGAAAATTCTGCCATCATTTATCACCCTCATGTTGTTCCAAACATGTATAAAATCATAAATATAACGAATGCAATAACAAGGACTAAAAAAGGCACATTGCTGACATGACACCAATTGCCACAGGTCATGTGACCAAAGATTTAAAAGTAAAGAAGTAAAGCTACAGAACATTCAATACCGTTCAAAAGTTCCTCTAAAGGCTGTATTTATTTGATCAAAAATACAGTAAAAACAGCAATATTGAGAAATATGATTACAATTTGAAAATATACTTTATGTATATATATAAAAATGTAATTTATTCCTGTGATGGCAAAGCTGAATTTTCAGCAGTCATTACTCTAGTCTTCAATGTCACATGATTTTTCAGAAATCATTCTAATATACAGATTTATTATCAATGTTGGAAACAGTTGTGCTGCCTAATTTTTTGGACATGATACTTTTTTTCAGGAATCTCTCATGAATAAAAAGTTTTAAAAGAACAGCATATATATTCAAAAAAGCAATCTTTTGTTACAATACAGGTCTTTACTAAAACTTTTTTTTTTTTATCAATTTAACAATTTAACATACCCATGCTAAATAACAGTATTAATTTCTTTAAAAAAAAGTACTGACTCCATGGCAGTGGGTAGTGAAAGGTAGTGTGGTAGAATGGTATTGTTACAAAAGATTTCTATTTTTAATAAATGATGTTCTTTTTAATTTTTTATTGCATATATGATATTACATATAATTATATATATATGAGAGTGGGAAAATAATGACAGAATTGTATTTTTCAAGTGAACTATTTAAGGCACACCTGGAGGTTCGGTGGGGCAGGGCTGGAGTGCACAGGTCTGCTTGTTAACAGGTTTGGTCAAAGGGTCGCATCCACGAACAAGCTCTCTTCCCTGATAACACTTCACATCTCTCATTCGCACACCGACCCCACAAGTCTTGGTGCACTGAGACACAGTTGAGTACAAGTAAAGACAAAGAACAGTCAGGTACACTTGAACTTAGGAACCTTCACTGAACAGAGAGGCTCAAGAAGAAAATGTATTGTATCTTAAAACCTAGGAAACTCACTTAGCTTAGTGTAAATGCCTACATGGGCAGCTGTCTGACAGACATAAATACTGGTTGTATGCGGCATCATAAATTGAATACGTTTAAATGTTTCACCTCAGACCATGGCGTTGTGTACCACTTGAAGCAAGGCCTCTCAAAGCAGGTGTCCTCATCTACTGGTCGCTTGCTGCTGTCACATTCCTCGTCCTCGTTGATCTGGACCTTCCCACCCGTGATGCTGACACACAGCACGGTCCTTCTCTTCACACCGCGTCCACATGTTGTGTTGCACTGGGAGGCAGAAGACAATGATTACTGGACAAATATTGACAAATTATTCATTTTCCAAACATATAAGTGTCATCTTCACCCTCTCCCAGTCTTGGGCCAGCCAGTGCGGAGGGCATTCGTTGTCTCCGCAGGGATGGATGGCCAGAGGTTTATTCTCAGGTGAGCACTGAGACTCAGGTACCACTCGGCCCTCTGGTGTTTTGCAGTACACATGCCGCACTGTTTTTCCATGCCCACAGACGCCTGAACACTGGGTAGAAATGGAAGAAGAACATTTTTAACATTTGAAACATGAAATGTCTTGCCTCTGATCTTCACTATACAAAAAAATGCTTTATATCATGTCCTAACCAGCTGCAACAATACATATTAATTTGTCTGTCTACACTGAAATTTATAGCTTAATGTTATGCAATCACTCCTAATAAGAATCACGTTTGATATTAAAGGGTTAATTCACCCACAAATTAAAATTCTGTCGTAATAATTTAGTTCCAAACATATAACTTTCTTTCTTCAGCAAAACACACACAAAAATATATTTTGAGAAATTCCCATAAAATGTAAGTCAGTGAGCTCCAATGTTGTTTACTTACTGACATTCTTTAACCCTCTGGTGCTCTTCGGTCACTTTTGACTGAAAGATTTTCTGTTTTGAATTTTTAAAAATCACAGCTTCATCGGAATGTTACGAAACTTGGTGACTTTTATGGCATTTGGAATGAGAACACAAAAGAAAATTGTCACACTTGTGGTACTTGGTCAAAAATGACAGACCATAGGAAATTCTGCAAATTTTTGTGTGTACAATATACAAATCTGCCACAATGCAGAAAAAAGTACACAGCAATGAAGGGGTGAAACTTTAAAACATCAAGAGTGCAAAACCAACACACTCACTCACTCACTGTTTGTTTTTGTGAAAAGTAGGGACATCCCATAGGTGTAATGGTTTTTATACTGTACAAACTGTATGTGCTATTGCCCTACACCAACCCTACACCTAAACCTACCCCTTACAGGAAACTTTGTGCTATTTCAGATTTTCAATACACTCCATTCTGTGTGATTTATAAGCGTTTTGAAAAATATTTATTTAAGAAGTCACCTTCTCCTTGTAATACCTATACCCTTGTCATTATACAAATGTATGTCCTCATTTGTCACAAAAATGAGCACACGCGTACACACACACTTATACACACACACACCTATGAACTGGTGTGACTGTAACACAGCACATTCAAATGAAAATGCTTTCTCTGTGTTCAGGTTTGACTGTAGTAATAATAATTCAAAAACGGACGCTTTAAATCAACATTTCAAACCAAAAAAATGTAAACCTTTACAAAAAGTTGTCTTTGAAAATGTCTAAATATATATCCAAACCCACAACTTAATAAAAAATAAGTATTTATGTCTAAAAACAACTAGAGAATTTATATGCCTTTTATATAGAGCTATGTAGGAATCTAGTGGCTAAACCATGGAATTGCAGATGTGTTTCTTATTTTACTCCCACCAAATGGCACTAATCTGGCTTCAAAAATTGGATTTTAAAGGCATTGGCTCTATTTTAACATGAAATATGGCTATAATTTAAATGTAATAGAACATATTTGAATTTTTTTTTTTTTTTCAATGGGAAAATTTGATCATAATTATTGCATAAATATTAATTAGTACCATGAAATTCCCTCAAAATACAAAAGAATAAATATTATTAAACAAAAATATGTTACGTTGATTTTACTGGGGGGGGGGGGAATTAGTTTTTCTGCAGAAAAACTAATTCAAAATGTTCATTTTTGGGTGGACTATCCCTTTAAGTTATGTGGAGTGTGATTTTGGACCAATGAGATCCACTGTACTTTGTTGACTTGAAAACATAAACATTAACTGAAATAAAACATATAAAAAACTAAATAAACTAAAACTAATAAATAAAAGTTAAGAAATACTATATAGACATTTAAAATAAAATAAAAATGACAAAAACAAACAACAAAATTGCTTAAACTGTAGCTAAAATCAAAGTGAAAAAATTAATAAATAAAATCTAATATAAAATAATAACAAAACTATAAAATAAATAGTTTATCAAGGGGGTAACACTTTAGTATAGGAACTAATTCTCACTATTAACCAGTTGCTTATTAGCATGCTTATTAATAACATTTTGGCTGTTTATTAGTACTTGTAAGGCACATATTTTGCATTACCATATTATACATCCCTAATCCTGCCCAATACCTAAACTTAACAGCCACCTTACTAACTATTAATAAGTAGCAAATTAGGAGTTTATTGAGGCAAAAGTCACCTGATGGTTTGTTAATAGCAATAATTGAACCTTAAAATAAAGAGTGACCATTAATGATCCTAAAACAATACTAAGTTGAACGCTGCTTAATTTCGTATCAACCAACAGTTGCTGTCACTCATCAATTCAAATCACCAACTCTACTGAAAATAAATGACTTCCTGTCACTTTGCTGTTTCATATTAGTATCACTTTGAATGTCTCACTTTTGCTTTATCGCATCGTGCTTGATTAAAACAGTGTTAAAGATTTTTAAACTGTCAGACATAACGTGTGCATTTCAAAATTTGACAGTGCTGCCGTCTCACCGGTCCCCACTCAGACGCGGTCCACTGGCGCTCACATGGAGGGCCGGTGCAGTTTTTGGTAGATGCTGGGCGAGTTGCCTCATCACATGCATGGGTTTCATCTGAGCATCTGACCTCTCGCGTAACCAGAGCCCTGTGACCACATTTAGCTGGACACTGCACAACAAACAAAACAAGGTTCTCCTCAGTTCTCCACTAGCACTGACATTGTCCAAACATATCAGTTTTCTGATTAACAAATGCACAAGAAACACACTGCACTGATGACTTTGGAGGGAAACCATTTTATAATAATAAACAATTAAGCATTCTGTATAAAACATTTTCTTAATTAGTATTTTTAATTTTTTTTTTTTAGGTAAAAACTTGCAAAGCAAAATTGTGCAGGATAAGATTTGTTTTCAGACAATATGTTTTATATAAAATGTAGCTTTGTTACTCTATTGTTTAAAAAAAAATAAATGTAAAAAAAAGTATTGTTTATGCTTCAAATAAGACCAAAAAAATGTCAATGCGGTAAGGACCTAATTCAACATATATCTTTGAAATCAATTCTTATATCACACAGTTTTGCTATTCATATAAATTGAACTTAAAAATTATGTTTGGGAATTTTTTTCCGGACAAGACAAAAACACTGATTAAAACTGTATTTATTTATTTGCAGTGTATGGAGGTTATAATGAAGGCTTAACTAAATGAGCTCTTAACCTACCTCTGACCACTCGGCTACCTCCCACTGAGGACCACAAGTGGGGCTTTTACAGGCCCGGCGCTCTGGGGGGCGCTCTAGCTGTGCCTCAATACAGAGGTCACTGTACACAGAGCTGTCTAGACCGGGAGCCAGCATCTTCCAGCAACGCACAAGACGAAACTGGAAACCTTCTCCACATGTTCGAGAACACTCACTCCAGCTGCTTGCCTCCCATCTGCACATAAAGACCACAGTAAGAGTTTTGTGTCAAGTACCACTTTTCATGGGACATCATAAAATGATTGGAATAACATGAGGGTGACTAAATGATGACAGAATTTTCAGTTTTTGTTTGGTTTTCTTTACCTTTCTTGTCTTTTCTACCGAGCCCTGAACTGTGGAATTGTGGATACGTATTAGGAATTATTTCCACAACTTAATCATTTGTTCGGTTATTTTAGGTTAATCGTGGCCACATTGTACTAAGTTGTTCCCTGGTTCAATTGTGGCTACGAGTTAGCTAAATTAAAATGAGGGAATAAATAAGTGCAATATGGCCAAGATAAAATGAGGGAACAAATTAACAAAATGTGGCCAAGGATTGATATGTTGTAGGAACGAAGTTCACCCAAATTTGAAAATTCTGTCATTTACTCACCTTCATGCCATTCTAAACCCATAACACTTTTGGTTAATCTTCAAAACACAAATGAAAATATTTAAAATAAAACCTGAGAGGGTTCTGTTCCTCTTTTGAAAGTCCGGGTTACCAAAACTTAGAAGATCCAAAAAGGCCATAAAAGCATCCTAAAATTAATCCATACACACTATTTATAAACACATACATAATGTGCATCATATATGGAAAACATGAAAGCTTGTGCATACATCACATGATAGAGCAAACCGCATTGGTTCTCATGCATCACACACACACAATTGAGCTTCTGTGTTTATTGTATGTGATGTGCTCCATGTACAGTATGTGTGTCGATCATTGATTAGATGTAAATAAAAGCATGAACTGGATCTGTTCATCATATAAAGCGATCATATCTCTTCACTCCAATTACACCACTCAGTTCATATGGATTTGTTTTGCAATGCCTTTATGACCTTTTTCTAAGTTTGGTTACCTTGACTTTCAATGGAGGGAGAGGAAATTCTCAGGTTTCATTAGACATATCTTAATTTGTTTTCTGAATATTATCCAAATTCTTATGGGTTTGGAATATGACATGAGAGTGAGTAAATGATGACAGGATTTTCATTTCTGTGTGATATTCTGCTTGGCTCCATAGTTTTTTTCTGCATTTCTGTGACAATTGCAGCACACGCACCTGGGTTGGCATTCTCTGCCAATGCAGAAATCATGAACTGGCTCTGGTCGAGTCAAAGCATCACAATAGACATCATCCACTTCAATGCCGTCATACCGCACACACATGGCAAGTGATTTCGACACACCTATTTGAGAAAAAAGCATTGTATACACATAAACAAACATGGTTATGAGGAATGTATATGTGTGGATGTTTGCAGCACGGAGACTAAGTTCCAATGCCTTGATTACCTATCGAGCAGGTCATACTGCAGGGCTCCTGTGAGGACAACTTCCAGCGGTACATGTCAGCAGCGCTCAGTTTGTTCTTCTGAAGGAGCCTTTGGTTATTCCTGCAGTAAAGAAAACAGAGCATCTTAGACTAGACCACAGTTTAGCCACCTGCACTGTGTATTAGGCAGACCGTTCACGTTTGTTGATGTCGAGACACAAACTGACACTCCAGTCATAAAACCACTAACATTTTTACCATTCCTGGTCACACTCATTACCTTAATGTCAAAGCTGGAAAACAGTGCATTCCCTCAACTAGACAGAAGCCAATAAAATTTGTTCCTCATGATAAATTCCTGGGATTTATCTGATGCGACAAGCATAGTCTGTACCCGAGTGATCTATGGGACTTTTTTTCCACAAATAACAAAACTCAGACAGTCCGTCTTCCTTACATTCAGGCCTTCTCTTCTTCTCCCCAACTGGAATCTTTCTCTTCTCCTTCGGATACGAGTAAGGGCATTTCATGAGATGTTCTTTATGATCTCTGGCTGAGGGGCTGGTAATGCAGTGTTTGGACGTGGCGGAGGGAACCCAGCATGAATTATAAATATGATGGAATGCAATCCCGCCAGTCTCTGCTTGGCCGTCTCCCCTCGGCGCTCTTTGAATGTCTCAGAGAACGTTAACAAAAAACCAAGCCAGAGCTTGAGTCTGCAGCACATTCCTTTCTCCCACGAGCAGGGCTGTCCCACCCGAGCCCGTCCAGCACGGCTTTGGCATGCCAGGGTGGAGGGCTAAGACCTACTCCCAGCGTTTGAAACTGGCAAAAAAGCCAACTGATAAAAGATGGCCACTGGTTCATTGGCATGATCTTGAGGTTTCTAGCATCATGCTCAACCAGAGCTACTAATGAGCTGACTAAAGACTTGAAATTGTGATTTAGATGGTGTTAGCTTTGCATAATGTAGAGTTGGAACAGTAATTTTAAATTATGCCATCACTTAACAAACCAGCATGCTGGCTTTTCTGACTTCAAGTTAGAATTGGAGTTTTGATGACTCATCCTGCACTACACAGAATTTTATCCAATCAAATGCCCTCTAGAATGAGAATGCCTCTCCCAATAAAACACCACTGACCAGAAAGTAGCAAATCCAGCCTTATGTCTGTGATATACTGTAATTAAAGCCTACACTCTTAAAAATAAAGGTGCTTCACGATGCCATAGAAGAACCTTTTTTGTTTAAATGGTTCCATTAAGAACCTTTAACATCTGAAGAACCTTTTTGTTTCACAAAAGGTTCTTTGTGGCGAAAGAAGGTTCTTCAGATTATAAAAAGGTAAGAAAAAGATGGTTCTTTAAAGAACCTTTGACTGAATGGTTCTTTGTGGAACCAAAATTGGTTCTTCTATGGCATCGCTGTGAAGAACCCTTTGAAGCACCTTTATTTTTACTGGCTGTTTTTGTTTTTGATTTTTAAATAGAATTATTATGCTATCATAAATACAATTCTTATTATAAAATACACTAAAAGTTTATTTTTTAAGTTTAAAAGTTTGGGGTCTGTAAGACATTTTGAAAGAAAATGAATACTTTTTATTCAGCAAGGATGTATTAAATTGATCCAAGTAAAGACATTTAAATGTTACAAAAGATTTCAGTTTTAAATTAATGATGTTCTTCTGAACCTTGTACTGATCAAAGGATACTGAAATAAATACCACGGTTTCTACAAAAATATTAGGCAGCAACAATGTTGTCAGCATTGACAATAATAATAATTTTTAAAAATATTCTTGGGCACCAAATCAGCATATTAGATTTCTGATGGATCATGTGACACTGAAGACTGGAGTAATGGCTGCTGAAAATTTAGCTTTGCATCACAGAAATAAATTATATTTTATAATACATGACAACAGAAAATAGTTCTTTTGAATTGTAATAAAATTGTTGACCAAATAAATGTTTTGGTAAGCATTAGAGAACCCCAAACTTTTGAACGTACATGTACATGATCATGTTTACCTGGTGCGATTGCTGCGATTGCGTAAAATGGTTGCAACAGTTCTGTTTAGGAGCAGGAAGTCCCCTGTGTCATTTCGCCGTTGCCCGAGGGAGAACTCAAGCAGTGAGCCATTAAGACCCGCTTGCTCAAGACTGCTGTAGTCTAACTCCAGTGGGCCTTCAGAGGACAAGCCATCTCTACGAGTAAGAAGCTGATTGGTTGAGATGTTCGCAAGAACACCATCTGAGCCAATCCGCTCTCCCAGCAGCACTCTCCAGATGAGGTTCTCAGAGTTTACCATGTCCTCAGCAGGTCTGCTGATTGGTGCTACGACAGGGGCTCCTACTCCGCTGGGCCAGCTGCAGTTCCCCTCTTTAACACAAAGAAGGTTTGACTCATTAAAGGAAAGACAGATTCACTTTTCATTAAAGATTAAATTCATTTTGCTTGAATGCTGTACCTGTTAAGGTACATCTGAAAAAGATCCCAAAAATTTAGTCAGTACCAAACTAAAACAAAGTCTGGGTTTTAAATGGATCACTGCAGATAGCAACTAATTTAAGAGGATTTAAGGGTTTAATGGTAAGGTTGTATCATAGACTATAATGTAAGACAGGGGCACAACCTTCATCAGGACACCCAACCTCATTTATAATTATTAATGTCAGAGAGACAGCAAACACGAATAGCCATAATTCTCTGACTTCCATGGAGGGAAAATGGCAGGCCTCCCTGAATTTTTCATCATTTCTAGCTAATCTTTTCTGTGGCTGATGCATTATAAAGGACTCCACAGGGCCAGTAGAAAAAGGCCTTTTAACTCACTAATGATTGCCCAGTGAACCAAGTACTCTCTCTGTCTTGTCTGTTCTCCACTTACTTCAGGTACTGTGAACGCGTGTGCTGGCAAAAATATTGGGTCATTAAGGTAATTTTTTTTCAGCATATCAGAATCAGCACATCAGCATATTAGAATGATTTCTGGATCAGGTGACACTGAAGAATGGAGTAATGACTGCTGAAAATTCAGCTTTGCTATCACAGGAATAAATAGAAACATTTATGTTAAATTGTAATGAAATAAATTGTGATATGTATTTTTGATTAAATAAATGCAACCAATTGGTGAGCCTATAAAGCCTATTTTAAATGAGTTCTTTAAAAAACATTAAAATCACACCAACTTCAAATATGTGAATGGCAGTGTACATCTGAATTACACTAAATAATTCTATGATTTATACAGGTCTATATTTTTAATTGAAGGATGTCATAGCATTAGATAATAAAATAAATAAATGTTCTGAAACATATAAATATAAAAAGTAAACATTTGTAGGGAAAAAGAACACACACACAAACCAAATAAGCGCAAAAACATATCCCAAGGGTCTCGCTCTAACTTTTCACTTTTTTCCTTTTTTTTTTTTTGCCTTAAGATTCTAAATAAGTAAATGTGCCACAAATCCTTCACAAATAGACATAAAAACATTTAATACAAACTCAAATTTGATTCATCATTATATGAAACCCTAAAATGCCATTAAGGTACTTTTTGCCAGAAATGTACAGACAAATACAGAGCAGATTAAGATATTCACCTGTATACTGGACTTGTGTGTTAGCATCCTGCTGACAGTCAATGTTAGCCGTCTCATACACTTCATTGGTTTCCTGGCCAGGCTTTTGTCCTTCCACAGCTCGTGGCCCAGTGCTTGTCTTATCATACACACTCTCATTAAGATTTAAAACACTCCCAATCTCCACAGACACCAGACTGGATCCTCCTTGGGGGCCCGTGTAAATGGGGGGCTGGGGGACAGAAGCCATAGAGTCCCTCATCACTGTGTACTCATAGGTGATATAAGGATTTTGGCCATTTTGGTTCCAGACCTTTGAGGCAAGACAGAGACATGTCCAGCAATTAAGAGGAAATTCTGAGAAATATGTTATGATAATATCTCATTTTACACTTGCAGGAAACAAACATTCTGGACTGCTCTTTCCCAGAGTTAATATTTATGCTGCACAAAATCATGACAATGCAAGGGCACTGAGGTTGAAAGATGTCCAGAATACAATATTTCCGTTTCTTAAATACTCCATCATCCCACATTTGTCCCATAAACCCAGAGCGAAGTGAAATAACTGAGTCATTCCTCCTGGGACAGTGCATCAGAATATTACCATTTACGCAGAGTGAACCATTAGACCTTTGGCCTGCGCTAAGTCAAAGCCATGGTTAGCCAGCCAGTGAGATTACCCATGAGCCCTTGGCGGCGAAGAGAGGACCACGGCTACAGTACCAGAACATTGATGGGCTGATCGATGGGCCCTTTTGCCACGATGTACTCGATCCCCGTCTCATACACATCAGTAGGCCGCCGGTATTTGAAAATGGTCCCTGCTGCATGGAAGTTCTGAGGGGTGTCCACTTTATATGCTCCGTTGAAGAAAAAGTTGCCTGCTTGGTCAGTCACAGCTGGAAAAAAACAAGGGTGAGATATAATGATGGGAAGATTTTACTGACTCTCTTGTCTGATCTCGTTCAGCAAAACAAACGAATCTTTATTCAAGTCATTTCATTCACTTGAGCAGAGTTAAAATGTTCCCTGAACACATCCACCTATGCAATCTTTGATCATAACAACATTACCAATTACAAATATTGGAGAAACATAAATGATTAGTTTATCTCCTGAATCATGAACAAATCGTTCATGAACCAGCCATCACTGGTAAATGTCAAGCATGTAGATAAATCCTGTGTTTTGCATGTTCATTTTGAATTAGCTTCTATTTTTTGTTTTCAGTTTTCATTTCATTTTAGTTTAATTTAGTCATTTGTATGTCATTTTGTCAGCTTTAATTTATTTTAATTTCAGTTTAGCCATTTTAGTACTTCAACCTAAACTTATTTTCATTTAACTTTTTTTTGGTTCACATTTTTTAAATCTAAAATTTATATTTTATTTTATTTCAGCATTATTTCAATTAACAAAAAAACATTTTTAATAGTTTAAAAGTTTTAGTCAACAATAAAAATGATTACTAGGGCAGTTTTTGTGGGTTTCACTCTACAGATTTGTCTCCTGTGTCATGGAAAACGCTTGATATTGCAGACAAAGTATAAGTATCGTCATACTCTGAAAGTCTTACACACAGCTGAACATGCAAGCCATTCAAAGGTTTGCTCACCCAGGATATCTGCAGACTTCTTTCTCTCTATAATCTGGATGTCCCATGATCCTTCTGGGATTTGAGTTATGAAAGAATAGCCTTTGAAGAAAGAGTTCACTTAATTGATGAATTTACTCAGAACCATTGAATATGAATGCCATTCAACCAAACACTAAACCGACACTACCCAGACTAGAAGCCCCACGGCGAAAGTTCCCAGTAATGCGACTGCAGCTGCTCCCATCTCCCTGACACACGCCACACTTATCCAGAGTGTTGGGGGAGAAGAGGACACCATCACATCCAATGGGCTGCAAAGGTACACATCAGCTTACATATCTGCCACATGCCTGAGAAAAGTAGCATAAGGATCAATCTTACAGCAATATAAGCCGCTTACTTCACATCTCCCATTGACACACACGCCCCTGTAGTTGCTGTACTTGCAAGATGTTCCATCACGTGCAGGTACCATCAACTGTCTTTGACCATCAGAGGTGGTGCAATGCAAGTCACATGGATTACTGGAGATATGAACGTAGTCATCTACAGGAATATAAACAGAGTTCATTGTTTTAACATAAATTATACCTTCACAGCACACCTTCATTAAATAAAACAGTTAATACCAGGATAGAGAGGTTTCCAGTGGTAATTTTTTCCATTGTAAACCTGAGAGTTGAATGACCAGCACTGCTCTTCTCTGAAGCTCCTTCCTGTAGAAGGACATTCCTGTAATTCACAGAAAGACAGTCAATTGAATGCAACTGAATCTCGCTTTACAGTCTATTTGGTTGCAACAGACATTCAAACTGGCTACAAAAAAAAAGCTAATTATGCATGAATTAACGGTAAGCCTCAGGTGGAAGTGGAACGTGAGGCTCGCTGTCAAGTCAGGCATCTGGGATGCATTTCTGCTAGACAGTCCAAATGCACTGTGAATGTGTGTGAGAGAGGATAGGAAAGATGGATACTGTGAGCTGACCTTTGCATTGCAGAGATGATACTTCTTTGCATTGCCTGTGCACGTCATGTTGTCTTTACCGGTTGTTGTTTTCTTTCTTTGAAAAATATTGTTTTAGTTTAGTAGCAGTTGAATACAACAGGACATTCATTACACTCAAAAGGTTTTCCTAGTGCTTAAAAAATTACATGATTTAAGTTTAAGGATTAGAAATGGTTCAAGGAAGAAAACTAAAACCAAAACCTTTTTTTTTCTCAGAATTTATTAGAAAAATGGAACAAAAACATTGAATTTGAGTAGGCTAACTCATGGATACCCCCCCCCCCCCCCCCCAAAAAAACCATGCTGGGATAAATCATAATTATGACTTAAAAAGTTGAAATTCTGAGAAAATAAGTCAATTGCTTAGTACAGTATCTCATAATTATGATTTAGTATGTCATACATTTGACATTTATATCATAATTATGACTTAGTATGCCATAAATTACTTTTTATCTAATTATTTAAACTTTTTATCTCATAATTATCACGTCAATTTTCTATGTCTCATGTTCTTATAATTCTGATATTTTTATCTCATAATTAACTTCGTATGTCATAAATCTGACTTTTTCGATTAAGTGACTATTTGAACTAGCTCATAATTTCACGATTTTATATCATAAATATGATTTACTAAAGCATGATTTTTTTCTTATGTGGTGGAACTGGGCTTTCATACAAACTAGCAAGCTAATAAGTTGCAGTATTATGCAGATGGGTGGTTTCTTCATATAGAATTTATCTTGCCGTTAAATCTTATTGGCATTATATACAGTAACAGATTATTACATACAGTGTTTTTATTATATACATTATATACAGTGTGTATATATATATATATATATATATATATATATATATATTATGTATGTGTGACATATATATTATACATTATATACAGTGTTTTTATAATAGCTTTATAAAATGTATTATATAATGTAATATGTGAATCTGATATTTTGTGTGACAGCCACTGACCTTTGCTGTAGACAGTGTCTCTCCTGTGACATGACGCCTCCTCCACAGGTACGAGTGCAGGCGGTCCATTTTGTCCATTCTCCCCACCAGTACGTGATCACCTCCAGCCCGTCCTCTAGACTGTTAGAGGCAACACCCTCTTCCTTTGGCAAATAAAGGGTTAATTAAGAAAATTACCATTGGAGATCAACATCTATGCTAAGAGCAGGCTATAATATTTCTTATATTTTTAATCTGTGAAATAGAGTATACGGCAAAATCAGTTTTTCTTGTTTATAAATCTAGTGAGACGTGGGTTTAGATTTATTACACAAAAACTTGTGAGAATATTACAAACCTGTCCTCTACTTGAGAGATTGCCCAGAGACAGAGCCAGCGTTACAAGACCAAGCAGCATCAGACTGCTCTCCACATACTGGGCCCCTGACCAGATCCTCATCCTGCAGGGAATGAATATTTGGAGAAAAGAAACGGAATAATATCTCGAAAGGTTTAATTAATTTTTTACAGATCTAAGCACAAAGGAGCTTCAGTTCAAGTCTGCTATATCTTCTAAGGATATCTTTGAAAGGATGACAGTGAGTGTAGACTATTCCATAGAACACTCTTAAAAATAAAGGTTCCAAAAAGGGATTTTCACAGCGATGCCATGGAAGAACCAGTTTTTCTTCTCCAAAGAACCTTTCAGTGAACAGTTCTTAAAATAACTTTTTTTTTTTTCTTAGCGTGAAGAACATCTTAATAACCTAAAGAACCTAAAGAACCTTTTTCCACTGTAAAGAATCTTTTGTGGAATGAAAAGGTTCCATGGATGGAAAAAGAACATTTTTGTTTCTCTAAAGAACCTTTTAGTGAACAGTTCTTAAAAGAACCTTTTCTGCTATAAAGAACCTTATTTTTGCACTAAAAATACACTTGGCTTAAAAATATTAGGGGCACGTGCCCTCTCAGTTTGCATGGACTTGACATTTTTGTTGGCAGGAACATATGAAATACAGTGAAAGAAAGTATGAGATTCTCTAGCTTCTATTCAATTGATGCAACAACTTACACACATAGCTGCATTCAGATATATAAGGAGACACCACAATAAATTAAAAAAAAATCACCAAATCATACAAAGTTCTCCAGTTCTCCTCCATCTCATGTCTCCTCATCAGACCTGCACCTCCAATTAGGTAGGCTCCTTAAAGTAAGCAAACGGATCGTCTCACTCTGTTTGCAGTCTGGCTTTTCCTGGCACTAAATATTGGTGACAGGTGTCTTAAACTACCCACTGGAGCACCTGGAGTTCATTATCCACCCCAGACACAGCTGGAGCAGCGCCAGCTCGCCAAACACTCGTCTCCCACAGACCACGCAGCGAGGCTGCAACGGCCGAGACAGACCTTCCTCTTCTGAGCTTCCCAGGCTACGAAAGAGAGTAAACACAGGCTAACCCCCTTCCCCCCTCCCCTGGGGCCTCCGCTCAAGGGAAGAGGGGTGTTTTTCTTTCCCTGGCAGCAGACAAACAGCAGGGCCGTTCCCCATTTGAGGGGGCAAGCTCTGTCTATGAGCTGGAAGCAGACTCATCCTTCTCTGGAAGAGCTTCTGATCACAGGGACCAAACGAAAGGATTCCTCAGTTCTCAGCAGACTTCTCATGTCTTAAAATCACTTTCTGCAGCTTTCTATCAAACAGGAGAAGGGTACAAACCCACAGCAGGAGGACAGTTAAGATGAGGTCAAGCATGCAAGTGAGAGACCAGCAACAATGTCATGACAGACTTATACAGAGGAAACTGAAACATCGAGAGCAGATAAAAACATCGAATTTACATTTATGTCAAAAGGATTTCAAGCTATGGATTTGATCCTTTACCTATTTATCCATTTAGACATTTTCATGACTCACTTTTTAATGTGGAAAAAAGCATTTCCTGTGAGTGTGTGATAGACTTGAACAATTGTGATAGTAATGAACAATCATTTTTTTGAAGCTTTTGGATACTATATGACAAATTATAAAATCAATTTGAAAGTTGTTTATGATCATGGATCTATTTATTTGCCAAACAGCCAAGTACAGTCATGATCACAAAGTAATAAGGAGTTGAAATAGAATTTTGTGCCTGGAGCTCTTCATTTTCTAGGAGCTATCTTCCTCATTTAGTTGCTTGGCTCCTGTCTACACATAAGCTGCTCACTGATTTCTTGTGGTTCTCCTCATCAATTTATCATTCATGATGATTTATTTATGTAAGTAGCTATTTTCACAATTAATATCAGATTAACTTACCTCTTGACACATTGTCAAAACCACACATTCATTTTCTAGGGGTTTTTCAGTTGTACATTTCAAAACATGACTTAATAGAGCCAAAAACATTATCTTACATTGACTTCTCAATAACAAACAGTATGACCTCACTGCAAAAGCCCCATTTCCATGTATTTATTACAGAATTTATCATTTAAAAAGCGTACCAAGAACATTGTCTACTTTGGACTTAAAGTAAGCATCAGCTGTTCTCTGCAGCTGGACCTAAAAAGAAAAGAAATACAGTACTATCACATGATTTTTATATTAAATTTTCTTCCCCTGGATGACCATTACTGTCACTTTATTTCTCTTTCATCCAGTTCTTTGCATCAGCAGAGCAGTTAACACTGTTTGTTTGAGTTTGTGGAACAAGTGTCTAGCCTGCTTGGTTTCCCATGCTCTTTCCCAAAAACATTCAGCACGATTCAGCAAAATGGACACACACACACACACACACACATAGAGTTAGTCACACAGTAAATATTTGCCCTTACCTGCAGTCCAGGGGCAGTGTTGGAGCTGAGTGCTGCTTGGACAGTGTGGGTGGTGCTGGTGGTGGTGGTGCAGTGGTGGTTTCTAATGGTGTGTTCTGAGGATGTGCCTTGTAAAGAGGGTAAGGTGTGCTCCTGCATCCCTCCTCTCCCCCTTCCTCTCCTCCTCCCTCCCGCTTTCTTTCCTTCAGTCCCAGCAGGAAGAGAGTGGCAGTGCTTGGGAACGCCTACATGAAAACACTTTCCCGGCTGGTGCCAAGCTCATGGGCTGCCGCTGCTGTGTGGTGGAGCGGAGCCACAGTGCCACAGACTCAGCCAAGTTGCTGTCTGCTGGTCTCCGCTCGCAGACAGACAGGGAGGAAGTTGCCGTTTCCCACAGAGAAGCCCCCAACGTACCCCTCCTCATCACATCAGTCCATTCACCCTCCACACACACTGTCTATGCCAGATCATCCTCTGTTGTGTTTCCCGCTGTGCAGTAAGTCTTTCTTACCTTGCATGTCCCACTGCTGTTGAGAGACCCATCAGTACCACAGGCCACAGTTAAGAGCACTTCATGGGACTCCTGATGACTACAAAGAGTACAACAAAGATATATATATATATATATATATATATATATACACAATAAATATACACAGTACACTCATATATATTTTGTAAACAAAAACTTTTATTTTGGATGTGATTAACCGCGATTAAGCGTTTGACAGCACTTATTGACATATGTGTGTGTGTGTGTGTGTATGCATATATATATATATATATATATATATATATATATATAGGCATGCTGTGATTACCTACTGTCATATTACATTTAAATTAACAAATTTTAGTTTAAAATAATTTTTAAAATTGTTTTAATTATGAATCTAACTAAATTGCATGTGGTTCCGTCTTAAAATAAAACTGTAAAAAAATTGCACATTATCTTGTACATTATCTTCTTTTTTTTTGCAAAACCAAAACAGAAATACTGATTAAGAAAGTGATGTTTTGCAGTGTAATAAAAGACTCACACGAGTGGGAGGAAGAGAGCAATGGATGGAGAAAAAGGCTTGGGCAGCACAGGCAGATCGCTGAGACCACCATGCCTGTATGTGACGTGAACATTTATAGACCACATGTTCTCTTCGTTGCCTGTCTGTCTGCTCTGTACATTAGGGACGCTTCGCTACACTTAAAGCTCAATCAAACACTCCTCTCAACCACAGATTTGTATGGTGATAGACATACTTCAGGAGACTTGCACAGTCTGGAAGTCTGGAGGAATGGTCGCTTTTTAAAAGCCTAAAATTGCAAGGCACAAAACATAGGGAAGGTTTGTGTGTGTGTCACAGAGAAGGAGAGAAATCCTTCAGTACTTCTAAGGTGAATGGCTGTGAAGGGAAAATGCATATTGGTTGTTATAAAACAGACAAGAAAATAGAGGTTTTCCTTCAGTCTAAACAAGGAAATGAAAAAAACTCATTGTGGGTCAGAGAAAAAAGTTGGGAATGAATAGACAAAAATCATTTATTGTTCTCTAACTAGCTGTCTAATTCACCACACATGAATGCATTCACTACACTCATAGTCCAAACAAATGTTCTTCTCACACGACAGGCATGTTATTAGAGCCTAATTCTGCAGGGTCTGTTTTGGAACAATGAATCAGCTCTGCTATGCAAACTGATTGTAAGCTAAGCAGATATGGGGAAGTAAACAGACCTGCATTTTAAAGTCAAACGATCACTACTTTCTAGCAGTTGCTTCTTGCTATAAGGAAAATATTTTGGTCATGCTCCTGGTCTGTTTTTGAATTATTCACCAATGGTTATTCCAAAGAAATAATAGTAATAATCATAATCTTTAATCAAAATTAAAAGAAACTTGTAAAACATGCTTTTTCTCTGAAACTGTTGTTGTCCCTTAGGCCACACAGACCACTTGGTTAAAGTTAACCAAAAGTCAAATACACATAGCTATTCAGGCATTGTTTTCGGTCTGGCTCCATTCTGGTATGGAATTTCAAACACATTTTGCGCAAACCCTGTTACAAACAAAATGTTTTGTAGTTGCAAAGTAATGTTTTCAAAGATAAAGGGCTAAAAACCTAATGTCAGCCATGGCAATATATCATTGCATCATTACTATTAATAATACTGTGCTTTGTACCAAGCATTTTTTGAGTTTATTAATTTTTATTTATTTATTCATTCATTCATTCTTGTCAACTGATCATTCTTATATTGTTCCCTAACAGTTGAGCATGTGTACATATAAGCAGATGGCGATAAAGACTGATAAAGAAAGATAAAAAAAAAAAGACCTCTGTTTGAATCAAGTGAACCTTAAATATAATTTTTGGAAAGTGAAACCTTTATTTTAAATGAAGGGTAAATGGCACAGTATAACAGGGCTGAACAGAAAGTACAGAGACAAAGAAAATGTCATTATTTGGTTTTTCTCATTGTCAGGGGGAAAAAGACATGATATTTTAATTTCAAATAAATAGGTAAAAGTACATTTTTTATTGTATTTATGAGTTTACGGACTACGTTTAAAATGGATAATGCTGCAGAAAACAGTAAACGTCTGGAAGAAACTGTTGAGACATCAGTAAAAGAAAAGCTTCCTTTATTGTTTTTCCCGATAATGAATAATTTCAGTCAGTTGATAAAGATAATATACAGATTTTGAAGTCACTTGCCTTAGACCAGAGATTCTCATCTAGGGATTCAGTTGAAAGTGCTGAAGATTTCAATGGCTGTATTAATATAACAATTCAGCAAATGAGTTTGTGCCAGAATGTCACTGAAAGCCCTACAATTCTAGAACCTAAAAATGGGTTGCATACCAAAAACAAATGTTGAGAAAACATGCATTTAATAAACTTTATGACTGTAAACTAATTTGACTAAGGCCAAATTCAGTAGCTGTGCCACACAAGAATGTGGCCACAGTGAGATGGACGAGTGAAAGCAGTGATGTTGCACTTTCAGCACATGACCCCAAATGTGACTCCTCATTCCTTAGCCATTCTAAGACAGTGACTGGTCAAGAAAGTGGACTCGTCTCTAAGTATATGAGGGTTGCAATCTCTCTGGTGTGTTGGAGAATCACGTTACAGTCACTTAGAGAATGTCGGGCATGAGGAACACTCAGCACACTGCACCCTTTGTGTTCCTCTCGCAGGTGCAACAGCTGAGAGAAGAACAGCTGTGACTGACCGGCCACAAAGTCCATAGCAAGACTCTCCCTTGTGCTCAAAATAACAAAAAAAGGACTTTCCTAACTGTTGTGGACTGTGTGAAGTCTTATTTAGCAAGTCGTTAAAGCCACATCAAAAAAGCCACAGGATACAGAAATAAGACAATGGACGTGTCTTTGCGTTATGTAGGTTAAATCGTCCCATTGCAATGCAAGAACACAAGCATTTACAGTTCATCTTGCTGTCGTTTAACGTGCTAAATTTCAAAAACAATAGTTTAAACTGGAGAAAAGTCACTAAGTCACATCTGTTTCCTATTGATTTTGATTGGACGTGTCATTGACATCTGTTTTTGTTTCTTTTCTGCCATTTACTTTGAATTAAATGGATACTGATGCAGATCATCTGATGCACGGAGAAGTTTCTGCAGACTAAACACTGCAATTTTAGATGCATAAAATAAGAGATTTAAAAGATATAAAAGACATATTTCGACCACATGAAATGTGACCAGTACAAAGTGAGAATTTGTTCTTGGGTTCCCTTCACTCGTTTAATAGGCTCCTGGTCTATCAGTACATCTGGTATGGGTCTACGCAAGACTCACTGGTCTCTAACACAACATTCTAAGCCTACACCTCACCTTAAGCATTCGCATTTTTCAACCCTCAGAACCACATTCACGTCAAACACAGATTTGCAATGACGCATACAGGTGCTTTCGCGAGGCCAATGTCAATAACCCAAAAGAGACAGTTGTTTCTATAGCCGCTGCTGAGGATCGATTCACCCATGAGAAACTCAATGTCTGAGACTCAACACATCACCGCCCAGACTGACCAGTATAAGAAAAATACATTTCAAAGAATTCTCTGTACGCCCAAGGGCGCGCAAGGACTTTTTTTTTCTTCGTGGAAACACTTGGACTCAGCATTGACTCCATAGATTGTGAAGTTCACCATAAATGGCTTCACTTTTGTCCCGCTGCTGTTGTGCTACAATCTTTAAACATGTGTGACAGAAGCGTGCCATGTGATTGCAGGCCTCTCCCAGTCCTCATGCAGACAGCTGCTGTCCTGATGACAGTGCACATACAGACCCCTCTAAGCCATTTAAACTTTAAAGATCCTCCAGAGGAGGTTGTGAGTGTGCGAGAGAGTCGCCCCTTCAGTCTCTATTTTGGTCGCTTCTCCAGAAGATCTGGCGGTTTGAAACAAGCAGACAGTCTCTTAAGTCCTTCCAAGTTTTCCAGAAATCCTGAGGCCTTTTATTTGAGTCACAATGGGAGCGTTTATCGCCAAGATGTTGCTGCCCACCATCAGCAGTTTGGTGTTCCTGCCTGCAGCCAGTGTTGCCGCCAAAAGGGGTTTCCACATGGAGGCCATGGTCTATTTCTTCACAATGTTCTTCATAGCGGTAAGAGAATAGAGGCTTTTATAAATGTTACAGACACGTGGAGAAATGTACAGCACTACGCTCTTCATCTTTACAGCTTGAGTGTCTCTTATTAGCATTGATATACTTGTGTCTAAGGGGCCGTTTACACAGAAAATGGTCTTGCGTTTAAGACCGGGTCTAGAGACATGTTTTTAAAAGTGGAACTTCTTTTAACCTGACATGACTCTTAACAATTGTCCAACTGAGTTTACATGGGGGACAACATAGACATACAGGTGTGATATTTTCATTTGAACTGAAGTAAAATCAAATATTGGTTAATTGATTGATTGATAAATGCAATATACTACAGTATATAATACTTTCTTGGGCCATTCACAAAGAACATTATTGTGTTAAAAAAGCAGCAAGACAGTGAAATGGTCAAAAATGTGCAAATTTAAATTTAAAAAAAGCAAAAAAAACAACAACAACAAAACCTACATAGACATGATAGGTATGATGTTTTAATTTCAATTAAAGCTAAAGTGATGTAAAGTTATGTTTATTTACTTATTTTATATATTTTTAATATAATAATTTATATTACATTTAACCCTATATATATGCTGCTCATGTACAAGACTAAAAAAGCTATGAGACATGGCACAATGGTCAAAGACGTCCATCTAGCTTCAAGTAAAAAGCGATTAAAAAGCAAAACACATTCTGTGCGAACTGACCCTAAATTCTCAATTCATTACAAAACAAAAAGTTTACAAAACTCAGGCTACTTTAGCTTGTTCAATCAGATAGCATTACTGAAGGCAAAAAGGTCTTCTTCATAAATTTTTCCAGACAAGAATGCGGAAAGTTTCATTTAATCTATCTTAGAGCCTTTTAAATTTACATTTATGTTCTCAGCCGGAACCTTTCTATCAAGTCGACTTAGCAGTCATGTGTTTTCTTCATTTGTGCTCAGATTTACCATGCATGTGATGGTCCAGGCTTGTCCATTCTCTGTTTCATGAAGTATGAGATCCTGGAGTACTTCAGCGTGTATGGCACAGCTATCTCCATGTGGGTCACGCTACTAGGTGAGCAAATACCAATAGCATCTCTGTATCCTCATGGCGAGCAAATCTCAATCATGTTCTGTGAAAGTATGACATAGATATGCACTCCCACACAGGTCAAACAGCCAAGCAAAGTGATTTAAAATACTATATTACGTGAGCAGTGTGACAAGTGTTTATAACTTGCATTCCCGCTGTGTCATGTAAAGAATGTGTGTTCATTTGCTCTTATCCAGCACTGGGAGATTTCGATGAACCCAAGAGGTCTTCGCTCACCATGTTTGGGGTGTTGACATCAGCTGTGAGAATCTACCAGGACCGCTTAGGCTACGGCATCTACTCGGGCCCCATTGGAACAGCTGTCTTTATGATAACAGTCAAATGGGTGAGTTTGAGAGACATCAGATGCTGTTCTTACAGTGCTTTTAAGAGCAGAGCTCCAAATAAACTTGATGAGGAACTGTATTTTGCTCATATTGACAACATGGAAACTCAAAATTTTATTATCTACCACAAATGCTTTCACAAGGTTTTACAATATTGTTTTTGCTTTGCTCCAGTTACAAAAAATGAAGGAAAAAAAAGGCCTTTATCCAGACAAAAGTGTTTACACTCAACAAGTGGGGCCAGGGTTCTGCTTCGGCGCTCTTGCTTTGATGCTTCGCTTCTATTTCGAGGTAAAAATATGAATCTGCAGCTCTTAAACAGCTACTCCAACTGGAGGAACACAGTTTGTCAGAAAAGCATGCTTGTGTAACTGCAGTAATGACTTGCTCATTTACTCCTGCAGGAGTGGGACTACGCTTATGTCCACAGTTTCTACCATGTGTCACTGGCTGTGTCCTTCATTCTGCTGCTGCCCAAGAAGAACCGTTATGCCGGGACAGGACGCAACGCAGCCAAACTCAACTGCTACACCCTCTGTTGCTGTGTATGATGCATCTTTTTATCTGAGCGAAGCTGTAGAGGTGATCCTCACCCTGAAAGCCACTTTAAGATGGCAAACAGTCTCATAGTGAGCATTTAAAGGGATTGTTCACCCAAAATAAGAACTGTCATTATTCTCCGTCATGTCATCCCAAACCTGTACGACTTCGTTCTTCTGTGGAACAAAAAAGGTGATTGTGGTGCTAATTGCTCTTTTTCATGTGAATGAAGCAAGTGGGGATTGGATCTATCAAGTTTGAAAAATTATATAAAACCCCTATATAAAGTAATCCATACAACTCATGCTATATTCCAAGTCTTTTGGAGAAACAGACCATAATAAGTTGTTATTCGCTAAAAGTCTTCATACCCATTCTAGCTCTCCTTGGCCTGTTGTCAAGAGCTCTTAAGAGAAGCTGCAAAGTCAGATTTGTAAATAAACATTCTTTTGAATCAGATCTTTTCAGTGAATCACTTGATTCAGTTCACAAGACTGATTGATTCAGCCAGGAATTGAACTTGGCTTTCAATGATTAGTTTGTAGCAGTTATCAATTCACCAGAACTCATTCTGTTTGTTTTATATTATTTATGACATTCTACAGTAATTTTGTAATATTTATACTAATTTTATAATCTCTTCACATTACTTACACTTTTTCATACAACTTCAGAAGACTTGAAATATAGTGTTTGAGTCGTATGGACCACGTTTATGGTACTTTAATAGTTTTGCAATAGTTAATACTTTATAATAGACTTTTAAGTTTAGTATAAGCTTAAAAGCCTCAGTCCTCATTCACTGCAATTGCACTAAGCTACCAGTAAGTTTTTTCTTCACAGAAGAAAGAAAGTCATACAGGTTTGGAACAACATGAGAGTGATTAAATGATGACAGGATTGTCATTTTTGGGTGAATTATACCTTTAACTTTCCAGAGATTGTCCATCATGTTAATTACACTCCTTTTCTCAATGGCAGACTTCACAGCCTCAGATGAAGGAAAAAGCACGGACTATCTGGACTACTCCTCAAAAACCCTGGATGCGGAGCTGTGGTCCTGGCCTGCCATTACACAAATCCCAGCCACGCACCATGTAATGCAAGAAACTGTGTCTGTTAACAGCACTCTGAAAGTGAGAACAGTTATACGACCTCCCAGCAGGCCAAATATGCCTTGAACAACTTATTTGCAGGGATAGCATGACGCCCAATTGACGTCAAAATCACTAAAAAGGTACTGAAACCTGCGTTTAAAGACGCATGACAAGATAAGGATTGTGACAGTGAAGAATCTCCGTCACAAGAAGAGTTCATCTGAAAAGAAAAGAGAAATAACCAAGACTGGATTTGACTCATCAAACCCAGCTGGAAAGTTTATGAGTCACAAAAATACAGCAGACGCATTATCTATCCAAAATGAATAAACTGTCTTTCAAAGGTTCCTCAGTAGGGACCACTTGTCTATGTCCGTTTAAGAGACTGTAAAAGAGGCCATTTAATTCTTTATATTCGTCTGTTTGTGCCAGACAGGTCAGACATCATCTGGGTACAACTAAACTTTACACTAACCCTTTAAAGAAGCAAACAAATGGTTTGATATAGCTGCAGATTGTTTTTATGTAAATATATATTTATTTATTACACTTTAATTTAATTACAGTTTAATTTTACGTATCAATTGTCATTTTTCATTTTTAAATAAAATAGTTTTTTTCAGGATTTATTGTAGTATTTATTTTGAACACACTGTGTTTGTGTACATTCACGGAAAATTAACTGTTATATTACGATGTTGAAGAAAGAAAAATCGTGTGGCTTTCTTAAAACTTCATTGAATTTCAGACTTCAGTCCATTTAAGTCAGTCCATCTGCACGCTCCTAACACTCTCCAAAAATTACAAACACACGCGGCATGTTTTAGACAAAACAGTCTCCCAGCAAACGTGAATGAAATTTTGGTCTGCAAAGACTTCTTTGACTAGAGGCCAGGCCACCAGCTCCTGTGCCCAGAGAAAGGTGTTTTTGTCTGGGGGGGAAGCTGGCAACTCGCGACTCTCCTGGCTGTCTGTCCTAATCTGCCAAAAAGAGTAACCTTACACTCTTATTACACCAGTGTGAAGCACTTTTGGGCGTCTTTATGACCACTGTCTGTTTAAAACCACTTTGTTTGTGGTCTTGCCCCCACACACACACACACACACACACACACACACACACTGTCTGAGGAAACTCCACCAAGCCCCACCACCGTGAGGTTCATTCGAAAGCAAACGTACCTAGACTGCTGGCTGGCAGCATAAAATCCCGTCTTGCCACAGCCCTCTTCCACTTCTCGGCCTCTTTTTTGTTTTTGAGGTAATGTATTTAAAACAAGAAGATCAACTTCCTTCTACCTCAGACATGTTCTTTGGTGTCAAATGTTAAACTTAGTGCTCTTCTTAAAAACTAAAACCTTCCTGTACTTGCCAGTATGGACATGATGTTATAATTGCTAACTGATGTTAATTACACTGTAAAAAGTGCTAAGCTGACTTAAATAATTAATTCCAAAACGTCACTTTAGAGCTAGTAAGAAAGGAACGTTGAGTTGCTTCATTGAAAACTTAGGCCCCGTTACACTAGTGCGTTTTCGTTTTAAAACGCATAACTTTTGCTACGGTTATGCCTATCGTTTACACTACTCCGGCGTTTTCAAGGTCGAAAACGGAGACTTTTAAAAACGCTGCAGACCCCGTTTTAGTTTGAAAACTCCTGGGTAGCGTTTCAGTGTAAACAGACCAAAACGGAGACTTTTGAAAACGATGGCGTGGTTGCCCACACTGTAAAAAGTGACAAGCTGACTTAACTTAAAAAAATTGAGGAAACCCGTACTTAATAATTTTAAGGCAACGGTTTTCCTAAATTTTTTTAAGTTAAGTCAACTTTCACTTTTTACAATGCACATTCTCTCTGTGTAGCGTATCCTTGACGACCGTGTAAACAATAACAGAAGGCTCTGGCTGCGTCCGAAATCGCATACTACTTGTGTAGGTACTACATTTGAATTCGAACGTACTACTCGACCGTTAAAAAAGTACGTTCTATATAGTATGAATGAGGGTAGTATGAATGGAATTCAGACGTACTACATCCGCCATGTTGATGTTGTCACGTGTCATGCGTCTTCACAACAGCGCGAAAATTTAAAGAGCCCACTTCACTGCGCGAACATCGTTAATGGTTTAAATTTTTAGGAAGTAGTAGGTCATCCGGGTACTTCTCGCCTACTATTTTTCGAATACTATGAATTCGGACATACTACTCGCCTCGCATACTGTTTTTCGCATACTATATAGTAGGGAAGTATGCGATTTCGGACGCACCCTCTGTATTGTAGCCATAGAGACGTATGGGTAGATCCCCCATTCGACCGCTCCAAGCACGCAGACGCCTCCGCAATCTAAATAATAGGGCTCTATCTATACATATATATGGTTGTACCTGCGTGAATGGTCACGTGACATGCGTTTTCGGTTGTGTAGTGTAAACGGAGATCGTTTCTGAAACGCAGCGTAAACGCTGATCGTTTTCATTCTAAAATGCCGTTTTAAAACGATAACGCACCAGTGTAAACGGGGCCTTATTGTATTATTGTATTATAAAACGGTTAGTTCTATTCCTCGATTCTGATTGGTCAGCAGCTGTGTTTTATTCACGATACAGCACGGCTATGACCGCTTCCGTTTCTGTGTATCACTGAGCAACACCCTTAGCAACATAATCAATAATAAGCTGTTCTGTGTATTATGTATTTCGAATATTACTGTATTTATTAGTTTTCTTTTTCAAGTATGATGTCAGCGTCACGATTACGTCACAGCGCTAGCTGGAGGCAAAACCAAGGGAAAACGCTGGAGGCGGCCCATTCGAACCGAGGCAGATTCGGCTACATAAGGAGCTTAAAATATCATCTTCTTGTGATATTGGGTGCCAGAATTGACATAGTACAGGCTCCAATTTGAAATTTTATCGCTTACCTGCTGCCCAAAAACCGACGACAGCTGTGGTTTAAACGCGATAAAAGAGTGGACTTGACATAAACGATCGCCAAAAATGCTAGCGTTTGCAGCGCACACTTCTTATCGGAAAAAGTTCAATAAAGTATTGTCTTTTGTTGTTATGGATTATGGTTTGTGTTACCTGTCTAAAGATTTCTTATGCATCTCACGACTATGTCGTGTATGAAATGTCTCTGTGTGTGTGTGTGTGTGTGTGTGTGTGTGTGTAAATTAAAACAACAAACTGACGATTTATATGCTTAATCATCTGTAATATACATTGTTGTGACTGATAGTGGCTGAACTCTCTAAGAACGTGGTAAGAACGAATAATCAAACACAGAAACTTCAAAATTAGTTTCTGGACTTGTTATGTCTAGAAAATATTCACATTTTACTTTAAATGTACTATGTAAAGAATTGTAAAGGTACTGTAATGTCACCGTAAACTTAACTTACATCATTTACAGGATATATATACTTGAAAATAACTATTTGCCCATTACATGACACATACATCTTCAAATAATATATCCATCACATTGAATGTTTAACTTACTTTTTGTATTTTGGCCCATTTCACTCTCATGTAAGGTTAGCTGTAAAAATAGTTGCCTGCTGAAATTGAAATATATATATATATATATATACATCTTCAATGGACACAGGTGAGTTTCTCTTTACTACACGTTAGGTTTCTATAGATGTGGCTCAATCAACCGGAGGTACTTAATCCTGTAAAATCGTCCATCATTTCAGTGAGTACAGGTCGGCCAATCTGATTTCGTCCTTAAAGTTAACTTATTTAAATAACAATCACGGTCCTGTACAGTGAGTGATCTTACATACGCAAGTAAAATCGGATTTTCTCTACTAATTGTTAAAAAAACAAGCTAACAAACTTCATAGCTTGCGTTAGTGAAGCGGTCAGTGGAATCTTTCTGCCTCCACCTCAGCTCCGCCCACAGAAAAACGTCACAATGTTTACTAACAGAAAAAGGATGATGTTTGCAAACTCGCCCTGTGCCGCGAATCGGTCTGTTTTAAAACTAAAAACGGAAAACAGACGTTTTCTCATGCTGAGAGATAAGCAGTTATGTGTGTGAGAAAAGATCATATATGGTGTTAAAAAAAATGACATAGCGGATGATAAGAGCTCCTATTCTGTTTTTATTTAAGCTCCATTAGATGAGAGGCATGTTCGGAACATTCTCTTCCGTTTACTGTTGCTGTCAGGAACTATTTTTTTAGCGGAAGGACAGCATTTAACGAACTTGCTTCAAAAAAGTAACATTTCAATACATAAATGTTTGGTTTCAACATTGTTTTATTGTGTGGTAACTGTATATATACATATATGTGGTTTGGTTCAATGCTTTGCTTAAGATAAAACGTTTTTAGTCAATGTTTAATTTAGTTTATTTACTAATAAATTTGGGAATATTCTCTTCAAAAGACCTTATTTTTTTTATTGTGATGTCTTTTTAATATATGCATCATCTTTTCTGCTATGGACTATAAAACACTAGAAAAATAAATAAAACCCACAATAATTTCTGCAGTTAGTAAAGCTAGCTAGTCTGTGTTCTGCGCATCAAGAGAAAAGTGTTATTGCTTTTAGATGATCTGAAGTCAAGTCAAGTCACCTTTATTTATATAGTGCTTTTAACAATACAGATTGTCTTAAAGCAACTTTCCAATATCAAAATAGTAAAATAGTGTGTCAATAATGTGAAATGACAAGATTAAACACTCAATTTTCAGTTAAAGGCATTTCATTATTGAATTCAATGATATCATCGTCCAGCTCAGTTCAGTTTAAATGGTATCTGTGCAATCAAGTCGACGATATCGCTGGAAATTAAGTGTCCCCAACTAAGCAACCCAGAGGCGACAGCGGCAAGGAACCAAAACTCCATCGGTGACAGAATGGAGAAAAAAACCTTGGGAGAAACCAAGGTTTTCAAACCTGAACAAAACAGGTTTAAACCAGAAACCATGATTTGATTAGATGAATATAAAAATGCACTTTAAATAAATGATACAGCCATTTCACTTTTTTTCAGCGTGCTCATCCAGAAGCACTCCACCTGATTTTCAGATATTTTATTTCCAGCAAACCCAATAAAGTAACAAAGCACATATGCAAGCATGCAAACACGTCTTAGTCATCAAGACATCACAATATGTGATCACGCAAAATGTTTCATTGTTTAGAGAAAGAATGAAACCTGCACTACAGAAACACAAAGTTTTCATAAAACTAACATCATGAAAATGAGTTGTATACACAGCAGACGAGGCCCTCTAGAGGCATGAGGCCTTGTGTGACGGCTCCACTCACAGTGACCTGGAGACAAACATGAGCTCATCTGCTTTATGCATACAAATGATGACAAATAAACAAAGCAGCATGTAACAATCCCAAACTTGTATTGTTGCATGTAACAGCTCCTAAACTTCTTCAAGAAAAAAATACCTCTGTTCTAAAAACTTTTTAAGTCAACCCAAACATCTTAATTAGCTGGTTTTAGATATGCTTCATAAGAGTTGAAAATGAATAACTAGCTTAACCACCTTCAACCTAGGTTAAGTTTGACATAGAATACTAGCATACTTTTTAAAGGTGGGGTATGTATTTTTTCAAAAATACATACCCCATTTTAGAAAACGAGTCAAGTCCGTGTACCAAAACAATCTTGTAGCCAATCAGCAGTAAGGGGCGTGTCTACTCATGATGTGGGGGAGAGAGCGCTCAGTGCACAGGACGGACATTAGCCGAGCCGAGTGACGTGACAGTTGTCGCTGCGCCGCGCCAGCTAAAAGTATGTCTACACTGGACGAGACCGTTGAAAATCATTTGAAATGAACGCAGCAGCAGTTTACTGTCGGGATCCAGTGTAGACAGCATTATAAGTGATTATAATGAGTTCTATAGCCGCTCGAGTCCAGTGCGGATGCCGAGGTTGCTGTGAGTAACATTGGTTTTGCTTTTTTTCACAGAACTAATCGTTGCCTGGGATGCGTAATGCGTACGTATGTGTGGGGCGGAGCTATCAAAATAGGGGCGATACCCTTTTTGGGTAGGGGCGTGTTTGTTTTGGTGATTTCAAATATCAACATTGGCTACCAGAAATCGCTTACCCCACCTTTAATGCACAATTTATAACAAAATTTTCGAAGGCATACTGATTCAAATATTTATTGTTTTTAAAAAAAAATAACACATGAAAGAGTATGCATTATGCTATGATATACTGTATATTTCAAAGAGTAATAAGCTACATTGCTGTCTCATAACCTCACTGCATTGTATGCTTAATTCAGCTTATGTAGTGCAGTCAACATCATCTAGTCTAATTTTGTGTAAAAACGTCTAACTCTTGGCAGTCCAATCAAATAATGAATAAGCAGTTAAAGGAATGGTTCACCCAAAAACTAAAATTTCCTCACCATCAGGCTATGATGGATTTGTTTCTTACAAACATGCAGCTTTTTGCTTCACAAGATATTAATTGAGGGACTGGAGTTGTGTGAATGTGGACTATTGTGTTGTTTTTATCAGCTATTTGGAATCTAATTCTGACGGCACCCATTCACTGCAGAGGATCCACTGGTGAGCAATTGATGTAATGCTAAATTTCTCCAAATCTGTTCCGATGAAGAAACAAACTCAACTACATCTTTGTTGGTAAATTTTCAAAAATTTTCATTTTTGGGTGAACTATTCTTTTAAGAAGGAAACATTGTGGGTAACATCACTTCTGGTTCATGTGTCACACTGGAAATGTCAGGTCAAGTCTGACATTTCCAGTGTGTTTTGGGACACAAAAGCCACACTATGTGTTCTGGTTGTACACTGAACTGAAATGTAGGCCGAAATACACTACACGACTTTTGCACATTATTTATTTATTTTAATAAATAAATAATTGTAATAAATACTGATTTACAGTAAAAGCTGTTTTACAGTAAATACAGATTTACAGTAAAAGCTGTCAGTAGACAAAAACTCCATTAAACAGTTTTAAAAGCTGTGAGCTGCCAAAAATGACATGGATCTAGGACCTTTATACACTGCATGCCATTGTCAAGACTGTAAGTCTATCCCTCAATGCCTCATTTTCATCCATGTTAAAATCAAAAAGGCGTCTAAAATGATTAAGGTCTAATGTGATGATAATAATTGAGTGTTACTTCATATCGTCTACACAGATAAGCTGTAAGTCAAGTGAAGATTATAAATCACCACACAGCTAAGCGAATGCCCTCTTCACAGTCTACAATAACCGTAGACTGGACTAAATGGTCAGTTACAGAAGTCTTTATTTCATGTATGTTTTCTTTTTGCACAAGGACAATAAATGTCAGAAAATGACGTCTGATTGTTCCATTGTTGCAATGCCAAAAAATCTCGGGCTGTCTCCTCTAGGGGCTGCAAACATGTGTTTCACTATTAGCAAGGGAGTGTAAACGTCTGTGATAAAAGTCTGGGATCAGCTGCCAGTGGTGTTTTTATACTGTTCTCTTTTCTCGCTCAGTTTCTCAGCTGTTTCCCCAGCTGCTGAGGACCTCTGAGCAGCAACAGCTGCTATGAACAAAACAACTCCCACAGCATTATAGCAAGGAATTGACTCAATCAAATATAATGCCAAAACAATCTCTAACCTTCAAGGAAATATAATACATAATTCATATATTCATCTTGTTCCAAATCTGTATGCAAAACTCATATTTTTTAAAACATTTGAATTTTTTGTTATGGTCAGACTCCAATGTTTGGACTCCAGTGTTCTTCAAAATGGCTTTGTTTGTTTTTCCACAGAAGAAAGAAAGCCATACAGGTTCAGAAAGTGACTAAATGATGACAAAATGTACATGTTTGAAATATCCCTTTAAGTCTAAAACCCAAAGTATCAAGGGAATTACAGATCGCTGAGACTGATTCATACCAATGAGCCTTCAACAATTGAGCCCAAAGCCCCCAAATTTCCTCCACACGTACGGCCGGTCCTGAGCGCTAGGCTCTTCACGTACAGGGTGGATAAAGGCCAGACGGGGCCCGTCATAGTGCAAGGGCTGCCTCTGCTGCAGGGCTCTTTTCACAGCTTGATTCAACTGACACCGTAAACAGAAGAGATTAATGTCACAAGTTAAAAGATTTAGTCTTTCAGAGAAAACACACACATTTAACTGGGAATGATATCATAAAAAATGAAAGAAATATAACTGGAGCAAATAATTTGTTATTTATTCCACACGTTTTACAGTGGACTGTTTTGAATGTAATATACACAATATAAGTTTTTTTAAATGTAAGCCATTTTTAAACCAAATTTAAACTTCAGTAGTGAATAATTCCGCACTTTTAAGAAGTAAAAAACTGTGCTAAGGTTATAAAAAATGTTTCTGTATAGTACTAGTACTTTCAAATAATTTCTTCAGGATGAGGTAATAGCTTTTCTAAGAAGTGCTTTGCCTTCACAGGTAAAGATTAAATTATAAAACACAGTCATTTCAAACATTAATAATTTGCATTATCAATTTTAAACAGCTAAACACTACCTTGGGAAGTAAAAACATAAAAATATATTACTGATTCCAAAAATTTTAATGATAATGTCTGTGGTGTGGGTGATAATGTTGGAACCCGGTCTCATGAAAACGCACATCAATAGCACGATTTTCGGCGCAGAAATTGACTTTGGCGTTCAGTTTTGCAGTTTTCGTGTGCATATGACATGCAATGTCTTGGCATGCATATGATACGCTGTTTTGGCGTACACATAATACGCACCTACCCCACACCCCTAATCCTAACCATTGCGCATCATATGCATGCCAAAGTCCATTTCTGCGTATAAATAGTACGGCAAATAGAAATAGAAACTCATGGTATTTATACGCACTTTCATGAGATCTAGTTCGTATTGGTCAGTATTTACAACACCAGTAGCAAACAGTTTTGTGTGTAGATTTGGCACATGTCTACCTGTTGTTTTCTCTTGACTAGCTTGCATTGCACCTCTCTTGGAGAGACGCATGGCTTCATCATCTGCTCTGAACCATCTTCAGCCTGTAAGTTCTGTGAGGATGTTTGTAACTGACTCTCCTCTTTGGCAAGGGCCATCCTGCCAATTCTAACAGAAGAAATGGAGCTCTTAAAACTAATGTCCCCTAGCAAATAAAACTACATTCACACAATCTAGCATAAAATATTCTGAAGATAAGAGAACACAGGCATCACTACAATCAAACTAAACCACAGTGAGTTTATTCATCAGCATGCTCACAAACCTTGACACCTTGGAGACTGCTAATTTGAAAGCCTGAATCTTTGCCGTCAGCTGGGTTTTGACTGACTGTGCAGTGGCACAGGAAATAATATCTGTCAAGGAGCATCCTGGGAGCAGACTCGACAGCAAAGGCAACACCTAAAATGAGATTTAGGAATGATAAACTACATTTAAAGATGGCCTTTATCCATCTAAAACAAAACAGTATCGTATTTGGGGGATTTGGCATCATCAAAAAGTTTTTAAACCTTAATCTTAGACATTTTATCCATATTTGATTAGGAACATTTACCGTAGCTTGGGAATGTGACAAAGAGAGACTTGCCTGATCATTGGTAGGCTCCAAGATAAGGACTCTGATGGCATCCGTCTTGGCCTCCTCCATTTTGGCCACTTTGCTATAAGCTTTGGCTCGATTCTCATAGTGGTGAACTTCACCAGGGTTGTACCTTATAGCAACAGAATACTTGTCTGCCGCTTCCTGGTAGTTCCTGGAACACAATACACTTCTAAAATAATATCAAGAAGCACAAGATAAAGAAATATTTTTAGAATTTCATGCTTAACCACATAGTTTAAACCTACTTGTCTTCATAGCTATGCAGACCCAGTGTATTGTGAATAACAGCAAGTCGTAGCCAGACATCCGTGTTGTCAGGGTCCATCTCCTCTGCTTGCTGATAGTCAGCCAGCGCAAAAGTCCACTCACACTGCTTAAAAAAACAATCTGGGGGAAAAAAGACAGATTTTCTCTGTATAATACAAATTCTGCTCCGTTATTTTGAGTGATGTGAAACAACCAAGCCATTTAAGAATTTCTAATTCAATAAACTCTGATTATTTTTCGGAGAAATATCACCATCTTTACCCCACTTTCAGACCAACAACTCTTTAACCTCTTTATTTCTCAGTCCACACCTCCTCTGTTGATGAACAGCTCACTTGCGTCTCTCTGTTTCTCTATGGCCTTGTTCAGCAGCATGATGGCTTCACCGTACAGACCCCGGGAGAAGCACTGAATGGCAAAATCATTGTATGTGAGTACGAGTTGGGTCTGAGCATCTTCCTCTAAATCCTCTGAATTGTCCTGCATGCCTCCTTGAGGAGGATCTTCTCCAACCCCACAGAATTCAACAGCAAGAATCAAGTCCTCAATGGCAGCAGTGAAGTCTTTCAGGCGCCGATACAGAATCCCCCTATGAGCAGGCAGAAAATAAGTGTATTTTATAGAGATAGTTCACCCAAAAATGAAAATTGTCATCATTTGCTTACCCTCAGGTTGTTCCAAATCTGTATGAATTTCTTTCAGCTGCTGAACACAAAAGAAAACATTTTGAATACTGATGAATGCTAGTAACCAAATCGTTGACATAGCCATTGATTTTGACAATATGGAAAAATAATATGGAAGGTTTCCAACATTCTTCCAAATATCTTCTATTGTGTTCAGTAAATTAAACTCAAACAGGTTTGGAACAAGTGGTGGGTGAGTAAATGACAACAGATCAAACTATCCCATTAATACCATTTATATTATATGTTGTCTTCTCTGTGCAGTTCATTTTTTTATTTAATTGATTGATTGATTGATTGATTTTAATTTACTTCTTATTAAAGCATTTACAACACATATGTGACCCTGGACCACAAAACCAGTCTTAAGTGTCAATTTTTCAAAATTGAGATTTATACATCATGTTAGGATCGGACAATATTTGGCCGAGATACAATTATTTGAAAATCTGGAATCTGATTTCCATCCAAAAAGTATATTTTAAATGAATTTTCTTGTGTCCCTTTTATCTATTTATTAATTATTATCAATGTAATCCACTCTTTGTAATAGCCTGTAATGCACTTTGTGCTATAATATTTGAAAGGTGTTATACAAACAAAGTTAATATTATGAATTTACATTCTGATCTAGGCTGGTTTATGCTGATTTAGCGCTGGTATTAATTTGTTTTTTGTTTTTTTGAACACGGCACTGTAATAATACCATGTTTTGTGTACATGTATCATGCTAGTACCATCATGCAGGCAAACTTTGAAGAAGTTTATTTTACTTACAGTATATAGCTATAAATATACAGTAAATATACTCATTTGTGTCATTCATTTTTCACATTTCATGGAAAACAGTAATAACCCTAACCCTGGAAAATAGTAATATAAATAATCAGTATGTCTAAATTTTTGACTGGTAATAGAAAAGCAAAGCAAAAAAAAAAATAATTGTAACAGAAAATTCATATAAAACCTAAATTTAGAGTGTGTTTCATAATACTAGTTTAAATGGAATAATATCACTGTCATAAAAGGCCAATTCTTTAGCAGGCAGTAAATATGCAGCTCTTCTGCCCCTTACCTAAAGAGGTAGTACTGTGCTTTATTGGGGTTATATACCAGAGCGGTGTTTATTTTCCCCAGTGCATCTGAAAGCTCTTCCTTCAATGCCTTATCAACAGCTGCCTGATGGGATTCCTCCGCTGCCTCCTTCAACCTCTTCAGCAGTGCCTGTGCCTCTGGACAGCACGGTTTCAGCCTGAGTGCTGACCTCAAGTCATGATGGCACAAAGTCATCTGAGGAGACACGCAGCCCTCTTACCTGTTTATTACAGTCACTTGAAGGGAAATGTTTTTCTGAAGGCTGTGAATGATGGTCTGACCTGATTGAGCTGGTGGTGAAGGCGAGCTCTCAGAGTGAAGAGGTCTGCTGACTGGCCATCCGTCTCCAGCCAATTATTGACCAACCGAAGACAGTCAGAGTAACGGCCAAGAGCGGTCAGACAAGCCAAACTATGAATAAAAATGCAAAAATTATGGGAAATTATGATCTCATGGTATCCACAGTAGCCCAAAACTTATTTTGGACACTTTTTAACACTTACGTCGCACTTAAAAATGCCTGTATTGCATGGCATTAGATCCAAAATATCAAACCAAGTGTCATCAGCAACAAAACTAAATGACTAACTGTACTTTTCTAGCCAATAGCTTTTAACCCTTTGAGACTGTTTAGACTCATAGATGCAGTTTTACTGCAACCTGACTTTTCAACCTTTTTCAGCTTTTTATATGACATTTATATGACATACGATTCTGCTTTATTATAGGATGTTAGATTAATCCATATTGAGTATGAAATTAAATGTTAGAGGTGGACATTAGTAACAGGTTGGTTACTGGTGTAAGATCAATTGTTTGGTGTCCAAATACCTTTATTGTTCATTTTGAACAATACGTCCATTGTTTTAAAATTTCGTTTAAAAAAATGTATTCAATTTTTTAATTGTTTTTCATGAAAAGTGTGTTTGAGTGATACTGAGCTATATTTTAAACTATACTTCTTAAAAAATAAATGCTACTGTAATATTTTGTTGATAATACAAAAACATTCACATATTTTTAAATGTGGCTTGATTGTCCAAATACATTTTGAGTTAGCTTTTATTCAATAATAACTTAAGAATTATATCAATAGTATGTTGCATTTTATTAAATTCTGCACACACATAATGGAAATTTAATAAAGGAATAGCACTCAATAATCTGAACAACTGTAGGTGATGATAGTTAGTTGAAGACAGGGCTTGTAGCGCCACCTGGTGGTATTTTATGCTATCACATGCTAACGTAACGTTAGTTTAGCTGGTAATTCAGACACATGTAGACTTCAAATCTCCTTGAAGGGCACTGAAATATCTGCACTGACCTTCTCATGTGATATGGCCGGAAGGAGGGTTTGAGTTCTGCAGCTTTTGTGAAAGACTCCAGAGCCTCCAGAAACTTCCCTAAATCAAAACAACACTGGCCCTATAAGGTCAGTTAGAACATACACAGATAAGTGGTCATTAAGGATGAATAACAGCAGAGGACTATATGTGATAGTTGAATTATATTCATGCACATTTTATTGCAGGTAAAACTGTGTATTTCAACTATATAAATATTGATAAAATGGGCATTAGATAAAGATCAAAAGGGCAAAAAGGAAAAAACAATAGCCTTTATTCTAATGACCTATTGGCTGCAAACTTAATGATTTACAAATGTGTTGATAAATGGATACATTTCAAAACACAAACAGCAAAGGCGATACATAGACTGTAATATTTAAAGCTCATAATCTGATTTCTGTCATCTGTGAATAAATGAATTCTGAATGTACCTGCAGGTAGTAGATGAAGGCGAGTTGTTGAGGGTAGGCCTCAGTTTGGAGATCCAGACTGCAGGCGTGTTTGTAATCTAGTGCTGCAGACTGGAAGTCACACAGCTGAAGATATGCTTCTGCTCGCTGGACATAAAACTCAGTCTGCAGGAGGGGAGAATATAAAATCTGGTTAATATTTAGGGCCAAATATTTATGATGTAGCCTACATATAAAATCCATATTGCAGCCTGACCTCTACCTGATGTGGCTGGAGTAGAATGGCCTTTGAGAAACAGGACACAGCCTTGTCAAAGTGTGACTGTGACATGGCACCAACACCTGCTTCATAACTAGACACATGTTCACATGTGTAAATATGCTTCTCAGTTAGACTCTGTAGTACTGTTTATAAACATCTGTTCACTTACTGTTTCACAGCCTTTTCTTTTATTATGCACTCCCCATACATAGCCGATTTCTTTTTCTGGAAAATGAGAAATACAGATTTTTGCATAACATCTTAAAATATGTCAGTGTCATTGTTCTGTGTCAAGATGCACAGTTGCACACCTTAATGTTTTCTTCTAAGGCATTTTTGTAAAAGTTGCTTAAATATCTTAATTTAACTAAGGCCTAGTCCTGGTTTAAGCTAAGCCCGTTTGTGAAACCGGGCCATTATTTCCTAGTTCTGCTTGCTTGCTTGAATGACATGAGCAGGAATAATTCTTCCTTCTGAGAACACATGAACATTTTCAACTGCATGAATATGTACTAAACTATTTCATCTCATCTCTGTATGACTCTTTCTCTCTTTCTCTCTCTCTCTCTCTCTCTCACACACACACACACACACACACAGCAAGAAATGTTTCACACATGTAAAATACAAACCTCGGCACAGCCAACAGGTGGATTCATATTGACAACAGAGATGCATAAGTAAAAGTTTACGTTTATAAAAGCACTTAAAGAAAATTAAAAACCTTCAGAGTCCTCACGTTTGTTTCCCACAACCAAAATAAATCAACAAACAGTGCAGACCGTGAAACTAAAAGCACTTTTGAAAACATTTAGTAACTATGGGAACCGTTAAATGGCAAAGAAGAGCAACGGCTGTATGTAGAAATGTGTTTTTAATAAACATATTTTAAAATGCGTTTTAGTGCACAGTGACAGTTTTATAAAATGATTTTAAAACACAATGATAGATAAAATGTTTTTTTAAAGGTAATAAATATTTTGTGTGCATTTTTGTATGCAATCGCAAAGGAATAATAACGGACTTTTATTTTGAAATCACAACGTCTTTGGTCAGCAAGTATGTATTACTGTCAGCTGACGACACCGATTAAATGAATAAAGCGTTTTTCCTCGGGATGCTGAAAAACAAAGCCTTTGATACTTCGCTGGCTGAACTTTATGTTTGTTTGTATGTTTTGTCAGTTGTAATGAATGACATAACAACACAGTTTGTTGGTGGCGTTTATCGATGAAGTGCTTGATAATTTGATTATCGTTTGCGAGAGGGGACACGATGGATGATTTTGAGGAGACCAGACCACTGTTGGTCAACGATGAGCAGACCGACGAGGACAGATCAGAGCAGGACTCCTATCTGGAGTAAGTGTCACCATGCGACTCCATGTGCTTCAAAGAACATGGTGTAACGTTATATCCACAAAAAAGAAAAAAACTATGGTACTTTTTTGTTAGTGGTGTGATCACATATTATTGGTACTGAAAATGTTATTCACTCCTTGATTTGTTTAAAGTCAACGAAGAATCATTACATTTTGTCAACAGAAAGAGTCTACAATGACTTTGCATAGTGTTCTTGTACTCATGGAAAGCCTGTTTAACAAGAATGGTAACCTTCTCTATAGTTCATTTGTCTGTAACTACTTTTGCTTGACAGTAAAGTTAAGAATGGCAAGCTGTACATTGCCACATTCGCGGCAGTTCTGGGACCCCTGAGTTTTGGGTTTGTCCTGGGTTACAGCTCTCCTGCCATACCTGAACTCAGCAAAATCCAAGACCCAAGACTGCAGCTCAGCACAGAGGAAGCTTCCTGGTTTGGGGTATGTGAATGCTTTGGATCCTGTTTTTTATTTTTTTTATTTTTTTTCAGGTAAATGCTTTGCATTTTCAGTTCCCCAGAACTTACAATGCCATTAGTGTCTGAGTTGGAGGAGGTTTAAATGCCAAAATCCAATTTAGTTGTCCATGTATAAAAAGTTTAGCAAAGATGCTGATGTCAAAGTTACAACATTACGATTTTCTGTCTTATAGTCCGTGGTGACCATTGGTGCAGCTCTTGGGGGTCTCCTTGGAGGATGGATTGTCGAGAGGATTGGACGAAAATTGAGCCTTATGTTTTGTGCATTACCCTTCATCTGTGGGTTTATCATCATTATTGCTGCTCAGAACCACTGGATGTTATATGTGGGCAGAGTGATCACTGGTCTAGCCAGTGGAGTGACTTCTCTTGTTGTACCTGTAAGTATTACCAGTGTAAAAATCCCATTCATTTTCTCTATAGGGGGAAGTGATTTTTAACAATAAGTTCTAAACCTTTAAAGACAGACCTTCTGTGAGCAGTGAGGTTGAATTTGCTTTAAAAGTTGAAACCATCATTCTGGATTATTTTAATCAATTTTTTAAATAATCATGTTTAACAGCAAAATTCCTGGTAAAACACATGATTCTGCAAAGAAGTCTCCAACAATCAGAATCATGAGCTCTTTAGCATCCGCCTACTTGCATGAAGAACAGCAAATGACGTAACAGTATATATATATATATATATATATATATATATATATATATATATATATATATATATATATATATAATAGAATATTTTTCAATATGCCTAAAATATATTGTTACTATATATAATCGACACTTAAATGAATAGTTTTATATTTCTCCATCATTTAATTGAGTTATGTTATTCGCAGTGCTTCATGATACTGTAGTCTTGTACCTTTTTCTCCGATTTTCAGTTTTTCAAATAAAATTTTGTCATTGTTATTCACTTCAGAGCTGGTTCATTTGGTTTGTTTCATGACTTATTTCTTTTAAAATTCCTATGGGTGAAAAAATGGGGAAAATTCTCTCAGAAATTATTGTTGTTGTTATTGTATTAAGAACTGCAGACTACAGTTAACAATTGAAATGATGTGAACCAGCTTTTTAACCAAATTTTGGAAATTTAATTCAATAGAACGTTATCCATTTGACTTCTCTCCATTTCTGCAGCTTTACATCTCTGAAACGGCTCATGAGCGTGTTAGGGGAACTATGGGGTCGTGCGTGCAACTTATGGTTGTGATGGGCATTATGGGAGCCTATATAACAGGTATTAGCCCTCATTTTAAACTTGTGGCTGAATTGTGACATGCAAGTTATGACACTTGAGTGACTTTGAGAGTAAATAGAGCTGTTCTGCTCTCAGTTAGCTGTGTGAGATGATTGTTAATGTTTAATCAGAGGACACATTTCAACCTTCTTTAACTGCAGTGATAATTTACACATATACTGTCTCCTTTCCAATGCATCCTTGCACTCCAGTAATTTATTTGTTCTTTGAAATCAGCTCAGATTTGTGTGAATGCCTTCCTAATTTGTGTTGGCGAGAATCCTTGTGAAAGTCTTTCAGTATTGCTGTATTAATGGATAGGTCAAGTTAGCTCAGGAATGTCCCTCTTAAAGATACACAGAGCCTGCATTGTACATGGCTCTATCTGAGCTGTTTTTACATGAAGGGTATGAAATCACACAGAATGAGTCAGGTTCAGTAGTAGTATACTGTATACCTAAAAAGTACCTCCAGTAATTTATAGTAGGATTTATACAATGCCATGAGGGTGAGTAAATGATGACAGAATTCATTTCATTTTGCAATTATTTTTTTTCAAGGTTTGTTCCTGGACTGGCGATGGTTAGCAATTGCATCCTCTATCCCTCCCACACTAATGCTGGTGTTTATGTGCTTCATGCCGGAGACGCCACGATTCCTGCTCTCCCAAGGGAAAAGGAGAGAGGCAGAAGAGGCCCTGCGCTTCCTCAGGGGTCCTGATGCCCCAGCAGAGTGGGAGTGTGCTAGAATAGAAGATGCCTACAAAAATGAAGTTAGACATCACAAATTTCTCATTTCACATCTCAAAGTTCAAAGGTCTCAATTTTAATATTACATGTTGAGCTGAAATTCAAGGTTGAAGTCAGTGTGAAATTTCTAATATAACATTTTTGAGTGAACTGGATATTCAGTGATGAAACCGTGACAAAAATTAAAATTCTGTCATCATTACTTATCCTTATGTCATTCCAAAAAATCCATGACTTTTCATTCTTTTTTGAAACAAATGAATATATTTTTAATGATGATTTATGTCTCTCCAATGAAAGTCTATTCCACTAAAACTGCTTCAAAATCCACATGAATTGAGCGGTATAATCCAAGAGACATGATCACTTTTAATTACATTTAATTTAGGCTTTTATTTAAACATTGAACAATGCACATACATAGAGCTATTCAAATATGGTAAACGGAAGCTCAGCCATTATATTGAAATACAGGTGCTGGTCATATAATTAGAATATCATCAAAAAGTTGATTTATTTCACTAATTCCGTTCAAAAAGTGAAACTTGTATATTATATTCATTCATTACACACAGACTGATATATTTCAAATGTTTATTTCTTTTAATTTTGGTGATTAGAGCTTACAGCTCATGAAAGTCAAAAATCAGTATCTCAAAATATTAGAATATTTACATTTGAGTTTGAATAAACTACTATCCCTACAGTATAAATTCTGGATATTTCTTGTTCTTTGAAACCACAATAATGGGGAAGACTGCTGACTTGGCAATGATCCAGAAGACAAACATTGACACCCTCCACAAAGAGGGTAAGTCACAGAAGGTCATTACTGAAAGGTGTGGCTGTTTACAGAGTGCTGTATCAAAGCATATTAAATGCAAAGTTGACTGGAAGGAAGAATTTGGGTAGGAAAAGGTGCACAAGCAACAGGGATGACCGCAAGCTTGAGAATACAGTCAAGCAAAGCTGATTCAAACACTTGTGAGAGCTTCACAAGGAGAGAACTGAAGCTGGAGTCAGTGCATCAAGAGTCACCACGCTCAGACGTCTTCAGGAAAAGGGCTACCAAGCCACTTCTGAACCAGAGACAACGTCAGAAGCATCTTACCTGGGCTGTGGAGAAAAAGAACTGGACTGTTGCTCAGTGGTCCAAAGTCCTCTTTTCAGATGAAAGTAAATTTTACATTTCATTTGGAAATCAAGGTCCCAGAGTCTGAAGGAAGAGTGGAGAGGCACAGAATCCATGTTGCTTGAAGTCCAGTGTGAAGTTTCCACAGTCAGTGATGATTTGGGCTGCCATGTCATCTGCTGGTGTTGGTCCACTGTGTTTTCTGATGTCCACAGTCAACACAGCCATCTACCAGGACATTTTAGAGCACTTCATGCTTCCTTCTGTTGACAAGCTTTATGGAGATGCTGATTTCATTTTCCAGCAGGACTTGGCACCTGCCCACACTGCCAAAGGTACCAAAAGCTGGTTCAATGACCATAGTGTTACTGTGCTTGATTGGCCAGCAAACTCGCCTGACCTGAACCCCATAGAGAATCTATGGGGTATTGTCAAGAGGAAGATGAGAGACACCAGACCCAACAATGCAGATGAGCTGAAGGCCACTATCAGAGCAACCTGGGCTCTCATAACACCTGAGCAATGCCACAGACTGATCGACTCCATGCCACGCCGCATTGCTGCAGTAATTCAGGCAAAAGGAGCCCCAACGAAGTATTGAGTGCTGTACATGCTCATACTTTTCAGTTGGCCAAGATTTCTAAAAATCCTTTCTTTGTATTGGTCTTAAGTAATATTCTAATATTTTCAGATACTGATTTTTGACTTTCATGAGCTGTAAGGGTCAAGGCATCAAAATGAAAAGAAATAAACATTTGAAATATATCAGTCTGTGTGTAATGAATGAATATAATATACAAGTTTCACTTTTTGAATGGAATTAGTGAAATAAATCAACTTTTTGATGATATTCTAATTATATGACCAGCACCTGTATATCTCTTCAGAAGACTTGGATTAAATGACTCACTTCATATGGATTTCTTTTACAATGTTTTTATGGACTTTTTGAAGCTTCAAAAAATGTCTTGATTTGTGTTTCGTGGAGAAGCAAAAGTCTTTGCTTGAATGATGACAGAATTTAGATTTTTGAGTGAACTCTCAAATTTTATCCAACAGGAACAGAATTGAATGATTAAATGTGGGTGTTACCAACCAGAGTTGAAGTTTAATTTTGTTGACTTTAAGTTTTCCTCACTTTTCTGAAGATTTTTTTAATTTAATAAATGAAATTCTGAGTACAACTGTATACAAGTCACTAAGGTTGATATTTGATTTGATTACAGGAGCAAATATTCAGTCTGGCGGATCTAAAGGACCCTGGTGTCTTTAAGCCTTTAGGCATAGGCATTATGATGATGCTTCTCCAGCAATTAACCGGCATTAATGCCATCATGTTTTACGCGGAGACAATTTTTGAGCAGGCCCATTTCAAAGTGAGTTTTGTTGATGAAGTTCATTTATTCATTCAGCTTTATTTATGCTAAATGCACGTTGTAATGTTCTTTATTTTCTGCCACAGAGCAGCGACGTGGCCACTGTCATTGTTGCAGCCACACAGGTGGTTTTCACTGCAATTGCTGCTGCTATCATGGACAAGGCTGGGAGGAAAGTTCTTCTCATCTTGTCTGGTAGTAACACTTTACTTAAAGCCTTTATGTATAATGCATAATAAAAGTAGTTTTAATGCATTAATTATGCCTTTAAGTGATACCATTTGCACTACTGTTTTTGGGGGAAAAAAAGACTAAAAATGGATTGTCCTTAATTTTGTGTCCCCCCCACAAGGTGTCACCATGTGTGTTAGTGAAGCAGTGTTTGGAGTATATTTCAAGTTGACTGTGAAGCATAATAACTCCTCACTGACGAGTGTACTAACAGACGCCCAGGGTTCTCTGGCAGAGCAGCCTCCTACAGACCTGGCCTGGCTGGCTGTGGGAAGCATGGGCCTTTTCATTGCAGGTTAGACAAATGTATTTCACTGAAACTTGAGAAATCTTACAATTTTATGCACAAAATGAGCTCATTTCAAAGTTGATGCCTGCTACAGGTCTCAGAATAGTTGGGACGGGGGCATGTTTACCATGGTGTAGCATCTCCTCTTCTTTTCAAAACAGTTTGAAGATGTCTGGGCATCGAGGTTATGAGTTTCTAGTATTTAGTAATGTCAATGACAGAATCATGCCGATGAGTGATGCAGTGTCTGAGGGCCCGAAGACCACGGGCATCCAACAAAGGTCTTCAGCCTTGTCCCTTACACAGAGATTTCTCCAGTTTCTCTGAATCTTTTGATGATGTTATGCACTGTAGACGATGAGATTTTCAAAGCATTTGCAATTTGACGTTGAGGAACGTTGTTTTTAGAGTATTCCACAATCTTTTTACGCACTCTTTCACAGATTGGAGAGCCTCTGCCCATCTTTACTTCTGAGAGACTCTGCCTCTCTAAGACATCCCTTTTATAGCCAATCATGTTACAGACCTGATGTCATTTAACTTAATTAGTTGCTAGGTGTTCTCCCTGCTGAATCTTTACAAAATTTCTTGCTATTTCAGCCCTTTGTTTCCCCCGTGCCAACTTTTTGATACCTGTAGCAGGCATCAAATTTGAAATGAGCTCATTTAGTGGATAAGTGTAACATTTCTCCGTTAAACATATGTTCTCTATGTTCTATTGTGAATCAAATTTTGGCTCATGTGATTTGAAAGTCTTTTAGTTTTCATTTTATTCAAATTTAAAAAACATCCCAACATTTCCAGAATTCGGGTTGTACCATAGAACAAGAAGTATTTAGGACCTGTATTAAGATTTCCTGCTGTGTGTGGTCAAGTTACATTTATTTATAAAGCACTTCATACAATCCAGATTGTTTAAAAGCAGCTTTGCAGTAATAAACAGGAAAATAATGTAAAATTCATCAATTATGAAGCAACTTTAATTTCAGTAAAGCAGCTCTACAGAAGACAGTAGTGTCATTATTAAACTCATTCACAATTTAGTTCAGTGTTGCTTCTGTTCAGTTCAATAACTGTTAATGTTGCAAAGTTCATTAATTATGAAACGAGTTCAATTCTGCTATAAACAGCTCTACAGAAGACAATAGTATCGTTGTCCAACTCAATTTAGTTCAAATATAAAGATAAAATGTTGTTCTTTTTCTAGCCTACAACCACATACCCTGTACATGGTAAGAGTTTAATTGACATGTAAGGTGGCTACCTGCAGTTCATTTTGACCCGCCCAGAGTGAGCTGTATACAGTCCGCCATTGTTTTGATGACGGAGCAGGTATAGACAAGAAGGTCTCCTAAGCGATTGAGGTGTATTGTTGTTGGATGTAATAATGAACATAGCAGTCGTCATTTACTCCCGACATCAGAGCATCTGAAGACGCGGAGGATTACCTTTGTTTTTGAAGGGAATGTGCCCCCCCGAATCTACCTAAATGCGTCTGTTCGCGCGAATCATTCGTGATCCAGCTTCACATACAGAAGAAGTATGCAAATCGCCCTTCCTAATAATGTGCTAGTTAGCAAGTTCGGCGACGAATGCAGCTAAAGTTTACAGTCTCATGAGAATGGTTTGTTACCAAGCATGTTAACAGAAAGTTGAGTGGAAGGAAAAAGTGTGGAAGAAAAAGATGCACAACCAACCGAGAGAACCACAGCCTTATGAGGATTGTCAAGCAAAATCGATTCAAGAATTTGGGTGAACTTCACAAGGAATGGACTGAGGCTGGGGTCAAGGCATCAACAGCCACCACAAACAGACGTGTCAAGGAATTTGGCTACAGTTGTAGTATTCCTCTTGTTAAGCCACTCCTGAACCACAGACAACGTCAGAGGTGTCTTACCTGGGCTAAGGAGAAGAAGAACTGGACTGTTGCCCAGTGGTCCAAAGTCCTCTTTTCAGATGAGAGCAAGTTTTGTATTTCATTTGGAAACCAAGGTCCTAGAGTCTGGAGGAAGGGTGGAGAAGCTCATAGCCCAAGTTGCTTGAAGTCCAGTGTCAAGTTTCCACAGTCTGAGATGATTTGGGGTGCAATGTCATCTGCTGGTGTTGGTCCATTGTGTTTTTTGAAAACCAAAGTCACTGCACCCGTTTACCAAGAAATTTTGGAGCACTTCATGCTTCCTTCTGCTGACCAGCTTTTTAAAGATGCTGATTTCATTTTCCAGCAGGATTTGGCACCTGCCCACACTGCCAGAAGTACCAAAAGTTGGTTAAATGACCATGGTGTTGGTGTGCTTGACTGGCCAGCAAACTCACCAGACCTGAACCCCATAGAGAGTCTATGGGATATTGTCAAGAGGAAAATGAGAAACAAGAGACCAAAAAATGCAGATGAGCTGAAGGCCACTGTCAAAGAAACCTGGGCTTCCATACCACCTCAGCAGTGCCACAAACTGATCACCTCCATGCCACGCCGAATTGAGGCAGTAATTAAAGCAAAAGGAGCCTCTACCAAGTATTGAGTACATATACAGTAAATTAACATACTTCCCAGAAGGCCAACAATTCACTAAAAATGTTTTTATTGGTTATGAAGTATTCTAATTTTCTGAGATAGTGAACTGGTGGGTTTTTGTAAGGTGAGCCAAAATCATCACAATTAAAAGAACCAAAGACTTAAACTACTTCAGTCTGTGTGCATTGAATTTATTTAATACACGAGTTTCACAATTTGAGTTGAATTACTGAAATAAATGAATTTTCCACGACATTCTAATTTGAGATGCATCTGTATTTTATGTTTAGATATGTCTGTTTTACAGGAGTCCCGAGAATGATTTTATTCTCCCGCATCCCGCACACACGCGAGTCTCTACGCACTCGCCCATCGAGCCTTGTCCCGCACTGCACTGTTGCATCGGGTCCAGCGGCAGTGCAGGTCTCTAATCCACTGGTACGGGACTCGACAGTAGAAGTTGATGCATTGTTCTCCACGCACGGTTCACCCTTTCAGCTATTTTAAATTTTTAAAGTTTTTCGTGGTTGGAAAAAGTTTTCTTCCCCCACGTAGGCTAAGGGTGTGTTTGGTTCATTTGGTCCGGACCAAAAAGGAAAATGATACATTTAGTCCTGGTTTGCTTAGCGTTCACACTGGCGTTTTTGACAGTGAACCTAAAGATACCGAACCTAAAGGCATAGTCATACGTTCACAACCTGATTGGTCAGGTTGAATGACGTAGGCTGTATGTCGTGACGGAACTTACCAAACACCCCAAACAATAAAAGGGGTCCTATTATGCTCTTTTACAAAGTCTTGATTTTGTTTTGGGGGTGTACTAGAACATGCTGTCATGCTCGGTGGTTCAAAAATAATTTTTCACATAACTTACATTATTACAATACCTTTCTCCCCAGCCTGGCACAAACGGCTCGATTAGTTCCGGGTTTGATGAAGGCCTGCCTTCCGAAAAAACGAAATGTGTTGTGATTGGTTAGCCATCTCAGTGCGTTGTGATTGGCGAACAGCTTAGACGGTGTTTCAGTACTGCCCCGCCCCTTGCCAAAGCAGTAAGTTAGTCAATATTGCCATATCAATTCAGCCCTCAAGAATATTGAACAAGAGGATCGCGAAGAGGATCCTTGTTGCTCCACGTTTGCTCTGCACATTTTGATTTGGATACTTCGCTCGTTCCCTATCGTCAAATCACGTCGCATCTTGTCATTACTTCCTGTTTTTGGTTTGTTTAGAAGCATTTGGTCCGTGTTGCGTTCATATATCTTTTGAACCGCACCAGAGTTCGTTTGGAAGCGTTGTTGTTTGGTGCATACCAGGGTTCGGATGGCAACGCTCACACTTAGGGTGTCTTGTTTGGTTCTTGTTGGGTTTGATTGAATCGAATTCAAGTTTGTTTCCCCCTTTGGTGCGGGTCTTTTGGGCAGGTGTGAATACAGCAATCGCACTTGGGTGCACATCAAGCAACCGTACCGAGACCCAGCTGAAGAGGTGGTCTCGGTCCACTTCCAAACGAACTCTGATACGGTTGAATGGATGAACCAATGAATGGATGACCTTAAGCCAGTGGTTCTCAACCCGCAGGCCGCATGCGGCCCGTCACCAATCCAAATGCGGCCCACCATGCTGAATCAGGAATTTTGCAAAATTTCACAAAATTGGTCAACACCCGACAGCATCAGGTGATTTATCAATGGTGAGTAGAATGATTTATTTATTTCAATAAATGTAATCGTTTAGATACCATAATATTTAGGCTATAAATAATATTATAAATCTGGTTTGTTTGTATTGATGACGTAATATGTAAATGACATGCGTGCGGCCCGGTGGAAAAAAAGGTTGAGAACCACTGGCACATGTGTGGTTTTGTTTACAATTTCTGGTTCACATGCTAAAAGAGCAATGTGAAAGCGTTCCGCACCAAGCAAAAAAAAAAAAAATCAACATTGTATTTGGTCCAAACCAAAGCAAGTGAACTAGCAGACTTTCCTAGTGTCAATACACCCTTACTCAAACACACCGCACTAACAGAGCAATCGCACCAGAGTTTTTTTAATCGAACCAAGCATGACAAGCATGAACATACCCTAATTGACAACGCACAATAATGTTCTTGCCTTTGACACACATAAACTCAAAACAACGATTGTATTTCCAGCTACAGAATGCATGCTTTGTTTGTTTTCGTTGGTAGTATCTGCCTCGCAGGCGCTTAACCAGTCAAAGTAGGTCTCCGATAGAGGACGTCGTGTGTGCTCCACCCTCTAGTGATAAAACAATGCACTGCATTCTGTCGGACTCGGAAATTATGTAACGCAGCAGTAACGCACAGAGACCTCAGTTTGGAACTATAATCTATAAATTATAATGCACTAAATTATTCTGTTACTAAAAAAGTAATCAAATGACGTACTGCCCTTCACTGGCCATATCGATTAACATGCTAAAACTATTCCAAGAGATGTCACAATTGAAATATGCATAAAAGGGTCAGTAATTGGACTGCAGACTATCACAAATGTGTGTTCATCAGGTTTTGCTCTTGGTTGGGGTCCTACTCCTTGGCTGGTGATGTCCGAGATTTTTCCTACCCGAGTGAGGGGATTGGGCAGTGCTTTGTGTGTGCTTACCAACTGGACCTGTGCCTTCATTGTCACCAAGACCTTCCAGAATCTCATGGTGAGCTGACGGTCATGTATTTTCCCTAGAAACTTTCTAGGTTTAACAAAAAGGTCTAATACAGGATCAATTATGTTTCTTTTTAGGATGCCATAACCAGTGCAGGGACATTCTGGATGTTCTCTGGACTCTGTGCTCTCAATGTCATTTTCACTGCTATTTTTGTCCCTGAGACCAAAGGCAAAACTCTGGAGGAGATTCAAGCCCATTTTAAGGGGACTTATCAGCACTAGACAATTTTATTCCTTAGTGAAAATACCAACATTTTAAACAAAACAACTAGTTGCATTGATAATGTAATATGCTAAATAATGTAAAAGTTCTCAGATCAAATATGTGTTTGATACTTTTTTTTTAATGTGATTTGTCATTGAATTAGCACAAATAGTGGCTGATGTGACATGCTTTCAGGCAGTGTTCAAGAATTTTTAATATGACTTTTTTTCTTTTTTTCTCTTACTGTTGATGCTAAAAATGAGACACACGATGTAAAATCATTTTAACTTGTTTTCAGGTCGTCGGAAAGCAGTTTTTTGAAAAAGATCTGAATATAATGTGCATTAACACCTATTCCCTTGACACATGCAGAGTTTATATAAGATTCTTTAGTTTGCAGTTTCTCAGCAATTTCCTCTACATCAAGACAGTAGCTTGGGTTACATTTTAATTAGAATCATCAAATCTCAATCAATCAATCTCAAAAAGATTTGAATATGAAATGTTGAATTTAAAATGAAACTCATCGTAATATTGATATTGTTACGAATGTAAAATAACCTGTGATTAATGAACTTCACTGGTGACTGCATACTTTTTCTGACCTCACCTGTTATAACATACTACTTTTTTGTGTTTAACAAAGAAGTTGAACCAAATATGATATTAATACTAATTCATTTAAAATGCATGGTTACTAAAGAACTCTATTGTTTGCTTCATTCAGAAAGGTGTAGTCATATGTTGAATTGTGGTAATGAGTCAGTAAAGTATTACGCATTGTTCTGTGATAATGTCAGGGATGTGCCAAATACTGTAATTCTACAATATTTAATTTTGTATAACTGTATTTCTAATATGCTGATGAATACAGATAAAATGAACAATCCCAACATTCTAAATATATATCATGTGACTATTATATTTCCTAATAAAATGTTTTTATCAAAATTTGTGCCATCTGTTACTAGATAATGGTTATAAATAAGGTGGCGCTGTTACCAAAATTGATGTGGTGTGGTCAGTGTGAGGTGACAGTGACACAAAGATTGAAGTCAATATGACAAAGCTTTGCAGAGATGCAGTTTGGCATCATGCCATCAATATACAAAAATGGTTTTGTCTATCAACATGAAATCCGTAACATTTTGTCGGAACAATCTGATGATGAATTTGAAGTCAAATTTGGTGAAAATCAGACAAGATCTTTAAAAACAAAATCAAAATGGCAGACAGGAAGTTTGGGCAACTATGGCTAAATTGGTATCTATGTTCTTGGCGTGACCTAAGGAATATATTGAGACCAGTTTTTTTATAATAAGCTAATTTAATCAAAAGTTACTAGCGTTTTTGGGAAATTTCATTATAGCTTTTGACTACAAGGTGGAACTGTCCCAAAACTTTTTGAGTACTGTCAGGTCATGGTGCCGAAGACACTTATCAAGTTTCATTACAATACGCCAATGCGTTCGTAAAATACACCATTTTATGACAAAATTCAAAATGGCTGACATGGGAAAATTCATTGGACACAGAATGTCACACAGAATCAAAAGAGACCAGTCTTGTGATTTTTGTCCAAACCGTTCAGAAGTTATAAGCAAAACACACAACACATTAGGTTTGAATATGCTAAAGCACTGCAGAGATATAGCCTCAAGTCCATTTTGGCGTGCTCTTCGTCAAATTCGTTCACATGTTAATTGAGAACGGTTTGACTAATCAACTTGAATTTCATAGCTTTTTGCCAGCATGGTCTAAAAATTAGTCAATTTTGGTGAAAATCAGACAAACCGTCTAGGGCGATTTTAAAAAGTAGGTTTTTTGAATAATTAAAAATTGTGGATTTTTACATTTTGGTGTCCATTTGACTGCATGAGACCAGGAATCAGAGGGAAATTTTGCTTCTAAACTTTAAGGTTCATAAACATGAGTGAAACTTTGAGCTGTTAATGGCACTAGAGGGTTTGAGTTATGCCGAGTTCACACTGCACGATTTTCAAAGTCGTTGGATCACCGTTGTTTTCACACTGCACGACTATCTGGGGTAGCATTCAGTTGCTGTTGCGTTCACATTGCACGATGGATCAGCAACAGGAGGTTACACACTGCATGACTTTACAATAGGAAGAATCGCCAACAATTCTGTCTGGTCCACAAACTATATAACTCCTCCCTCGAACTTCCCGCTGTCCTGTATCTTGCTCTCTCATTGGCTGTAGGTCATTGCCGATGTATTTTTCAGTCAGAACTCATTTCACACAGCAGGATTTTGAATCGCCGACAGGTCCAAATATTTAGCATGACCCTCTATAGACATCAAAGGTACTACCACAGTCGAGGCACAGAAAGGTAGTAAAGACATCATTAAACTAGTCCATGTGACATCAGAGGTTCAACCGTAATTTTACAAAGCTACGAGAATAATTTTTGTGCAAAAAAACAAAAACAATTCGTCTCTGCCTCACCCTAGCACCATTAGCACATGCGTCGTGGTTCTCTTCATAATGGCACTAGGGTGTTCTCTAACAAGTATTCTCATAGCTTCGTAAAATTACGAAGGACTGCTAAGGACTGTTTTTCCGATATCCTTACTGCATTTCTCTGCCTTGACAGTGGTAAATCCCTTGCTTTCTATGGAGGGCAAAGCTCTCAGATTTCATCAAAAATATCTTAATTTGTGCTCTGAAGATGAACAAAGGTCTTACAAGTTTGGAACAACATGAGGGCGAGTAATTAATGACAGAATCTTCATTTTTGGGTGAACTACCCTTTAATGTTGAGACCTATGTCCTATATCTGTTTGCCAAATTTCATAACATTTCTGCAAGTGGTTCTATGGGCTGCCATAGACTCCCAGAGTGGAAGAAGAAGAATAATAAGAAGAACACCAACGTCTGCGCCGATAGCCTCGTGGACAGTGCAACCACATAGAGCGCTGTTGCGAGATGAGATCTCTTCAGAGGTATTCAGTCATTATTTTATCTCTGTTGAATTCAACTCTTCAGGCTTAAGAGTACACTAGAGTAATAGTGATTTTTGTAGAGAATGGTGTCGTAACGTTTGTGTTGGGCCAGTTTAAGTCAAAGTCCAGGGTCATCTTACCCTCACAGCCTGCTGAGGAATATTTCATGCAGAGTTGTTCAAAGAATGTTTTAAAAAGCATAATGTGGAAAGTGTCACATGTGCATTGTTTTTAACTGTCTGTTTTTGTCTGTATTTACGCACCAGTGGAATGTCTGAAAAATGCGTTTGTAATCGCCTGGGTTCTCTGTGTATTATACCTTCGAGAATATATTTCATCAATCTTCTGTATTTTCAAGACAGATTCTCTAGCATACGAAAATCTTACTGTTTTAAAAGTCTGTATTGGTGGTCTGTGGTTAACTGACAGTACACATGCATTGTGTGTAAGGGGCCGGGCTCCTGTCCTCCACAAACATTCCCTTGCTGTTGGCAAATATGAACCCAGCAGTTTCTCCATTGCTTCTCTGATATGCCATTAGTTTTGTGTTCCTCACTCTTCCATACAGCATAGGAGGTTTTTGAACTTTCAGCATGACTCTGGCATTAGCGCTTTTGCTTTGTATGTTTTTGGGGACACATGGTTTCAACACCCATCTTGTTATTGAACCTCAGCCCAACTTTGATGTGGAGAAAGTGAGTATGAGTTTTCAGTTCTTTGGTTTGTGCTTTAATAGATTTTGGGAGTAAGTAGTTTAAACATTGAATGAATGTTTTTTTTATTTAACAGCAGAGGCATTTCAAGTGAATCTGTATGTTTATATAGCATTTGTTCAAAAGTTCAAATTCAAAAGCAAACAGTGAAGAGGCGGACATCAGTGTCACACATCACCATAGTTTACTTAAAGAACAGATCATGGTTCATCAGCTTTTATTTCTACACAAGAATGAGAATCAAAGTTTTTCAATATTAAACAGATGCAGTGATCTTAAAACTATTCATAATTCCTGCTTTAATTGGTAATATGAGTTAGTTGTTTTCACAGAAAGAACAAATTAAACGTTGAGTTACATGTGTCAGCTTCTCTTTGTGCCACATTACATTTTGTTAGAAAATATGCAACCATTTATTTCTAGTTCTCAGTAACACAATAAGGTCCCGTTAGTTAACATTAACGCATTAACTAACATTAACAATGAGCATTTATTACAGCATTTATTAATCCTTGTACTGTTCAAAAACTGTTCATGTTAGCTCAGGTCCATTAAATAATATTGCCAGATATAACTTTTGGTTTTAAAGGTTTGAATTATTTTTCATTGTTAGTTCATGGCTGGTTAACTTATGTCATTAACTAATGTTAACAAATTGCGAAATACCTGCAGATTCTTTTTCAAGCCACTGTATTTTTGTTTTTCAATAACAGAAACAAAACTCCTGGTACTACAGAACCCTTGGTGGCCTTTAGTAAACTGCTAGCTATCTTTACATTTACTGTCAGTTCACAGGTGAATGGTACCGGATTGGACTTGCAGATGAGTCACCGTTTTTTGCCATGTTCAAAAACCATCTGAAGATTTCTAAAGGCCTTCTGGTATCAGATGCCAACGGAAATGTGAATCTGACCATGTGGAGCATGAGGTGCAGAATTCTGGATAGGATATTGTTCCATATTTACATTATCACACCATCTCAAATAACAAAAGGGGGAACATATTGTAATGGGAAAATACATTTAACCAAAATATTTGAGCTCTGTGCTAACAGTCTGTATATATTTGATCTAACAGACCATATGGATGTTCCATCAATGTTTATTCATATGAGAAGACAGATGTTCCTGGAGAATTCACTTACTTCAGCAAAAGTAAGCTCTTATTTCCTCTCTCAAACATCTTTGTGATCATTTCTTATTATATGTTGTCTTTATTCACACTCGTGAAATGTGAGAATGTCAAAAACTTTCAAATAGATTTAAGTCCATTGCACTCTTTCATCAGACCTACAAAAAAAAATAAGATTACTTCTCAGTTATTATATACAGAATATTAATGTAGTACAAATAGAACTGAATTTTTCGCTTACTCTGAAAAAAAGTGGTAGCCTGTGATTGTTACCTTAAACTACCTGATATAATGTAAGATTTAGCCTGTATATACTTTATAAACGTTATTTACTTCAATTTTACTATAAGCACCTTTTATGACAGGATGGAATCAATCCCTTAACTTTAAATTAATAAAATGATACATCTGACGTTTTGTCATTTTAAGGGCACAAGATAACAAAAGACATCACAATAGTGGAGACCAATTACACTGATTACAGTTTGGTCCTTAAATACAAGAGCATGCACAAAGAATACACTCAAGTAGCTCTTTACGGTAAGTCTGATAAATTATATCACTTGTGCTTGACATATTAATGAAGCATACTAATTTGTCAGAACCATTCTCCTAGGACGGTCATCCATACAAAGGCCAGAAATAATTGAGAAGTTCAGATCTTTTGTTTTATCTCTGGGCTTTTCTGACGAGGCCATTGTCATTCCAGCAGATGCTGGTAAGTTTGCATATGATATAATGAACTAAAACTGTTTATGTCAGACTGCCACTCTGCAAAAGAGCAGGAATAAACTGCACTAAAGGCTAATGTTTAATGTTTATGTGACCTTAAATAGGGCCTCTAAAGTTTGCTGAATAAACAAAACCCCATGCACACATAGAACAAGCACATGACTCTTAAAGGAATAGTGTACCCAAAAATGAAAACTTCTGATATTTACTCACCCTCAGGCCATCCAAGATGTAGATGAGTGTCTTTATTGGAACAGATTTGGAGAAATTTAGCATTACATTGTTCACTTGTGGATCCTCTGCAGTGAATGGGTGTCATCAGAATGAGAGTCAAAACAGCTGATAAAAACTTTCACAATAATCCACAAGCAATCCACATGACTTAAGTCCATCAATTAACATCTTGGGAAGTGAAAAGCTGCATGTTCTGCACTCTGATGGCACCCATTCGATGCAGAGGATCCATTGGTTAGCAAGTGATGTAATGCTACGTTTCTTCAAATCTGTTCTGATGAAGAAACAACCTCCCCTATATCTTTGATGACTTGAGTGAATTTTCATGAAATTTTCATTTTTGGGTGACTATTCAGGGTTCGTACGGGTGCTTGAAAATGCTTGAATTTTAACACAGTGTTTTCAAGGTTTGAAAAGTGCTTGGATTTTGGATAAAGTGCTTGAAAATGCAGTTGCATTGGATATATATATATATATATATATATATATTGTGTTCAGCTGTTACCGGGGAAACCGTTGCATCAATGCAGTTCCAAAAGCGCCACCTAGTGGCAGACAGAACCTCATATTTTAGCCTTTAAACTATTTTTAAGAAATAAAGGAAAGGGATGAGTCAAAAGAGTAAAGAATAATTTTAATTTAAAGCACACAAGACATCTTACTGTTTAAATGTTTTAGATTTTGGAAGGCTGATTTTTGAAAGCTTTTTGTTCTGAGCAAAAACAGCAGGCGGGCTTTTTGAAAATGCAAATGAATCCCCTGCCATCAAAGCCTCTGAAAAACTAAATTATTCTTTATACTTCTGGCTCATCCCTTTTAGTTATTTCTTAAAAATATTTTAAAGGCTGAAATGTTAAGTTTGTCACTTTATAAAACTCTGTTTGTGAAAACCTGTATTTGAACTGCAAATCATGTTTTTTGCAGTCATTTTATGGTTTAATATGTTACCATAGACATTGCCCTTCCCTGCTCATATAGTATTTATTTGATTTGTGCAGGTCTTAAAAAGCCTTACATTTTATTTTTAAAATCCTGGTGGTACCCTCTAAATTATTTCTTTCTTTATTTTTTATTTTATACTTTATATACTTTATGTTGGCTATTAATATTATGCAGTGCTATATGCGATCCAGACCGGTGGTTTTTAATAGCACAATAACATCTGATTTAAAGTGAAAAACTCAAGCGTGTGTGTGTGTGTGTGTGTGTGTGTGTGTGTAAACATTTAATTTACCACAGTTTAAAGTGCCGGAAAATCATGAAAATGCACCTTGAAAGTGCTTGAATTTGAATTTGGGAAAGGTGTAAGAACCCTGACTATTCCTTTAACAGGAATCAGATTTTTCATGCATTTGTTAATTTTTATGTTTTTTTAGATCCCTGCCCTATCCCAGAACCAAGGTATGGATTTATCACTTCATCTTACATATGAGAGGCTGGGGTTAGTTGTCTGTATTACAATAATTTAACCTTTCCACCATTATTATTAAGAAATAACATATAGGTTTTATATATATATATATATATATATATATATATATATATATGCATGTTAGAGGAGTAAGTAACCTGTGTATTAGTGACAGAATTTACAGTGAATCTTACGATTACATCCTTTAGCCAGTAGGTGGCGACAGTCTGTATGAGTGAGTCAGTGAATCAAACGATTCGTTCGAACACACCGATTCATTCAGTAAAGAACCCCTTTTTGACTTGCTCGGAGACACAATCCACGCTGTGGATTTGTTCGGAAGCTGGAACTATTCTCGTCGCCCAGGCAAAAAATAATAATACAGTAAAATTAATAGGCCTATCACACTCACAATCAGTCATAGAACACCATGTTTTGAACCAACATACAAAACCACAAAAAGAGAAATAATAAACGTGTTTTCTATACACAAAACCACTACTGAGATATAGCCCTTGTGACAACTATCTCCAGTCTCTACATTGCTAAAATACATCGGTCTATGTGACTTTGTTGTTGTAAAAGCCATAAAAAGCCTGGTTTTATCAAATCTAAAGTATATACACCACTGTTCACTCACCTGCAGGAATACAGCAGAATTCAGAGAGGAGAAATCTTCCCAATCTCCTAATCAATCAGTCTTTGGCACTGAGAATCTTTCCAAAGTGTGATTGGACAGGATGTTTTTATTAGGTAACTCACTCTCTATATATCTTTATAACTAATTGTATACTTTCACCATCTTTCAGCCAGCCGTGGATTCAGACCTTGGGTTACATATATTCCGTTTTGTTACACATTTGGGGAACAGTGTCTGTTTTAACGCAAACAATCATTGGAGAAATACAACACTATAACACTATAAATGTTACGCAGTTTGTACAACGTTCGTAAAGCCAGCAGGTGGCGCAGTTGTAACAGGACACAATCAGCCAGCATCTCATAATCTCCACAAACAGTGCTACCAATAACGATGAATGTATCACATGTAATACTGTAGTTGCTTGCCTAATGTTTACAGAACAATTGTGTCAAATCTTTGTGATCATTTTACAATTGTATTTTCAAAATGAATAATAAAAGGTTGTTGCTGTTGTTGTTGTTTTTGTTGTTGTTGTTTTCAATTAAACAATACATATAGGCTTAATTTTAAATGTCATGATTTCTTATGTTGCAAAACAAATGAGCACTACCATTCAAAGGTTTATATGGTCTCTTATGCTCAACAAGGCTGCATTTATTTGATTAACAGTAATGTTGGGGAATATTATTACAATTTAAAATAAAATAGTTGTATTATTTAAAATAACTGCTTTCTATTTGAATATATTTTCAAATGTAATTTATTCCTGTAATTTCAAAGCTGAATTTTTGATCATTCTAATATTCTGATTTGTTGCTCAAAAAAACATTTATTATTATTATTATTATTACTACTATTATGTTGAAAACAGCTGAATAGATTTTTTCAGGTTTCTTTGATGAATAGAAAGTTCAGAAGAACAGCATTTATCTGAAATAGAAATCTATTGTAACATTATAAATGCCTTTATCGTCACTTTTGATCAATTTAAAGCATTAATTTCTGTAACCCCCTCCTCCAACATAAACAACATACTTGTTCTGACCTATACTGCACTAAAATACATAAAAGAATAAGTAATCATACATTTTAATCAGAACTTTTGTTATATTTTAAATGATTAAAAACTTCTTGCTGGCAAATGGGTAAAAACTAGTGGTTTGAAGGTTTGTAGCAAAGATTGGTAAATATAAAAGGACAATTAATCAGTATTTTGGGGCTGCACTGTGATCCTTAAATCATTGTCATAGTGAATTCTTCTTCTAAATATGCCTGACAAGATTTTTTGTAGAATGACATTTTTTCTGTAAATCGTGGTAGACATGTATGATAGCCTTTATTTATTTATTTATACTCAGAAAATTAATTCATTAAGTAACATGACACATTCTAATGTTCAAACAATTAAAGCTGTATTAAACTTTAGTTTTTGACCCATATATGCCACCAAACTGGACAAAAATGCCCCTGCACAATTAAACAAAATGTATCAAAAATTAAATGAAAAGTGTCGATTGTGGCATTACATTTAGACCTGCTCATATCACATCATATTTTTTTTACCCGCTTAACAGCATTGCACATTATAACCAATCCCACACGATTCTGCTGATGGTTATGTTGGTTAACACTGTGTCATATCATATTGTAAAATGAAGCCAATTAATCAGTCATTCAATTAGCAAATCAATCAATCAATTGTGTTTCCTGAAAAGCAGTCCTCCACCATCATCACTTGTCAGCGACAAATGATGGGTGGTTTTGTTTGGACCATTGGTCTATCACTATAAACCCCTCTTTGGGGTCCTCTGTCCCTATTCCTCCCCTTTCCCTGTCCCTCCCCCACTCTTCACTTTCACCCAATTAACCCCCTCCCTCCCCTTCAGACTGCTCCCCAACCCCTTTTACGGAGTGCCATTATGCTGCGGTGGGTGAAGGGAAGAGGGGGATAACAATGAAGATAAAGAAAGCATGCGGTTAGAGGCTTGTGAATGGCTCCATTCAGCAAAGCCAGCCAAACAGAAAAGCAGCTCTGCTCTCCCAAACCCAGAAGTTTCACTTAGTATAACTGGGTCTTTATCCTCTATAATTACTCGCTATATACATATGTACATACATGCACAAGCATGCGCAGTTACAGTAGCACACACATATGCAGCAAAACATACAGTATATCAGTAATTGGTTAATGTCGTAGTGTGACGGGCGTTAATTTAATGTCATTATAAGAATGTCATTTAACATTTCACACCATTAGACCTCTTCTGTAAACATTTCATAACTTCCATAACACTTTAAGAGCTATTTTAGCCAATTCTGTAATCATTTTCTATCTATCATGTAATTCCAAACTTAAATGAACACAAAAAGAGGTATTTTGAAAGATGTCATAGTTTCCAGAGAGGAAAAAATGTTCGGTTTTGAATGATACGAGGGCAATAAAAGATAACAGAATTTTCGTTTTTGAGTGAACCGTTCCTTTAAAACTAAGCAATAAATCCTCATTTGTTAAAGCTTCATCGATGAACTTGAAATCTGAAATCTTGAGATTTTCTTTCAATTAATAGCCTTTTTCTGAAAACGTTATGTCCCTAAATCTGTCCTTGAGGTTCAAAATATAACTTCAAAACGATCTCAAAACTGCATTTCCAGGCTGAAATGCATTTGTGAAGATTTGACGTTAAATGACATGTGCACTTTTCTCACCAAATCACTTATAAGAAGCATATATTTGACTAACGCTGCAAAGCACTCATGTAGGCATATTTCTGCATGGTTTAAAGTTACTTAAATGAAACATTTTTGTCTGGGGTGCTGTTCATGAAATCTATCGCTTCACTCATGGCCTCTCCGCCTGTTGCCTCACAGATGTGTAACCCCATCCGAGTGTGTCTGCACATATTAATCAAAACGAAACACTCAGACGCACACACACATACATGAGCTGTGTGTCAGTATTTGGAGAAAGGAGGCTCCATATGGGCAATCCTGCATCTCTTTTCTGTGCTGGCAGCCAGGCAGATGTCACATGGTCTAACAGGTCACTGTGCACAGACATAAGACGAATAGCTGTGCAGTACAGACTGCATGGGGCCCCTCAGCCGTCTGCCAGCAGAGTCCCCCAGTTCACCCCACTCCCCACCACACGTACACACACTATACACAAGCATATTACATGCTAGTTTTGTTATAATTTATCACTTCATAGTTCCTATATTTGACAATATTAATACAATATTTTATGTTCTTTTTCTTATAAGGTGATCCTGTTTTTTGCTCTTATTTTATTTTGTATTGTTTGTGAGTGCATTATAAAAAGGCAAACAAGGTCTTGGAGCCAAATCATTCAAATATAATAGGCTATATTTCAATATATAATAGATATTGCATGGTCATCAAAAGGTATTTCATACAGTTTAAAATGTAGAATGTCATTTAATAAGAATATGTCAAACAAAGTGTCATTTAATTCTTAAATATATTTATATTAGTGATAGTAAGAACACTTTTCAAGCAAAACATTTTACAAAAGTTTCAAACTATTAAATATAAAATATATATATATTTTTACATATTTATAGCAGTTGACATGAAATGCTTTTGAGAAGATGGCCTTTGACATGCTATATTCCATCTAAATTAATTAATATTTGCTAATAATAAGCATGCATAATAACAAGATATTATGCATGCACTTTTAATGAGACATTACATGGAATTTTTGTACTTTTAACTCTATAACAAAGAATTACAATAAACCAATAAATTATGAATTTAATAAATTTATGAATTTATAAATTTAAATTGTTTTATAAATTGTACAAGTAATAAAAAAAATAGTGACCATTCACAGTCCCTACACATTATTATTTTATTTATTTGAATTATATTGTTATTATTATTATTATTATTATTTATCTGTTTATCTGTCCGTCCGTCCGTCCATCCATCCATCCCTCTCTCTTTATAAGCTCATTAATTTTCCCCTGATGTTTAAGAAAAAGAACAGAGAGAAAAATGTTCATGTAATGCATCAACTACCCTATAACACTTTCTGGTTGACATGGGATTACAAGAATATGTTCATAGTTAATTTACTGATCTTTACCTGCGGGGTACTCTGCCAAAGGACAATAGTTTTGCTCCTTCATATATCTGCTAAAATCACCTAGAGGCTAAAGGTTATTGCAAAAAAAATGGCACTGAAAAGTGAAGTTACTTTTGAGAAAAGTCTTGCTCAGTGGCTTGAAGACGCCACTTGCTTTCATTATCTAATGCAATGAAATCTCTCTATGAATCACCACTGTCTATGTACTATTCAATTGAAGCACAGAGTTTAAAACTGCACATCGAGGCAAACAAGCATGCAAGTGCGTACACATAAATACCCAGCTTTCTCAGGCCTGAAGGGCTGGATCAGGGTTACTTTACACACCTTTGAACATCCCTTTTCAGGGCATGGTGTGAAATGGATTTGAATGAGAAAGAGGAGGTCAGGAGAGGAGGTGTGGAGGCTTGGGGAGGGAGAGGACGAAGGGAACAGGGTGGGAAACCGACAGGAGGGAAGAAGAAAAGGAGGTAGACGGATTTTCCATTTGTAAAAAAAAAAAAAAACAGGGCCACCGGTTATTGAGTTGCATGAGAAGGATCTCCCTTTCTCTTTCTGTGCTCTTCAGCCTTCTCCCTTGCTCCCATCTCTCATTACCATAGCAGCTGCAGAGCTGTGCGTGTGTGTGTGTGTATGTGTGTGTGTGTGTGAAGGAGGGGGTCCGGGTCGGGCAGTGTGACTTAGGCAGGGGCTCCCGTCAATGGTGGGCCGTCTGGGGAATGAATAGAGGCGCACAGAGTTGAACTGGACGAACAAAAGAAAAGAGGAGAGAAGAATGGGTGAGTGAATTGGGCGGCTTGTCACTGCGAGCTAGAGCACACAAAATAGAGTGAAATAGTGAAAGAAAGTTAAAAGGAGCAGAGGGCATGCAAGGATTGGCCTGGCCACCTGTCTCTCTCACTATCTGTCTTTTGCCCCTTCTGTCAATGGAGAGACTAAAAGTTGGAAGCATGAGAGTGTAATTTGGGCAGAAAAAAATGCACTGCAAGCAGTATGTATTTGAATGCACTGCAAAAAAAAAAAAAAAAACACTTTTTCATAAACAACTGTTTTACAATATGTGATGTGCAAGTTATTCTTGTGTCACTGAATGCAAACAGCAAAATCAAAACTAAAAAAAAAATAATTGTTGTTAAATGTCCCAGCTTGAATATAAGAATATAAACAAAATCACAAGTGGTTGCATTGTTACTCTTAAGTATCCTTAGACAACACTGTCAAGAGTTTGTAGACTGATATACCAAATGTAAACAAGCTGTTTTAACTCAGTGTTGTGAAGGAAACACGTGGCAATTCTAACATCTTTACGCATGGTCCCCTAACCAGCAGTTAGGTTACATTGACCTAGATATATCAGCTTTAACAGTATTTTTATATTTAGTAACTGTCCTCTGCTCTTTAGGTTGCTTGCATGATTGGGCTTGGCAATATTGTTGTATTTAGCATTAGCTGCATCAACTGCAACTTCATAATGGTAGTAATTCATTCAGTTGGTATCATTCTTTAGCTTATAGCCACCTGTAAAAGCTATTGAGACACAGACATGTACAAATTTGCAACTTGTTTGTGGAATTGACTTTTTTGACAGAGTTCAAGTTCAAGATGAAGCTGAAATGGCTAGTTGATAGTCATTGACTTAAAAACAAAAATACTATGTGGCTATCAGCAACTGTTTGCCTCCCAAAATTCTTCAAAATGTCTTCTTTTGTGCTCAACGGGTTTGAGTAAATTATGACAAATTTGTCATTTTTGTGTGAATTATCTTCACAAGACCTTGTGAAAGACATGCACACTTTAACACACATTTAAAAATATTACTTATTACAGAAAAAAAATACTTTAAAAGAATATATTTCTGTTTTTGGACACTTAATTGCACGTTATTTAATATGAAAACAAAATTAAATCTAAATATTTTAACCTTAAATTTAATATCAAATCCAATTTAAAACACATTAAAGGTGTAATGAATACTTTACATGTGCTTTAGTATGTTAGTCAGCACATCAAAATGAGTGTACTTCTTTGATACATGACAAAAGATTAAAACAATTATTTCAAATGTACTTTAAAAGAAAAAGGTAATTTGCATTATGCCAAAAAGTGCACTTTTTACAAGTATACTTTTAGTGTGTTAAAAAATAGCTGTGAAAGTGTGCTCTATGTATGTACACTTAAATGGCTTTTAATTGAATTGATATTAAATCACCTATAAGTAAAGTATGGTATTTGAATAATATACTCTTAAGATTTGAGGTACACTCCAAGTGCACATTCAATACAATTAAGCACACTTATGTTGGTATTAAAGGTTAACGTAGACTTGTTTTAACTAGTTTGTTTCTTTGCAGCCAAACTGGTGTTTACTAAGGAGCTAACTGCTAAATACATGCTACAGCTAGCATCTGCTCACACATGTGGAACATGTTTTTCTGTAAATTACGTAACACTGTAAGACTTATATCTATAAAGACACTTGTTTAGGCTAACTACATCCCTATATGTGCTTTCACAGTCCGTTAGTCACAACCACTTGTTTCTTGGAAATATTGAGCAACCCTATAGCTCTGCAAATACCTGAGGCACAGGAAGAGGCAACGGCTGACTCAAGGAAAAATAACATTCAGGAGAATCCCTACTGAGTCACACGCAAGTCTATGCATTACACCAGTAATTTTCTTAAAACCACAGAATTTAATATCTAAAATGACTTTGTACAAAAAGTACAAAATACAGCAAGAAATATATTTAAGATATGACCACTTACATCATTTGAAACATAAACAAACAGCTAAACAGATATAAAAACACAACAAAATAACAATTCACAAAAGACAAAAACATTATGAGAGGCCTTTTCCCAAACTTCTCTTTGATGAAAATAATATTTCAAAAGTTGGTCCAAAAAAAAAAAATCACAGTCATTTGACTTTTATCTCAATCAAAGAAGTTACTTTTACTTTTATGTCATAAATGTTATGGCATTATCAAGTAAAGACTTGTGCATTGTGCAACTTCTTGTTACACTGGTTTTACCATGTAGCATCCCCCTTAAAAAGAGGAGGATGGGACTTCAGAGAAGAAGTGCTCCAAGATTTTTCTGGACACTTTACTTGTGTGTTCTCCCATTATGTCAAAAGGATACCCAGTAACACTGTCATATTTTACCATAGTTGTTACAGTCTAGAATATGTTTGACATTACTTAGGAGGGACATTCAAGCAGAGTGTGTTACATAATTACACATACAGTAATTCAGTAGGCATATAAAAGCCTTTGCAAAAATGAGTGAAAACCACCCTGGAGCTTCCATACAATAAGAATTGTTTTTCTATTTAGAAAAATAGTATCTTTAAAAGTTGGCATGACACCAACAACTCATAAAACAGCCATCAGTGCAATATTTAAAACATTCTCAAGTATAAGTGATGCATATTTCTATACTGGCTTTGAAGCATTTCAAACGTCACAACATATTTAAACCTTACAACATCTTGCCTGAGTTGACAAGGGGTTTAAGAGGACAAGGCCAATGTGCTTTAGGATCCAGTGCAGTTTATACACTGATCTATGGATTTGCTCAACCTCTGAATTACAAAAATGTGTGGCTTGAAATGTGTGGATCAGCAAAGAAAAGAAAAGACAAAAAAAGCTTTAGTGTCAGAAACTCAGTTCACATAGGAACTCCATAACAAAGTACTGATTATTACATGACAGACAATGCCAAAATACAACCCTATTTGGTAGTGTCTGGGCCAGAAAGTGTTTGCTTGGATATCTTCATTTAAGAGGTGAGAGATCTCGAATGGTTAATTATGATACTAAACTCGATGACCAACATTGCAATGTCACCATTTATAATGCATTACAGTTGAGGTATCAGACATCAGTCCCTGTTTTAGACAATATGCAGAGAGAATGTGTATATATAATGTAATTCTGTACAGGAGTATTTATGTCAGTCCAGTCAGTGTGCAAATTATTTATGGGGGGTCGACTTTTCGAAGAAATGTCTGTCAGCAATGTTTATATTTTGTATGCAGTTGGCTTAAACGTCAATTATATGTAAATGTGTTTAAAACAAAACACAAAATACATGAAATATGTGTGATGTGAATATCTATAATAAAATAGCTAATAGTTGTGTAAATGCACTCACTGTTAGATACTGAACTTAGCAGTAAAAGTGTTATCAAATCGTTGCTATAGTTACTTCTTCACGCGAACTCGAATTTATGCATATTCTGAGATTTTTTTGCAGTTCTTAAAACGTTGTTTGAAATAAATGTAAAAAGAATAGGTCTGCATACTTTCAGGACCACCGTTGTTTTGTTCTTTTGGGGTGTTAAAGCCTTAATTAAGGAGTCAGACCCCCCATAATTCGCACCCTGAGACTGGTCATCCTGTAGGACCACCTAGTGTCATCTTTTTTAACTTTGATACGACTGTTCAATTTGTCATATTCTCAAATAAATCTATAAATAACACAGCAATCATTTTCATCATGCATCCAAAGTTGGCAAACCACATCCATGACATTGTACCAACCCAACATTATCAAAAATAGCCTTTTGGATTTGAATTCTGTGCCTGTCGATATCAAATCAATTTCCTAAATCCATTACATCACAAACAAGCTGTCTTTTACTTTGGCACAAAGGGGTCAAATATATGATAGGCTTAAAGGTACAGCGTCAGATCTTCTTTGATTGCCTCAGAGCGCGCTCGATGAGTACTTCGCCCGTGTGATGAGGTAAAGAACGATGTCTTGATGTCCACCAAACGCTGCTATGTGCAGGGCACTCCATCCATCTCTGTTGGCCAGACGGATGTCTGCACCAAACTTCACCAGTAGCTTTACTAACTCCAGGTTGCCATCGATCACGGACTGATGCAGCGCCGTCTGTCCCTCGGGTCCGAAAGAGTTCACGTTAAATTCACAGTTTGTCATGTTTTGCAAGAGAGAATGAAGTTCCTTAGTATTGCCCTTCCTGAGCGCTTCCTGAAACACTCTTTGACGCGCAGAGCAAGTCATGTCCGCCTGACTCATGATTTCAACAGGTAGACGACTGCAACCCTTCGCTTGTGTTTCTGGTAGAAGATAACGAGCCAGATCTTCGTCCAGACTCCGAAATGACCGAACGAACGTTCACTAATGGAAAGTGAACATTAAAAGACCAAGCTCCAAGGTATTTACAATTCCCCAGTTTGTGCGTTCCGCAGTAGACGCTCGATATTATTCAAACATATCATTCGGTCCTTAAAGAGCTGAAAACTTCAGTGTTCCATACTCCAATCCTCTGTTCCTAAAGGGAAAATGTATGAACTGTTATTTAATCTTTGCAAATGCAAAGAATCTGGGAAAATAATATTGCAATCAATACAATAAACGTGTGTTTGTGGGCTTTACCTAGGTGGTTCCCACGAGCGGGTGTTGAATGGCCTCCTGCTCCGCGCGCTGTGTTCTGACTGTAAGCTCCGTTATAGCTGAGCGACTAGATTCCGCCTATTGAGGCTCATTTGAATAACAATAACCCGTCACGAAGTTCGTCTTTTTGGGGGCGGAGACTGCGTTCGTTTCGGCTGCTTTTTAGCAGTGTTCTTTATATAGCCTACACGAAGGCGAAATGTAGAGAAAAATTATTCAACAATAAAAGTGCTAAAAGCCTTTGGAGTTCGTGATTAATTTGTTTTCGATTGGCATTGTGTTGCAACTAACACCATAATATAGCCTAGCCTATATATTTGTATTTTACACGTTAATTAAATAAATAAATAAATATATTCCACTGTTTACTGTCAACCTGTCATAGTCAACTTCATTTTTTCTAAGCCATTAAAATAGAAAAGTTAGCCTGAAATGGTAAAATGATATCGCTTTATTGCAGTTTTAAGCCACTTTGAATGAAGAAAATAAAGTTGAAATGACAGAAATCTTTTCTATCTATCTGTCTGTCTGTCTGTCTGTGGTCCATAATCCCACCCAGTGTCACAGAAGTTCACACTCCTAAACATTTGTCTATCAGCAATCCATTTGTTAAAGATACATTAACAAATGGGGGAACAACTTGCCCAGCACTTCTTCTGGCAGCAGGTTCTCATTCTCAGTGGTAAAACAGTGTCCTTAGGCACCATGGGAACTAGACTACTGCATGCTGTTTTTGTATCAACCCATACAGCCACAATTTGGCTCAGAGACTGAAGCCCAAAGTAGGCTATTTTCATTAGTGATATGTTTAAATAATGTTTAAAATGAGCATGTAAAATTATTTAAATTTAATAATTCGATAGTAGTTTTTATTTTCACATTTATTAAAAGCAAATAATTTTAAGTTGGAAGACAATAGATTGTCGAATTGTTTACACACTTGTCTGAACAAATCTTGCATGCTCTGCAATGAGAAACAAGGGTTGAACTTGTCTTTATAGTCAGCACATGAAAACACAGTTTCAAGCATCTCTTAACTCTCAAACCTGACTTAACTTGTCTGTAGGTTCTGTGGTTTTGTTGAATGTGTCTTGTACTGTTCTTTGCCAGTTCAATAGACTCTCATTCAAATGCCTTAAAAATCTTTGGCAGTGTAACAGGATCTCAATGGCTGAACTGCAGTGACGTTTCAATAGGGAGGGTGGGTCATTCAGGATCCAATTTTAAACCACGTGCTCTAGGACCGTGGGAAAGAGTTGAGCCTTTCTTCCCAGCATAGGCGTATACACAGATAGAAAGTCAGAGAGAGAGAGGTAGATATTTCAAAACAGTAGACTGTGGAAAGTTGGCATGTTGCACAGGTTTGAAAAACTGAACAGGGTGATAAATTATTTTGGTTATAGTGTGATCTGTTACCAAACAAAACTGCACAAATTTAAGAAAAGGTCAGCGGGAATCTTAACTGAATTTATACCTTTTTTTTTTTTTTTGCAAAATGAGCATGCAAATTATGTGTGCTTTTAAATGCGAATCCTTGTTAAACAGGTCCTTGTTATGCGGGGTCATTTGTAGTGCCCTTGAGGATAGGGCACTTAACCCCGTGTTGCTCCAGGGCACTGCCCTTGCAATTAGTGTGCTATAAGTTTTTTGCTGACCTATTTATTTAGCATGGTAAATTAGGTGATGCGTGACTCTCTTCCCACCTTTTAAATTTGACTTAAAGTGCAATATATGGTCATATACACTACTTTCAAAAGTCTGTATGATTATAGTCAAAATTCAGTAAAATTTGTAATATTGCTAAATATTATCACAATTTAAAATAACTGTTTTCTATTTTTAAAATAATTTAAATTGCAATTTATTCATGAGATGGCAAAGTTCATGAGTTTTTTACTTCAGTCTTTAGTGTCACATGATCCTTCAGAAATCTTTCTAATATGCTGATTTGGTGCTCAAGAAACATGTTTATTAATCATCAATGTTGAAAACACTTGCTGTTTAATATTTTTGTGATTTTTTTCAGTCTTTTTTTCAGGATTCTTCAATAAATAGAACATTCAAAATAGCAGCATTTATTTGAATTTATTTTATTTTATTTTTTTATTTTTTTTAACCATATTGTGTGTACATTATTCAATCCTTGCTAAATAAAAGTATTAATTTCTTATATTAAAACTCAAACTTCTCAAACTTTTGAACAGTAGAGCATACGAGATCAAAAAAAAAAATAGCAGCAAAAAAAAAATCCATAGTCAAATATACAGTTCATTATACTAAAACATTTGAATAAATTCACCAATCAGAATAAGATATTCCAGGGAGCACACAGGTGTAATAAACATGGAATCTTTGGACACTCTGTGATCCGTAAGGGGAGACTTCATGACATTTGCGAGCTAAAGCATTTGTTTAAGTGGAAACAGGGCCTGTAAATCTGTTGGTTTGTAGCGTCAGACAGTAGGAATGTCCTGTTTGTCTTGGTGTGTATTTGTTCACTGTACCTCGTGTTATGCTTGCGAGGCTGGCATTTGTGCGGTTGTGCGTGCGTGTGTAAGTGAGTCTGGTCTGTGTGTTTGATGTGTACCTTTGTGTGGGAACCAAGCTGCTTCCTGCCCTTGAACCACAACAGCTGTAGGGCAGGAGCTCCACTTGCTCAACCTCATAAGTTCAGACATGAGAGAGAGAGAGAGAGAGAGTGAAAGAAAGAAATGATGCCTAGTTGAGGGAAAGATCACATATTTTGCAATCTTTATTCTTTATATATATGCAATCAAAGTTCTAACTTTTTAAGGCCAATCAATCATTTAAACAGCATGTTGTTTCACATATGTTCTCATTCTTCTTATTGCATTCAGTTTTTGTGTATTGTGCTTCAGAAAAATCAGCATTAATCCAGTAAAGTGAGTTGAATATAAGAGTACCTGCAGGCTTTGCAAGTTGAGTCTGAGGGAATATTTGTCCTTGCTAAAATCTCAGCTCTTCGGCACAGCCCACCCTCCTCCAAGTGAGGGCTTTCCTGTTCCCGTCCCACTCTCAGGCTCTGTGTTTGTGACGGATATCCCCAGGAAAAGGCAACACTGATCATGATGTCAGACACTGCACTGCAGTAACCCTGATGACTGGAATATAATACCCAGCCATGCGTAGTGCTGTGTGAGAGATGAAGAAGAAATATTCTTTGGAGGACTCATGTGAAAGTTTTCTCCTAGTAAATCTACTCCTCCATAGAGTATTCAATACATAAAGTTCAGGTAAATCAGACATATCTGTATCATATTCTTTTGCAACAGTAAGGTATTTTTAACAAGCCTAGTAATATCTCTTTCCAAAATCCTGAGACGCTATATAGATGTTGCTGAGGAAACTGGCTCCCTCTAGTGACTGAATACTCAAAGACACTCAAAGTTGACATTATTGCTTATGATAATTTATCATGTAGGTGTATCATGTGTCAAGGTATCATGTATATAGGTGTATCTGTAAACTGCTTGAATTTAGAAAAATCAAACCAATTGATATCTGCCAGCAAATTATGCTTTTTAACATGATTTCAAACACTAAAATCTGATCTTCTTTTTGTTGACGTTTTGCTTGAAAAATTGTATTTATACAGTCTTTCTTAAAATAAATGTTTGTTTTTATGGGGTGCAATGACATTTCAAGTGCAGCTTAAGTATTCATGTGTCTCATTAAATATATAAACAATAATAATAAATCGTAAAATGTAAATGCTAAGGCTTTGCCAAGGTTCAGAATCGTTCAACAATGACAGATCCTCCACAGATTTTCTATTTTGTATAACCAAGAAAAATGCTTTAGAAATTTTCTTTTTTTTCTTTTTCAGAATGTGCGTTTTGAACATTCAGATAACATTCAAAAATATATATTTTTAACTTCATCGAACAAATGAATGTTTTGAACATTCATATGGTATTCAAAAATAACGTTTTAGCTTTACTGAACAACTGAATGTTTTTAACATTCAGATAACATTCAAAAATAATGTTTTATAAATATATTGAACAAAACAATGTTTTGAATATTCAGATAACGTTCAAAAATAATGTTTTGAAAATTAATGTTTTGGAATGTTAGCAAATACTTAGAACATCTTTGTTAGCTGGGCAGGCTCTGAATTGTGCTTATTATATAATTGATCATATCTAACAACTTGGTTAAAAAAGTGGCTAAATATTTGACTTTTCGTAAAAGGAAAATAAGTTTCCCCATTCTTTCTGAGCTCAAGAAGGCCTATCCTAGTCAGAATCTGCTGTTGATGTATTAATCACATTGTTTTGTGTTTGGGTAGACATTTGGACTGAAAATTTTGAATAGTTTGAATATGCAGTGAAGCATGTGTATAGCAAACATACTTTGCTTTCACCTAAAATCTAACCTAGAGGTCAAAGAGAGAGCTTCGGCATCAAGGACAAGTTAACCATCCTTACTTTCACTTACTTGCAATTATTTAACCAAGTCACCCAGCCAAAAACATGCATTTCAAAATGACCAAATAGCCTATAAAACGCACGACTAATCTAAGGGATCAGTGCTGGGAGGGTCTGGAGTTAATAATTGATCATGATCTGATGAAGGTGATAGCAAAGACTTCAGTGAATCACTCTACCGTTACAAACGGGTTGTGTTTTAAAACCTTTAAACGTTTCAGGGCGCCATGTGCAGATTTGGGGGAATTAGAAGCAAGTCAGCTAAACCTATGCTGTTTAGGTAGGCATGGCACTAGGTATTGAGACACTTCCCGCTGAGACTCGTGTGGCGTGTCAACTGCAGGGCGCCACCTGCATATGAGACAGCAGAGAAACACACAGACTGCGTGCTGGAAATTAAAACTCGTCTTTGTTGACTCTTTTCGAAAGGATAGACAAAGCATCGGTCACGTAAAGACAAACACAAAAGTGTTGACCTGCTGGCAGTCCTGACTGTCATGTCGGGTAAGTTAGCATGCTCGCTAGCTGTCACTCCACTGGTGATTTTAAGACATGTCGCGTCCTTAACATATCCATCAGGTGGCTTTCTTTAAGAACACATTCCGTCGTCGTCGTATTAACTTGAGACCGCATGCAAAAGTGCGAAGCTCATGTTTTGAAAATAAGAGGGACAACAGCAGCACATGCTAACGCGCAGCTAGCCGTCTAAAACTTGACCCTAAACATCTTAGCGAGCTGTGCTTCAACAAGTCAGATGTTACGACAGCTAATGGGATGGACACAGCGTCAACCCTCGCGTAAGTGACACCGAGCGACGAAATATTTGGAGTAAATGCAGCAGCATGGATTAAAAGACTGTTTCGCTCGGATATTTGAAGTTTCAAGTGCGTTGGTCATCACGCGAGTTGGCTAGCAGTGCTCGCTAGCTCAGCAACCCCAAACAAGCAGGTATTTCTCTTTACAGTAGTTGTTTTTATTGTGCAGATGGGTTTGTTACTTTAAAACACTCGTACTTGTGTATTGCAGCCTGTGAGGCCGTATGTTGATGTTGTAGATTAGATTCAGTGTATGCTGTCATGTATAATTCATATTTTTATTTAACTGTACAACCAGTTTGCAACACTGGTAATGTCTACTCTGATTGTTGATAAATTAACTGAGAACATGAGTCTGTAACCTGAAGGAAATGTCAGCTCCACTCATTTTACCTCTATTCATGCATAACTCATATATATATATATATATATATATATATATATATATTTACAGGGGTGTTTCTTCAGGTATGGCACTTCTGAAAAATAAATAAATAACCCTATCCCCTACCCTGGAAAATAAACCTAACCTAACCTCTTAATCTGAAATATGCATCCCAGGAGAACTGTAATTCTTAATTTTGAAAGTCATGAACAGTGTGTTTTCCGTCACATCATAATTATGGACTGAGTTTAATGACATTCTGGGTTGGGAATAACATTTTAAACATTTTGTTTTGTAAGAAAATTACATAAAATACATTATAATATACAATTATTATTTGATTAATTTCATAGCTAGCATTTTATCTATCCTAAATATAGACTATTAAGTTATGTTTTCACATTTTCGCAGTGTTTTAGTTTACACAGTAAAAATATTGTTCATAAAAAAATTGCAATATACTTAAAAAGAATTTTATTAATCTTAGTTACTGTTAATTTCAACATTTACTGGTGCATTGTTAAAATCAAAAATTTTATCTTTTAGTATTATTAATGGAACTGAGCTGGCATTAACTAACAATAAATAGCTAGTTGTATTTTTGTTAACTAACATTAACATAGGTGAATAAATTCTGTAACAAATGCATTGCTTATAATTAATTAACATTAGTTAATGCATAAACAAATGTTAACTAATGGGACCTTATTGTAAAGTGTTATGGTGATGTGTATCTTGATTTTTCTGAATTTACATCCTTATATTTCATCACTTTACAAACAGTGAAACAAGTAAACAAGTACACTAATGTTTGGTGAAACACAGCCATAATTTTTGGAAAACTTATTTTTAGACAATTATATTTCATTTATTGTCTAAGTTCACTTCTTGTTTCAAGCATGTTATGTAATTAATCGTTAAATGTAACTAATCGATATCACCATCATTCAACAAAAAGTTGGTTAATCACAGAATTTTGACATTTGTTTTGTATTGCAAGTTTTCTGAAATGTTGTTTAAATATGCAAATGAGGCATTTTCTAATTAAATATGCACTAACTTGTGTAAATTATTTTATATTTCATGTCACCATTTTAATATCATCTAAATAATATTGACAATAATATTGAGAGGCAGAAGTTTTTGGATCTCTATTTTTATCGCTGTAGAATCCGAAAATACTGAAAACAGCCAGAACAAATTGGAAAAATGTTTTTAGGAATAAAATTTTATATAAACCAGGCACATGACATTAAAAAAACTGTAAAACCCCTAAGAATATAAATGGGAATAAAACTAGAGGGTTTGATGTATGTAAGTGCCTAAAACTAAAAAACCACTGAAGTCTACAGATGCAAATAGATAAAGTAAAATAAACACTTAAATGTGTTGTGGATGTTTTCCTTCCACTAGTAAAGTAAAGTACCCCTAAATCTCAAAATTGACCAGTGCATTAAAAAAATGCTAGCTATGCTTGTAGTGTCTTGCTTAAATGTGTTTTTATGATAGATTCTCACAGTTTATGATTCAAAGTCTGGGTCTGGAAAGTAGCAAAAACTCATGATGCCATGGTAAAAAAAAGTTTCCAAGGTAGTTTTAAGGTGCACTTCATTGTTCAAAATGGCAAAAGTTTAAGTCTGTATTAAAAATCAACCCCTGTGACACAGAAGTGCCTGTAGTTGAAGAAACGCCCATACACTGTATGTGCAAGGTTTTGTTAAATGGAACTCTTATAAACCTCTGTCAGCTCAAATCTGTCTGTGCATCTTGGCCACATAATAGTTTTCACATTGCAAAATGGTCATGTTAGGAATAGAGCGTGTGTTGTGGTTAGACACTTGTGCTTGAAGGTGATTTTTTCATTAAAACAAAATCTCCCCCGCAGGAAGTTGTGTGCAGTCACTTTTGTCTTTTGCTGCAGATCATCACTCTGTTAAAGGTTTTTGCTCTTTCTGTTCTCTGAATCTTCTGTTTAGTATTATGGAGTAGATCAGGAAATTAATGTAGCTTGTTTCATGAGTTTTGTGAATGTGCAGTCTGTCAGATTGTCAGGTTCTAATGTTGTCAAGTTGTGCAGTTTGTACGTGAGATGTCTCTATATTGATTCAAATCAAAAGCCTGATAAGATACAAGAGAAAACATACTGAAACTCTTGGAGTCCTAAACTCAAAAGTCCACAAAGAGCATTATTTGAAACCAAGCTGCCAAGATGACTCGTTCTGAACTTTTGCAACACATTTCCATCCATGTTTACACATCAGTGACAGGTATTGGGTGATCAGAAACTGGGCCTAGATTTCAGACATTTTCCTACTGTTTTACGAATCTTCGTGAATACTAGGGTTGGGTGTGGAGAACCAGTTCCAAATTTCCAAGAAATTTCTGTGGTTGTAATAAGACGTGCACATTTCGATTCAGTTTATCGATTCATTTTTTATCGATTTTTGTGATTGAACATTAGGGGTGTAACAGTACACAAACATGGTACGTACCTCGGTTTTGACGTCACGATTCAGTACGGTTTTTGTACAGCAGGAGGAAAAAATAATAAACTTTTTTTTTTTTTTTTTAAATTAAACAATGTTTTACTGAACAAATTTCTCTTTAAATTAATTCAATTAGAATTAAAATGTTCTTTAAATCTACCTCATAAAATAAAAAAAATCTATAAAAATCTACCTCTACTCTACACAATAGGGAGCTCTTTTACATTAGGCCTACTGTAAGGTTACAATTAAGTTCTACAAGTATTGTGATTCGATATTACTATGTGTTGCGATTTTCAAAATCAAATTTTTGGTGCACACTGGACGTCAAACACACCAGTATTTTGATACAAAAACACACCAGTCTATAGCATTAGTAGTCCTGACTCAAGAAATCAGTGTTTCCTATTAACTATTAACTGCCTAATAAATCAAAAAGATTTTACACTTCACATAAGGGATGTGCCCGAATCTGAATACCTGTTCAGAAAGGAATTGATGAGTACCACAGAACCCCGAATGCTACAGATCTCTGTGCACTGGAACATCTCTACCTTAAAGAACTAACACAGAAATCGCTACCTGTTTTCTGTAATTGATGTCTCCATTTCGATTTATTGCCTGTCCTGTTTTGTAAATACATATTTTGATTTATACAGCTGTGCAGTAAATAATGCAAAAATCTGTTCTGTACATAAATCTTCTGTTCCAGATTTATACCACATTAGTATTATTAATTATTATTATTAATTAGTTTTAGTTTTTCTCTTTAGTCTTATTTAATTGTTCTTTTCTGTTGTCATGTTATATATGTATGTATGTATTTGCCAAGAGCTCCTGAAAAACCACAACAAATATGCTACTTGGCGAATAAGCTGATTCTGATTCTAAAGGGAATAAATAGAAGATTGGGAAAAATATATGTTACAGTGCTTTCTCTCGCCATTATATATATATATATATATAATACTTATATACACATTTTACAAGATTAGATGTTTGTCAGTGGTGCTCAGAATCTGCAAATCATTCTCAATCGTCTTATCAGTCATCTCTCCTTACACTGTTTATGTGGTAAGTGAAATTTTATGTACTGTAATGTAACAGGCAACCGCTAGTGGCTCCGCAGAGTGCGTTGTTTGTTTTTTGGTGCCATTCCTAATATGAATTCACTATTCGGGCACAACCCTACTTCCCACAATAACAAAAGATCAATAATTAATATAATATTGTTCCAAAGACTTGTCCTCACTGAAAATGGGGCAGGATGTATTTGGTTTTCCTCCTCCATTCTCATGTTATTATATATTAACTAGAAAATCGATGAATGATGGGAATCGCTAGAAGACTGAATCACGATTCACATATGAATCGATTATTCCCCCACCCCTATAGTCTTAAAGTGACAGCAGCCTGATATTCCTGCTGCCGTCTGTGCCATTAATGCTAATCAAAGAACAGAAGAAAAAGAAATTCACTCGCTGATCTTGGCTGAATAATTTTTGTAATTTTACCAAGAATTATTATATATAAAAAGAAAACTATGCAGTGTTATGTTTCATTACATTAGATTTCAACTTCTGTACCTGAACTTTGATCAGTTATATTTATTTGTGCTATCACTAATTAATTTGTCGTCTTATTTTATTTCCGTTTACTTGTCTTTACTAATCTATATTAGTTAGTCTAGTTCCTTCATTTAAATGTTCTTTATACTGCTAATTACAATACCCAACCCTAGTGAATACAGGCTTTGCATAGATGCTGTTATTTGAAGGATGATGGTTATCAAATCATTATTGAAGACTGTTAATGAAAGGTTTGTTCTGCCTGAGTTTGCTGCTGTCATCAAGCCCTCTTATTTTTCTTTAACCATCCATGTGCAAATGATTTGTTGCAGTACTTGCATCCTATAGAGGATTCCTAAATATAGAAAGGGCACAAGGAGAATCTGAAAGCTTGCAACAGTGCAAACAATAGTCAGTTATTAATAAATAAACACAATCAAGGTTCGCTTGTAGAGCAATCCAATATTCATATTGAGCACGGTGCAGGTTAAAGTCAATGTCTGTCTGTGATATTGGCCAAAAACTCTGCCTTCTGAGTCTGGTCAATCAGTCAAGGCCTGATAGTGAAACTATAGGCTTTAACTGAAGCACAGCTGGCAGTTTAGTCAGTCACAACTTTTTTTTTTCTTGGAGGAAGTTTCATAATCTTCTGATGGCCTTTGTGTCCAGTTTTATTTTATGTTGCCATAGCAAACAGCAGCAATGATGAAGGTCCCAGCACTGATATTATTGCACTTCCTCAAGACTCAGTTCCTCTTGTGCTTTGTGTGGTATTTGTTCATGGCACTAGCCATTTAATATCATCTGCCTGAGCTGGTAAACATTTTTCAAAAGCCTAATATGGTTTTGGTTCTCAATAAAGTCAACTGTAAGAACAAACGTAGCTAAACTTTTTATATAAAGTTTGTCTTTATGGCAGTGGCTGTTGTGTTGCAGTACTTATCCACAAAATGGAGGTAACAGACCCTAGTTTGCTGATCAGACAAACAACGTAATATTACTGCTGAATTAATAATATTGATTAATCAATATTAATTTTTCATTAAATCCCAAGAATTTATCTTCTAGTCTATGCTATTTTCAGTTATATAACTAATCATTATTTGTAGCACACTTCTCATTCACAGTAATTATCAGTATAATCTTTGTGCTTTGTTACATTTGACATAAAGTCTGTTACAACTGCAAGCAATAAATGCAGTTTTGAGGCATTTTAATGTGGCTTGACAGATCAATCTGCCTCATGAACCAATCATCTCTTCTTCACTACTAGAATGAAATAATAAAAATAACAGACATGGTTAAACTGAAATAACTTGGTCAGTTCATTTGGTTAATTATTTGGCTGTTAAATAAACTTTTTATTTTTGGTTAATGAACCAAAAATGAACATGAAACGTGAATTTATTTAAGTATAACTTGGAAAAATCAACAACCATGGCTGCAAGCAGCCAATCAAATTTTATCTAAATGTAAATGACAGATGGGAGATGTAACATTTATGTTGACACTAGAGATAAGAAATCCATTTAGGTCTAATAATATTTCCAGCAAATTGAATGACTGAATATTTTCTGTTTCTGTTATCACTTTTGAAATGATGATGTATTTTTTACGCTGTTTCCTCAAACCCTACATCACAGAACACTGTAAAAAAAATAAATAGTTGAGAAAATGTAAATAAATAAGGCAACTTGATGCAGTAAGACTTTTGAGTTCTCTCAACAACAATATTTGAGTTCAATTTGTTAGTTCATGCAATGCTGATTGTCTTATTTTGCTAATAGAAAAATTATTGTTACAGCAACTGAAACAACAATTAATGTCGTTGAGGTATTATTATTATTATTATTATTATTATATATATATTTTTATTTTTTTTTCCTGGAAAAATAAAATAATGCTAAAAAGTCACCATATTACCAAATTGGATGTTTATTTACGAATGACAAATCTTAATGGGTAACTTAGTCTAATATGTAGACAACATTGTTTTTGCTTGTAAAACAACTTGCAAGACTAAGATGGATATGAGTGTCTAGACCCCAATAATCACTGCATGTAGCTATAATTTCACCACAGCTCTAGACTGTTTGGTATTTTTATATTGTATAATTGTTTTGTGTTTTTTTTTGTTTTTTGTTTTCTGCATTTTTAGTATTATATGCTGTATTGGCTGAGCATTGACTGTACGGAGGATTGTGTGTCTATTAATGGAAAAGAGTATGTAATATCAGACAGTGGCAGAGGTTTATGAGCAAACAGAGGTGCATGACTTGACCAATGTCAAATGACTCATTCATATAAAACACTGAAGCCCTGAAGTGAAATAAAAAGCATGATGCAGGGTGTTGCAATAGGTTATATTTCAAGTAAACAGTGTAAGCTTGTATGTACTGTTCACACACACTGATGGAGACCCAGTATTGTATTCTTCATACGCAGACAGGCAAAATTGTTCTGCTTTTCTGATTCCTCTGCGGATTTACTACATGAATGACTCTCAGATGGTTCAGTACATACAGCAGACAGAAGTGGAACAGATCCCTTCTCTAGTCTGTAAGAAATACCAAAGTGACAGAGATTTGTTTGAGATGATCTGTTATGGCATTTCTGGGGTGATAATGATATGATAATCTACAGGTGCTGGTCATATAATTAGAATATCATCAAAAAGTTGATTTATTTCACTAATTCCATTCAAAAAATGAAACTTGTATATTATATTCATTCATTACATACAGACTGATATATTTCAAATGTTTATTTCTTTTAATTTTGATGATTATAACTGACAACTAAGGAAAATCCCAAATTCAGTATCTCAGAAAATTAGAATATTACTTAAGACCAATACAAAGAAAGGATTTTTAGAAATCTTGGCCAACTGAAAAGTATGAACATGAAAAGTATGAGCATGTACAGCACTCAGTACTTAGTTGGGGCTCCTTTTTCCTGAATTACTGCAACAATGCGGCGTGGCATGGAGTCGATCAGTCTGTGGCACTGCTCAGGTGTTATGAGAGCCCAGGTTGCTCTGATAGTGGCCTTCAGCTCATCTGCATTGTTGGGTCTGGCATATCGCATCTTCCTCTTCACAATACCCCATAGATTTTCTATGGGGTTAAGGTCAGGCGAGTTTGCTGGCCAATTAAGAACAGGGATACCATGGTGCTTAAACCAGATACTGGTTGCTTTGGCACTGTGTGCAGGTGCCAAGTCCTGTTGTAAAATTAAATCTGCATCTCCATAAAGTTGGTCAGCAGAAGGAAGCATGAAGTGCTCTAAAACGTCCTGGTATACGGCTGCGTTGACCTTGGACCTCAGAAAACACAGTGGAGTGGACCAACACCAGCAGATGACATGGCACCCCAAACCATCACTGACTGTGGAAACTTTACACTGGACCTCAAGCAACGTGGATTGTGTGCCTCTCCACTCTTCCTCCAGACTCTGGGACCCTGATTTCCAAAGGAAATGCTAAATTTACTTTCATCAGAAAACATAACTTTGGACCGCTCAGCAGCAGTCTAGTCCTTTTTGTCTTTAGCCCAGGCGAGACGCTTCTGACGCTGTCTGTTGTTCAAGAGTGGTCTTGAACCATCTTGAACATCTTTTCCTTCCCTTCGCCTCTCTATTAATGTGCTTGGACACCGAGCTCTGTGAACAGCCAGCCTCTTTTGCAATGACCTTTTGTGTCTTGCCCTCCTTGTGCAACGTGTCAATGGTCGTCTTTTGGACAACTGTCAAGTCAGCAGTCTTCCCCATGCGCATTTCACTCTCCGTCAAGCGATCTGTGCTATTTTTCAGTTCATCTGAATGAATGCGCAGCGCACCTGTATTTGGTGTACCGTAAGCTCTAGTGTGAAGCGCACGACTCGCCGTCGCTTTGCTTTTTTCTCACACGCAAAGAGAGAGAGAATCTTACATGTAGCGTGTCAATTCTGCATGGTATATAAACGATAGTTTTTGTTGTATTTTCCTGTCAAAATAACGGAGTTCCTTTGGAATTCTTCAGCTTTTAAGAACTGCCGGGTTCTCCAGTAGTAGGCGGATCTAATGCGCAAACGACAATCTCATTGGCTGACACTGACCTATTATCGTCCCCGTTTAGATTTCAGCAAATCAGTTCGAGCCAATGCAGACAACGTGATTAATATTCATGAATCTAGCAGCTCCTTAATCCTTAGTGCGTGTTATATTGTTCTTATAATAATCATACTATGAATTCTACTCTTATCAGTATTATTGATAGTTTTCCCCCCATTTTTACAGAAACACTGAATGACCAAAAAACACCACCAGTAGTCTTAAGTTCAGTTAAAATGACTAATATGCATTCATACATGGTAACCAAGTTTTAATTCTAATTGCTAAAGTTCTATCGTAAAAAATACTTGATTATCATAATATATTTATAATGCTTGACTGACTGATGTTAAGAGTGTACTTTTTTAGATATTTAAAAAGATGTTCCATTTTCCAAACATTATATATTATTATTTTTTGTTTACTCACCAGACTATCTATCTATAGCTATATATATATATATATATATATATATATTAGTGGTGGGCATAGATTAATTTTTTTAATCTAGATTAATCTCACTGTAATCTTGGAATTAATCTAGATTAAAATGGCTCATTTGAATTCTGCCAAGTAGATAAGTAAACAACTAGCAGTCATCAAGAATTTAATATTGATAATAACATTGAAGACATTGTATGATTATTCCTTAAAGATAAGGTTTTAGTAGTAGCAGCCTATTACATTCTGCCCAATGTCTTCAAGTGAAACCGAACTTTTATTTTGACGGGTTGCCGTGAGGATAGTTTTTCTCAAATGAAATGCTCGAATGCTCATGAAGTGACTCTCAGAGCAGTTCTGGAGATGTTGTTCATGTATTTATGTCCTCATTTAGTGAGACGACAGACGTATGAGTAGTGAACAAACCCGCGCGTCTGCGCCATACATTAACACAGAGACACACAGAAGTCATATTTAGATAGACGTTTTGCGGCTTAATATTTACAAATAGGAGTGGGAGTGTGCTCACTTGTGTGTGCGCTTACGTTTGTTTCTTTGTGTGTGTGTGTGTGTGTGTGCGAACCGAGGCGGAACTCCGCTGTGCGCGCGATACAGAGAGCGCGACCATGTAACGTAGAGACAGAAATGACTTGCCGATTTCCATTGGGAAGCTTCTTAAAATAAATTTTCCTGAAGCAAACCCGGCGGCTTCATAGCTGCATCCATGTTAGCACGCATACACACAGGTTCAAGGCTCGTTCTCGCCCCCTACAGTGCAATTCGCTAGGTATACATCCGCTAAAATATCAAGGTGAAAGTCATCATAGCTTGCGTAGTATAGACCCAGCTCCCAACCCAACTTTGAGAATAGATTAACGGCGATATTTTTTATCGCCCGATAAGAGTCTCACGTTAACGCCGATAACAGCCCACCACTAATATATATATATATATATATATATAATATATATATGGTGAAGCACACCATAAAATAATTGTATCAGTTCATACAGGTCTAGTAGTACATACAGCTGTAACCAGATACACACCCAGGTATCGGATCAGTACTCGGTATCGGCCGATACCCTGAGCCTAGGAATCGGTATCGGGAAGGGAAAAAGGGTATCGGAACACCTCTACTTGCATGTAGTAATTCTTACTAATTCTTAACTTTGCCTTTGTAATTAAAAATGTTCTGTTTCATGATTTATAAAATATTTATGTAATGTGAATAAATATATACAGTTAAAGGCACAATATGTAAGATTTTTTTATTAAAATATCCAAAAACCACTAGAACAGTTATATATTTTGCTGACTTGTGTATTTGTATTATCCCAAATGTTTAGAAGAATGTTTAAATCCAGCAAAAATAAGCAATTTTAACTAGTGACATGTGCCAGTGACGTCATAGACCCTCGATTTCCACATGGAAACACCAAAGATGCTCCGAGAGCAACAGCTCACTTGCATTTAAAGCAACATACTCAAAATCAGCGCGTTTTGGCTCATACCCTAAAAGTGGCTATTTTAACAAGCTATAAAAATCTATCTGTGGGGAATTTTGAGCTAAAACTTCACACATACGCTCTAGGGACACCTGAGACTTATTTTACATCTTGTAAAAAGGGGCATAATGGGTCCCCTTTAATATGTTATGCATTTTATTAGACAGGTGACGACCTCAAGGAGTAGCATTATAACAGAACTTTCAAATGTATCTAGTATAAAACAGCGCTGCTTTACCTCACATAAGCACGACCGGAAGGAGCGGAAGCAGTCGACTGTAGCCTAATAAAAGCTCCGCTGCTTTCAAGCCGTGTGTCACACTCGTCTCTCATTAGCAGTTGCTTCAGCAGCTACGACGTTAATAAATCTTTAATACATTAGCTCGTCCATGAACATGATTTCTGCCCGAGTCCCGTCGGATTGTATCGGCTGTGGATACGACAATTCCCATGATTCTACACTCAGTCACGTCCAGGTCTCCTGTCAATCAAACTTCTGGCAAAGGGTGAATTAAAAAACAAAAAACAAACAAAAAAAACATTAAATATAGTGAGAATGGCCCCCTGGTCATGTACAGATCATTTAGGCTAATTCTTAATTCTCAATTCTCATTTCTTAAATTATAAATGATCATTATCAGTAATTCCACTAATTTTGCCAATTATTACCTAATAATTAGGGTAGTCCCCGGGCGCTGGAGCAGGGCTGCCCACTGCTCCGGGTGTGTGTTCACTGTGTGTGTGTGTGCACTTGTTCACTACTCACTGCTGTGTGTGTGCACTTGGATGGGTTAAATGCAGAGCACCATTTCGAGTATGGGTCACCATACTTGACAATACGTCACGAATTAACTTAACTTAACGGTTCCTGATTTATTGTGCACCTCTACTTTGTAGGCCTATTTGTTTTGGTTTGGTTATTTGTTTGTTTCTTGGGGTGGTTAATAAGTTCTTTTTTATTTACAATTTGTTGGTAGATGTAATAAAATGAATTGCTTCTAAAGTCCTCACAAGACTTTGGATGTGAAGTTTGAAGGTGAAATTTGCTTTTGCACTGATGCTTCAGTTTTCCACATTGACTTGAAGGAGGAGCTTAATGATTCGTTCATTTCCTTGTATTGTTTTTGCTTACCAAAACGGATCAAGCAAATATGCTCTGCTTTATTGTAATCTGACTGTTCACTTTCTCCACATGTCCACCTCCAGGTGAATGTTGCTCTTTTGTCTCTCATCGCTTGTGTCTCTGTGATGGACATGGAGACCGCTGTCTGTGAGCCGCTTTACCAGAATGGTGATGTCCACCATGAGGAGCTTTGCCCGAAGCAGCTCCCCGTTCTCAGGATCCACCTCTACCACAGCAGCCAGAGCAACGCAAACTGCACCTCTCTCTGCTACCCACCAGGAGAATACGTCACCGAAGAGCTCATTGTCAACGCTGCCAAGGAGTGCGGTCAGTCATGCCCAACATATAAAAGAAGTGATAAATGTATTTGGAGTTCATAAAGTATATATGAATTAGGCATTCTGATAAAGAATAACACGTTATTCAACACAGTAAGTGCTGTGTTCTACCCAGATGTAATGTGATAAATCCCTTCCATGGAGTTTTTGTCCAAAGAAACATTAGTCTGTGACCAACATGACATTTTATCGGTTGCTTAGGTGGGATCTATATTTGTTTTGTAGCACTAGGTAGGCTCTTTCACTGTGAAATTTCATTTTATCAAAAATTGTGATGCTCACAGCTGTGTATCAAACAGAAATGATTATCACACCACGTTTTTGCTTTCAGCGTGAACAGAAATAGAAAAGTTGTCACATTGCGCCTGGATAGGACACGTTTTAAAATGATTTTCCACAAAAAGGGAGGGGAGGGGTTTACAAGCCTGACGTTATTTTCTTAGTACCCATATATACAAATTGATTATTGATATGTCTTCAGGTTGTTGTTTTTTTGTTTTGTTTTTTTCAGATTTTTTTTATTGTACTTACTGAGATTATTGTGTAAACAGTCAGTTATTAGGTACACATTGGGACTCTCACATCAATCTGGTGCAGTATCGATGGCTTATATATAAGATCCTGTCAGTCCACCTGTGTTTACTGTTTAATAAAGATAAACATCAGCCCAGGAGCCATCGGCTCGTACCCAGCAGGGTATTGGTGACAGACCTGTGATGGTATTTCAAGATGTTTTTGTTTTTTTCCAGCAGACTTCCTTTATATCATTTTAACCTCTAAACATGCTGCTGTTATTAAACGGGCTAGTAAATGCATATGTGATTGGTATCAATCATTCTGAGGAAATTTATAGAAACTACTTAATTTGTCTATGCACTTAAGGAAATTCCTTTTCCTTTTTTTTTTTTTTTTTTTTATATAGAGGGTTTCATTGCATCAGCTAATAAATGCTTGCTACCATTTTGCATCTGGCAAATAGTGTGAATGTTTTGGTGTTAAGTACCCTTATCCTGAATATTTATTAATTTATTTGATTTCGAAATATCAGGAATTAATCAGTGAAGCCTCTTTTTGGATGCATTTATGTGATAGATCAATGTTGTGAAATATTATTACAATTTAAAATGTAACTGTTTTCTATTTGAAAATATATATATGATTTATGATGAATCATTCTATTAATATTCTAATAAGGAGAATTCTATTCTAATAATGAACTAGTCACAAATTGACAATATGGTTGTAGCACCACTGCTCAGTTAGTTGATCATCGTTACCCATACCTAGTTTACATGTGCAGGCTGTTCTAACTTTACACTGAGTGTTTTGGTGTGAAAAACGGTTAGCATTTGTGTTTGGGCCTTCAAGGCTAATTCAAGGCTTCCCTCATTAGCACCTGTTCTTTATGTTGATGTGTTTCTCACAGGAGTGTCTCCAGTCTACTGCAGCCTGTTCGGGCTGTACAAAGAAGACGAAAGTGTCTGGTTATCACCCAATCATGTTCTCCATTTAGACGAAACAGCCAATGAGAGTTTGTTATTCAGAATTAGGTAGGCTCCATCTTTCACTTAACTAAACTGGTTAATATTATTTTATGGCTTTTGTCTTCTCCGTCTCATTTCTTTCAGCCTGCGATTTAGTGACTGTGATATTTTCTGTCAGGTACTATTTTCCCGGCTGGTACAGTTGTGGGGCGTCCCGAGCGTACCGCTATGGAGTGACTAAAGGATCTGAGAGTCCTGTCCTGGATGACTATGTTATGTCTTACCTCTTTGCTCAGGTGAGGCTTCCCCACATCAGCTTTGTAATAAAGAAATGACCTTTAATTGTGAATTAAGTGTTGTTTGTGCTGTCAGTGGATACTGAATCACCATAGCAACAGTGTTTTACAATTACTCTTCACTTGGCCTGAAATCTGAGCATGTCTTGCATAATTGAGCCCATCCGTATATAATTTAATTGCAGTTTGGCCTAGTTTATCTTCTCAGAGAACAGACAGTCTTGGTTTCAGATTTTAGAGTGTGTAAATGTGAATTATGCTAGTGTATATCTGAACAGATAAAGGCCCCTATTTACTAAACAAATGATGAATAAAAGAAACTCATGCTGACTGCTCTCTGACTCTATTGAGTGGGCTTGTTTTGTGGCGCCTGTTCGTCTTCCACCAACAGTCTGGTATGCCATGACTGTCACTGTGGGGAAGATGATTGATCTTTTTTTATATATACATAACTATTATATTGTCTCTTGCTACGTGTCACTCTCGCAAGCACAAATTACGGATAATTCAATGTTTTACATTGTCTGAAGAAAATCGCAGCCAACTTTGAAACAAATACCTGTATAGAATGCTTAGTATAGCAAGTAAGAAAGCAACCGACCAGTTTTGCCTAATCTTGAAGACTGGATAGTACATGATATTTTTGTAATGGAGAAGGTCACTTATGATTTGAGATTAAAGTCTCATTTGTTTTCACTACTATGGGGAGATTGGATTGATTATATATCCCCTATACGTTTAGATTGTTTATGTTTAGTTGAATGCAGACATTCCATGGGGGTTGGGCTAAAAGGTTTTACTTGTGGGTTTATTTGCTGATGGTTGGGTATCTGTTTATTATTGTTATTATTTTATAGGGAATGAATGAGATTTGTCCCGATGAATGAAAGTTATAAAATCCCTTTTCGTAATGTAATTAATAATGTTACTATTATTTATTTATTCATTTTATTTTTATTATTCATTTTTATTTTTTTGAATACTTAAGTGTGTCAGACTGGAATTTTAAGTAATTCCCTCTACATATGTTTATATAAATTACTGGTTAAATAAATTTTTTTTTTATAAAATTTAAAGAAAGTAAGAAAGCAATAAAATCGCAGCCACAATGAACCACAATGCTTGATATTAAAATTCTTGTCTACTGTGTCTAAATACATTATTAAGAGTCAGAATAAAACACTAAAATCAGAGATTGTTTTAAATGTAATCTAAAATAATATAATAATGAAATTACTTTTAAGATCAAATTTAAACAGTGTTATGAAATTATTAGTGCTATAAGTAAGTGTTAGCAAGGTAATGTAAATGTGGAGGAAATGGGCCGCACAGATAAACAATCCATTGTTGTCCAATAATAATAATAAGTAAAAAAATCTCTAACATTGGCCAGTAACCAGTATGGTACCGATATATCCAGCATGCGTTGTTAAAATGTTTTGCATTGTCATAGCCCAAAGATATGTCCTTACCTTTTCTTTACCTGTATGTACTGTACAATTTACTGTATGTTACCATCACTGTGGCCCATTTTATTCAGTGACCAAAAAACTCATAGGGGAAGCTGTGTTTCAGCGGAAGTCAGATGACCGTCATGTTGAGGTCATCCAGAGAGAGAACAGGCTTATGGTGGTTTAAAATTAAGCTGTGATGTGTTTGGAAGTGAACTCTATCTGACCCCGTTGGATTACATGGGTTTATGTCCTGTAAATGTGCAAGTCTGACACAGACAGGAGTAATTTTTAAACGGGTTGTTGAGGCAGCAGCTTTGCAGTGTCATCTTGTGTACACTTGTCAGTCAGTCTGCGGCTGCTTTTCTTCATGATTGATGCTTTCAGTGTATGTTTGCTTTTAGTTCTGATGTGGTTTTCTATGGAACACTCCTATTAATGCACACAAGTGTTGTAGTTGGTAGTTTACAATAAAAACATTATTGTGTTTGTTTACTGATGCTTGTTTGACATGCCATGTTTAATAAATGGTGTTTTTTGGTGTATAATCCCAAAGCCAAAGTGAATAAGTGTATTAAACTACTTAACATAAACTTAACAATGCTTAATATCATTAAGCCAGGGTCATGTTTAGATCTAGAGCATTATACCTGATAGGCTAATTAATTGTCTGGTAATTAGCATTTTGAGAGTTGGTTACAGAAAGTGTGCCAAATTGGCCAAATACCAGTAGTCAGCATTCAGCCTATAGACAGCCCTGTAAATTGATAGTGGACATGTTCTGTTCTCAAATATTTTATTGTGATTTTTTTTTTTTTTAAATACAAATTTGTAAACATCTATCAATCATCTATGTAATTGTTTTATTTATATAAACTACAAATATCAGTTTGTGAATTATAAACAAAAAAAAAAACCTAATGTAATGTATATGTCGGTAGTTGACGTTATCAATGTGTCCTCTGGTGTGACAGAAAAATGTAAAGAAAATCAAATAAAACCTCTAACATTGAAGATAAATGTTATTCTCTGATGTTATTTGTATTAAGTTGTTTTTTTTTTACATTTTTTTTTTTTTACATTTTTGCTATGTCACACCATAGGACACAGTCCAATTTTTATTTGTCAACTACCCATGTATATGTGTGTGTGTGTGTGACACACATACGAGATTGAGCTTTATTGCCAGGTATGTTTACACATACAAGGAATTTTTTATAGTGACAGAAGCTCCACAGTGCAACAGAATGACAGCGACAGGACACAGATAATAAAAAGAAAATATACAAATATACAATGTACAAAATAGCAAAAAAACAATATATAATATAGACAATTATGTATGTACAGGTATGATATGTGCAAATTTGAAATGTAAATAAATATGCGTGTTAAGCGATGTATAATAGTGTTGTGTGTTCCATGTTTATTGTCAAGTGCTCATGAGATGGATTGCCTGAGGGAAGAAACTGTTTCTGTGCCTGGCCGTTCTGGTGCTCAGAGCTCTGTAGCGTTGACGAGATGGCAGCAGTTCAAAGAGGGAGTGTGCTGGATGTGAGGGGTCCAGAGTAATTTTGCCAGCCCTTTTGCTCACTCTGGATAAATACAGTTCTTGGAGAGTGGGGAGGGTACCAATGATTCACTCAGCAGTCCGGGCTACACTCTGTAGTGGGGCTGTGCAATTAATCACATGCGATTCACATGCGCATCTTGTCAGTAAAGCCGGATCTGTGATTGGCGGTAAATCTCCATTACCTGTTTTCAAATGGAGCAGCAGTTAATACACAGAGCCGTAGTTCACTGACAAGCTACGTGATATCGCGTTCATAATCGCAGATGAATCGCATTCGATTATGAACGCGATATCGCGTAGCTTCTCAGTGAACTACGGCTCTGTGTATTAACTGACGCTCCATTTGAAAACAGGTGATGGAGATTTACCGCCAATCATGGAGCCGGCTTTACTGACGAGATGCACATGAGAATCGCTACTCTGTAGTCTTCTGAGGTCAGATTTGGTAGCTGAGCTGAACCAGACAGTTATTGAAGTGCAGAGGACAAATTCAATGATGGCGGAGTAGAACTGTTTCAGCAGCTCCTGTGGCAGGTTAAACTTCCTCAGCTGGCGAAGGAAGTACAACCTCTGCTGGGCCTTTTTCACAATGGACTCAATGTGAGTGTCCCAATTCAGGTCCTAAGAAATTGTGGTGCCCAGGAATCTGAATGACTCCACTGCAGTCACAGTGCTGTTCATGATGGTGAGTGGGGGGAGTGCAGGGGGGTTCCTCCTGAAGTCCACGATCATCTCCACAGTTTTGAGCATGTTAAGCTCCAGGTTAAGACTGCGCCAAACAGCCAGCTGCTCAACCTCCTGTCTGTAAGCAGACTCATCACCGTCCTGAATGATGCCGATGACTGTGGTGTCATCTGCAAACTTCAGGAGCTTGACAGAGGGGTCTTTAGATGTGCAGTCATTCGTGTAGAGGGAGAAGAGCAGTGGGGAGAGGACGCAACCCTGGGGGGCGCCAGTGCTGATCGTACGGCTTTACTAGCTGCTGCCTGTCTGTAAGGAAGCTGGTGATCCACTGACAGACAGAGGTGGGGACGGATAGCTGAGTTAATTTGGGCTGGAGGAGTGATGGGATCTGTTGAAGATCTGTGTGAAGATGGGGGCCAGCTGGTCAGTGCAGGTTTTCAGACAGGCTGGTGTCACACCATCTGGGCCTGGTGCCTTCCTTCTCTTGTTCTTTCTGAAGACCTGGTGCACATCATCTTCACTGATCTGGAGTGCAGGAGGTGGGGAGAGGGGGGTTGCAGGAGGTATGAATTGTGTTTTTTCAAACCGGCAATAAAACTCATTCAGATCATCTGCCAGTTATTGATTCTCCACAGTGCTGGGGGGATGGTGTCTTGTAATTGGTGATGTCTTTCAGACTTTTCCACACTGAAGCAGGATCACTGGAAGAGAATTGGTTCCTTAGCTTTCCAGAATAATTCCTCTTTGCCACTCTGATCTCTTTTTCCAGGGTGTATTTGGCTTGTTTATACAACAATCTGTCCCCATTCCTGCGAGCATTTTCTTTGGCCTGATGGAGCTGTCTGAGTTTTGCAGTGAACCATGGTTTGTCATTGTAGGTTAAATGAGACCTGGTAGGGATGCACATATCCTCACAGAAACTGATATATGATGTTACAGTCTCTGTGAGCTCGTCCAGATCGGTGGCAGCAGCTTCAAAAACAGTCCAATCAGTGAGGTGGAAACAGTCTTGTAAATCCCGCTCTGCTTCATTAGTCGATCTTTTTACAGTCCTTAATACAGGTTTAGCTGATTTCAGTTTCTGCCTGTAGGTTGTTATGAGATGAACTAAACAGTGATCAGAGAGTCCTAAAGCTGCTCGTGGGACAGAGTGATATGCATCCTTTATTGCTGTGTAACAGTGATCCAGTATATTACTGTCTCTGGTGGGACATGTGATGTGCTGTCTGTATTTTGGCAGTTCACGGGAGAGATTTGCTTTATTAAAGTCCCCGAGAATGATTAAAACAGAGTCCGGGTATTGTTGTTCTGTCTCTGTGATTTGATCAGCAAGTTTCTGTAAAGCTGAGCTCACGTGCGCTTGCGGAGGAATGTAAACACTCACGAGAATGAACAAGCAAAACTCCCACAGCGAAAAGAACAGCTTACAGTTAATGAAGAGAGCTTCTAGATCTGGACAGCACATCATCTTTAACACAGTTACATCTGTACACCACCTTTCGTGCCTTAAAAGCACATCCCGTACATACACATACCACATATATACACACACACATGTACAGTATCTCACATTTTTGTAAATATTTTATTAAATCTTTTCATGTGACAACACTGAAGAAATGACACTTTGCTACAATGTAGCAAAGTGCTCGTTAGTGTTACAAGGTCTCAGGTGTGAATGGGGAGCAGGTGTGTTCAATTTGGTGTTATTGCTCTCACTCTCTCATACTGGCCACTGGAAGTTCAACATGGCACCTCATGGCAAAGAACTCTCTGAGGATCTGAAAAAAATAATTGTTGCTCTACATAAAGATGGCGTAGGCTATAAGAAGATTGCCAAGACCCTGAAACTGAGCTGCAGCACAGTGGCTTCCAGTGAACTTCCAGTGACCAGTATGAGAGAGTGAGAGCGATAACACCAAATTGAAAACACCTGCTCCCCATTCACACCTGAGACCTTGTAACACTAACGAGTCACATGACACCGGGGAGAGAAAATGGCTAATTGGGCCCAATTTGGACACTTTCACTTAGGGGTGTACTCACTTTTGTGGCCAGCGGTTTAGACATTAATGGCTGTGTGTTGAGTTATTTTGAGGGGATAGCAAATTTACACTGTTATACAAGCTGTACACTTAATACTTTACATTTTAGCAAAGTGTCATTTCTTCAGTGTTGTCACATGAAAAGATGTTAAAATGTGAGGGGTGTACTCACTTCTGTGAGATACTGTATGTGTGTGTGTGTATATATATATATATATATATATATATATATATATATATATATATATATATATATATATATATATATATATATATATATATCTGTTTATTAGTCTGTATATTTACAGACTAATAGTTAATTAGATAATTTTGACTGTTTTTATTTTTATTCAGCAAGGACACTTTGATCAAATTGATCAAAGGTGAGAGTAAAAACTTGTATAATGTTACAAAAGAGTTACATTATAAATAAATGCTGTTCTTTTGAACTTTCATCAAATATAGTAATGGCTGCTGAAAATTCAGCTTTGTCATCACATTAAAATATATAAAAATAGCAAACAGTTATTTTAAATTGTAATAATATTTACAATTTTACTGTTTTTACTGTATTTTTGATTAAGTAAATGCAGCCTTGGTGAACTTTTTAGAAACATTAAAAATCTTACAAGTCCCCAAACTTTTGAATGCTATTTCAAATGCTAGCAAGCATATTTTACATGTCTCTTTTATTTAGCACACATGATTCAGATTATCAGCTTATTAGAAGAGAGCTCCATGAATAAACTGTTCCGATTGACAAGATCCCTACAAAGTGTTCATTGCTCCCTACTCCCTTAGCACGGCCTGCAGTGTCTTCACACACAGACAAAACTAGAGAAGTGTGAAGTGTGTCGTAATATACCTCTGTGAAAAAAATGAAAATTCACATCTCACACACTTTAATGCCCTTTGAATAGAACATATACACTCGCTTCGAACTGGAATCATGGCGGAATATCCTGCAATGTCCAATTCGCAGGGCACTTACGGTCGAATAAAAGAAAAGTCTGAAGTGATTAAAAGAGATACATACAAAATATGCAGAGTGGGGGGTGTGAAGACTGGAATTGAAAACCGTTATACTATATAATTATTAGACAAAGGTAACTAAAATGAGGCTAACCCAGGGTTAAAGATGACCTGTTTAAACCTTGTGCCCACAGTTACTATCATGTCATTCAACTCTCCCTCTCGCTGATTTTCACACATTTTTGACATTTTTGTAGACTGTCATAAAGATATGGGGTTTTCCTCTGTGTTTTATTGCAGTGGAGGAGCGACTTTGTGAACAGCTGGGTGAAGTTATCCAGTGCCCATGAGGTTCAGGAGGAGTGCCTCGGCATGGCTGTTCTGGACATGATGAGGATTGCCAAGGAGAAGCAGTGCTCCCCACTGGACATCTATAATGACATTAGGTATTAGTAACGTGATGGCCTTCTTAATATTTAGGCTTGTCAGTGCCATATATCTGCTGTGAAAAGTTATGGACCCATTTGCCTTTTTTCCAAACATTTCTGATTCCTAATCCATTATAGACAACCTAAATAATTCATAATATTCAGCATTTTAGTGTAAGACTTTAGATTAATCACTGTGGACTGTGATTAAAGGGATAGTTCACCCAAAAATGAAAATTCAGTCAGTTTCTTTCTTCTGGTGAGCACAAAAACAAGATATTTTTACAACCAAACAGTTGACGGTAGCCACTGACTTCCATAGTATTTTTTTTTTAACTATGGAAGTCAATGGCTACTGTCAACTGTTACCAACATTCTTCAAAATGTCTTTTTTTGTGTTTTCAACAGAAGAAAGAAATTCATTCAGGTCTGGAACAACTTCAGGGTGAGTAAACGATGACAGAATTTTCACTTTTGGGTGAACGTTCCCTTTAATATCTTGAGAAACATTCGGTCAGTTGGTCACTTTTGATTTATACTGAACACCATTATACTAAATAGTAGTTACTATATTCATGTTATTATTTAAAGTAAAATTGTCATGTTATTTTAAAGAATACTACCATTGATCTGCACCGATACGCTTGTTGGCAGTGCACCACGGGTGTCTCGAGTTTGAATCCCGACTCGAGGACCTTTCCTGATCCTGCCCCCTCTCTTTCTCCCATGTCGCTTCCTGTCAGCTCTGATCTGTCCTATCATAATAAAGGCAAAATTGCCCAAAAAATAAATCTTAAAAAAAAAAAAAAAAAGATTAAGTTCAGTTAGTTTCTTCATGGACTTTTAGTTTGTTCACAGTTTCCCATTTCCCATTTCCTTTGTTCTAGTCAGAGATTGTCTTACTATTGGGAGATGAGAGGGTCTGTATTCCCTGCAAACAAGCCCTTTACAGGCCCACTTAGGGCTAGCCTAAGGGCCCCCAGCGGGCTGCCAGCGCAGGGCCCCTGAGAATTTCCTCATTGGCAAACATTGGCCCCTTACTGCAGGCCCTGCACGGGCAGCCCTCACTTAGCCCCCAGGAAGCCCTCACTAGGCCCACACAGGGCCCGCACTATTAATCAACAACAATACATCTGTTTCGCTATCAATACTTTCCAGATAGTATAACTTAAGTCTTTGGGAAAAACAGTTATTATACATCTGAAATGGATGCAGTCACCACATAACTAATGTATGTATTGTCAAAAATGTATAGTAGTCAAAGGGATTTCAAATTAAAATAGTATTGTATTGTATTAAATACAAAATAGAAAACATTCAATTCAGGTTAATACAGCTACATATAGCCAAAAATGTAAATACAAAAGAACAAAAAAACTAAAGAAAGCAATGTAAGATTGTGGGATTTCGTCATATGGAAGTTGATGTGTGAGAAAGTCTTATCTGTAGTGCATAAATGTCCAAACACTGTCCGTAGCTGAAGTTAGCAAATTAATAATCCAGCCTCTTGTAATGAAAACACGCCACAGCTCTCAAACACCAGACTCTTCCTAACCAGGAACAGTCAAAAATAGTTCAGACTATGGTCACACAATGTGCTCAGCAGGTGAGCCATGCTGGCTACTGCTGCTTGTTATTGCTACTTCCTCTACCCACATGGCTTTACCTAAAAACCTGGAAACCTAAAACACCCTAACACCCCTAGTGGTAAGGAAGAAAACTGCCCACAAAATTATTATTAACAGACTCATGTCTGTTGCACCTCAAAAATGACTTATGAGACCCACTTTACTGCAGAGTTTAGTTCCAACTTTTATCAAACTCACCCAACTGTGATTTTCTAATGATCCTAAAGACATTGATTGGCATGCTCAGGTGTGTTTGATAAAGGTTAGAACTAAACTCTGCAGGAAAGTGTATCTCATGAGCCAGATTTGTGGATCCCTGGTCTATTTGAAACCGGTTCTGAAAAGGTGTCTTTTGGTTTGAGCCATTCCAGTACAATTGAGTGGCTAAAGAATGGGCTTTATGAAAATTTAAAAATAACATTTTTTGTCAAGGTAAAATCTTTATATAGTTCCCAATGAAAGTATTGTTTAGTGTAAACCATGTTGAAGATTAGCGAACAATTTGTTGATTCTTTGAGTCTTCACAAAAGCTGTTTATTCAGTGTAGTGAAGCCTCTCCTCCATTTGACATTCAAAAAAAAAAAAAAACCCCGGCGTCTGGTCTCCTTCCCTGCATACCACCAAAGCTGGAGCGTTAGCATTAGCCGTTACAATTTTTTTAGGCTTGCCTTCCAGTGGCTTTGTTCTAGTTTTCCCACCAGTCTTCAGTTGCCATACTTCCCATAGTTGCCATAGACATTCATTAACAAGCACTCCAGTTTGTATTTAGTTCATCACCATTGTATAATTAAGTTAATCACTTCCTTCACTCTTTTGTATTTTCATATTTATGTTTATGTTTAAGCCTTTTGAATTTGTAATCGTGTCATCGTAAAAACATGGTTCAACATTGGTCCCATGTCCCAAAAACATTGGGCCATGGGACCAATATAAAAACATAAATATAAATATAAAAACTAATATAAAAACCCAAATGGTACAAAGACTTCTACAAACCTCCATCCATCCTAGACTACCTAAAAAAAAAAAAAAGTAATATTTGATACTAACTCTTATTATCTGCTTTATTCACAGTTACAAGTTCTTCCTCCCTAAAGACATGAGAGAGCGAATCCAAGACTACCATTTTGTCACAAGAAAACGCATCCGCTATCGCTTTCGGAAAGTCGTACAGCAGCTCAGCCAGTGCCGAGCCTCAGCACGCGACCTAAAGCTCAAATACCTGATGAGCCTGGAGTCTCTGGACTCTGGCTTCTACACTGAACGCTTCCAGGTCAAAGAGCACTCGGGAGATCAGGTCACCATCGTCGTCTCCGCAGACAATGGCATCCAGTGGTGCAGAGAACAACACAAAGAAACGCAGTCTGAGGTAACTGATTTTAAATGTTGAACTAAAATTCATGAGTACTTCAAAATAACATTTAGCCTTTGGCTGTGCTGATGCTCAAAGCAAGTTTTAAAGTAGTATTGTGATTGAAGTTGATATGGTCTCAAATTTTTTATTTTCGTGATATGAGTAAATGTTTAAACTGCTTTGACATTATGAACTCTTTATGAGAGCCTGTTTGTTCTAGGACCCGCTGCCCACTTCAGATGAAACAGATCCGTCTTTAGATTAGTGGAGGTCTAGACACCAGTAACCGTTTTTTTTTTGTTGTTGTTTTTTTTAGGCCTGTGTTTCTTTGTTTTTTTTTACTAACCGTTTTTAAATTTTTTGTTTGATATTACAGTGTTTTCAAGGCAGCACTGATAGTCCTCAAACATTCTGTTCTTATTCTTCCCAGCAAATTTACACAATTAATTTGAAAACCATTTAATGCTATAGTTCAAAAGTTTAGGGTTGGTAAAATATTTTTTTAATTTTAAAAAAGTTTTGCTTACCAAGTCTGCATTTTGACCAAAATATAGTACAAAAACAGTAATTTTGTGAAATGATTGCAATTTAAAATAACAGTTTTGTTTTAATATATTTTAACTGTTGTTCAAATAAAGTTTTTTACTTTTTTTTTTTTTTTTTTTTTTTGCTTCTGATAACATTTTTAAAAACTCTCACCATTCAAATTATAATTGTCACAATCACACAATTTATTAATATACTGAGTTGCAATTGGTCTTCCACTGGAGTTGTGATTTGTCTGCATTTATGATTTTGTTTCTTGCATCGCTTCAAGAATTTAGAGACATATGACACATTCTTTGAACTGCAAAGAATGTGTCATATGTCTGATGCACAGTGGGCAGAAAACAAGACACATGCTACGTGTCATGAAACCTAACTTAAACCTACCTGGAACTTTGAAAGAATTTAATTGCAGCCTTGAATGCATTGACATACCCAGAAGGAAATACCAGTCTTGTTGTGTTTATTAATATTTCTGTACTCATGCCAAAATGTAGAGGGTGGTTTCTTTTTCTGCTAGTGAAATCTCATAACACTATTGTACTTTCTCACAAGGACCTGCAGACGTATTGTGATTTTGGGGAAGTTGTCGATGTCAGTATCAGACAAGGCAGCAAAGAGGGTACCAACATGAACCGCATTGTTTCCATTAACAGACAGGATGGAAAAACTCAAGTAAGTCTGTTGTAGAAGAGAAACTCTGCTGCATTGTTCACTGGGATATCCTTTGATTGTTACACTATGTTAAAGGAGGTCACAGTGCCTTTGAACTTCTGGAATTCTTCCTGCTCTTATCGGTGAGAATATTTAAAGATCATGCACTAAAATGGGATTTTTTTTTTAAACAGGAGCTGGTGTTCTCCTCCTCAATGGAGGCATTGTCTTTTACGTCTTTAATTGATGGTTACTACAGACTGACCATGGATGCCCATCACTACCTCTGCAAGGATGTCGTTCCACCCCATCTGCTGGAGGCCATTGAGAGCTACTGCCACGGGCCAATATCGTAAGCACTAAAGGGAATACTTATAAAGGGAATTTATTCAGAGCACCATTTTTGGCCCTGATTTATATTTGGATTATAAAGGCTCCAGTAAAATGATTCATCAAAATCTCCGAAGATTTGCATTCAAGCGTCATTTGTAAGCATTATCATTGTTTTCACTGCCTGTGTTGACAGAATGGAGTTTGCAATCAGTAAACTACGCAAGTCAGGGAACCAGAAAGGTCTATACGTGCTCCGGTGCAGCCCCAAAGACTTCAACAAATACTTCCTGACTCTTGCTGTTGGGGTGAGTTTTTGCTAAGTGCTTATTAATTAAAAGATAATAAATTGTCAGTTTACCAATTTCTACTTAAGACTGTATATTCCTCCACTGTATTCCTGAACTTCATGCACTACTGTTTAACAGTTTTTGGCAGGAATTTTGGGGCAGTTTGTTAGGATTTTTTTTAAAGGGGTCATCGGATGCAAAATTCACTTTACAAGTTGTTTGAACTTAAATGTGTGTTTGAAGTGTATGTACACATCCATCCTATAATGATAAAAATCCACACAGTGGTTTTTAATCCCTATTTTAAAATCCCCTTTCTCAAATCAGGCCGTTCTGAGATTCCTGTCAGAATGACAGTTCTGCACAGGCCGCTCCCATGATAGTTGATTGACAAGGCCGTCTTACTTAGACCCGCCCTGAGTGAGCTGAGAGCTGTCCGCCATTGTGTTGACTCCGGTGCAGGGGAAGACAAGATGTCTCCGATTAAGCGATTGAGGTGTTTTGTTGTAATAATGAATATAGCAGTCGCCATTTACTCCCGACATCTGAGCCACTGAAGACACAGAGGATTAGTGTTACTGTTGTTTTGGAGGGAATGTGCTGACGTAAATCTGCCTAAATGCGTCTATGTTCCCGCGAATCATTCGTGATCCAGCTTCATCTACAGAAGGAGTATAAGGGTTTTTTATGAATCTTTGCAAATCGCCTTTCCTAATAATGTGCTAGTTAGTCAGTTTTGCGGCTGAAGTAAACAGTACTGCTCGTCACCCCCAGAAGAGAGGGGCAGGGTCAGCAGAACTCATTAGCATTTAAAGCTACATGGACTAGAATGGCTTGCTAAAAACAGAGGTGCTTTTTACACTACCATTGAGAAATTTTAACCAAAGTATGTTGTAGACTTTTCATTAAGACCCTAAAGAATCATATCAACTTGTGGAAAATGGGCATCCGATGACCCCTTTAATGATTTTGAAAGTCTCTTATGATCACCAAAGCTGCATTTATTTGATCCAAAATGCAGTTAAAAACAGTAATATTGTGAAATATTATTACAATTTTAAATAGTTTTCTATTTGAAATATATTTTTAAAATGTAATTTATTCATGTGATGCAAAGCTGAATTTTCAGCAGCCATTACTCCGGTCTTCAGTGTCACATGATCCATCAGGAATCATTCTGATACTTACTTACTCCAAGATCTTACTTACCCCAAACCTTTGAATGGTTCCTTTCTTGACATCATCTTTTCTTTCCATCAGGCGTATGAGGATGTAGAGTACAAGCACTGTCTAATCACCAGGTCTGAAAATGGTGACTACAATCTTAGTGGAACCAAAAGGAATTTTAGAAGTTTAAAGGAGCTGCTCAAATGTTACCAGAAGGAAACGGTGAAATCAGACGGTGTCGTCTTTCAGTTCAGCAGGTGCTGTTCACCAAAGGCCAAAGGTCAGTAAAGACCTGATATTCTCATCATGGTTATATGATATATAAGCAGAGCTGGATTAACCTAGGGGCTAGGCTGGGCTTAAGCCCCAGGGCCCACATATGTAGGGGGCCTGTGATTGGCTTTTGAGGAAATGAAAAGTAGACCTTGATTGATTGGCCATCGGGAGCACCCAAACTTTTCCCGGTGGGCTGATCACAGAAACCCCACCACGCTCCCACATATTAAGTGCTGTTATTAAAGCCCAAAGTATATTTAGTTTTTTTACGTGTACATTAGCTCTCAACAGGCGCTTGACATAAACGCACTATAAAGATTCATCCTTGGCCAGTGTCTGCGCTATTTCTCTCCAGAAGGTATGAGCAATAAAAATGTTTTTGTACTCGTTTGTACTTGAGTTGTGGTTTTCTTTTAATTGTCTCGGGTTTACTGTGAAGCACATGGGAAACAAACATGAAACTGATTAAACCACGCAGTGCGAGGGAACAGCTGGACCAGACTGGTGTCTGCCACACAGCACTGACAACGACTGTAGCTCGTCACTTTCACCGCCCTATTAAAATGAAAACCAGTGCTTGATCAATTTGAATTTGACACACGACACTTGTAACATTTTGTGACAGTTGTAATACTTCTGTCACCACAGTCTGTGGTGAAGCTAGCAAAAACCAGATTGAATAGCTCTGAGCATGTAAACTGAAGTGTCCAAGTAACCTTAACAAACTGTAAATAAGCAGTTTAATCCACAGCACCACACCTATTTGCCATGCAGTTACTGAGACTGTGAAATATGGCATTAATGATATTTGTTATTAATGTCATGAAAATTATTATAGGCTACTTAGCCTATATTAAATATTGGATAAAATAAAGTCAATAAGTCACGTTTCCTAATACTATACAGTTAACTCTGTATACAAGAATTATAGTAGGTTTTTATTAGGGCAACTACAAAGGACAATATAATAGTTCTAATAATAGATTAATTGCAGAAAAATATGAATTCAGTAATTAAGAACCTGCAATATAATGGAATTTTAATATTGTTAAATGCATTTGAAGTATATTCAAAAATATCTATTATTTGTTTCTGTCTTCTTTATTTATTCATAAATCATTTATTTAGTCCAATTGCCCTAACCCCAGCAAATCATTTGTTGGGGGATGTGTGGGCCAGATGGGGTGAATTTTAGCACCAGTCCAGCCCTGCTGATTATTCTCTTCTAGGGCCAGAAAGAAGACCTTCAATAAACAGTAAAACTATTTAAAGGAAGCTGTATATGCTCAAAAATTGTTGCTGTTTCTGGACACCTGTTTGCTTTGACTTAAAATATCTGGTGTCAATGTATTTATTATTTTAATGTGTTGTAGCCTGGAATATTTAGTATGCATCATTGTATCTCTGTGTTGGATATTTGAAGAAAAAAAAAAAAATTTATTAATTTTTTTTTTTTAAACACTACTTTTTCCTGTGGTGTTGTGGCACCAGGATAGGTTACTATGAAGTGGGGCCTTTAGGTTTGCTATAGCCCCAGGGCCCTATGTGTTCTTAATCTAAATTTAAAATTTACAACTGTACAATGTAATTTCTGGAAAACAACAATCTTTTAAATTGTGAAAATGTATTATGTTTATCCCTTTTACCTTAAATTTATCATCCTGACATCCTTTTGCCTTGCGTTTTTGATGTAAATAGAGAAGTCGAGTTTGTTGGTGTGCCGGAGTCATCGGGGTTCAGAGGTTTCCCTGTCCTCCTCACTGCAGAGACACAACATCAGTCAGATGGTGTTTCATAAAATCAAGAAAGATGACCTTGATCTTGTAAGCTTCCAGTTATCTTATACATGTGAACAATGGTTGTGTACAACAAACTGAGGTTACTGTATATGTTACTCTACCATTCAAAAGTTTGGCATCAGTACGATTTTTTTGTTTAGTTTTGAAAGAAATTAATAGTTTTATTTAGCAAGGCTGCATTAAATTGAAAAAGTGAGTGTAAAAACATTTATAATGTAAAAAAAAAATCTGTTTAAAATAAATGCTGCTCTTTTGAACTTTCTGTGCAAAGAATACTGGGAAAAATTCCACAGAAATATTTTTTAAATAGTTTAAACTGTTTTCAACATTGATAATAAGAACTGTTTCTTGAGCATCAAATCAGCATATTAGAATGATCATGTGACACTGAAGACTGGACTAATGACTGCTGAAAATTCAACTTTGCCATCATAGGAATTAATTACATTTTTAAATATATTAAAATAGAAGACATTAAGTTTAAATTGCAATAATATTTCACAATATTGTTTTACCATATTTTTAATCAAATAAATGCAGCCTTTAATTAGCATAACAGACTTCATTAAAATATCTTACTGACCCCAAACTTTGAACAGTAGTTCAGCTGTCAAGTTTCATATAATTATGTGTGCAACATTGTTTCCAGGGTGAGAGTCAAGGTCAGGGGACTTTCACTAAGATCTTCAAAGGGATTCGGAAAGAGCAGGGAGACTACGGAGAAACCCATAAGACTGAAGTCATTGTCAAAGTCTTGGACAAAGCCCATAGAAATTACTCTGAGGTAAGAAGAGTCTGGAATCATTTTGTGACTTTCTGAATTGAAAAACTAATTGAGCTATGAGGTGACTTTAGACACCCCATATTCCAATGATCCCTTTAATATCAAATTTTATAATAAGAGTTGACATATCTCAGTATACTGCAGGAAACAAGCTTGTTTGTGCTTGATGTACCATGTGGTTTCTTCAGACTCTCTTTTTTTTTTTCTCTCTCCCTCCAAGTCATTTTTTGAGGCAGCCAGCATGATGAGTCAGCTCACCCACAAGCATCTGGTGTTGACCTATGGTATCTGTGTGTGTGGAGAGGAGAGTAAGTGTTCACACTGCTTGCATGCGACCAAAAGGATTTACCACTGCATACTTAAGATTGTGGGGGTTTTTTTGTCTTAGACATCATGGTGCAGGAATATGTGAAGTTTGGGTCCTTGGACACATACCTGAAGAAAAACAAGAACTCAATATCCGTTAATATCCTGTGGAAGCTGGAAGTGGCCAAGCAGCTCGCCTGGGCTATGCTCTTTTTGGTGAGAAACACTAATAATTCAGGAATAACCCACGTGGGTTTGTGAGCCAGAATGGACTAATGCTTTTCGTTCTTTCACACACAGGAGGAGAAGAACCTGGCTCATGGGAATGTGTGTGCAAAAAACATCCTTTTGATCAGAGAGGAGGACAGGACATCGGGAAACCCTCCATTCATCAAACTAAGTGACCCTGGCGTTAGCATCACAGTGCTGCCCAGAGAGAGTGAGTCAACGGTGTGAAAGTTCTTGGGAGAAATTGTGTGAATCTGTAACTGCCTTTTCACTGTCTCCGACATTTGCATGCTATTTATCGCATTTCGCCTTCCTAGTGGCAGTCACACTGAATTTTCAAACCAGTCGTGATGCACCTCTATGGAGTCAATTTAATGCCACATATATATGCAAAAGAATAAAGTTTTGCAAAAGAAAATGAAAGTATTGAGAAAAATTGTGCTTTTTGTAAACAAAAATAAAGAATTGCAAAAGAAAATGAAGTATTGCAAGAAGAAAATAAGTTTTGCAAACAAAAATAAAGAATTGCAAAATATAAATAAAACAGAGCAAAAGCAATGATTTTGCAATACATATTTTCCATGGCCATATCTACTAATTTATTTGCAGTGCAGCTTTTATTTTGCGTTTCAGTCAAGTTTGAGCTTGCAATACCGTTTTCCCCTTTGCGCTTCACGTTTCTGCGCGTCTCAGTTTGTGGCGCTGTTTTGACATGGGGGTGGAGTCAGGGGACGGGGGCGTGTCCAACAGGCCTGGGCATGCCTCCCTGGAAGTGACGTCATCGGCCCTAGACGCAGATCACAGCTGATCCAGGCACCGTCATTGAGCAGAGGCATGCGGGTGGATCGTTTCCTTTTATTCACTAGCTTTAAAACATGCATGTTTTAATTTATTAACAAATTTATATGTGTATTAGCAGCGTTTGCTCAAGTTAAAGAAGTTGTTAATATGAACATCTGCTGTTTATTTCTCTCCATGTGTGCACACTTTTATAGCATTAAAATGTGTATTCTATATTTTTCTTTGCAAAACTTATTTTCTTCTTGCAATACTTCATTTTCTTTTGCAATTCTTTATTTTTGTTTACAAAAAGCACATTATTTTTTCTCAATACATTCATTTTCGTTTGCAAAACTTTTTCTTTTGCATTAAATTGACTCCATACACCTCGATTTTGATGAATAATGAATGTGTGAGTGTATCCACTCAAAACAATTGGCTGCCAATATAACTGAAAGAAAAACATTGTTGATTTTCTAGTTTCAAACCTGTCCTGGAGGACCCCCTGCCCTGCATCTTTTGTATGTCTCCCTTATCTAACACACTTGATTCCACTCATCAGCTCGTTAGTAGAGACTGCAAGAACTAAATTGGGTGTGTCTGATTAGGGAGACATACAAAATGTGCAGGGCAGGGTACCACTGTTCTAGGGCTAATCAACGTAAATAATTACCAATTATAAAATAATTATTTTGAATGTATTTGTTCATAACCACCTCGTTTACAGAAAAAGTGTTTAAAGAATAATATTTGAATATTCAAATATTCAGTCTTCAAGATTCAAATATTCAAGATCTCAGATTGTTCTTCAGTAATTTCACAGTTTTGAATGCATCATATCCAGTCTGGCGGTCAAATGCGGTTTAGCCGCGAAAATGTGTATCAGCGTATCAGAAAGTCAAATCAGATCTGAAAACTCTGCATGCGCATATGAAGGAAACTTCACGCAGCTCCTGTGCTACTGTCCAGTAGAAATCAATGACTTCTTGTCTGTTGATTGTCAGAAATGGATAAAAGGCATTATTTTCTGAAAAAGATATAAGAAGATTGGACCATATTCAGATATAAAGGTTTGCGTGTTTAATGAAAAATTATCATTTAAATAAAGGTTTTGAATCTAAAAATCAGAGAGTCTCAATCATAGTATCACTAAAAATAATTTGTATTACCTCAGACTGTAATCTAGTGCAAAAAAAGCACAGTGCACTTAACAAAATAGACATTGTAATTAGACATTAATAATAAGAGAAATTCTAATTAAACAACAAAACAAAATGCTCCAGGTACTATGAAGTAGAATGTCAATGCTAGAACTATTTTAGCATAAACATATTTTCACACTAACCAGCAGAGGGCATATTTTCAAATAATTGTTCCTGTTTGCAGTAAATGGTTAAAGGGATGGTTTCATTTCATTTTGTGGTCATTTACTCACTAACTTGTTGCTCCAAGTTTGTATGTCTTCTATGAAAGAGGAGTAAAAATATTTTGCAGTATTTAAATCCACACAATGTTTTTTTTGTTTTGTTTTTTCCACACAGTGACAATCAGTGGGGTCCAAAACAACATTGAACCCCAGTGTTAAAAAACAAATAAATAATCCACAGAAGAAAGATATCCCTTTTAAGATTTTTTTTTTAATATGGTAAAGATGTGTTCTGACACATGTAGTGGTCAACCGATGTGGGTGTCCAGTGCAACCTTTGTATCATCACAATTTATTGCATGCAAATAACATGTAAACATAATTGGTAAATTATATTTACTAAATTATATAACCTTTGTTTAACACATTTGAACAAGTTTGATCCAAAGCTTTGAGCAAATGAAAAAAAAAAAAAAAAGGCCAGATGGGAGAATTTACTTTCCCCATGCAGATAATGTAAAATATTTAAGCTGACCACTGGTCTCATGAGGTAATAGATGATGAATGGCCACATTTGATTAAACTGTTTGCAATTAAAGTTTATTTTTAAATTAATTGCAAATATTTTTGTAGTTCTGGTGGAGCGAATCCCCTGGGTGCCCCCTGAATGCATCTTAGACCCTAAAAACCTGAGTCTTGCCTCAGACAAATGGAGCTTTGGTACAACATTATGGGAGATTTGCAGCGGAGGAGAAAAGCCACTTGCCAACATGGACAGTTCCAAGGTAAAGCAATACTTGTGTCCTCATTAGACTTCCACAATAAATATAAATCAGAAAAACCTGTTTGTAGTAAGAATTGCTGTGAAAAGAATAATCGGGGCCTTTTGAAGAACAATGTCTTTGTATTCCTCATTTCAGAAACACTTGTTCTATGAAAACCATCACCAACTATCTGCTCCCAAGTGGACGGAGCTCGCTAACCTGATCAACAGCTGCATGGACTACGAGCCAACATTTAGACCTTCATTCAGAGCCATCATACGAGACCTCAACAGTCTCTTCTGCCCAGGTCAGTACAATCACACACAATCCCACTGGCATTTTGACATGTCACAATTTAATTGTGTTGTTTCTCATTCTTGTAATTGCTGTGAAATGTGTTCGCAGATTATGAGATCGTGAAGGAGAGTGACATTTTACCCAGCAGAGCAGGCGCATCTGGATTAAGTACTGGAGCGTTTCAGAATGAGGATCTAGTGCAGTTCGAGGAGAGACATCTCATTTTCCTGCAGCAGCTCGGCAAGGTAGACATCAACATCCATGTGGGATCACTTTTTTTTGTTTTGTTTGTTTTTTTAGTAGTATTTTTCTTGACAGATGTTAATAATTGTATTCAACAAGAATGCAGTAAGTTGTTCAAAAGTGATAGCAAAGTGATGAAAATGTTAGGAAAGATTTGTATTTAAAATAAATGCGGTTCTTTTGAGCTTTCTATTCTTTAAGGAATCCTGTCACAGTTTCTACAAAAATATTAAGCAGCATCATTGATCTATGCATTAATAATAATAATAAATGTTTCTTGAGCACCAAGAATACTGCAGTAAGGGCTGCTGAAAATTTAGCTTTGCAATCACAAGAATATATTGCATTTCACAATATATGAAAATAGAAAACAGTTTAAATTGTATTAACGCTCCACAATAATGCTGCTTTTACTGTAATTTTGATCACATAAGTAAAGCATTGGCGAGCATAAGAGGCTTTTGAAAGGTTGTGTTTATATGAATTGTCGATTTGCTTCATATTTCTTTAATGGCTTTAAAAAAGTGTTCATGACGATTTCTGTTTACCACAGTTAATTATCAAGTATGTGGACAATAGTAAAAATAAAAAAACGGTAGTTGTCTGGTAATCACAGTAATTATCTCCTGTTTCAGGGAAATTTTGGCAGTGTGGAAATGTGCAGGTACGACCCCCTGCAGGACAACACCGGTGAAGTTGTGGCTGTGAAAAAATTGCAACACAGCACTACTGAGCACATCCGTGACTTTGAGCGGGAAATCGAGATCCTCAAATCTCTCCAGCATGAAAACATTGTGAAATACAAAGGCGTGTGCTACAGTGCAGGTATGGGATTGGAAGTTGTGTTGAGAAACCTCTTACTTTGCGTCATTGTTAGGCCCATACATTTCCACAGAACTTGAATGGCAGCCCATTTTTTTTCACGTCCTTTTGAGCTTCCAGTAAATGTTGTTTCAAATAGATTTTGATATACAGAGCCCTCCAAAAGTATTGAAACAGTAAAGACAAAATTGCTCTGTTGGCTGTGGAGTCAAGACATTTACAAATATGATTAAAAGATGAATATGAGACAAAACTACAGAATGTCACATTTTATTATTGGGTGATTCAACTCATAGATGTTTTACCAGCTAAGACATTCAGCACTTTTAGAGTTTCATCCCTCCATCTGATGTGAGCATAAGTATTGGAACAGTTGCCTCACAGGTCTTCCTAAGTGATCAGCTGTGTCCTGTTGCATTAATTCTTCAGATATTAAAAGCAAGGAATGTGTCGTATCGGTTATATCCATTACTTCTGCATTCTGAATCTTGCATTCGATGATGACACACACAAACCAGGATGAAGATGAGGGAGCTGACTTTGAGAGAAAAGCAAGCAATTTGGATGCTAAAAGAAAAGAGGAAGTCAATTAGAGCTATAGCAAAAACAAAGGGCATGGAGAAATCAAGAGTTTGTAAACCACCAGCAACCAACAACGACCTGATCGGCTGAGAAAACAACAGTAGAAAAAAAGCACAAAGGTGAGCCAGAAGAGTTTTGGAACTGTGTTTATGGACCGATTTGACAAAGATGAATCTTTATCGAAGTGATGGGAAAGCAAAAATGTGGAGAAAAAAAGGGAACTGCAATGATCCCAAGCATACAGCCTCATCTGTAAAGCATGGTGGAGGTGGTGTCATGGCATGGGCATGCATGGCTGCCTCTGGAACAGACCCTCTCAACTTTACTGATGACTTAATGTATGATGACAGTAGCAGAATGAATTTGGAAGGGTACAAAACCATCTTGACTACCAATATTCAAGAAAATGCCAGCAGATTCATTGGGAAGTGCTTCATATTGCATCAGGACAATGACCCAAAACACAGACTCACTGCTGTGATTGTACGCAAGGGATCTGCAACTAAATAATAGCTTTTAATCTTTTATATCTGCTTTATGCTCAACTGTCCCAATACTTATGCTCACATCAATGAGTGGGATGAACTTTAAAAGTGCTGTTCTTTTTATTTGGTAAAACATGCATGTGTTGAAACGGCTAATAATAAAATGTGACATTCTGTAGTTTTGTCTCATATTCATCTTTTCTTCATATTTGCAAATGTCTTTTCTCCACAGCCAACAGAACAATTTTGTCTTCACTGTTCCAATACTTTTGGAGGGCACTGTATTTGGCTAACTGATATTTTTGTAATTATGAAAAAGTCTAGTACAGTAAGCTGCATTAGCACATTCTGTCATATTTAAGGCTGTTTTCACACTTAGTTCAATTGCTTGCTATGAATCAAAGTAACAAAGAATTAAACCAGTGGTATTCAGGACATATACCACCAATAATCAAACCAGAATATACAGATTTCCACTCATTTTTTTTCAGCATTGACCAAACTGAAGTTTCTTTGAATGCCAGTGACTGGGCATTATAAAGGCCATATTTTGATTCATATTAATATTCCTCTAATTAAGATGAAATTCGGCATCAGTCTCTCAACTGACAGATCAGCACAATAACTGCATTTATAAAGGACTGCAGTGTAATTACAATATGAAAATTTGCAGTTCAAACAAATTAAAGCATGAACATTTTCTAAATGCATGTTATTGATCTTATCGCAAACATTTTATCCATGTATATGCTTCATTTAAAAAAAAAAAAAAAGGGGGGGGGGTTTTGTAATTGTGAATCAAAATAATAATACTCGATCTTTCAGTGAAATGAGATCCAGTCATCCACTAAAACTCCACTCCTTTGTTGTAATCGACTGCAATCTCACATTCAGATCTGCCTCCATACAATCTTTTTACATTTTCATCCAGCATTTTTTTTTTTTTTTTTGGACAATCTGTTTCACTCAGATGTACATCATATTACAGAAGAAAAGATATTATATTTTGGAATTTGATCTTATAACTGACCAGACCACTGTTAAAGGCTGTCAATCACCTTGATAATGTCCAACACCTGTTCACATCCTGCTTTGCAGATGAATGGTTGACTCGCACAAATCACGCTAAACTTTAGTCAACCATTCATCTGCAAAACAAACTAAACAAACCAGACTCCTGTCTCAAATGGATTTGTGGTCCACTGCAAAAGTTCTAGCATAAAAGTGCCCCAGTCAAGTGCAGTTTTCTCCCGCTCTCAAAACAGGAAATGTAAAACAGTGCATGTAGTCAAAGAGGGCTCTCTATTTTATTTTATTTTATTTTTATTGAAGAAATGCAACAGATTTCTGCTTCTGTTTTAATTTGGACTCGTAAGCTTTAGCATGATTTCTTGTTCTCTTAGGAAGGAGAAACTTACGATTGGTTATGGAGTACCTGCCTCACGGCAGTCTGCGGGACTATCTCAACAAGAACAAAGACAGGATCGACCACAAGAAACTTCTGCATTATGCGTCTCAAATATGCAAGGTAATGAGGACCTTCCCTTTTATATCCATGGTTCTCAACCCAGGGCCTCAAGGTGACTTAAAATGATTTAAAATAAGACACAACAAGATAAAACCATTAAAATTCCAGATTTTCTTTTTCTTCGAAGAACCAGCATTCCAAGACTCCATGGGCAGTTTTATAATAAATGTATATTTTTATAATTATGCAGAGTTATAAAAAAAAAAAAAAATACTTTTTATCCTAATCCACCTAATACAGCTAAAAGGTCATGAGGTCTTTGAACATTGTTGTGGACTCTAATGTTGAGAACAATTCTCATATGTTAGTAATAACTTATGTCTCTACTAGTTTTGATCTTTAAGCCTCTTCTTTCTTTCTCTTTATTTCAAACATGTCGTTTTACTGTCCAAACTTGCTTGTCTTTTCCTTTATTGCATCATCTTCTTCCCACTTCAGTTTTGAATCTCCTCTTATGTCTCTACAGGGCATGGAATATCTTGCAACAAAGCGGTACATTCACAGAGACCTGGCCACACGTAACATTCTAGTGGAAAGTGAGTTCAAGGTTAAGATTGGTGACTTTGGCTTGACCAAGGTTTTACCTCAGGGCAAAGAGTACTACAAGGTTAAAGAGCCTGGAGAGAGTCCAATATTCTGGTATGTTTTATTTTGTTTTTCATTCAAACCCATATGACTTATTCAAACACAAACGATGTTCAGCAGAAGGATTCACTGAAGAAAATTAATCATACAAGTTTGAATGACATGAAATGATGTGCTTGTGTTCGTGAATTTTTGTTCGTTGTGACAGGTATGCACCCGAGTCTCTAACTGAGAGCAAGTTCTCAGTAGCATCAGACATCTGGAGTTTTGGAGTGGTTCTGTATGAACTCTTTACATACAGCGACAAGCTCTGTAGCCCACCTACAGTAAGTATCACAGCTGATCTTTGTGGTTTCTTGGTTTTTTTCTGCATATGTGTCTCCCTTGCACATGTCATAAGGGCAACCTTTAACAGTTGCTTGTTTTGAATTGCTCTGGCTATGTAAATCACATGGGGCCAAGTCCAAAGAACCTGTCAACGACGCCTCTTACAATTGTGGAAATTTAAGAATCTCTGTTTTGTTGTTTAGGTATTTCTGAGTATGATGGGAGGTGACAAGCAGGGACAAACGATAGTCTATCATCTCATCGAGCTCTTGAAAACAGGAAGCCGTTTACCCCAGCCAATGGGCTGTCCTTCAGAGGTACCACATTTCACAATACAGTGTCAGCTTATTCCAATTATGATCCTGACTTCTAATCTACAGTTGTCATAAGATTTATTCATGAACATTAAGCAAACGTATTGGGCATACAGAATGCTAATAGTAATCTGCAGACATTTGACATTTGTACCCCATAAATTATATTGAACGCATTCAATCCTGATGAAGTTTTAAAAAAGCCGGGGGGGGGGAATGTTAAAAGGATTTATTTAAAGAAAATGCTGTTCCTTTGAACGTCATCAAAGAATCCTGAAAAAAAAACAAAAAAAACATCAGCTTACACAAAATTAAGCAGCACAACTGTTTTCAAAACTGATAATAAGAAATGTTTCTTAAGCACTAAGCAAGCATATGATTTCTGAAGGCGCATGTAACACTGAAGACTTCTGAAGAAATTCAGCTTTGCAAATTTTAAAATGTAAATTTAAAATTACATTTTAAAATATTTTCAAAGAGAAAACAGTTATTTTAAATCAAGTCATTTTTCACAATATTACTGTTGTACAGTACTTTTTTTTTCTAAAAAAAACATTTAAAAAATGTTATTATACAGTCATATGAAGTGTCTTGCAATTTCAAATCGGCAATTATGGGCAGAATTGTTCAATAATCACTTTCTGAATTCTTTTAGATGTGCGAGATTATGCAGGAATGCTGGGACAACGATCCTAGTCTTCGGCCACCCTTCAAGGAGCTCGCTCTCCGGGTAGACCTGATCCGGGACAGCAGCGATTCAGACCGATATACCCAAGTGCCTGCGTTTTAGGAAAGAAGCTTCACCGCTGCCACGCAGATACCCAGCCCTGAGCCTGTCTTCTGGCCCTGTCCGCTGTCTTAATTTGTTTCTTTGTGCCATTTACGGCAAATCTGACCCCAGGACTTGATCACCTCATCTTCTGACTGAACAATTAAGGTCATTTATATCAAGAATGGGCTTCTCTTTTGCTAGCAGTGCTGGCATGCGCCCCTTTATCAGCGATGATATGAATGAAGCTTTTTCTTAAGAAATGGAAGAGCTGTGCATTTTTACATCTATGTGTTTGTATGTACATATATAAAGATGATTTTATAATTTTCTAAAAATGAAATGAATAACTGTTTGGAAGCAGTGCCATGTAAATTAAGATTTCAAAAAAAGATATAGTATATAGTTTACAGTAATGCAGGAGGTGTCTGATTGAAAGATGAAAGTTCTTGCTATTGTAAGTCTTTCTATTTTCTGTGAATAAAAAAATGCTAATGTGTTTCAGTCATCGTTCTATCCCAAAATAGCCATTAATGAGCCATTTCCCAGTGGTGTTACCCCAATTGACCTCTTTGTTAGATGATGGACGTGTGGTATATGTGCTAACGTATTGCTCTTCAGCACCACATAGTCTGTCAAACTGGCATGCAGCCCTGTCTCATGTTCACATAACTCTGAGGGATTCTGTGGATATGCTGTGAATTTCATTTCCATTTCCTGTTTTTTGGTCTCAAACATCCTTTTTTTTTTTTTTTTTTTTTAATAATTAGAACCTATGATTTGTATTTGTACAGGATAAGAAGGAAATATATTATTTCCTATGTTGTGGTGAAAGGACATGTGGTGTGCGAATTCTGATCCGTCAGTCCCCCAGAGTTGTGGAATAGCAACAGTGTGGGTGTCCAACATAGACTTACTTGACATTATCCACTTTCCGCTGGCTGGTACCAGTTTCCACCTCACCGACTGACCCTCTACACTGGCAGTGTGTTTTTGCACCAGTTTCTGAAATGAAACTGATCTGAGTATTAATGGCACACAGAACTGGTTTGTGACGATTGAAGCTTGTCAACAAGCGCAGCATGGGTGTGGAATTATGCAACGTTCTTTAATTTATTGAGCGGGTTAGGATGGTTAGTAGAAAGGATAAAGGATATTGCATTATGCTATATTAAGCAATAGACACAAATGCATGTTTAATGCAAAAAGTTCTCTTTTACACCCCATTTACCTTGCTAAAAAAAAACAATAGAAGCCCAATAGAAACCATCACAGAAATTCCAGTGGTTTCTATTAAAATACCATTATGAACCATCAGCTTTTTCCAGTAAAACCATTACAAAATTCATTTTTGTAGTGTGTTTTGGGCATTTTTCCAATAGGATTTAACATCCCACCAATAGAATCCATCACATACCAGTAGACACCATTATAGTTTCCATTAAAACCAATACTATAACCATTAAAACCATTACATTTTCTATTGTGTTTTGGGCAGGGTTCTATTGTTTTTTCAGCAGGGTAAGTGGCTGTAGTGGCATTTTAAATTATTGTTGCTGTATATACATCAATGTAATCAGTAATGAGAGAATGAAATATGGCAAGTCTTTTATTCCTTAAAGTCCCCCTGTAGTGAAAATCAAGTTTTTTTTATGTTGTTTATTTGTCTATGTAGTGTTAATATGCTTTTAGACAAACCATGTGCCTATCCATTAATCAACACCATTGCTGAGTATTTTCTCCATAAAACTGTAGTTTCCCAATGACACTCCCAGAAATGCTGCTTGAAACAGCCCTTGGGTTGCTACGTCACAAACCAATAACCAATCACATCAAGGGAATGATGCTATCACTAGCATGCAAAATATACCAATACCAGCACAAAACCAAACATAAATTAGAGCAAAAAACCCATGAAGCTGTGGTTTAATGTGAATTTAGAACCGCTAACTTGCATTATAACCCGCGGCAACAGTGTAAAAATTGCCCGGAATCGGTGTCTGCACTTCACACGCACTAATCAAGAATCACAAACGGCTGCATTGGAGTCTTCAAGGCATTTTGAGGACACAACATCGTCAAGTAAGTAACTTTAACTAATGTTACAGTATTCACCGTAGTTGTCTGCTAGTAAAAACATGGTTGTATCAGTCATTATCCGTGTATGCCATTGTTTTGCCTTTATACAGTTCAGTGGTTCAGGAGGTGCTGGCTGGTGCGACTGAGTGGAGGCGGGGCTAATTTGCATATTCATAGATCGGCGTATAGTAAATGAAGCAAGGGTGTTGAGTTACATTCAAGCTATTTTAAGGCATGAGAAAATTATTTTCACAAGAAAAAACATTTAATTATGTCATTTTGATGATCAAAGATAAGTTTTAAGGGATAAAATATTTGACTACAGGGGGACTTTAAAACTAAAAGTCTAGTATTCATCTTTTACAGTCACATGACTTTTCCACTCATCTACCATGTTCATGGGCGTCAGTGGGAAGAAGTAATGGCAGTGAATATAAAAACACATGAACGGAGATACTAAGACAATAACGCTGGTCTCTGGATTTGATCCAGAACAGGTCACAGAAAACAAAACAAAAAACCCACCATAATGGAGAAATCTGTCTTAGGTTGAAGGAATCATTTGTAACAGAAATAAAAATTAGTAATTTAGAATTTGTGATTGTAATTTCTTCCGTATTGTGACTGTATATTTACTGTATATGTACTCAATACTTGGTAGGGGCTCCTTTTGCTTTAATTACTGCCTCAATTCGGCGTGGCATGGAGGTGATCAGTTTGTGGCACTGCTGAGGTGGTATGGAAGCCCAGGTTTCTTTGACAGTGGCCTTCAGCTCATCTGCATTTTTTGGTCTCTTGTTTCTCATTTTCCTCTTGACAATACCCCATAGATTCTCTATGGGGTTCAGGTCTGGTGAGTTTGCTGGCCAGTCAAGCACACCAACACCATGGTCATTTAACCAACTTTTGGTGCTTCTGGCAGTGTGGGCAGGTGCCAAATCCTGCTGGAAAATAAAATCAGCATCTTTAAAAAGCTGGTCAGCAGAAGGAAGCATGAAGTGCTCCAAAATTTCTTGGTAAATGGGTGCAGTGACTTGGGTTTTCAAAAAACACAATGGACCAACACCAGCAGATGACATTGCACCCCAAATCATCTCAGACTGTGGAAACTTAACACTGGACTTCAAGCAACTTGGGCTATGAGCTTCTCCACCCTTCCTCCAGACTCTAGGACCTTGGTTTCCAAATGAAATACAAAACTTGCTCTCATCTGAAAAGAGGACCACTGGGCAACAGTCCAGTTCTTCTTCTCCTTAGCCCAGGTAAGACGCCTCTGATGTTGTCTGTGGTTCAGGAGTGGCTTAACAAGACGAATACTACAACTGTAGCCAAATTCCTTGACACGTCTGTGTGTGGTGGCTCTTGATGCCTTGACCCCAGCCTCAGTCCATTCCTTGTGAAGTTCACCCAAATTCTTGAATCGATTTTGCTTGACAATCCTCATAAGGCTGCGGTTCTCTCGGTTGGTTGTGCATCTTTTTCTTCCACACTTTTTCCTTCCACTCAACTTTCTGTTAACATGCTTGGATACAGCACTCTGTGAACAGCCAGCTTCTTTTGCAATGAATGTTTGTGGTTTACCCTCCTTGTGAAGGGTGTCAATGATTGTCTTCTGGACAACTGTCAGATCAGCAGTCTTCCCCGTGATTGTGTAGCCTAGTGAACCAAACTGAGAGACCATTTTGAAGGCTCAGGAAACCTTTGCAGGTGTTTTGAGTTGATTAGCTGATTGGCATGTCACCATATTCTAATTTGTTGAGATAGTGAATTGGTGGGTTTTTGTTAAATGTGACCCAAAATCATCACAATTAAAAGAACCAAAGACTTAAACTACTTCAGTCTGTGTGCATTGAATTTATTTAATACATGAGTTTCACAATTTGAGTTGAATTACTGAAATGAATGAACTTTTCCACAACATTCTAATTTATTGAGATGCACCTGTATTCCTTTAAGTTTAGCGTTAAAGGAATCAATGTATATTCGGCTTGCCATATGGATGCGTGTGGGAGAGGAGGTCGGAAGGGGTGTGGCCAGCGTCGTGCTAGTTTATAAATAGAGCTTTTATCAGTGGACTCATCACACTGCTTCAAATGTTATGCTGCATCCTACGATGAACAACATTTGCAGGACCTGACCGAGGACAGGACGAGAGAACAGGCTGGTCGCACCTCTGGCGTAAGTAATTTCTCTAACATAGATGTAGAGCAGGATTTTATTTGAAAACATAACTTTTATATTTCCGGGGGTCAAGTAAATGCACAAAATGCATTAGGCTATTTGGGTAACACTTTATATTAATTCATTTACACTTAAATTAAACAGAAAAGAAAGCAGGTGCATGATTTGCAATGGCAACCAATACAAATTAATAACCGTTCCTTACCTAAATCCTGCGTTTGGACCAAACTCGGTTGCCGATTATAATCGCACAGGGATTATTATAGGTATAAAACCATAAAAAAAAAATCAAATATAGGACAACCTTAGAGGGTTTTTATCAGGTAAATGCCAAGGAAACATGTTTCATTGTTTACCTAGATGTACTAAAATAATTAAAACTGAATTAAAAATTAATACAAACTATATGGACCTAAAACTAATAAAATAACACAATGAATGTCAGTGTGGTTTTATTGTGTCCACTTGTTTACCCAACAGCTATAGCAAAAAGATACAATTATTGTAATTTTAAATTAAGTTAACTTTGTGTCCTGTAATATGTTTAATGGAACATATGATTAGATTTTATTTACAATTCCAGTGCGCTTGTAAATACAAAATAAATTGTTTGCATTTAAGTGATTTAACAATAAAAACTGGTAGTTATTCTCTAAACTGAAAATTACTGCTGTTTATTAAACAGAAATAAACAGTTTATTGCCTGATTTAATTAATGTCATTATTCTGCCAATGTTACGTAATTGTTCTGTATGAACAATGGAGTTGCTAAACACAATTCTACTAGTTTTATGAGTCCGTATTCAACAGAAGACAGTGATTCAACATGCAGCAACGACTAGATGCTGATGCAGACAGGTTCCTGACGGGTTGGATGTACACAACAATAGTGCAGAGCAGACACACAATGAAACATGGAACTTCTGCCCTTAAACCTCAGGAGTGCCTGTATTTACTCTTTACACCCAAACCTAGATACTGTCAGAGTCTGCATTAACACAGATCCATACAGTAATAGAACCGAGTGGATTAAAGGATGAGACTGAGATTATGTCAGCGGGGAAGCAAATTGTTTTGAAAAGTGAAAATGGTCACATTCCCACCTCATGAAAGTATTCAATCTGAATGATATTAAGTAACCTTTTATTTGGACATCAGGCGGTTCTGTAGGTGTTTGCAGGCTGCTGACAGCTTGATAGCTTCTTTAATGCATCAAGCTGTGTAATATGGGTGAGAGAACAAGTCAAGGACAAAGATTTCATGAACTATGCTGAAACATGAGTATGTTTGTCTGCTGTTAGTGGCGTGGAGTCAATGGCAGTGAAGGACTGGCTTAGTCCATCAGGCAGGGCTGGGCAGTGGAGCGGGCATTGTGGGTCATGCTGTTGACGCACAAGATCTTATGATTTCTGGCACTTGCTACGAATTTCCATTGTCAGCAGTTGTTCCTGTTAGGTCTGTCTTTGGTTACTGCTTGTGCTTCTTGGTGCTGTTTCAAAGAGCTGATAGGTTTTATAATAACCTTAGTGTTTAGCAGTTAGAATTCTTAAGATAATTGAAAATAGTTTTATGGAATCTTCAAATGTTGGTTTTTTTAATTTATTTTTATTTTATTAATTTTTTTGGTCACAACATTGTAATTTGCACAGTAAGATGTGAAACCGGCTGAAAAGGTGCTGACACGGATACAACTGCAAAAGATTTTTCATGTTGACTTCAACTACCGAAGGTATAAAAAAAATAATATAATATAAAATAATATAATTTTTATTGAAAAAAAATGATTTTTTTTTTCAATAAAAAAAAGAAAAAATCTAAATGATAACATTCTAAAAACAAATAATTTTAGTAATATTTTGTTGAAACATTTTAGATTGTATATGCAATATTGTGTATATACATAACCCTTTAAAAGTTTGGGATCAGTACAATTTTAAAAAAGAAGAAAGAAATTGATACATTTATTCAGCAAGGACACATTCAATTGTTTAAAAGTGACAGTAAATAAATGTATAATGTTACAAAATATTTAAATGCTTTTGAATTTTCCATTCATCAAAGAATAAAAATTTTTTTTTTTTTTAAATGTATCAAAGTTTCCACAAAAAATATTAAGCAGCAAATCAAAACATAAAAATCTTACCATCCCCAAACTTTTGAATGGTGATGTATAGGTCAGTGTTGTTATTGTTAACTAAAACTATTAAAAATCATTTTGGTTGGTTTGTTAGGGTCCCCCTTGGTCCGTTCGCCCGCGGGGCCGCACCAGTTGCACCGCCCAAAGGATGGCCCTGTGCTAAACTAAAGTCCGGCCGTACCCCTCGGTCCCTGCTTAAAACTATTAAAAATAATTTTGGTAATCGAAATGAAGCTGAAATGAAATAAATAAATAAAAAAATAAAAAAAAATCATTAAAATTTTAGATATTGCCTTGGCAACTAACTGAAATAAATCAAATTTAAGTAAATTTTTAATGAAGTCACTGATTTGTATTATAGATATATAGATCAGTGGTTAAAATCCTATAACAAAATGTAAAATAAAAATATATTAAAGCTAAACAGAAATGTTAATATAAAAAAAAATTAAAGCTACACAAGCACATAAGATTATTATAACTATAAAATGAAAACAGAAAAAATATAAATAAAATCTAATTCTAAATATGAATAAATACTATAATACTAAAATAACACTGGTATAGGGTTACATACCGTAATGTTGAAATTCTGCGATAATATTTTACAGAAGGTGAGATTCAGCATGGAGAGGTACTTGAGCGACCCACCGGATGGCGGCTATGGCTGTGTCGTGGTCACCTCGGCCTTCTTCATCATGGGCCTCACTGCTGCTGTTTTTAAAAACTTTGGCCTGTTTTTCCTCGAAATCCAAAGTCACTACGATGTCCTTAACAGTACTACCTCATGGGTGACCTCAACCACTATTGCTGTGTTTCATTTGGGAGGTGAGGAATGCTTTTATGTTCTGCCTTTTTCAAATTGTTATCAACAGAAACTATATGAATACTCTCAGAACAGGTATAACAAATTGTCTGAAACTGACATTTAATGATGACACCAGACCTGCATAATGAGACATGTTTTTCTCATCTGTTTAGCTCCTCTGGCCAGTGCTCTCAGTATGCACCTGTCCCAGCGCACTGTCATCATGGTCGGAGGGCTTCTGGCTGCCTCAGGAATGATTATTGCCTCTTTGGGCCTCAGCCTGCCTTGGATGTATCTGTCTGTTGGTGTACTCCAAGGTAAATTTAGTTTTCAATAATTATGCAATACTGAATTGCAGCACACAATGCTCTTTTTTTTAACTAATACAAGATTTATTAGTGATTATAAAATCACGGGAATAAATTACATTTTAAAATATATTCAAATAGAAAACCGTTGTTTTAAATAATAAAAATATTTATTTAAATAGTAAAATAATGTTGAATAAATAATATTGAAAATAGATTTTCAACTAACAACTAAATTAAATCAACGTGTGAGCATCCTTTGCGTTTAAAGCAGCTTTTGCCCTAGGTGCACTCACGCATAGTTTTTCAGGGAGCTTTGCAGGTAGGTTTCTCAAAGCACAGTTCTTCTGGATTTAGTCTGTCTCCGTTTGTTCTGTTTCTTCATGTGATTCCAGACAGACTGGGTGATGATCAGATCTCTGTGTGGAGCACTGGCTGTTGTTAGAATCCTTGTGCAAACAAAAATCTCACTGAATTATTACAATTAATGGCAAAATGATTTTTTGGAAATGTAAACTGATATTTCCTGCTGACACACTACAACAAAAGATAGAAATAACTGACTTAAAGGGATAGTTCACCCAAAAATGAAATTCTTTCATTTCGTTAAAAGTCATCATTTACTCACCCTCAAGTAGTTCCAAACCTGTATGAATGTCTTTGTTCTGCTGAACACAAAGGAAGATATTCTGAAGAATGTGGGAAACAGAGCAGTTCTGGCGCACCATTGACTTCCATAGTATTTTTTTTTTCCTATTATGGAAGTCAATGGTGCGCCAAAACAGCCTGGTTACAAACTTTCTTCAGAATATCTTCCTTTGTGTTCGGCAGAACAAAGAAATTCATACAGGTTTGGAACTACTTGAGGGTGAGTAAATGACAGAATTTTTGGGTGAACTATCCCTTTAAAACCATTTTTTAGCTGGTGAAAATACTAGTGTTCTACAACCCGAATTCCGGAAATGTTGGGACGTTTTTTCAAATTTGAATAAAACGAAAACTAAAACACTTTCAAATCACATGAGCCAATATTTTATTCACAATAGAACATTGATAAATGTTTAAACTGAGAAATTTTACAATTTTATGCACAAAATGAGCTAATTTCAAATTTGACGCCTACTACAGGTCTACAGTATCTGGAGTTTTGGTGTTGGAATTTGGTCCCATTCTTGCCTGATATAGGTTTCCAGCTGCTGAAGAGTTTGTGGGCGTCTTTGACATATTTTTCATTTAATGATGGGCCAAATGTTCTCTATAGGTGAAAAATCTGGACTGCAGGCAGGCCAATTCAGCACCCGGACTCTTCTACGATGAAGCCATGCTGTTGTAATAGCTGCAGTATGTGGTTTTGCATTGTCCTGCTGAAATACACAAGGCCTTCCCTGAAATAGATATCATCTGGAGGGGAGCATATGTTGCTCTAAAACCTTTATATACACCTTTCAGCATTCATAGTGCCTTCCAAAGCATGCAAGCTGCCCATACTGTATGCACTTATGCATTCTCATTCCATCAGAGATGCTGGCTTTTGAACTGAACGCTGATAACACGCTGCAAGGTCTCACTCCTCTTTAGCCCGGAGGACACTGCGTCCATGATTTCCAACAAGAATGTCAAATTTGGACTCGTCTGACCATAGAACACTTTTCCACTTTGAAACAGTCCATTTTAAATGAGCCTTGGCCCACAGGACACGACGGCGCTTCTAGACCATGTTCACATATGGCTTCCTTTTTGCATGATAGAGCTTTAGTTGGTATCTGCAGATGGCATGGCGGATTGTGTTTACTGACAGTGGTTTCTGGAAGTATTCCTGGGCCCATTTAGTAATGTCAATGACAGAATCATGCCGATGAGTGATGCAGTGTCGTCTGAGGGCCCGAAGACCACGGCATCCAACAAAGGTCTTCGGCCTTGTCCCTTACGAACAGAGATTTCTCCAGTTTCACTGAATCTTTTGATGATGTTATGCACTGTAGATGATGAGGTTTGAAAAGGCTTTGCAATTTGACGTTGAGGAACGTTGTTTTTAAAGTATTCCACAATCTTTTTACGCACTCTTTCACAGATTGGAGAGCCTCTGCCCATCTTTACTTCTGAGAGACTCTGCCTCTCGAAGACATCCCTTTCATAGCTAATCATGTTACAGACCTGATGTCAATTAACTTAATTAGTTGCTAGATGTTCTCTCAGCTGAATCTTTTCAAAATTTCTTGCTTTTTCAGCCCTTTGTTGCCCCTGTGCCAGCTTTTTTGAGACCTGTAGCAGGCATCAAATTTGAAATGAGCTCATTTAGTGGATAAAAGTGTAAACGTTCTCCATTTAAAAATTTATGTTCTATTGTGAATAAACTATTGGCTCATGTGATTTGAAAGTCTTTTAGTTTTCATTTTATTCAAATTTTAAAAAACGTCCCAATATTTCCGGAATTCGTGTTGTAATAATTTTGGCCACCACTGTGTGTGTGTGTGTAAACGTGTACCTGTTTTTCTATTCAAGTGGGGACTTAAACCTGAATACACACAGACTCATGGGGACTCGTGTCACGGTGGGGACCTAAATTGAGGTCCCCACGGGTAAACATGCTAACAAATCACACAGAATGAAGTTTTTTGAAAATCTAAAAATGCAGAAAGTTTCCTGTAAGGGGTAGATTTAGGTGTAGGGTTGGTGTAGGGCAATAGAACGTGCGGTCTGTACAGTTGAAAAAGCATTACGCTTATGGAGAGTCCCCACAAGGATAGCAAACCAGACGTGTGTGTGTGTGTATATATATATATATATATATATATATATATATATATATATATATATATATATATATATATATATATATATATATATATATATATATATATATATATATATATATATATATATATATATATATATATATATATACACACACACACACATATAAGGCTGGAGTTATGACTGCTGAAAATTCAACTATGGCAGCATAGAAATAAATGATTGTAAAATATATTAAAAAATTTTACATATTACATAATATATTACAAAATGGTTATTTTCAATTGTAATAATATTTTACAATATTACTGTTTTACTATATTTTGATCAAATAAATGCAGCCTTGGTGATCATAAGAGACTTCTTTCAAAAACATAAAAAATCATACCAACTCCAAACATTTCATCTATATTGCACATTTTTAGTTTTTAATTAATACTTTGATTATTGATTCCTTCATTTGGTGACACTCCTAGTCCTCCATAGTGATTATTTAACTTTTTATTTTTTGTGATCTAGGACTTGGCATCTCATTTTCTTGGATACCAGCTAACAGCATGGTCAGCCATTATTTCAGACGCTGGCGTCCCATTGCCTATGCTATTGCTAGTTCTGGAGAGTGTGTCTTTGCCATGGGATTCAGCCCATTTTTCCAGTGGCTTATTGACAACTATTCTTGGCAGGGGGCTCTACTGATCATCGGTGGTCTTCAGTTGAATCTGTGTGTGTGTGGTGCTCTGATGAAACCCTTCCCAGTTGCACAAACCTCTATCCAAGACAAACCGGTTCTGGAAGAAAGCAGGACATCAAAAAAAGGCACTTTCCAGTGGTCCCTTTTGCAGAGGCCTGAGCTGCTGCTATATATTGTGTTTGCCATCTTAGCGGCGGCGGGTTTCTTCATCCCACCTCTGTTTCTGGTGCCCTATGCCAGCAGTTTGGGCATGGAGCAGTACTGGGCGGCCTCGGTTCTGTCAGTGCTGGCATTGGCAGACCTGCTGGGCAGACTAGCGTGCGGGTGGCTGGCTAACCTGCGGCTCGTGAGAAACCTGCAGCTGCTGACCATGGTGGTCACTGCACAGGGGGTGGTGCTGCTTCTGCTTCCCATTGCACAGAGCTACTGGAGTATCCTGGTCTTTGCCTCATTCTATGGCTTCCTGTTTGGCTGTGTGGTGGCCATCCATGTGACGATTATTGTGGATATTGTTGGACTGGAGGGCTTTGACAGCGCTCTAGGGCTCTTCATGCTGTTACGGAGCTCTGGAGGATTTGTGGGTCCACCTGCAGCAGGTCAGTGCGTGCCATTAACTTTCATGCATGTCAGACTAAAGGTGCATTCACTCCAAGAGCGCTAACTATAAAGGTGATCACTATAACTATAACAATAACTATATTAGTGCCCACAGCGGGGGTGTCAAACTCAGTTCCTGGAGGGCCGCAGCCCTGCAGAGTTTTGTTCCAACCCTGCTCCAACACACTGAAGGACTTGATTAGCTGGATCAGGTGTGTTTAATTAGGGTTGCATCTAAACTCTGCAGTTTGACACCCCTGGTCCACAGCAATGGACGATAACATTTTATAAGCACGTGCTGCACGTTTGGTTTAAAGAGCCGGTTCACCCAAACATGTAAATTCTGTCATTATTTATTAATGTCGTTCCGAACCTGTATGACTTTCTTTCTTCTGTGGAACATGAAAGAATCTATAGAAAATCATACTTAAAGAAGATATTTTGAAATGATATGAGGGTGAGTAAATGATGCCAGAATTAAAATTTTTGGGTGAACTAAGCCTTTAATAATTTAACCAGCATTTATTTACTTATGTACTAAAGGTGTAAAAATGTATTAGTGCATTGTGATGGATCATGATGAAAAATTTAATTAAATAATTTATAAAAAATTCTTAGAAGTTTTAAAACCTGTCTTTGTCAATATTCATGTGTCTTCAGCATGTATATTATTAGTCGCTTTGTATAATAATAATAATTAATAATCTAATAAACTAAATCAAACCAAATTGTGAGCAAATTTCATGATGCATGGCAAAATTTAGTAAAAATCTTCATTGTGAATCATTGTCAGAGCAGATACTTACACCACTATTAGCTACATGCATCCTATTTGTAAAATACCATATAAATTAGTCTAAAATTATTCTTTTTAAAATGTATATAAAAAATATTTTTTAAATAGTGGTCCACTTTCATATTTTCATAATGTGACTGTTTAAACAGACACGTACTTTGATTTTTATGCAAATTGTCACTTTGCATTGTGTAGATACACTTTTGACAAATTTTGATAAAATGTTATGTTCATGTTGTTCATGTTCTGTCCATTTTGCTGCATACTCTTTTAGACCCCAAAACCATTTTAACGTTAAATTAGTTAAATAGTACATTCTCCTATTTCCTTACTTTAACTGCATAATGATGAGCCGGGCTAAGTAGGTAATGATGTGTAAATGTAGGTGTGCATGTTGACAGTCATTAATCTCTATTATGTCATAAAGGATGTAATGTTGCGAAACTGAAAAATTTTTTGCAGCTTACTTTACTTTACTTTAACGTTCTTTTTGGACTGTAGAAAAAGTTTCGAGTCAATTTTTATATTATTTTGAGTTCTTTTATTCCCAAGAGACTGAGCATGGCTCAATTCTATGATGGTGTTATAGTAGGGAGGATACAGTCACCGCTAACAGCAGGTTTTGTCTTTGTCTGTGTCACCCATCTCATGTTTCTGTTGTGTATCTATGTCACAGGCTGGCTGGTGGACTGGACTCATGACTTCAGTGCTAGTTTCTACTTATCTGGCCTCTGCCTTGTCCTGTCTGGGGTCTTCGTGGTGCTTGTTGACAGGCTGATGGAGAAGAAAAAACTCAAACTTCCAGATTCACGCACTGAGACTACAGATCATCCAGTACTAAAAGCGGACAGACCAGATGTTTAAAAGCCACTGAAGTTAATTTTCTAGTGTTTTACTTTTGTTATATGAACTTTTGTAAAGCCATATTATTATTATTATTATTATTATTATTATTATTATTATTATTATTATTATTATTAATGTTTTTACTTTTGAAAAAAGCTATAAGCATTTTATTATCTCAACCTCTCACCCCATAACTTCCAGACAGAGAGATGTTAGTTTAAGACTGTGACACCTTTGTAGCCACTTTTCAAGCTACTTAATTGTTCACAAACAATGACAAGAAATGTGCCATTCAGAGCCTGTTTGTGCCCTTAGAAGTAATTAAAGAAGCACTGCAGAGTGCAGAAATAATAATCACTTACAGAACAAGCATTCATGTTTGACTATTTTACAGTATCTGAATATCTGCAATATAAATAGTAAAATTTTTCTGTTTGTGTGCATTGCAGATACCACAAATTACATATGCATATAAGCTACATACAGTGGCTCCAAAAAAGTGAAGCGGCATCTGCAAACAAGTATTATCATTATCAGTCTTGAGGTAATTTTATTTTATTTTTTTTTTTACCATTGTTTTATTTAAAATATTACAAACTTCTTTCTGTGAAGTGTACTTGTACTGTATTAAAATACATTTTATTTGTTTTCGTACACTTTTTAATTGATGCAGTCCAAATACTTTTTGGGGCTACTGTATTGTTTCAGAAACCCACAAAGAACAAAGCCATGAGATTAGTTCATTGTTTTTATCAGGTGTTGAGGAAGTGGATTTGTTTACATCACTATTTAAATAAGTCTTGTTTTTATTGTATAATACCACATTTCTCTGAGTTTGTCGAGCAGTTCCTGTCTATTCTGTATATGTGGTGTACACGCGCACACACAGCTTTGGAATCACAAAGATGCCTTAGAAATGAAGAAATCTGCTTATATGGACAAAGCTGGCAAATGCGTTTTTACAAGGAATTTGCCACCTTTAACCTCAAAATAACAGCCAGCCAAATAATTTTGTACACTGAACTCATGTTCCAGAATTCTGTTCAATGTTCAGGTTTATGAAAAACAAACACAGACTGTTTATATCACATCTGACCATTTTATTAATTTACATGTGTTGTCAAACAGTTTGTTTCTGATATACAGTGGGGCAAAAAAGTATTTAGTCAGCCACCAATTGTGCAAGTTCTCCCACTTAAAAAGATGAGAGAGGCCTGTAATTTTCATCATAGGTATACCTCAACTATGAGAGACAAAATGAGAAAAAAAAATCCAGAAAATCACATTGTAGGATTTTTAAATAATTAATTGGTAAATTCCTCAGTAAAATAAGTATTTGGTCACCTACAAACAAGCAAGATTTCTGGCTCTCACAGACCTGTAACTTCTTCTTTAAGAGTCTCCTCTGTCCTCCACTCGTTACCTGTATTAATGGCATCTGTTTGAACTCGTTATCAGTATAAAAGACACCTGTCCACAACCTCAAACAGTCCAACTCCAAACTCCACCATGGCCAAGACCAAAGAGCTGTCAAAGGACACCAGAAACAAAATTGTAGACCTGCACCAGGCTGGGAAGACTGAATCTGCAATAGGTAAGCAGCTTGGTGTGAAGAAATCAACTGTGGGAGCAATTATTAGAAAATGGAAGACATACAAGACCACTGATAATCTCCTCGATCTGGGGCTCCACGAAGATCTCACCCGTGGGGTCAAAATGATCACAAGAACTGTGAGCAAAAATCCCAGAACCACACGGGGGGACCTAGTGAATGACCTGCAGAGAGCTGGGGCCAAAGTAACAAAGGCTACCATCAGTAACACACTGCGCCGCCAGGGACTCCTGCAGCACCAGACGTGTCCCCCTGCTTAAGCCAGTACATGTCTGGGCCCGTCTGAAGTTTGCTAGAGAGCATTTGGATGATCATATGGTCAGATGAAACCAAAATAGAACTTTCTGGTAAAAACTCAACTTGTCGTGTTTGGAGGAGAAAGAATGCTGAGTTGCATCCAAAGAACACCATACCTGCTGTGAAGCATGGGGGTGGAAACATCATGCTTTGGGGCTGTTTTTCTGCAAAGGGACCAGGACGACTGATCCGTGTAAACGAAAGAATGAATGGGGCCATGTATCGTGAGATTTTGAGTGAAAACCTCCTTCCATCAGCAAGGGCATTGAAGATGAAACGTGGCTGGGTCTTTCAGCATGACAATGATCCCAAACACACCGCCCGGGCAACGAAGGAGTGGCTTCGTAAGAAGCATTTCAAGGTCCTGGAGTGGTCTAGCCAGTCTCCAGATCTCAACCCCATCGAAAATCTTTGGAGGGAGTTGAAAGTCTGTGTTGCCCAGCAACAGCCCCAAAACATTACTGCTCTAGAGGAGATCTGCATGGAAGAATGGGCCAAAATACCAGCAACAGTGTGTGAAAACCTTGTGAAGACTTACAGAAAACGTTTGACCTCTGTCATTGCCAACAAAGGGTATATAACAAAGTATTGAGATGAAATGTTATTATTGACCAAATACTTATTTTCCACCATAATTTGCAAATAAATTCTTTAAAAATCCTACAATGTGATTTTCTGGATTTTTTTTTTTCTTCTCATTTTGTCTCTCATAGTTGAGGTATACCTATGATGAAAATTACAGGCCTCTATCTTTTTAAGTGGGAGAACTTGCACAATTGGTGGCTGACTAAATACTTTTTTCCCCCACTGTAAGTGTGCCAAATATGGTGGAATCCTGTTATTTAATCTAATAGCATTTCAGTCTGTTAGAACTTCCCCAAACACATGTACCAAAGATAAACAGCAGTGTTTTGTAAGTCATGTCTTAGTTTGCAGAGATGGATTTGCCTGTTTATGTGCAGTGTGTCTGAATTTGGGGTGATGAGAAGACTGTGCCTTAATTGCAAGCGACAATCAGGGAACTGCTATTTATTTTAATGTTCCCTTTGAGTTGCAATAAAATTAGCAGTAGAAAAATATTTTTTAGGTCAATCAGTTCAGATTTATTTCTGAATGGCAGGCTTTAAGAGGATCTGTGAGTGGAATAAAGGTCATTGGTTTAGACATTTGTTCAGAACTTTAATTACATGCAAGAATTGTTTGCATTGTTGACAGCCACTTGTTTTATAGGCCTATTTGTGGCATTTGAAAAGCTCTTTTCACATCTGTGAAACATTTTCACAGATAAAATTAAAAATTATAGTCTAGTACCACCAAACACTGGCACGTTATCTGTAATGTAGTCTACCAAAGCACTCCAAAAACACACAGTGGCCGTTTACACTGAGAAGTGATTCCAGTGAGTCCAGTGATTATCATCGGCTTGTATTGTACATGCGTAAGCGGAGGATTCGCTGTCTCTTCACTAGATGGCAGTATAACTACAGTAAGAGACGCACTTCTTGTGTTGCAGCGTAATGTACTGGAGGTCTGGTTTCATGCAATAAATATTTTCACTTTTTTTGTACACATCTCTTACTAATGAATGTACAGGTTTTGTGTGTTGGTTAAACCAAAAAAATAAAATAAAAATCTGTCATTACTCTTACGTCGTTCTTTCTTCTCTGAAACATGGTACTGACAGTGACACTATGGAAAAAGCAGAAAAGACAAAGTGACGTATGGTATGTCTATGACACGCAGGCGCAGTAGCGCGGTGACGTCACGTACCTACGTTACCTATGTATTTACCGTAAATACGCCGGTTCAATAATGGACCATTCACTTTCGGTTTTACTTACTTTTGTTTTCTTATAAATGTGCGTTTGTGTTGTGTTGACTTTTAATTGTAAGGATGCTTTGGTCTTAATCATATAGACAGTGTCATTGCAAATGTGTGCGATTTCAAACATTTATGACATGCTTTATGATATGTGTTAGTATAACAGTATCGTCCTAAAATTAGCCTTTAAAGATGTATTAAAATAGAGCAGAAATACTTATATTAATAAAGTAATGAATTGCATGCATTGCAAAAAATAAAAATAAATAAATACATACATACATACATGCATACATACATATACTGTATATATATATATATATATATATGTGTGTGTGTGTGTGTGTGTGTGTGTGTGTGTGTATGTATGTTTCTCATATTTGTCATCTTTTTCATTAACATTATCAAAAATTAATAGATACTGTAACAAATGTATTATTCATTGTTAGTTCATGTTAATTAATACATTAACTAGTGTTAACCAATGACACCTTATTGTAAAGTGTTACCTCTTAAATTTACCTTCATGTTCATATGACTTTTTAGGGACATTATCAGTGAGACGAAATTCAGAGAAGAGGCCCACTTCATATGTCTAGACAGATAGTTCTTTAACTCCTTAACATGTAGTGAATACTGTACAAAGTATTTGAGTGTCTGTCTCTCTTCTCATCTTTCTGTCTGTCTCATCTCAACTATCTGTTTTTTGTTTTGTTTGTTTTTTCCTGATAGACTGTATTGCCCTCAACTGTAAAACTTTCAAATTGTTCCAGGCTATGCTTTCTCAAGCCAAGCCAACCTAAATTTTGACTTGACAAACTTTTTTAATTTAGTTGGTTAATGCTGATTATAAATTAAACCTCTTAGGTACTTTACAGACAAAGCAAACAACACTCTTTTTCTAACACCATCCTATAATATTTAAAAATACATTTAAAATATTTTCCTTGTATGGCTCTTTTGCCTTTCCTCAAAATGATTTAATATTGTTTGTTCTTTTATGTAAATTAAGTGTCGTGAACTGGAGTGCATTTTCTGCACAATACAGACAGGAGTGCCGGGGGCCGTATTCACAGACCAGTGCCTACGGTGCAGTGAGATACTGTATTTAAAAACTGCACACCTAGGTATGTCGAGAATGGCAGGAGGGGAATCCTGCATGGGTTTTATTCATTCAAAGAATTTGAGGGCTACTGCTCGGTTGATTGTTGATTGTGATGGAGGTGAATTTCAGAATGAGTAGATGCAATTTTTTTTTTCTTTCTCATGTGTCATGTTTATAGTCTATGGTCTTAATCTATATTTGTATATACAATTATATTTTCTGTTTTGTTAGTATGCAATAATAACTTATTGAGTGTAAATTATAATTTTAATTCAAATTATTAAATGGATATCACCTTATTGGGACAATAAAGCCCTCCCTTACAACTTTTTGATTATTTCCTTAATTTTTATTGAAAATAAATGCTTTTTTGATGTGATTTGAAATTTGAAAAGGGAGAAAAAACTTTGCTAGAAGGCGGATTCGAACCTGTGTCGATCGCGTCAAAATGTGAAATCCACGCGTTTTACCATCTGCGCCACTAGAGTTGACGACTGAAGTTATCTTTTGTAATGTTGACTAGCCTAATAAGAAATATATAAGGTGCCGTTAAAGGGTAATATTACAATATACACAGTGAAGTAAAGTGCAACAGAATGTTAATAAATGTACTACACAGATATTACAGAATAAACTCTGTAATTCCGTATCATTTTACCTGAGATGAGACATGGTTAAAATCATGTATATGTGCTGTATTATATTTTATTGTTTTATTTTTTTTCCACCTTAGCATTCTTAATACTTTTACATTTTAGTATTCTGTTAAGTATGCGCATGCGTTTTTATGACGTGTTACGTCACGCACGACGCGAAAACACCTACCGTCACCACGTAATGCAAATTACACACGCAATGCGCGGTAAACACATACCTGACGTAGGTACCTGACGTCACCGCGCTACAGTCTGCAGCGAGGAGTGTCTCGATTATTTGGGCCTGTGAGGAAATTGAGCCGCCCACCCCTTGTTTCTAGGCAACCTTAAGCAAAATTAGTGATGTGACCACAAATATATAAAGAGTCCAGTGATCCAATTTACTCACCCTGTAATGGACAGAAGCCCATGAAACAATTGATAACTACATTTAAGTATATATATATATATATATATTTTTTTTTAATAAAAAGTTTTTTGTTGTTCAAAGTGATTTTTTGTATGTTCAAGGGTGCATGCTTCTTGTGTCTGAACAATTACAGACAAATCTGAAAGAAATATCACACCTGTTCGTGCTTTAGTAAGTTATAACATGTGGCTATACTGTTAGCATGATGTTAGCCCTAAACTGCTGGATGATTCAAGTTTGTTCAAATGGTAAGATTAGGGTCATTTAAATAAATATAAATAATAAATCCAGTGACTCATGGCTTATGATTATAAAGATTATTTTACTGTAATTCTACATTATATTTTATTAATTTTAGACCAAACATTTTTGATTTTGTTCTGAAAACTTTAATTTGATTTTTTTTTTTAAATTACCTTCAAAGTTGTGAACTGTATCTTTAAATAAAACCTTTAGGAAGTCTTCCATCTATCCATTCTATTATCCAAACCTCTTTGTCCTTGGTTGCAGGGAGCTGGAGCCTTACCCAGTGTCTTGAGCCACAGGAGGGGAAACTCCCTGGATGAATGGCCAGTCCATCACAAGGCTCACACATAGATTTTTAAGAAGTCATTCTTATTGAATTTCTATTCCTGTGATTTGGCATGAGGTGAAAATGTTCAGTTTTACTTCAGTAGCATAATCAATTTAACTCCATGTTGATTGAACAAAGATTTTTATTTATTTATTTTTTATTTATTTATTTATTTTTTTTGTGGAAAAAGCCATGTTTGAAAGCAGCTTATTTTAGATCCAAAGTGATTATTCCCAAGGATGCACCACATCCTGAAATTTATGTACATATTTAAGTTGGACCCATTACTGTCATGTGCTCACCTTAAACACACCGTAAGTAAAAACTGGTTCTGCTCACCCGCTCTCCCCTAAACAGATGCTCAAATGTGCTTGCTGGTCCATGTTTAAACTTCCATGTTTTACTATATTTGATGAGATATTTGATTGCATTTATATAATTTACACTGGTTCTAGTCATTTCTCACAGGATTATGATCATCAGAACACTCAGTAGTGGAAATACAGCGATATATGAAGACCAGAGCAGTTTCACTGACTCTAAACTCTGAAGCTCCACACAGACAACAACACATGAAATGGTCAATTGAGTAAAGGCCCAGTTTAGACACACATACAGCCATTTCTTCCACTTGGAGGTAAGCTTTCGATGCAAGAAGTGGTGTGTTTTATAGTCTCCCTGCACGGTGATGGCCCAGATGATAAAGCCTAGAATCTGACCTGGATGAAGACCATGCCACCACGCTGAGAACCCAAAGGTCATAAACAGTGGAGACCTGTTGGACCTTTTGAAGACCATTCTTCGAAGCCACGCTGCTGTGGTTCTGTTCCACTGGCGCGCAAACACTGAAGGACGGCTCGATGCTTCAGTCACCCATGGACTGCCATCAGAAAACCCCTCCCATGATGATTTTCCACTGTGACTGTACCCATGGAAACCCATGCCTGCAGCATTGTTAACACATTCACTGACCTTCCAGTGTGCATAATAGTTCAACTTAAGTAGCAGCGACAGGACCCAGATCCATATTATATTTTGACAAACGCAAGGGCTGTTTACTCTGAATGTGCTTGATTTTAAGAGCTCCTTGAGAGGATATTTAATCCACACCAAAGCTACAATTTGCAACATCTTAGAAGTAAGTCTCCCTAAATATGAAGCCAATGATGAAGTCACACTCATTTGCCTAACAGACTCCACAAAAGTGTTGAAACTGCAAAGTGGTCCTCCAAGAAGTGCAGGAAAATTGAGTGAGTAGCTTAGAAATGGTATAAGGACAGAAAGATCCTGACTACTGTTTTGAAAGGGACTAGTGACTGTTCCCTCCTGCAGATCAAGTGATAGAGAAGAAACCCTTTGGGTCATCAACATGAGAGCAGATATGGCCAGTAAGAGCCTGTTAGAAATAAAACAAGAGCTCACAAAATGATCAAATTGGATGTATTCATACAGTTCATACTTTTTGAGAAATACCTGAAGTCTGGTGTCTCTTGAAGCCAGTATAACTTGTACTGGATGTACAAGTGCCAGCAGGTTTGCCAACACATCTGCAGTCCTAAAGTCCAATTATGAATATGCATTGGGTGTAGACAGCGGATCAGCAGCAGGAGAAGCACGGCACTGAAGAACAGCAATAAGCTGTATGGACCCATTGTTACGATAGCAAGGATGAATCCTCCCAGTGTCAAATAGACATACCTTACAAGAGGAGACAAATTTCATTTCACAGATGATCTAAGAAAAAGGATGCACTTATCAAAATAACATTAGCAACAGCATGGATTATGTTGCTATACTGTACCTGTTGATTACTGAGAGATGTCCTTGCCTGGCTAAAAAATAAAACAGAAATGCAAAGGGAATGTTCACAAACTGGTAAAACATCTGCGGGTTTCCAACACAAAATAGCCAAACGAGATCCATCACCAAACCAGAACTGCTCGAGTAATGTGTGTGAGTAGAACAGATAGAATAAATATGTACAGTGTGGCTGACTTCTATTTGTTCTTCAGATAAAATATGCTTCTGAATTCCAGACGTGCATAGCTAGATAGACACTCAGTAAGTCACAGCTATGTACTTATTTCCTAAATGGAATTTGAAAGAGAGCCAACCAAGTTATGTAGGTTAGTAAACAATCCTCACAAACAGGAGAAAGATGGAAACGACAAACAGACAGAGGCATAGAGACAGAAAGACAGATGGATAGAAAAATAGACAGAGACTGACAGAGAGATATACAGATATTGTTTTATATAAATTGGTGAACTTCCTTACTTGGCTCTAGATAGATAGATAGATAGACAGATTAGATTAAATAGATTAGATAGATAGATATCCTCCTGAGACCCAGCTATGGAGTTTTTGCCTCTGTAGTGGACATTATATTTTAGTGAATTTCTCGGAGACCTCACACGTCACAGTTTTAAGCCTGGATGTCCTGTACAGAGCACATTCATGGCTTTTTAGAGAGACCAAATGTTTGGAAGTTTCACCATGACCACACCCTCTCCTAGGTTTAAAGATGGCTAAATTGAATTTAGTGAACATTTTTACATCCTTATGGAAATATGATTATATTTTGTAATTGTCATTTAAATCTGAATAGTTTTCAAATTGTTTGTCATAAAGCAACATCTCAGGAAAATGTTATGGGGTTTTCAAATTCAAATATGACTTCCTGTTATGAAAAAGGACTTCATTTCATTCTTGTCCACTGTAGAGGACACCGGCACTGAAAGCATGTTTATTATGCATTTTGAGAGACATAACAATTGAATAGGAAAATAAATTATATGTACATTTTCTTATGAAATGTTTGATATTATTATGAAAATCTGGCCAGTTATTACTCCCATTATGACAATTCTTTTTTCAACATGCTGTCCCAACAGCAAAACATTAATATGGAAATTAGATACAGTGTATAGATACACTGTTTAATGGGAAAACCAGTTTATGGAAATTTTTACATATTTTATGCACATATTGCATAAAACAAAATGGTATATCAAATCATTTTGTTATATATTTTATAATAGTTGAGAATCATCCTTAAACAAAGTTTAGTAAAAATCCTGAAACCTAAAAATTGATCGATTTAAAAAAAGAAATCCCATTGTTTTTGCCTTTTTTTGATGTCTATTCGTGCCATTTTATTTTTAGAAAAACTTAGTCCATTTGTTTCTTATGCTCTAGACATAAAAAAAATACTAAATTCACAAAGCTTTTTTGGGGGAGTTCTCAGGAGCATATAGACTATTTTATGCTATATTTGCCATACTTGTGAAACCCTCTAATGAATCTCCATCCATCTTCCTAGAATGTGCCCCAGATGGGGGAACTTCAATAGCCTATTTCAAGTGTCTCAAAGCCTTTTCCACATGATGCATTTTCCTTATAGACTAAACCTTGGCTTCATTAAAAGTTCCCCAGAGAACTGTCCTTTTAAAAGGATCTGCATCGTATTCCTCAGGTGTGAAGAACCCCATTCATTTTCCCACTGAGTAGGCCTACTACCAGCTACTTCTCCATTCAGTTGTATGATTGCTCCACAGTTGTCTCAGCATTTAATTGGGCGTTTAAGAACGCGGCTACAAAACATGTAAATACATAGAAGGCATGTAAATACATAGAAGGCATATAACGAGCAGATACCAAGTGGGTGAGTAATATAGATCTAAACCGCGTCGCGCACAGCACGCAGATATTTCGGCGGGACCTGAGCGAGTGGGGCTTGTCTCTGCGTCAGAGAGAGTTCCCTTATCGATTGGCTGCTCCCCGTGCAACGAGGAGGCGTATAACAGAGACACTTTTAAGGAATTTCACAGACATTTAGTGGGTAACACGGCGTGAGGGCTGACTGAAAGATTCTTCCGTGGCCTACAATTTTTAGTCAATCTCAAGTGAAGAACATGCAGAGCTGCGTTAAATCCTGGCGTGTTGTCATCAGCAGGTCGATCAACGCTCGCGCGCCGTATAGGAATATCAGCAATAAAGGGGATGTTTTTAAAAAACTTCAAGGTTTAAACGCAGATGTGTCTGCAAATGTGCGCTGTATGGGCACCTCACAAGTTTTGTGGTCTAGAAAGATTGAACGAATTTTGCCGAGACACGATGATTTTTCTGAAAGACACATTGGACCGGGTGACAAAGAAAAAAGAGAGATGCTCAATACCCTTGGACTTGAGGTAAAAACCTATTTATTTTTTATTAAACGTAATGTTTATATGCTAGGTTGCGAGTCTGTTTAAACACTTTATGTCAGCATTTTACTAGCATCTTAAACTTTGATCAATTTTGCACCAATTTCCGCAGTTTGTGTTGATGGTGATTAATAACAATAAACAAAGTAATAGTCTACACTTTTCTGTTGATTTCAGTCAATCGCTCAGCTTATCGAAAACACAGTTCCCGGATCCATCCGCCTGGGAAGAAGTTTGAAAATGGACGATCCTGTGTGTAAGTTGTTCGCGCGGCTCTCAGCGGCTGCAGACAGAGCAAACACGTGTCGTTTGTTGTTGTGAATTCATCATTTATTTGCACCGACCGTCTGTGAGGCAAACTGCGAGGTTAAATTTCATTTCAGCGGTATTTGAAAACTCTGCCTGGTGTCAGAATTTAGGGCAGCGGAACTAATCGTTCCATTTAGGCTTTTTAACAAATCTAGATTTTTATTTCGAATTAGGGTTTTCTAACGAAGCAGACTCTAACAAAGGAGTCCATCTGAGCGAGGAATGTAGGTTACACGCTCTTTGTGAGCCAATAGACCTTACTGGAGTGTTTTTCACCGTTAAGTCTTCCTTTGAACATATTTGGAGTTGTTTTTGCGGATCCCGGCGAGCAGCACCAATCTCCTGACGCCCTCAGCCGATGCCAATAGGATGACAATTAGAGTGTAAAGTTCAGCGTCACTCGGCCAGTTTGATCTGGTTAGCAGTAGCGTTACATCACGCGTGCACCGCTCAACATACAACTTTGCGTAATAATTGACAATTTAACTGCATTAACGATTATTAGCATTTGCAATTATAAAGTCTGGTCATTTTTTTAAAACACATACTAGGAAAACGGACGGTTTGCATATACAAATTACACCGAAGTGTGAATAAACGCGTCTTAACTTACATTTTTGCAGACAACATGACTCTTAAAATGTAAAACACAGCAGATATAAAGTGTAAAGTAACGTCTCGTTTTTAAGAGATATTTCTGATAACATTGCACCAACCCTTTTGTCAAGTCACTATACTGTTTTGTTTTTTTTTCCCTCCCCAAACTATTGTATGAATGACAAAATGAGGGTTATAAAAGGAATATTGTCATTAAACATACAATTTATTGCAGTTACTCTGAGGTTATGGCAGGACTAGGAGTCAGTTTTCTCATCTGCTTGTGTGTGTCTTTAATGAAGCAAGCCATGCTGAAGCTGATGGGGGGGCTATACTGGATTCTGCTGGTTCAGCTGCACAGAGCTTGATCTGCAAATCCTGCGAGAAATTCACTGCTCAACAATAAAGGGCTCTCTAAACTTTCCCTTTTGTGGTTTTATGAATATATTTTTATTTCTTGAAATGGTTACGTTAAAAATAGATTACCTTTTAACACAAATTTACAAACACTATATCAAGACATCAAACTGGCTGACTGTCTCATTGTCGCACAAATATTGTGTTAAATTTGACAAAATGAACATCCCACAGATTTGTTAGTGTTGAGGGGTCAGTAATGTGTATTTCTGATTATCCCCCTCTCTCTAGCTGTTTTTACTACAGCATTATCTTTTCCCCCGTTCAGTTGCTGTGTTGCTAAGCTGCAGCACAATGCCTCGGGAATTCGTGTGTCTCTGTATAAGCCGGCTCCAGTGCCCTCAAGCTACAACCATTAAACTAGTTACCTAGCCATCAGGAAATGGCCCATATGCGCTTTATCTAACTTTTTGCTACTATGTTATGAATTGCAAACATGCTAAATGCATATATTAATCAGTGAGATCGTGTGCTCTTGTATTATTCATCAGATCATGCCATGTGACGTTTTTGTAGGTGTGTTTAAATACTAGGTGTATTTGCCAATGTGTGTAAAAGCAATTGCTTTGCACTTATGAGTACGATAAGCTTCCTAAAATATTCACTTGTGAAACAGAAGCTGGATTTAATTTGATGCAACACAAACCATAGTGTTTTTTGGGGGGGAGGTTTCTCCGTGGAAGGAGCTTAGATCTGGAAGACTTAATCATCTATTTTACTGTCAAGATCTGTTTTCTTAATCTAGGGTGTTTTACATACTGATTGTTTAACAGTAACCACAGATTTTCAAATCATTCTTATCTTTGTGCTTAATCACTACAGGTGAGAATGAAATTCTTGATTCGCTTCGAAAGATTGCGTCGAGAAACAAGATGTGGAGGTCCTATATTGGGATGGGTTATTATAACTGCTTCGTCCCACCAGTCATACAAAGAAATCTGCTTGAGAATTCAGGATGGTATGTGTCTCTTGTCGTTTGAAGCATACCTTATATTTCAGCTTCTGGTGGAGTAAAAGCAAAAAGTGGACCAACCAAACGTTTTTGACAAACATCAACCCTTTGTTTCAGTCATGGGACTTAAAATTTACAGCCACGAGCTGGAACAATTTGATCATTAGTTTCTCATGATCAGTACAGTTCTAGTCAAAAACCAAATTGCATTTTGATGATTTTCATTATGTAAGCGAGTTGTAGCGTGCCCAGCATAAGATAAATCTTGTGACTCAGACTGGAGGTCTTTGGTTAGGGATTCAGTGAGTTTTTGTGTTCTCTATAGGGTGACCCAGTACACCCCCTACCAGCCTGAGGTCTCTCAGGGGCGTCTGGAGAGCCTGCTGAATTATCAGACCATGGTCTGTGACATCACGGGAATGGCAGTAGCTAATGCGTCATTGCTGGATGAGGGTACTGCTGCTGCTGAGGCCATGCAGCTCTGCAACAGGTTAGTGTGCTTACTGCTGGAAACATCTGTGAAGAACATGATTGCATTTATCAAGGAGACCTTTAGTCTGTTAGCCAACACCTGAACCTGGTCATTCAGGTCTTTGACATGCAGGATGGTGTTTCCCCAGGGCTGGGAGTGATAATTAACTCACCTGTTCCTTTTCAAAGGCAAAACAAAAGAAGAATGTTCTACATTGACCCACGCTGCCATCCACAAACTATTGCAGTTGTGCAAACCAGAGCCAAGTAAGGCAGTTCACCAACATATAGAATAAAGAAATCTATCAACCCGTCTTTCTTTATCTGTCTGTCTTTATCGATCTCCATTTTGCTGTCTATCTGTCTGTCTCTATTTAACTTTCTATCCTTCTATATGTTTGTCTATCCATCTGTCTACCTGTCTATGTGTCTCTTTGTGTGTGCCTGTATATTTATCGATTTTTATCTGTCTCTGTCACTCTCCTATCTGTCTGCCTGTGTATGACTCTGTGTCCCTCTGTATATCTATTTATCTCTCTGTCCATCCTTCTATCCATCTTTCTTTCTATCTGTGTGTCTCTCTCTATCTCTCTACCCTTCTGTCTGTAATTCTGTCTGTGTGTATTGATTAAAAGTTTGTATCCTTTAGTTACATTGGTGTGAAGACTGTTCTCAAGCTTCCTCATGAGATGGACTTCAGTGGGAAGGATGTTAGCGGTGTGCTCTTCCAGTATCCAGACACTGAAGGCAGAGTGGAAGATTTCACTGCACTTGTTGATCGAGCTCACAAGGGTGGTGTATGTACCTCTCGCAATTTCTGATACCAGTTTTTGCATATTAGGTTTTACTCAAGTAATGTATTCACCCTCATGCCACTCCAAACCTGTTTGACTTGTTTTCGCCGTATAGAACACTGTTCGGTTCATACTACTAAACTGTTTAGAGCTGTCAATCACTGATGTGAAACCAGGTGTGACATATCTTCATGGCAAGCTTGAATATATGAAAGTGAGATTTGAGTGTTTCTTTTAAAAATCTCCATTTGTCCAAAAAAAAAAAGAAAAAAAGTCATACAGGTTTGGAATGACATGAATAAATGATGACAATTGTCATTTTTGGGTGAACTATCCAAGTGGTCCTTAATTGCAACAGCAGAATCTGCTATTAGGTTTTGTGCACAGATCTATTACAACTGATTTAGACCTGTTCAATCGGCTGTTGCACCAGTTGTCAGCACCAAATTTTATTTTATTTTTGTGAAATGTTATTTATTTATTTTTGGGTCCATTTATTTGTATCAAAGGCACTGGCTTGCTGTGCCACAGACTTGCTGGCGCTCTGCGTGTTGCGTCCTCCAAGTGAGTTTGGAGTTGACATCGCCTTGGGCAGCTCACAGCGCTTCGGCGTGCCTCTCTGCTATGGTGGGCCTCATGCTGCATTTTTTGCAGTCAAAGAAAATCTGGTCAGGATGATGCCAGGAAGGATGGTTGGAGTTACCAGGTAAGTTTGTAATTTATAGGATTCAGTGTATTTTTCCTCATCAGTGTTGGTATCAACTGTCAAATGTTTCCTGTTACAGAGATGCGGCTGGTAAAGAGGTTTATCGTCTGGCTCTCCAGACAAGAGAGCAGCACATCCGCAGGGATAAAGCCACCAGCAACATCTGCACTGCCCAGGTGGAGCTTCACATATCTGAGGAAAAAAAAACTGTGTATATATATTTGTCAAGTTGAATGTCTGTACTCAGTTTTAATGTCTCAACATAGGCTCTTCTTGCAAATATGGCCTCCATGTTTGCGTTGTATCATGGTCCTCAAGGATTGAGGCACATTGCAGAGAGAACCCACAATGCAACATTGATTCTCGCTGAGGGTAAGTTGTTTGACTCCTGTTTAGTTTTTCTTTGAATAAGAAATGTTATGAAATACCGAATGTCTTTTTATTGTTGTAATAGGGCTGAAAAGAGCTGGGCACAAACTCCAACATGAGAACTTCTTTGATACGCTGAAGATCAACTGTGGTGTGGCTGGCAAGGACATCTTGGAAAAAGCTATGCAACGGGAGATCAACCTACGGGTGTACAGTGATGGACTGGTGAGGCCTGTGAAAATGTTAAAAATAAACCCACAAATAGGCAATGCTACTTTTTGTTTTTATTTATTTATTAAAAATGTACATTTTATTTATTTTCTTATTAATTTATTTAAAGGTGGGTTAAGTGATTTCTGGTAGCCAATGTTGATATTTCAAATCACCAAATCAAACACCCCCCTACACCAAAAGAGTCTCACCCCTATTTTGATAGCTCCGCCCCACACATACTTGCGCAACCCAGGCAACTATTAGTTCTGTGAAACAAAGCAAAACCAATGTTACTCACCTATCCAGAAGAAACAAAGCAACCTCGGCGTCCAATCGCAGGCCTTCCCGCTCCTTGAGTTCTCTCCAGCACTGGAAAGCTGATCCGATATTTACACGGGTCATACTTCTTGCCTTATCGTAACACCGTGTCTACACAGGACGCGAGTGGCGTGACAAAATACTATAGAACTCATTATAATCAGTGATGCTGTCTACACTGGATCCCGACAGTAAACTGCTGCCACGTTCTATTTATGACACATTGACAAAAATTTCAAATGATTTTCAATGATCGCTTTGTCGCGTCCAGTGTAGACAGACTTTAGCTGTTGCGGCGCGACAGTGTAAGCCGCCTTTTGTTCCGCAGACGTTTTCCTCTTGTTTTTTATCCGCCATCTCTATCTTTGTCGTCACTCGCCTTGGCTAATGTCCGTCCTGTGCACTGAGCGCTCTCTCCCCCACATCATGAGTAGACACGTCCCTTACTGCTGATTGGCTACAAGTTTGTTTTGTTACTTGGCCTGACTCGGTTTTCTAAAGCTTTTTTGAAAAAATACAATATTTTAATATTTTTAATGTAGTTTGTTGATGTGGTTTTAGCTTGGAGTGTCTCTGGATGAAACCATCACTGAGAGGGACTTGGATGATCTGCTCTGGATCTTCGGTTGCGAGTCCTCAGCTGTAAGTTCTTGCCTGACTCGATATTTCAATTATTGTTAAAAATCCTCTATTCTCTTTGCCACAATGAGATCTCTTCTTTTTGATATTTATCAGGAGCTTATTGCTGAGAAAATGAGTGAGCGAACAAAAGGACTGCTGGCAAGCCCTTTCAAGAGAACTAGCAAGTTTCTTACCCATGCAGTGTTTAACAGGTTTGTTTACCAGTTTCAATGCTAGTTGCTGTTTCTAACAAATCTGTGAAAAATCAATGAAACTTGATACAAAATCAGAAAAACTGGTTCTTGTTTGTCTAAATATGTGGATAGGCTAGTTCTGTATAGTAATTATTTATATATATATATATTGCTTTTAAATTCAGTTATCACTCGGAGACCAATATTGTACGGTACATGAAGCGCCTGGAAAATAAGGATATTTCCCTTGTTCACAGTATGATTCCTTTGGTAAGTAAAGAATCAGTTAACAATGGTATTTATCCATTGTAATGATTTTACATGCAAACATCACATTAAAACTCTGCTGTTGAATCAAGGGTTCATGCACAATGAAGCTGAACAGTTCCTCGGAGCTCATGGTGAGTCTGTATTAATCTGCTCTTTAATATCAGCCCTCCTTTTTACTGTATCTCTGACATTGCCTCATTTCAACCAGTCTGAGCTATTCACCGATTCATTGTAACTTTTTCACAACAGCCAATCACCTGGAGTGAATTTGCTAACATCCACCCTTTCGTGCCACTGGATCAGGCTGAAGGTTATCAGCAGCTCTTCAGACAGCTAGAGAGAGACCTTTGTGAGATTACAGGATATGATAAGATCTCCTTTCAACCAAACAGGCAAGTGTCCTGTCTGATATTGTTGTAACGGTATCAAAAACGTGATTTATTCTAATTTCAGTCAATAGTGGTCTTGTAGTTGACAAAGCAAATTGCAACATGACCCATTAGGTTTTGTTCAGGTTTCTGGTGCTGATAAGTTTTGGGGGTGTGTAGGCATCTGTACGTTCTGCTTGGTTGACACTTTAACAGGATCATTAGCATACTGTACTCTTGGGCAAGAGCCATTTGAAGCAATCTTTGAACTCTGCTGTGCTGAGGCAGTACGCTTGCATATATATGATGCTATTGATTTTTCTTTGTCCCGTAGTGGCGCGCAGGGGGAATATGCAGGCTTGGCTGCAATCAAAGCCTATCTAAATTCCAGAGGAGAATCTCACAGAACAGTGAGTATCATCCCACAGTGAAACACTCTGTAGCAAAGTCTCCTCTCATTTAACCTCAAGCCTCAGGGCCATTTGAAAACATACGTGACATTTGAAGTATCAGGTCGACCCTTACTGACTTTTCCAGTTATCTTGTGAAAACTGATTGTAAGCAGAATGGCAATCTGATGACATGTTTCAAATGTCCTCCATTTAAAAAAAATAAAAATAAAAATTCAAAGTAGGCCATATAATTATATAAAAGTATAATTTAGTATTATATAATCTTTATTTTATAATATGTAATATTGTATTATATTTGTATATAGACACTATCATTGTATATAAACGCATAATATACAGATAACTTTTGTTGTTTCTTGTAGTATTTTCCGAAAATTATGAAAGTTTTCAAATGTCACCCATAAGTGATTCAACCCCTGACAGAAAAAGAATTGCTGCTTGAAAGGGAAGCAAATGATTCATGAGTAATACAAATAGTTAAATTCTGTCCACAGTGAAAAGTGGAAAATGGTCCAAAGTGTTTTGAACCTGAGAGAAAATAGCTGAAAAAGTGGTAAATTGTTAGTGGGGTCTGGGAGTGGAAAGAAGGTCAGTGATAAGAACGTTTAGTCAAGTCATTGCAGTGTTTTGTAATCTGGCCTTTGTTTTTTATCATCTTCCTAATAAGCAGTTCTTAGATAGCGGATGCAGCTCTTAAACTAGCCAAGGTTCAAACTGCCATGGTTGAGTAAATAGCCATAGAAAACAACCACCCCGTAACAGGATTCAACTTCAGTGCAAGATTCCATATTTGGAGATTAAGACATGCAGTTCCTTGGACGATGAGTTTGTCCATGCTGACCTGTTGAAAATTGCATAACGTTTAGCATTTAGACCACCGTGTCCTTAGTTCAGAATGTCTGTCATATAGTATTGATTAAAACAAACGAAAATTCTATTTTTATTTTTTACTCGCCCTCATGTCATTTTAAATGTCTGTGGAAAACAAAAGGATTCATAATGAAAGTAGACCTAGACTAGTGGCTTTATGAAAGTAGTTACAATGGCTTTGTGAGGAACAGACCAAAATCTTTGACAGAAGTAATTTGCAGAATATGTATAATCTTAAATGTGGTATCACACCTAGGCAAGCTTTGTGTTGTAAATCTGTTTTGCATGAAGTGTTTAAATAAGACCACAAAAAATTGGGTTCTATGTATTTTAAACAACCATTAAAGTTGAAGTATGCAGTTTCTGTACTGTTGGTGTCACATAGCGGAATTATAAAATATAAAGCAACAACCATTGCAGATGCTCCTTGGGCCATTTTCAGAACTAACGTTTGCTTTGTTCTGAAAGAGGGACTTAATTTGTTACAATGTTGCATTTTCTTCTTGGTTTGGTTTGCTTTCACAAGGTAACATTGCAAAGTGTACCGATCTGTGTTTATGCAAGTCACATGTGAGTAAAGGTGTCCTCTTATTGGTCAAGAGTTCATTTATCAAGATGGATTGGCAAGTTTGCTCTGCGGGCTTATTGTAGCTTTATAGATGTCCTGGCACGCACAAACACTTACAAATGTAGCTGTCAGTCCTCTAATATATCCATCTATATACAATTACATATATAGTCAGTTTGCAATTGGGCTGAGAACACCTCGTTCAGGCGATCTCGGACCGATTATTTTGGTGTAAATCTGCATGTGTATAGTAGTCCTTAAACAACATACCAAGTTAAGAGAACATTTTGACAAATCTTCTGAACTTTAAGTTTACTTGGTTACAGAAATAAATGTTTGTTGTTGTTCTTGTTTGTTTTGTCCATTAATCTAATGCATCAAATCTGTTATGAATTTGCTCAGGTTTGTCTGATTCCCAAATCCGCTCATGGAACAAACCCTGCCAGCGCTCAGATGGCAGGCATGAAGGTTCAGGTGGTGGAGGTGGATAAAGATGGCAACATTGACGTGTCTCACCTTGAGGCCATGGTATGTACAGTAATTTGAAGTGTCACATTTTGCATCTCCTGTCAACAGGAAGCCTTTATAGCTATTTACACCGACACACTTGTCTATGATAACATTATCTTGTCAGTGTTAAAGGTGACGTGTGTAATTTCTGCGCTGCTAGCAGCACCAAACAAAATAGCAAAAATAATAAGTTTGAGGTTCAAACTAGTTTCTTGAACACCCCTCCTGACTGCCATTGGTTGAGCAAACAAATACTCCAAACTCACATGTTGCTGCTGTGTCATCATGCTCAAAAAATGTTTTGAAAGCTCAGTGTTTATAAGTTTTGGAGGGAACCAACCTATGAATATCTTTGGTTTTGGATAGGAGAAAGTGTTTAACATCCAAAAAATTACATGCTTAACCTTTTAAAGATGCACTTTACTCAATCAACCACATGTATCCCTTTTTTTGGCAGGTGGACAAACATAAGGCCAACTTGGCTGCCATTATGATCACATACCCCTCCACTAACGGTGTGTTTGAGGAGAACGTGAGGGAAGTGTGTGAGCTCATCCATCAGAACGGCGGACAGGTGTACCTGGATGGTGCCAACATGAACGCACAGGTAGATTGAAGAACAAACAGCCACATTTTACAATATGGTAGTGATCATTAACATTAGTTATAGACTAACAATGAACTCCTATTTATTTTTATTTTTTTTACATTAACAGTTTATGTTATGAATGAATCATGCACTATATTCCTGGATTGGTGATAATGATTAAATGCTCTGAGTTGTAGAAGTGCGACGTGTCAGAGAGAGCTTCATTCACACTAAGTTTTCCATTGAACATTCATGTTCTTCTGATTCAGGTTGGATTATGTCGGCCAGGAGACTATGGCTCAGACGTTTCTCACTTGAATCTCCATAAAACCTTCTGCATTCCTCACGGTGGTGGCGGCCCTGGAATGGGACCAATAGGAGTGTAAGTGTTTTGAAGTGAGCAGACCTGCCCTACTCGATCTACCAGAACAGTTGATCTGTTGACTCCAGTTAACCATATGGCTTTTTCCAACAGGAAACAGCATCTTGCCCCCTTCCTTCCCTGTCATCCAGTGGTGAACATGCAGTCCAGTAATGCAGGAAGTTCTTTGGGCACCATCAGTGCTGCTCCCTGGGGCTCCAGCGCCATCCTGCCCATCTCATGGGCTTACATTAAGGTCAACACTCAAGTCTTACAATTTTTGCCTATCTGAGTAATAGGGATGCACCAATATTAACATTCTGAACAATACTAATTATTTTCAGGTTATGGCTGAGATCAATTTCTGTACAATTTTGCATAAATACATGAAAAATAGGACACTAATTTTAAATCTTACAAGCAAATGTAGGCTTTAAAGCATTAAATGGTTCAGCATAAACAATGCACATTTATTTTGAGATTTGCTAAAATTACATTTGTTCAACTTTAATGATTTAAAGATGACCTTTTTAGTGAGTTTTAGATGAAAGCAAAGGTAATGTAAAAATAAAATAAAAGAACAGCACGATAAAATATCCAATATATAGCCAAATACCAATAAATAAATACAATTTAAAAACTCCCTAATATCAGCTGATATGGTACCATATATCATCCTAATTTATTCATCTAATATTTGATTTTTCCATTCAACAGATGATGGGTTCAAAGGGTCTTGCTCATGCTACAGAGGTGGCCATCCTTAATGCCAATTACATGGCTAAAAGATTGGAAACACAGTACAAAATTCTTTTCAGGGGCTCTAAAGGTTGGCTTTATTGAATAAAATATTGCATTTTTGATCTTAAAAATGAATTGATTCATTGATCGATTCCTCACAAACATTTACTGATTATTTTGGATTTGCAGGATTCATTGCTCATGAGTTTATTTTGGATGTGCGGCCCTTTAAAAAGTCAGCAAACATTGAGGCAGTTGATGTAGCAAAACGACTGCAAGATTACGGTAAGTGAAAAACATCCGTGAAGTAAATATTTTTGGCTTTAAATGTGTCTGACAACTGACTGATTCTTCACTGCCTTTTATGACAGGTTTTCATGCACCGACCATGTCATGGCCTGTGGCAGGAACTCTGATGATTGAACCCACAGAGTCTGAGGACAAGGCTGAGCTCGACCGCTTCTGTGACTCGTTGCTGGCTATCCGACAGGAAATCGCAGACATTGAAGAGGGCCGGATGGACACAAGGGTTAATCCTCTCAAGGTGAGCGTTTTAAAGCTGAATCCAGAACATTCCATATCGGCAGCATCTGTGCAGCTTTAATCATGTGTACGGTAATGCACATGTACTAGAGGTTTATGGAGCGTGGCATTATTTGTACTCCTTGTCACGTTTTATGCCCGGAAGAATTAATATATAAGCTTTTTTTTTTTTTTTTTTAAATACACGTGTTTCTCATTTCTGCTTTTAAACCCTTCAGATTGTCTTTGCCCAAAAGACTTTCATTAATTACATTAATTCTAGAGCTGAAATTTTATTGAATCTGGATCTTTCTCTAGTTGCTCTAACTTGTCTTTCACATGTTTTCCAAAGATGGCTCCTCACTCGCTGGCCTGTATTACCTCTACCACATGGGACAGACCTTACTCCAGAGAGTATGCTGCTTTCCCCATGGTGTGTATCTTACATTAATGTAAAAATACATAAACCTTAAAATAAATGTTTTTATTTATTCCATGTTAAAATGTTATTTCAGCCTTTCGTGAGACCCGAGACCAAGTTCTGGCCCACAATTTCAAGGATCGATGACATCTATGGAGACCAACATCTCGTCTGCACCTGTCCACCCATGGACGTCTATGAGTCTCCATATGAGGAAAGGGCTTCTTCGTGACCTCATTACTCAATGAAATGCTACTTCATCCAAATGAACCATTCCCATCCGATATGATCATTTATTCTTCCCTGTGATTACAGTCTCTTCAGTACGTTCATGGTGCCTCAGATTTCCTTTTGCATACAATGCACAAATAGCTGGCCTCTGCTACTCTACTAAAACAATCCAAATCTGATTCAGATACTGTAATTGACCTGTATAGGGGTTCGTTTTTTGTTCTTTTTATATTTTTATTCACTGTATAAAAATATTTGGGTGTTTTGGTCTGTTTGTAGGCATAACTTACTGGCACTGTTCTCAATGTTAACAGTAATTTTATAGATGTAATGTAAGTTTTCTAATTATTTAAGAAATAGAGCCTGTTTGTAGCAATTTAATAAATATTTTAAAACGAACATTGGTTTACATACATTTCCTAAATCAATGGTATTATTCCATGTCACACAACCAGCATGCGGTCTAATTTGAAACGGAGTTAAGCTGCGTTTCATACTGATGATCGTTTCTCTTTTTCCATAAGTTTCCCGTCACTATTCCAAAAAATAAAAGCAGTCCAAGATTTCGGTTTGAAGCAAATTTTTTCCAGCAGTCCTCAGGTCTGTTGATGTCCACAGCGTATATCTGAGGAACACAGAATAAATGATTCATTGTCAGTGTAACACTTTTTTTTTTATGTAAGAGCTCCTTTCATATATTTAATTAATCTGGCATATCATGTCACTTCATTTTGATTTTTAAACAACTAATTTAACTTTAATTTCTTGTAACCCCAGGCAGGCTACTATTATCAAGAACAGTGTATCTTGCTCACCTGATGTGCTAGATGAATGGCCACTGCAGACACTGCACAATAGTAGGGCAAAGTCTGGTCAGCATTAGCTCCTGCTAAAACCAGCCCTGACAGCATGGCCCCAGTGAAGCCACTCAGCCACAGTTTGGTGTTCTCCTGAAACCTCAGAGCTGTAGATTTCACGCCCACTTTTAAATCATCATCTTTGTCCTACTCAAGATGAGAAAATAGATCACAAAATGTACATGAGGCACAAATTTATGTTAGGGAGTAATAACTAATGGCATACTGTACCTGATGGGCATAGATTGTGTCATAAATCAATGTCCACATGACACCAGATACATAGAGAGGTAAACACACAGACCAGTCACATGATCCCTTCACAGCAGACCAACCCAGAAGAGCACCCCAATTAAAAGTGAGACCTACAGAGGCAACGACTGTTCAGTTTTAGAAATATTTTGAGCAAATTTTCAGCAATAACATGGAGGCAAAGTTTAAAAACTGGTTATGGTAACACACCTAAAACAAACTGCGGCCAGTATGTGATTCTCTTCATGAGAGGGTATGTGACCACCAGCGACAAAGAGGCGGCTCCAAGAGCTATGCTAGAGACAGATGGGAAGTCACAGTTTATTAGTTAGTAAAATTAATGTTGCCATGAAATGGAACTTGCAATCGTCTTTTCGTCTCAATTTAAAGCTATATTAATATAATATCAACTTGAAAGTTACAATCTTGCTCTAGTCCCAAATGTTGGCAAAATACTGGTAACACTTTAGTTGTTTATTAGCATTCATATTACTATCATATTGCCTGTTTATTAGTACTTATAAAGCACATATTAATGGCTGATTCTGCATGATCATATTTTAGATCCCTTAATTGTACTCCATACCTAAACTTAACAACTACTTTACTATTAATAGCAGCAAATTAGAAGTTTGAGGCAAAAGTCGTAAATAATCGTTAATGGTGAGAAGTGGTCACCAGACCAAAAACATTGTGTAGAAATACTGTAAAATGTAAAGCACCTGTAGTAATTGAGGCAGAGCAGAACTCCCAGTGCTAAACTCAGCTGGCCTCCGAGGAAAACCAGTGCCTGAAACGGTGTGATCTCCCCTGATGCAATGGGCCGAGTGGCTGTCCTTGACACCTACCAGAAATATGACATATCCCAACATCAGACTCCAGCAGCAGCCGAGATCAAATCCAGGTGGCCTATTATCTTTCTTGAACCTTGCTATAATTTGACCCACCTTTTCAATATTCAGCTCGATTAAACTGACAAAACATCAGTAACCCACATCCTTGAACACTCATACCAACCATTGTTTCTACAAACTACACTCTATATAGAAAAAGAGGTTCTTCGTTGGCATCTATGGTTCTATCAAGAACCTTTAACTATAATGGAAACTTTTCATTGCACAAGAGATTCTTTATAGTGGAAAAAGTTTCTTTAGATAATTAAAATTGTTCTTTTAAAGGAATGGTTACCCAAAAATATGAGGAACAACAACTGTTTCGTTACCAGCAGTCTTCAAAATATCTTCTTTTACATTCAACATAAGAAAGAAACTCATACGGGTTTGAAACAACATGAGAGTGAGTAAATGATGATCACATTTTTGGCTGAACTATCCCTTTAAGAACCGTTGACTGAAAGGTTCTTTGGGGATCACAAAATAGTTGTTTTATGACATTGTTACAAAAAACCCTTTTTGGAACCTTTATTTGTGATTTAGTATTCTGCTTAAATTATACACCTGTATAATGATATGCTTATACACTATTTTAATTGTACTAAATAAAGCTTCAAAGATAATTAATCTGACTAGTCATGCGAACCTCTCAGTTAACTTCCCAAAGTCTTCTACTTGACTTCTATATCAAATCAGTTTAAAGTGAGAGTTCACCAAGAAATAAAACTTCTGTCATCATTTATTCACCCCCATATTGTTCCAAACATGTATTACCATCAACATTTTTAAAAAAATATCTCCTTTTGTTTTATAGAAACAAAGTCAAACAGGTTTGAAATGACATGGGTGTAAGTAAATTATTATAATTATCTGACACTGTTTATGGCCAGTGTTACAGCAACATTGCCCAATTCCTTTGACACACTGACCCAGGCAAGATCAGGAGATAGATATGTTAGGCTTAGTCTGGATGAGAAGATGGCAAAGATTAAATTTAGGCCACTAGTTGTTTATCTGAGAATGTTCTCAGATAAATAAGCAAAAAGTTGACATTCTGGAACTAAAGGAAGAACATGACGCAGGAAACAATCAATCTACTTCTATGCATGTACTCTTACCTTCTTGTCGAAGTCTTTATCCCACATGTCATTGATTGTGCATCCTGCTCCTCTCATAAGCAAAGCTCCCACACCGAAGAGCGCAAGCATGCGCAGATCAGGAAGGCATCCCGGGTCTGCCGCCAGCCCAATACTCCACGTACAGGGCAGATACAGCAGCCACGTTCCTACAAGAACACAACAATTTATATTTCACTGAAACAAAGAACAGCTTGCAGCCAAAAGAACATCCTGGAAAACAACACATTACATTACCGTTTCACATGAGCTCAGCTCACCTATGGGTTTGTCCAGTCTCATTAATCTGAGGTACGGCTGGACAGACGCCGGTGCTGCGTTCACAATCCCAGCAGGAGTGAGGCTGAAGAACCTTCTGCCACTGTTGTGACCTGCCAGTAAAGGAGGCCATATTCTCTGCTTGTGATCTTCACTTTTGTTAAAGCAGGATCCAGGCTGACACAAGGCTGTGGTAATGTTTTCATGCTGCCTTCTGAGACTTGAAAGACGGCAGAGCAGATCTGTGGAAGACTCCTCCTCACTGCATGTGGTTGAAGCAGTGCCAGCAGTCTGGTGGACATCATCTTGTCTGTTGAGCTGTCATGACCAACTTTCAGCGAGGCGCTTCATTGTATACTTGCATTCATGTGCAGATGAGGGACCTCTTCAGGAACAATGAACCTGACAATACAAACAGCAGAGAACACAATACACAGATTACTGACGAGTCATGAAAATGCCAAATTGAGTGAATAAGGCTTTTTATTGTAATATTTTGTGCCAGTATTCTGTGAGTGTAGTCAAACTTAATACAATTTTAAGCTGCTTCTGTTACACTTAAATTGGCTATGACCATTGAAATGCCCCTTATTGACTAATCAATGGTGTTACAAGCAGCAACAAGCGTTGCTAATATGTTAAATGCGGGGAGAAAGATAGATCAGCATTATCAGTCGTCTTTCTTCGTTGAATCGTTTGTAAATCATTCATGTCTATATGACATATTGAACTTACAGCGCTCTGTGACAGCAATTTTGAAATCCTTTTCGTTGTGTGCGCCGACCTCGTGTTCCCCCTGAAACGTTTGTTTATCTTATGGTTCCGCCTTTTGATTTATTCTACTGTACATGCTGTCTTGACTTTCATGATATTCAGTATTATTAAGCTCCAATGTAAGATTACATGTACAGAAATATCACAGTCAACGGACGCTATAAAACACAGTATTATAAAATATGCTTTAATTAAAAGTACTACATCAAAGCTATGTTTCATTCAAATGTATTAAGTCCAATTAAATGTAATGTACATGTATATGACAGCGTTCATAATGATTATGGTTATTGCGAAGCAAGCATTATAGCAAGTTATAACATTATAACAAATATAAATATATTAATATGTTATATAGCATGGTCATAAATTAACCAGGCAAAATGACACTGAAAATAACAAAATGACCCAGATATTTTAAATGTGGAGACAAAAATACTTTGTATGTGGTGAATTGTTCTGTTTTTAACACTGGATGGACTTTGTTTCATAATATTTTATTCACCTAAATTGTATGGGTTTAAAATGACAATTATTTCTCAAAAATGTAAAACTCAGTTTATTTCACAGGCGGTCCCTGCTCCTTCTCTCCATCCAGATGTTTAAAATAAATACAATTGTGTATTTTGACTGAACCTTTTGAAATCTCGCGAGCCAATCTGTTAAACAGTAACGTTACCAATTATCTCCCTCGCGTGGTCATTGGAAACCATTACAATGTGGTTTACCAGTAATGTTTAAAATTAAAATAAATGTACACATGTACACATATTTGTCTGAGAGTACAGGTTGATTTATTTGTGTGTGTGTGTTATTTGCATGTTCTGTAATTACATATTTACATAGTATTTAATATACTACATTTCCCACCCAGTTGTTACATATACCGTTATAATGTAGTCCACATGATTTATTTATTTTTTTTGTAAGATCTAATTTGTAAATATCTTGACAAGTTTTATACACAATGGACAGGACAGAAATCATCGCTCGACACGTCACGGTTGTCGTAGCTGAAACTAGACACCGCGCTCGCGCTTCCTGGTGTGTGTTCATGATGGGGGAGTGTGTGTGTGTGTGAGAGAGAGAGAGAGTGTGTGAGTGTGTGGGGAAGTGGCAGCATCTTCTGGGAACTTTGATTGCGCACTCCGAGCTCAAGGTAGGAAATCAAGTCAACTGTACTGTCTAATGTAAACGAAGAAAATACTCGACTTAAACGAGTTATAAACGGACAAGTCAAGTTGATTGGAGAGTTGCCCTGTTTTCCCGGTGACTCAAGCAGACTGATTCAAATACTGTATGGGCTGTGCGAGTTTACTTGACCCTCTGCATGATGGTGAAGAGTTTTGGTATTTTACTAAGTTAAACTATAGTTAAGTCGTTTTTTAATCAGTCGTTGATTAATTAAGAATAAACTTAAATATTTATTCAATACATTTTAGTAAAACTTTTATTTTACACGTTACATGTAACAGTAAAATATGCATAATTACAAGGAGGAACTAACTGTAAACCAAACCTTAACCCTAAATAGGCTACGTGTTGTTAATACTTATTTGTGTAATTATACTTCAACAAGAAAACCTTAAAGTGCAACCTACTATTTAAATGTATTGTTAAAAGAAATCCAATGTTCAGTATCATGCATGATGTAAAATGGTGGTACTCATAATACTGAAATGATTTCTAAATGTATCATGATATTTACATTCTGTAAATAATACCATGGTGCAAATACGGAGTACGGTACCATGTCCAAGAAAACTTTACCATACCAGTGCACTTTTGGAACTTTTGTACTTGAGCTTTAAAGACAAATGTTGAACTACATACTGTGGTTCACTTTGCTGTTTTGTTTTTGTTCAGTGATTCAGTTCAGTAACCACAGGAGATGTGTTAAGAGTCCTCAGCGGTAAAGAAAAACTTTGGGCCACTGGAGTGGAGAAATGGCAGGTGACAAAACTACATCTGAGGATGTGCACTCTTCCAGAGTCATCAGGGTGGTTTTCTTTGCATTGCTTCTTGACTTGCTGGGTTTCACATTAATTCTTCCCCTGCTCCCCTCCATCTTGGACCACTACAGTCAAACTGGGGTAAGATCAACTTTTAGGGTTAGGCCTATAATTTGGATATTTTGTTGTTATGAAATCTCAAAAGGTGTTTGGCTGGCTGTTTGTTCAACAATAAATGCTGCTGTATTTGACCTAGATTATTCATGCGTGCAACTATAGATTGTGTGACAGTGCATGATTTACGATATTCCAGTCATGACATATTCCACTACTTATGACTGTCTAATTGATGTTACCTTAAAGAAAGGATATACAGAGCATTTCCTATACAAAACGTCAGCAGTGACTTAAGCAATTACATACTGAATGAACTTTATAATATTTGCTTTGTACAAGAGATAAATCTGTGGAAGCCTCCGAGCGCAGAGCTGTTCTTTCTCATTTAATGAAGCTGACAATGGCTTCATTCACTTTTTCATCTAGCGCACGCTCACTGAACTATTCCAATTAATGTGTTATACTTGGCAGTGTATAAAATTTTTTGCTCTGTTAAATTTTTCTCCTCTGGATAGTTGAATGGGTTTCTTACTCAGCATTTATCTTGTTTTCCAGTTTGAATATCTCAACATTCTTAAATCAAAATACATTCATTTTATAAGCAAAATGACTTAAGTTAAGACTTTAGAAGTGTATCAAAATTAGGTGAGATTATGCTTGTCTGTTGAGTAAGAAAAATAAACGCAAGTCATAGGAATAAAAGAATTTACCCCACTGACAGCATAAATTCACTTAGTTCTGATATATTTGTCAGAAAACAAGATCTAATAACTTTCACTTATAATTTTGCTGTTGTAATCTCTGCATCTTTAGGACAGTGTGTATCAGTCATTACAGAGCGTAGTGGACTGGTTCAGAGGGGTGGTTGGAGTTCCTATGGAAACGAAATACAACAGTGTTCTTTTTGGAGGTAACTTCATTACTCTGATGGATGTTGAGGGTTTCTTCAAATGCAGTACATAATTCAAATTGACCTTTTGTATTGAAGGCAGGTACATTGTTTATCTTTGTCTCCGGTGTCTTAGGTCTGATAGGCTCTCTCTACAGTTTGCTGCAATTTCTGTCATCACCCATTACTGGGGCTCTTTCAGATGATTATGGAAGAAAACCACTGCTGCTGCTAACAACTGTAAGTATAGACAAAATTAGGTCATACAGGGCAGGGATTGAAACTTTTTTGTCAGTCAAACCCTTTTGACCTAAAATATTTACTGAAGTGCACTCTTAGATTTTAAGTTAATATCTCAATAATTTAACAAAACATTTGCATGTTCTTGTGTTGGTCACATGGCATGCATATAAACAAATAATAATTTTTTAAGATTATAATGAAAATATATCATATTACCATTAATGTATGTCTAAGCAGTTCCTTATGGAAACCCGTTTCTGCCACAGAATAAAAAATTCTAAAAAAGGTAATTGCAACATTTATCTCGCAATTTTTTTCTTGTATCTTGCAAAATCTGTGAGGTATAAACTCGAAATCAAAGTCCGAATTGTGAGATGAAAAGTCGCAATTGCCTTTATAATTTTTTTATTCCACGGCAGAAGCAGAGTTATATTTTGCTTGTTTTGCAGGTAGGTCTCATGGCATCCTACATTCTGTGGGCTTTCTCTCACAGTTTTGCCATTTTTCTGCTGTCTCGAGTGGTTGGAGGAATTTGTAAAGGTAATGTCAGCCTGTGCACTGCTATTGTGGCGGACCTGCCTTGCCCTAAAGCAAGAAACAAGGGAATGGTGAGTTATGGTCACCATTATCAGCAATTAATGCAAATTTTCCATTTTAAGCTTTTATCTTTGGAGTTATTTGAATATTCACTGGGTTTGTTTTCTTCTGTTGTCAGGCAATGATTGGTGTTGCTTTCTCCTTGGGGTTCACATTGGGTCCATTAATGGGAGCATACTTTGCTCTGAGACACAAAGACGCTGAGGTGTTTTATCAAGGCCCTGCCATGCTGGCTGTCCTTTTTTCTTTAGCAGACCTGCTTTTTATTTTCTTCGTGCTGCCAGAAACTTTACAAAAGGTCAGCAAAACTTTACAAAAAGTCACAAAGTGACTTTAATTATAATCACTTCCTGAATAGACTTCAAATTAGTTGTAGTTGTTTACAGCGTTGTCTTAAATTATGAATGTAATGAATGTTTTTCACGACTCAGGGGACATCAGGGTCTTCAGGTATTCAACAATCTGGAGATCTTCTTCACCCTGTTGCACTTTTCAATTTCACTGCTGTGAAAAGAACAGAGAATCCACCATCTGAACAAAGTGAGTGCATAAACTTTCAGCCAACCTAAAAGTGTTCACTTGGATCAGGATTAATAACCGTCACAGCAAATTGATTATCATTTTGCTTTTTTCCGCAATAGAAATGCAAAATCTTAAGGTACTTGGATTGATTTACTTCACATATCTGTTTCTGTTCTCTGGGTTGGAATTCACTTTGAGTTTTCTGACACATCAGCGCTTCCAATTTTCCAGGTAAGGCCTGAATCTCTAGCTAACACGTCAATTCTGAACATCGCAACTTCCAACAACCTCTAAAAAGGCTGTGGTTACTGCTTCTACACATCAGTTGCTTACACAACAGCTTTCAGCTTGCAACATTATAAAGTACAGCATTGTCTTCAACTGATAAACTGTCTGTAGCAAATCTAGCCAATCGATTTTGAGTTAACGGTCCAACTTCAACCATGAGATGTTGAGACTCGTGAAGTTGTGAAAAACAGCTTGTGGGTTTATTTGTATGTAGGCATTAGGAACAAGGAAGTTTGGGAGAATTTATTATATTATATCATAAACAACCAGAATGGGGGGAAAAGAGGACAAAGGTTGAAGGAAAGTGTAGCTAACCTCTGGGATAATATACGATTTCGATTTACCAGTTCACTCTTGCACAGACGTGTTTTGCTTAATCAGAAACGTGACACACTGGAGTCATTGTGTGTGGATCAAAGAGCAGCTGAATCCTGTGGTCTTGCCTGAAGTTTTTAAAATGAAAGCCTTGTTTCCTTCTGTCGTAGCATGCAGCAGGGGAAGATGTTCTTTTTCATCGGCATTACCATGGCAGTGATCCAGGGCGGATATGCCCGCAGGATCAAACCAGGTCATCAGATCCAGACTGTTAGCGTGGTAAACCCTTTCATGCATTACTGGATCACGAGTCAATTCAAATTTTCTTGCAATTTTCTTGGAACTCTGAAAGGAGTTAATGATTAACTACTCAAAGGCCTGTTACATTTTTGTTTTCATATATGTGTATTTCAGGCAATTATATCACTTATACCAGCGTTCTTGCTCATTGGAATAGCATGGAATTTGACACTACTTTATTCTGGCTTATTTTTGTACTCTTTTGGTAAGCAAGTGTGCATCTGTCATCCAAATAAATATTTACTTGTATTTTTGTGTATTAATATTTTAATTGGTAATAATGTTATTCTTTTTTCAGCTGCTGCTATTGTTGTTCCATGCCTTTCAACACAAGTGTCTGGACACGGTGGGATTTTTTTTCTTGTTTTGTCTAAGATTCATTTTCATAAGCTAACCATTTTGTAGATGTTAGACCAATGGTTCACAAAAGAATATATTTTTAAGTATGGTGGTGACTTGTTTTGGTTACTATGCTGCAAAGATCACAAATGATGACAGAATTTTTATTTTTCAGTGAACTGTCTCTCACACCACTTTTAGTTTGAATGTATTTGTAATATTGATGTGTATGTTGGTTTGTTAGGCTCAGCCAGTCAGAAGGGAACGGTAATGGGAATCCTTCGGAGTCTTGGAGCTTTAGCTCGAGCACTGGGCCCTATTGTGGCTTCTTCAGGTAAAAAGTTATATAAATTTATATAAAATTTTATATACAGTATATATGTGTGTGTGTGTGTATGTATCTTAACATGATTAATCAATTAATTATGTAAACAACACTAACAGTAACTTACGATTGCAAGGAAATCATTTATAAATCAGTCTGTACCTTTGTTTATTGCAGTTAACAGCAAATCATAACATTATTTTACTTTTTTTTCCCAGTGTACTGGTTGGCTGGAGCAGAATTATGTTTTATAATCAGTTCAGCGTTCTTTATAGTCCCTCTGATTTTACTGAGTCGGCTGGGGAGACAGAAGGACGAATGAGATTGAGAGTTTTGCTTTCACTCTTGTGTCATAAGAGGGTCAGACCTCTTTTTTCCTTTCTGAAAGCATTAAAGCCCACTGAAGAAAGGTCCTCTAAGTAAAGTGTTTACAATGAAAAAAATAAAAAGTACTCGTGCTTATGAAATTGGTTTACTTCACTGTTGTGAACAACGGACTGTAAATAGTAAAACAATATTTTGTGAATGCATTTTTACAACACTTAATCAACAGATACAAATGTTTGTGCTTTGTGTCAGTTCTACTGTTTTATAAGAATGACATCATATATTTGGTTAATATTGCTGCATATACACACCGGTATATATTGTGGATACTGATTGTATCTTTTCAATCAGATTTCTAAAAAAATAAAGATGATTATTGTCTACTAGAATGTTTTATTTATCTTTCTTTTTGTGTTAATTTGCATGATGATGATTTGTTATTTATTAATGCAAATTCAAGAAGAAATAAAAACATACAAGCAATTATATTAGTATTTTATTTAAATTATTAGCAATGAACCTAATAGGAAAAGAAAGACGGTATACAAATGATTACAAAAACACAATAAGAATGAATGTCAAACTTGTTACATGTTCTACACTGAAAAAAGGTGTAGAGACCATTTTCACTCAATTGCAAATGAACACATTAAAATAAACATGACATATACTTGTACAAAATATCACTCAAGTAATATTTTCTTGTAAAAAGTACTATAATCTGTTTTATTTGTATATGTTTTACAGTATAGATGTTTTGATCGTTTTTTATTAAACAGACGATGAAATTGTTCTAAATACGAATTAAATTCTTGTTTAAAGACATTCAACTTATTTACATTTCAAATATTTACGAATGTAAAACTTAAAAAAATAAATATTTAAAAAAAGTAAAAAAAAAAAAGTATATGCATAAACTTTTTGTCCATATTTCTGTAATTAAAAAAGAATAAAAGAATATAAGATAAAGAAGAATCATCTAAAACATGATTTGCCATGCCATGCCATGAAGATCACATATTTTTCCTAGGTTAATTTTAGATGCTGAGAAAAATAAATACATAAAATGTAATGATAAAAAATGAACAAAACTTTTCTTTTCATGGATCATTAAATAATATAAACTATAATTTCACTTATATATTTTGTTAAGCAGGTCGTCAACTAACGTTACATGTTACCTCACACACTGCAACCCGTATGTTGAGTAATGTCTTACTATCAGACCACCCTTCAAAATAAAAGTCCCCGCACCGACTGATCTTGTTGTCAACTTTGAGCTTAATCTTTAATTATTTGGCCTACCAGTTTTACATCTCAACCGAACGGAATACGTCTTTTTAAAATGGAGTTTGTTATAGGCTGGAAGGTATGATATATTTTAATAATTGTTGATTTTTTTTAAATATATATATATAGTTTACCATAATGACTGTGTTTACACTAGCTCAGATGTCTTCTCTACACGAGCTTTCTAGAAATCCCATATGGTTTGTTAACCCGACACAGAAGAGCTGCTGAAAGCTGTCGACAGATAAACATGTGACACACTGACCCTCTCTATCGTGTTATTTAACATGCAAGGTTGAATCTCACATGTTTAAGTTAGAATCAAAGAAGTTTGCATGATATCGTAGCTGGCTGCTAACAGCCGATCCAATATCATCTCCATTACGACAGCAGTCATGCAAAAGCCTTGTGTACATTTACTTATGAACTCTTAAAATAATAAACCACGGCGTGTAACTAATATTAAACCGTGTTTTTAACCGTTGGCCCTGAAAGTGACTTTGGTTGAGTGGATTATGACATAAGAGACTGTTTACTGAGCGGTGTTTAGTCTTTAATTTGGTTGCTGCGTCATTATTTGTCATTTTCACTTGGATTCAGCATCGTTTGTTTAAACGCAGATTTGTGTTCTCCATACAGTAATTGGTTATTTTATTTATTCAGCTTCATTTCAGCTCAAGCACGTTGTCTTATCACCGGTCTGTTCTTTGAACCTGTCTCTCTGCTCACAGATAATGAAGGCTGGAGTTTTGGATCCTCAGAAGTTGTTTGATTCATAGCCTTCCACAGCAAGACAAAATGGAGGATCATTTAAAAAGGTAAAAATAACTGACAATGTGGAATCTTTATTTACCACTTTATTTATTTATTTTTTTACTTTATTTACCAGCAAGCCAGCATTAAGAAATGATTCATTAATTATGTAGCTTCGTGTTCCAGTTAAAGCTTTAAAAAGTGTTGGGATACTTCAAATATATGAATTTCATTGCATTATATAAACTATCAAACCAAGTGCTTTCTGCAGATGTGACAGACCTGCAGAACTAACTTCACTTTCCCTGGGAGAACCGTACATGACACGGAGGGTGGAAGAAATTAGATATACTGGCCAAAAATGTTGTTCCCTTGTTTAGGGTAAATTGTGGCTGTGAAATTAACTAAAATTAAAAAAATTAAAAAATTAAAAATTAAAAAGAGGGAATGAATTAGTACATTGTGGCCACAATTGACCTAAAACGTGGCCATGAATTACGAAGTTGTGGGAACAAAATTTGTAATTTGTGACCACAGTATGGCTCCATACTTTCCTGAACCATGTTTTGAAAATGTAAACTAATTGGTCAGGTACACACACACACACACACACACACACACAGAGAGAGAGAGAGAGCGAGAGAGAGATGTGTCCTATCTAAGTAATCACAAGTGTACTTCATCAGATCAAAGGGATTAACCCCAAAAAAATAAATTTGTCATAGTTTTCTCACCTTCATGTTGTTGCAATCCAATCCCATAAGATTTTGGTAAATCATTGAGAAACTTTTTTTTTTATTTTTTTATGAAACCTGATAAGTTTGTGTCTCTCCATTTGAAAGTCAGAAGATCTAAAAAAATAAAAATAAAAAAAAACTCAAAGGGATTGTAAAAAGTATTAATGTGCTCAACTCATATAGATTCAAGTCTCATCTACACTTCCATGTTTACTAAAATTGATGTGTTTTATGTATGCCAATCATAGTTTAGATGTGTAAAAAAAAAAAAAAAAAAAGCCTAAATTAAACCTGTTCATCATATAAAGTGAACATATCTCTTCACAAGACTTGAATTAAATCACTTAATTAATCTGGACTTGTTTTACACCACCTTTTTGAATCTTTTTTTCTTGTAAGTCAATGATGGAACCTCTAAGGTTTCATTAAAGGTATCTTGTGTTTCTAAGATTAACCAAAGTCTTATGGATTTGGAATAACGTGAGGGTAAATAATGACGACAGAATTTTCAGTTTTTGGTGAACTACATCTTAACTATATGAATAATTTCTTCTAGCATTTGACAGCAAGAAAGTGTCACAATCCTTCTTGTCTTCATTTTTTAAAAGCAATTTCATCAGTTGCTTTCAGTTGTCCAACTGCTTTTTCTGGCTGCTTTATCTCACAATGCATTAAAGAACAACAAACAAAATCTGTACTAGTTTTGACTGGTTAAATGATTTTTTTTTTTTTTTTTTTATTGTTTATCAGTTTTTATCTTTATTGTGTCTTTACACAGAGCTCCATATAAAAACAAGACATGCCAGTCATCACCCGAGGACTGGTTCAAGAGAAGGCAGAGGTCAGTTGACAATCAGGATGACGTGGGACCAAGGACGCACGTCATCAACAGCAGCTCTCACACCAACAAGAGCACTGATCTCAAAACCCACCGTAGTCTAAACGATGGTTTAAACAAGCAAACTGGAAAGGTCTGATTCTAGTATGGCCGTTTGGATGATTTGATTCGATGTAATATTTCACATTCTAACAAGTTTTTCGATCTTTCAGATATTGAAGGACAACAGAGCTGAGCCTTCCTCTCAGGACAAAAGAATCAGCAGGAGATCAACAGACAGAGGTGCTTATTCCCTTTAAGAAGCCTTTTAATAATAATTTCCTGATTAAATCGTAAGTGGATGATTTGTTTCTGCTTTCAGGTCACAGAGGGACCAAACCTTCCCCAAACCCCGCAGAGAGAGCCAAATCGGCCATTACATGTAGTAGCGCATTTGAAATGAAACTTGCTGATTTCCCTGAATTAGGTGATATCGCACCCAGCAACCCTACAGTAGCTTCCCTGCACCAGGAACCATGGGTATGCGCTGGTGCAGTCATGCCAGCAGAGCGTCAGAGTTCACCAGCGCCCATCTGTAAGGTAACCTTCATGCATGGTGATTTGGGCCAAAGAACACATTGTTCTGTTAAAGCACAAGCTGTTTACTAACATATGCTGGCTTAATGGCCTCAATGAAACTTTAAAAAGTTTGGTTTTTATTCTTATTAGTATGTACCAAAACGAAGAACCAAGTCGGCACAGCAAGTCCAGTCCAGTGGAAAGTGTGACATGGCATCAGTTGTCACAGCAGGTGAAGATCTGCAAACATTCTTCAGAAATCAATCAATTTTCTTAATGTACAGGTGCATCTCAATAAATTAGAATGTCGTGGAAAAGTTCATTTATTTCAGTAATTCAACTCAAATTGTGAAATTCGTGTATTAAATAAATTCAGTGCACACAGACTGAAGTAGTTTAAGTCTTTGGTTCTTTTAATTGTGATGATTTAATTGTGAAAAACCCACCAGTTCACTATCTCAACAAATTAGAATACTTCATAAGATAAAAAAAACATTTTTAGTGAATTGTTGGCCTTCTGGAAAGTATGTTCATTTACTGTACATGTACTCAATACTTGGTAGGGGCTTAGTAGTTTAAAGTCTTTGGTTCTTTTAATTGTGATGATTTTGGCTCACATTTAACAAAAAACCACCAATTCACTATCTCAACAAATTAGAATATGGTGACATGCCAATCAGCTAATCAACTCAAAACACCTGCAAAGGTTTCCTGAGCCTTCAAAATGGTCTCTCAGTTTGGTTCACTAGGCTACACAATCACGGGGAAGACTGCTGATCTGACAGTTGTCCAGAAGACAATCCTTGACACCCTTCACACGGAGGGTAAGCCACAAACATTCATTGCCAAAGAAGCTGGCTGTTCACAGAGTGCTGTATCCAAGCATGTTAACAGAGAGTTGAGTGGAAGGAAAAAGTGTGGAAGAAAAAGATGCACAACCAACCGAGAGAACCGCAGCCTTATGAGGATTGTCAAGCAAAATCGATTCAAGAATTTGGGTGAACTTCACAAGGAATGGACTGAGGCTGGGGTCAAGGCATCAAGAGCCACCACACACAGACGTGTCAAGGAATTTGGCTACAGTTGTCCTTTCCTGAACCACAGACAACATCAGAGGCGTCTTACCTGGGCTAAGGAGAAGAAGAACTGGACTGTTGCCCAGTGGTCCAAAGTCCTCTTTTCAGATGAGAGGAAGTTTTGTATTTCATTTGGAAACCAAGGTCCTAGAGTCTGGAGGAAGGGTGGAGAAGCTCATAGCCCAAGTTGCTTGAAGTCCAGTGTTAAGTTTCCACAGTCTGAGATGATTTGGGGTGCAATGTCATCTGCTGGTGTTGGTCCATTGTGTTATTTGAAAACCAAAGTCACTGCACCCGTTTACCAAGAAATTTTGGAGCACTTCATGCTTCCTTCTGCTGACCAGCTTTTTGAAGATGCTGATTTCATTTTCCAGCAGGATTTGGCACCTGCCCACACTGCCAAAAGCACCAAAAGTTGGTTAAATGACCATGGTGTTGGTGTGCTTGACTGGCCAGCAAACTCACCAGACCTGAACCCCATAGAGAATCTATGGGGTATTGTCAAGAGGAAAATGAGAAACAAGAGACCAAAAAATGCAGATGAGCTGAAGGCCACCGTCAAAGAAACTTGGGCTTCCATACCACCTCAGCAGTGCCACAAACTGATCACCTCCATGCCACGCCGAATTGAGGCAGTAATTAAAGCAAAAGGAGCCCCTACCAAGTATTGAGTACATGTACAGTAAATGAACATACTTTCCAGAAGGCCAACAATTCACTAAAAATGTTTTTTTTATTGGTCTTATGAAGTATTCTAATTTGTTGAGATAGTGAATTGGTGGGTTTTTCACAATTAAATCATCACAATTAAAAGAACCAAAGACTTAAACTACTTCAGTCTGTGTGCATTGAATTTATTTAATGCACGAGTTTCACAATTTGAGTTGAATTACTGAAATAAATGAACTTTTCCACGACATTCTAATTTATTGAGATGCACCTGTACATCTTTCTTTGTCTTTGTTCAAGTCATCGTATTTATGAGTCGGGAACTTGTGCTTTATTCACTTTGTTCAGAGCAAGATGTTAATATACCCAAGTTCAGCAAAATTATTTAACTTCTACAAAATGATGAATAAAGAATGCACATCAGTTGTGTTTTGTTTTTATATGGGGGGGGGGGGTGCAATAATTTCATTCATTTCAACAATTCCCCTGTATGTTTTCACTGACACACCCATAACTCAGGGCTTAAAGACAGTTTCCCACAATTCATGCGTGTTCAGCTCATAAATAAGATCTTTATAACATGATAAAGAACAAATCTTTATTTGTGCACAGTTTGTAGTTGTTTTAAGGAAAAGATGTGTTGTTTTTCTTATTGAATATTCAGTTGCACTGGGAAATGCTTCATAAAACAGAAGTGGGTTGTAAATCTTTTTAAATTAGATTTTTAAGTTAAAAATCAATACTAAAAGAATTAAATGTATCAAATTGTTTAAACCCCAATTTGATTTAGATCAAGACAGTGCAGTATCCAATCCCACTGGATCTTCTGCTCAGTCCTGGGCAAACATTGCTTCTCAGCTTCCCAGAGTCATCCAGAAAAGCCTCAAAGCCAACACGTTGTCTGAGGTAAACTGCTGCATTGTTGATCAGCATTTTCAACATGTACTATACAAAATAGACACAATTTTCACCTTATTACTGTGATTAGGAGGATTTAACTACACAGCCAGTAGAACAGAAAACAGAAAAGAAGAAGAGGAAGAAAAAGAAGAAACCCAAAACAGCATCTGAAAACGCAGATGAGACCTTAGAGGAACATCTGATACAGCAGGATCCTCCAAAGTTTGAGGTAAAATCTGTATGTCATGTGTGATTTGATATTTTCTGATTAGATTTTAGAAGTTGTTACTTGGAAATAAATTGCTGTATAAATCAGTTATTGTAAACTAAAGCTATTAAAACCATTTTACTTCATTGAAAGAAATCTGAAATAAAATATAAATATTAGATGGAAATGCTTAAATTAAGTACTGAAAATGCTAGAAATAAAATATAAAGTAGTTCTATAGAAATATAAAAAATAAAAGTAATTAAAAATGACAAAAGGACAAAAAATAAAAACTGAAAATTGTAATTGTATATAAATAATGTGGTATAAATAAATTTGAGACTTAATCACTGTTTTGCACTTTCATTTTATAGTTGTTAAATTCGATCGTCACCTGACATGAGCAGAAGTATAATGTTGATTTGTGTGTGTTTTGTAGGATGAAGAGGAGTTTCCAGACCTGTCACTTGCATTTGTGAGTTCATTCATTTGGCCTGAGCACCTCTTCATGCCAGCAGTTCATGTTGAAATGTTCGTTATGTTTGCACCAGTTAATTGTATCATCTGTAATTATATTGATTCAGGAACTGAAAGGACATTCAGTAGCACAAAAAGAGGGATTGTCCTTACACAAAGGCACCACACCCACTTCTAGTGACCCTAAGAAAACACAGGTTGGTGTGTGTTTCCAGGGTGATGTTTAAACCCTACAGTTGATGTGTAATTTTGAATGTAAAATTAATGACTAAATGTTTTGTCTTAGAAAGCCTAAATGAAACCTTTTCATGATATAACATGAACACAAACTCAAAACAGTCATTATTTGTAACACAGGGTGTCCAGTGGTCAAAACTTTGCATATTGCGTTCATATCTTTAAAGAAGCCTTGCATTTTCAGAAGCATTGGTTCGAAATACTCATTTATTATGAAATATCATGGGAACATTACTTAAGATCACCCACACACAAGATACCCATAGTTTAACTATTTTGTTGTTAGTGCAATCATTAAATATAGTTGTTCAAAACACAGGATGCAGTTTTCATTATGGTTCTACACATTCATGCATCATTGTAATAGACTAGAGAGAAAAGTACAGACACTGGAATCATTAAACATTTGAAAACAGGTTAAAAAAAAACCTTTAAATAAGAAAAAAATAGATTAGAAAAGTCACAGTTTCATCACTGCTCTTCTATGTTTTTTCAACCCTGTCTTGTGGGTTTGGCCACATGCAGGTTCTCATCCACATCATACTGTAAGTTGTCATTTTGAACCAGTGATTTTAGTTCAATGAACAAAAGATCTTTGGTTTATGTTGTATTGTATGCAAGCATTTGAAAAAAGTGTTAAATGTTTTGAAAAATGTGCATTTTGATCGTCAGTTGTGAATTATGTGTCTACAGTTTTGAAAAATGACAGGTTCTGTTATTAGTGCAAAAATGATTGTAAAAAACTGTATCTCAGCAGAATAGTCAGAAGAAGTCAAAAGTTCCTGTAAAGCTTGACCTTGGAAACATGCTGGCCGTTCTTGAGGAGAAGCAACAGTCTCAAAAATCCAAACAAGACCAGCGACCACTAACACTTTCAGGTATTTGACTGAAAAAATATTAGTGGATACTCTTTGTAGGACAATATCACAATTAATATTACTGGTGTGTTAGTTGGAGGAGCTCTACCTGTAGTCCACAAAGAGCCTTCAGTTCAGAAAAAGCCATGGCTGCAAGAGAAGACACCGCACAACCCGCTGGACTCCACCTGTCCATTAGTGAAGAAGGGAAAACAGCGAGAAGTTCCCAAGGCGAAAAAACCAACACCACTCAAAAGAGTGAGTCCAGCGTCCACCTGAAGTTTCAGTGTGTGATTTCTGTGCCACTGGTGTCATCAAACACGACTGGAGTGTCAGTTAATGTTTGGTGCAGAAATTACACTTATCTTTTAAACCTTTTTTTTTCTTGTGAATTTTGAGTCTGTTTTTGATCAGCATTCCTAAAGATGTTTTGCAATTTGAACCCTTGAGGTTATTCTTCGGGAGAGAGAGGAAAGGAAACAGAACCGCCTGCTGGAGGAGAGAGACCCGGCCCGAGTGGCCACCGAGGCTGAAGAAAAGGAAACTAGTAATAGTGAGAATCCTTCTGAAACAAGCCATGCTGACCATGACCAACATCTTTACACAAGTATGAAGCACAGCACTGTAATATATTGACGTGATCATTGTGGACAATTACTAAGGTTGATCAGAATATGAAATGTTTTAGTGTTGTCAAGATTGGTAGCATCAGTGTTTTCTAATAGGTAGAATGAAATTGTCATAATCTGTATCAGACATAGATGACAACCCTGAATTCGTTGGAACTGAGGAGTCCGAGTGTGACCAGCCTGGTTCACCATCTCATCACAAGCTGGATGACAGCATGTCGGAAAATGCAACACTAAAATCCTGGAATCCTAACTCCAATCCCAATCTTCCTAAAATCCACAGCAGGAAGTTCAGAGAGTAAGAACATCAATTTTGTTTTTGTTGTTTATTGATTGTTTGTTTGTTTGTTTGTTTTTTTGGGGGGTTTGCTTGTTTGGTTTTCTTTTGGGCTTTTTCTATTGTTTTGTTTTTTTGTTTCTCAAACATATGCAAATTGTTCCCAAAAAGGCTTGAAGACAGTATTAAATGAATGCCTTATTTTCTGGTGATAAAGAAATTTGAGTAGAAATAATAATAATAATAATAATAATTTTAATAATAATACTTATTATTATTATTATTATTATTATTATTGAACAACAACAACAATAATAATAATTTATTATTATTATTATTATAACACTTTACAACAAGGTTCATTAGTTGGTGTTAATTAATGCATTAACATATAACAATGAGCAATACTTTTGTTACAGTGTTTATTAATCTTTGTTAATGTTAATTAATAAAACTACTACTGATCATTGTTAGTTCATGACCATTAATTTATATTAATAGATATTTTGATTTTAATGCATTAGAAGTATTTTTAATTTTTAGTTTAATTTATGTAGTTAACAACTAGAACCTTATTGTAAAGTGTTCCCATTATTATTTATTATCATTAATGAATTGATAACATTTATTTTTGCTAATTCTACAGCTACTGCAACCAAGTGCTTAGAAAAGATGTCGATGAATGTGTGAGCAGCTTACTGAAGGAGCTGGTGAGGTTTCAGGATCGTCTTTATCAGAAAGACCCCATGAAAGCCAGGATGAAGCGCAGGCTGGTCATGGGCCTACGAGAGGTGCTGAAACACCTCAAACTCAGGAAGGTCAAGTGCGTTATCATCTCGCCCAACTGTGAACGTATTCAGTCCAAAGGTAAAGTGAATTTACAGCACCAAACTCACACTTTGATTCATTGTTGCTGATGGAGGGCCTGTTTTGTTAATGTAGGCGGTCTAGACGAGGCTCTTCACACTATCATCGACACATGCCGGGATCAAGGTGTCCCGTTTGTGTTTGCCTTATCAAGGAAGGCGCTGGGCCGCTGTGTTAATAAAGCTGTGCCTGTTAGCTTGGTGGGCGTCTTTAACTATGATGGCGCACAGGTAAGTACCAGAAGTTGTGGTAAATATCTTGCCATTATTGAGTTAGACTTCATCCTTTCAGATGTTTGTGAAGAATCTTGAGTGGCATTATTGTAAATAGAAGTCATGATATTGATACATAATAAATGGGTGCACTTTGCTGATTTCTGTGTATTTGATGGCCACAGGACCACTATCACAAAATGATTGAGTTGTCGGCTGAGGCCAGGAAGGCCTATGAGGTGATGATTGCAAATCTGGAGACTGTATCACATGAAGAACAGGACGAGCAGGAGGAGCAACAGGAGGTGGAGCCGTCAGGAGAACCTTCTGGAACTGAAGAGCCAGAGTACAGTACGTCCCAAATAAAGACTTATAAATAGCATGAATTTATTGCTTTTGCATGCAATACTGCAATTTCATTATCCTTTTAGTTAACTGTTCTGTTAAACTACTCCATTAACTGTTAAATATGTAAATGTGTAACTTGGCTGCTGGGTCATTCCATGTCAAATCAACTAATTTTCAGAAACTTCCCTGGCTCAATTGTTTAATTTAGTCAATATTTTTGATGAAAGATAAACGTGTATAGTGATGAAAGCCAAAATATTAAATCTCATGGATGTATATTTAGTGAGTAATGCACTATTTTGTAAAGGGGGGGTCAAAATGACAATTTTCACCTCTGGTTGAGTTGACACGGAATGACCCTGCTTTGTTTATAGGTAGGTTGGCCATGTATGTATAGACTCAAGAGTTTGTTTGTGTAATTATATCTCTATATGGTGGTTGGTTGGTATGTTTAACATGAAATATAAAAAAACTAATTGGGGAAAAAAAAGATAAAATCAGATTAAAAGTGACAGTAAAGACTTTTGCATTGTCATAAAACATTTCTAGTTCTTTTAAACTTTTTGTTCATTAGTGAATCCTGAGAAAATGTATGATGGTTTCCTCCAAAATATTAAGCAGCACAGCTGTTTTCAACATTGGTTTGTTGAGCATCAAATCATCATATTAGAATGATTTCTGATGGATCATGTGACACTGAAGACTGGAGAAATGACTGCTAAAAAATTCAGCTGTCATCACGGGAATAAATTACATTTTAAAATGTATCCAAATAGAAAAATTATTATAATATTTCACAATATTACAGTTTTCATTGTACAGCTTTTATTATAAATAAATAGCAATCACAAAATAGACAATTATTGATTAAAAATTAGTTTTTGAAAGCATCATTGAAGTGGTTATCATTTGTTACATATGTGAACTATTTATAAGAATTATCCACTCACTCTTCACTCATTTAATCTGTTTCTGTTTTCTCAGTGAAAATCTGGAAGAAAATGCTCGAGAAAAATTTCAACCACCCTTTCCTAAATTTTGAGGACCAGTTTTCATCCATTTCCATTAGTTCAGAGCAGATGCTGGATGACCATGAAGGAAGTTGATGGAAGTACATCGACGAATGAGACAAAATGTCTGTTTTTGTTTGTTTTGCAGAGATGAGGTCACGCTTCTGTGACACAGAACCCCGCGTGAGCCTTTAGCACCCTGTGAAAAATGTCAGGAATAGTTTGAAGTACCAAATGTGCCTGTCTAGAGGATTTTATGAAATAATGTAAACATATGTTCCTGTAACCTGGAATGGTGTATTATATCAAGGGGCAATACAGCTGACAGAGAACAGCCCTTGACAAAAAAATATTTTCTTATAGATATCACATACTTACGTTGATGTTTCCACAGTCTGAATGGTGAATATTTTTGCAAATTGCTATTATCCCTCTATTTCTATTCAGATAAGTGTAATAGTTTGATAAAATGACAGAAACAATCTGAACCACTTAATTTATGTACATGTTTACATTTGGAAATCAAATGTATTTTCTTCTCCAGTTGAATTGACAATTTTACTGATCATGAACCACTGTGTTTGTAGCCCACGTGTCGTCATTATCGGCAGGATGCCGTTAATTTTTGAAGGCTCATAAAGCGAATGATTGTTATGACCATGAACTGTTTGTGGGAATACCTCTCCTTCCTAGAACTTATTAAACATCACTTACCTAAATCATAGACCTCACTTTTAATTTATAACTCTCCTCTGGCTGTTCCTCAACACTAGCTAAACCATTAATACTGAATGCTCGAGGTGGTTCTCCTTAAAATTCTCAGTGTTAGTATAGGTATATGCCTTTATGCTGTTGACTGCAGTTAATAGGGAATGTGTGTTATGCACTTGTGTAGTACTCAGTTGTCCATGGCATATACATGTAGCATAGAGCTAACAATTCAAAACTTCACTTGACGGTAACAAATCATTTTCACATATAAACCTTTTTACCTGCTTCTATGTATTTTCAGAATGTTGACTTTGGGACCAAAAACAACTTTGTGATTGTGAAGGTTTTAGAGTTTTCTCTAGTATTTGCAATAAATCCATTGCAATAAAGGCTCTTGTGTCAAAAATGTCCGTCCTTGAAATACCATTATAAATGAATAGAAATCAGTAATGAATCTGCAGTTCTTAAAGGGATAGTTCACCAAAGTGACAATTCTGTCATCATTTACTGACCCTCCAGAGTTCGTTTCTCCTGCTAAACACAAAACAAGATATTTTGGATAACGTTGGTAACCAAATAGTTTCTGGTCCTCGTTGACTTCAATTATATATATTTTTTTCCATACTATGGAAGTCAATGGGGACCAGCAACTGTTTGGTTTCTTCAAAACTTATGTTCAACAGAAGAAAGAAACTCATACAGGTTTTAAACAACTTGAGGGTGAGTAAATGACCTTTTTCATATTATTTATTTATTTATTTTGGGTGAACTACTCCTTTAAAGGGATAATTCACATAAAAATGAAACTTCTGCCCTCAGGTTTCCTCTCTCATGTCGTTCCAAGCCCATAACCTGAGAATTTTGTTCCTTTGTTGAAAGTCCTTTCACCCGAACATGTACCAATTCAAAAAGTTCATAAAGAGATTGTAGAAGAAATCCTGTGAATGAGCGGTTTAATCCAAGTCTCCTAAAGAGACATGATCACTTTACATACTAAACAGATTTACTTTAGGCTTTTATTCATATAAACATTGATCAACACACAAATGCAGTAAACCGCTCAATTCATATGGATTACTTTTACGTCTTTATGAACTTTTTGAACCATCAAAGTTTTTGTGAATTAGACTTCAATTGACAGAAACTTCATTACATTATATTTTCGTTTGTTTTGAAATGGCATGAGGGTGAGTGAATGATGACAGAATTGTCCTTCTAGATTGAATTATCAGGTAAAACATACCATCACATCTAACCTCCCCCCAGGCTACTTGAGAATGTGAAAAGAATGTTAACTGATCTGGAATAAAACCACTGAAGTTCCACTGAAGTCTTTGTTCTATCACTTAAGACAACTTAAAAAAAGAAAAAGAAAAATTGCAAAACTGGTGTTTATTGAAATGTTATGGTCAAAAATAAAATCATTCCTAACCTTTGAGTGATTTTGTCCAGCAGTGGATAGAAAACTGAATTACACATGCCGCTGTCAATGAAAGAATGTAAGGAACTCAAGCCAGAAACACCAATGCACCGCTGTGCTAACAGTTTTTACATAACTTCATATTACATTTCTTGCGGTATTAAGCATCGCATTGTTACATCACAAACAAAATACATATTTGTACCACAATAGATGATATAAAAACAAATGACTTCATTCTAATTTAAACTACACAGAAAAGCTGCACAATAGTTCTCTCATGCTGAACCAAATGTTTGTCCTTGTATAGTGTTGTCAATGTTTGACTTAAAGTAACTCTTTACTGCTGCACTGCAGACCATAAATGTTCCATGATGAGACCAGCTGACCCGTCTGTGTCTGCCGCTGTAACTAGTTCTCTGAGGCGCTCTATATAAGGTGAAAAAAAAAAACATCAAAGGCCTGCCAAACTGTTTTGGGCTCACTGCCCTTGTGTTTGGTTGAGCTTTGGCAACCCTTTTGTGCAGATCTAATCTATTATTTGACGTTAGTCTTAATTCTGGTTATTGTCTTGAAGAGTGCCCGAGTTCAGATAATTATAAATCAGAAGGATGTATCCAATGAAACTGTCTGTTTACCCTAAAACGAGTGAATATCGATGGCTATTTTAATATTAAATCAATGTTATAAATCAAGTTTAAATAAAATGGATTGGGAGGGACATACAAATACTAGATCTAGTTCAATAAATACACAGTAAAGTCATTAGTTGTTTCGACCAAAGAAATCTCACACTTTTTATATTCCTAATATCATTGTGAATAAATATACAAAAGGAGCTTTTCCGTATTTTAAAATGTTTCCATTAAACTATGAAAATTCTTAACAACAATCAACTGTAAAAGATTAGGAGCAGCAAGCATTGAGAAAAGTACCAGGTCTCTAGAGAAAGTGGCAGAAACTCCAGTGGGATGTTTTGCGTATGTCTGCTATGAGGTAGTAGTTTGAAGAAACATTTTGAAAGGTTTAACAACTAATTTAATGATCTTTAGTGGGGTATTTTTTTAACAGCGGTTGGTCGATGTGTAATGTTTGGAATGACGTTGACTTTTAATCTAAATTTCCAACCCATTACTGCAGCTTCCTGCTGTTTAGCCTGAATTATCCACAGAAACTGTTTTGTATTTGTACAAACTGTATCTGTAATTGTGCAGATTGAAAGATACAACATAACGGGTGCGTTTCCCAAAAGCATTGTTAGCCAACTATGGTTGCAAATTTGCCGTTTCCAGAAACCATAGTTTCAACAAACATTCAAAAATGGCATCGCAACGTTGTGTGGTTGGAAAAATAAAGGTTCTTCATTGACATCAATGGTTCTAAGAAGAACCTTGCACATCCATGGAACCTTTCAAATGCAGAAAAGGTTCTTGAGATTTTTTTCTTTTAGGAACTGTTTACTGAAAGGTTCTTTTGGGAACCAAAAATGGTTCTTCTATGGCATTACTGCAAAAATACCCTTTTGGAACCTTTATTTTTAAGAGAGCTTTAGTTATAACCAGTTTCGTGTTAGTATGACATGTGGATCAATAGATCCAAGCGCTCGAGTCAAATTTAATTCTGTCTTTTAGTTTGTCAAGAGAATGAAAGCGCAGTTTTTGAAGAGTGTGAATGCGCACTAGTCCCAAGGGGAACCGTCGAATGAAGCAATACAATGGCGAACAAAAATGTTATAGTCCTCAGATGCCAGGTTTGTTATTTGCATCAATAATCTGACGTGATTTGATCCGAAAAGATTAATTAGCAGAAGTAATTACTCTGCCAACTGCGTGACCTCAGTAACAACAGTTCTAGACTGTTGAACCAGTGTGGTTCAAATAATCAGTCAGCAGTTTCGGGAATCAGTTAGCAGCAACATATGTCATTGTACAGGAAACGCACCCCAGATTGCCGAAAGAACCCTTCTCACATCTCTACAAACAAAGTGCTTGACAGTTTGAGCAGGACACAGCCAGACAAAATAATCCCAAACCTCTTAAATTAAAGTCGCAAATTTGTCAAGATTCACTTGAAAATGTTGTCAGGGTTTCCAAGTATCCCAGAGGTTCGAAAACCCCTCCCATTTCCTCAGCTTCAGAAGTTTTGTCACATTTGACCTCTTTGTGTCCCTGTACAGGGATGCTGTCTTGTAGTACGAGGATGTTATCACTGATAACGTCACTGACCATACTGTAGTCCTCCCTGACCTGAGGTTTCTGGTCTTCGTCAACCTCAACGTACTCCGTAAATCCAGCAGGGTTGATGCTGGCATGCTCACAATTACTACTGGAGCTCATTTGAGTGTTTTGGTCCTGAGCTTTTACTGGTGAGCCATTGCAATTAAGGTGAAGTAATTCTTGAGGCTCTCCAAGGACCCTGCTGGTGGCACTTAGCTGATTGGAGATGGTCCTAGCGTGGACGTGTTCGCTCAGTATTGTTTTTAGATCCTGACCATTGTTCAATGAGACCTTGATGCTGTTTTGAGAGATCTTTTGTGCATTATCTGTGGAACGATTTCCCCCCTTTTGGCTCTCAAGATGAGCTTTGTCATCAAAATCCATTTCCTCATCATAGTCGGAGACCACGAGATACTCCACTTGACGGTCTGAACTCTGGGCTATTTGGGGATATCCTGGAGTAATCAGAGCACTGAAGATCTCCTCAGACTTCCCACTCTGTGAAATGAGAAGTAAAATGACCTTTGTATATTGGAACTGCAGTTTTGTGGGGTCAGTTCATTGTCTGTTACAAATCCCCTCCTATTTTTGTGATCATGATAGAACATTTCAACACAGATTGTTCTGAGAATGTGTCACAATGTAATGCAAATTTTGTGAAGAAGCTGTTATTGCCAACGAATTGGACAGTTAAATAAATTATATTGGATTTAACAGCAAACTCCACAGCTGTTTACATTGAAGTCTTAAGAGCAAAACAACAAAATAATGGCTCCTTTAAAGGAATAGTTCACCTAAATATGAAAATTCTGTCATCATTTACTCCTGTATGACTTATTTACATCTGTTGAACACAAAAACGATATTTTGAAGAATGTTGATAACCAAACAATTGGTCCCTTTGGTTACCATACCTTTGGAATGTTTGGTTACCAACATTCTTCAAAATATCTTCTATGTTTCACAGAAAATACAAAGTCATACAGGTTTATCCTGTAAATAAAATAAAAAAGCTCAAAAGTAAAACTAAACTGCACTACAACAAAACTGCACCTTAGAAAAATGAATGAATAAAATAATATGAATTAATGCATTAATTATGGTAGTGTCTGCTGTACCTTAAGGAGTTGAGAGTCTAAGCCACTGATTTTCGGTTCTGGAACTGGTGGCAGTAAAAAATGCTTCACCCTAGAGAAGATTAAAGAAATACAGAATTAACTTGCTATCATATTATTTTATTTTATTATCGTAATTATAAACACACTGGTTTGCAGTGCAAGTTGTTTTATCCTTCCGTAAAGTTTTGCACTTTGTAATTCGTCTAGTTACTGACCTACAGCAGCCAATAAATCAGAAGGAAAATTGTATTGAAAAATAAAGTGGAAACATTGTTATATTAACGTTCAATTTGTGTCACACATTAGGGTAGAGAATACTGTATTATGAAGGAAATTCTGGGACAACGTATCTTTTTATATACAGTTATCAGTGTAGATCTCTGTGTCATTGTGATGAGGTGCGATCTCATGCTTACGGTTTTATCGTGACTGTCAGCACTCCTGCAGTCAACAGGAAAATGATGGCGGTTAGCGTGACGGCAATAATCATAACCTCATTCTGTGTGTCAGACATATCTGCAATGTGAGAAACACAAAGCCTTGTTTACATTTCGCTTTCAATTTTTATCATCTTTATATATTGTATATATAATAGATGCATTGAATTTATTATTTTTAATATAGCCTGGACACTGTTATGTAAGGCTAAAAACGCTGAGTAATGCAGAACAATGGCTGGAGGTGTGAAAGATTGGGTTGCTGGTGCTGGTATCATCTTACTGTCTGGAATCCGGATGAAGGCAGAGGGGCTCCATTCACTCCAGAGGCCGTGGTCTAGTTTACAGCGCACTTGCACAATGTAATTTGCTCCTGGCTGCGGACTGTAGATGCTAAACTCCAATTGTTTTCCAGCACTATATGACTAAAAACACAAGTCTCAGTCATAATTAAATTACATGGTATCAAAACTTTAAAATGCAAAAATTAGACTCCTAATACAAAAATATGTTCTTTTTGATAATAATTAAGTAAAACATTTAGAAGCAAATTTATTTAAATACAGTATATGGAATATTTTTTGATTAAAAAAACAATAAAAACCTTTATTTAGAAAAGTTTATATATGCACCCCCAGTTGAAAACCCTGGCCTTAAATAGTTTTGATTTTAAAAAGAAAAATAACAAAGCATAAGAACATTTAAGAACCTTTATGACCTTGAAACGATTGGAATCTCACCTCCCAACTGCTGTCCTCCTCATCTCCGCTGTTCTCGATTTTTAAGCGAACTTCATATTTGATTGTTACCCAACCTGAACGTGTGTCTGCGTCGTGCGGAGGCTGCCACCGCACCAGGAAATAGGGGCTGTTCTTGGTCTGAATGAAAGTCAAATTCACATTCTCTGGAGGGTGAGGCTGCACTGTGTGGAAGAAGACGAATCATCTTAAATGACAATCAAATGCACAGACATCAGTGACAACAATATATGTACTAAACAAGGAAATAAACTGAATGCGGTCTACATGGATACTTGACTATTATTCATATGCTTCTTATAACACTCCCATTCAAAAGCTCAGAGTTAGTATGAATTTTTTATTTGGGGGGGGGGGGGGGGGTGTTCTTTTTATTCAGTAAGAACACATTAAATTGATTGAAAGTGACATTTATAATGTTACAAAACATTTCTTTTTTTTTTAATTGCTCTTTTAAATGTTTAATAAATGTCCTTTTGAACTTAATGAAAGAACCATGAAACAAAATGTATTATGGTTCCCACAAAAATATTTAGCAGCACAATATGCTTTCAACATTAATGATAAGAAATGTGTCTTGAGCACCAAATCAGCATATTAGAAACTATAACTAGAAAACTCTTCTTTTAAATTGTAATGATATTTTACAATATTACTCTTTTACTGCATTTTTTGATCAAATAAATGCACCCTAGATGAGACATCTTTTAAAAACATTTTTTAAAAATCATTATGAAAAGTCTTTGAAAAGTAGTGTATTTATGCCCTTAATGCATTAAAAAAATAAGAAATAAAATTAGAGCATCAACCATGTGCCATATGCCAGCGCATTCAAGCATCTGCAGTGGGATATTCGATACATGGCTTGAGTTTTGCAGTATGCACAAACCTGTTCAGTTAGTCAGCCAGAGCTGCTTCTGTTTAGTGTCATTTAGTACTTTTCCATTCCACTCATTTAACTCACCGTTACAGATGGAAGAGCCCAGTGCGCACACATTTCTAGCAAAACTGGTTTAAGAGAAATTTTAACTAAACTATGTAACTGCACATGCAGTGTTTTTGGTCTTGGGTTCTAGTATGATGATATAACTGAAAGTTAAAAAGTTCAAAGAATAAGTGTCCACCGTAAAGATTTTAAAGATGTGTGCCCTTATAGCTACAGGAAATCTTTATATATGCTATATTTAGCAGGCAGCTCACTGCACTGTGGCTGTTGTCAAAACAACGCTGAAATTGGCCTCTGTAGTAAAACATCATTAACCATTCATGCATGGTCAGTATACACTAGGGGCATATTGCAAGCACATAAAAACAAAAGCATTTCTGGATGCATTTCAATATTTTGTAAACACATTACATGAACTCACCGATATCCATAACATCAACTTCTACAGATTCCGAATAGGCTTTTCCCAGTGCATTGGAGGCCACCACTGTGATGTTGTATATGATCCAAATAGACGTATGTCGCTTATCAAAATAACAGGAATTGTTTCCCGCCTTATGATAATCCGGACATTCAAAGACTTCCAAAGAACTGAAAAAGTTTTGGATAGTTTAATGACTTTTGAACCAAAACACATGAACCAAAACCTGTGATTTCTTCTTATAAAATGTGTAAACATTAACTCATTGACTATACTAGGTTTAGTGTGTTTATTAATAAGTGTGTGTTAAACAAATATTTAGAAAATAAGACAAAATGAAGATCAGAACTATCATTCCAAAGTTTACTTTTGAAAGAAATGAATACTTTTAATCAGCAAATATGCCTTAAACTCATCAAAGTGACAGTAAAGATACAAAATATTTCCGCTTCAAATAAATGTTATTTTGACGTTTCCATTCATCCAAAAACTGTGAAAAAAAAATGTATTGCAGTTTCCACAAAAACTATTAAAGAGCATTATCTCAGTAACAGTTCATTTTACTGATAAAACAAAATCATGGAATATTTTATTGAGACAAATATAGCTTATATGTTAAACTATGTCATAATAGGCGACTACCCATATTTTGATACAGGGGAAAAAATAATGGAAATATACTTTTTTGACAGCTAGATGAACAATGCTGAATTGTGATGTAGGCTGCACTCACCTCTCTTTTCTGTAATACAGGTGGTAGCTGGTGGGCAATCCACCTGTTGATCCAGGCTCCCACCAGCAAGTGAAAGTCTCTTTCTCAGGCGAGCGACATCTTGTTAGTCTGGGCCTCCCTGGAGAAGAATGACCTGGAAAGAGTATACGATATCATATCTGTAAGAATATTAGGACTAAACAAAAGTGGTATTTCAAACACTACCAGACTATTAATTAAATGCAGCAAATAGCCCATGTTTTGTGTGTTGTGACATGTTTATGGGTGTTTCATACTGAAAACTAAAATGTATTATTAAAAACTATTATTAGAATTCTTTGAATTATACTTCCTTAAATTCAGTATTGAATTAAAAAATATGTATCCTGTTTGCTGATGTATTGTATATAAACAACAGGCCTCCAAATGATTAAATTCTAGAAAATCGCTCACCAAAACCCAATAGTTTACAACAAAAAAAGATTATAAACACAACAACAACTGTTTGAATGTATTCTTTGAATTTTAGAGCTGTGTTTCCCTCACTTACACATGCCGTGTGAGGTCCAAGAGAGAAGCCATATCAGAGTCAGTGCCTGCTCTGCATCTCTCCACATTTTTCCTGCATGAGAAACAAACGTCCACAAAGTCAATGAAGTGTCCACACCAAGCACGTTTAATTCTACCTAGAGCTTGTTTCTACTTGAAACATCAATCTAGATCTGCAAAACAACCACTTAGCATGTGTAAACACCTTCGCTCATCACAACAGCTAAAAGGTCATCATTAGGCTATGTGTACGAAATTATATGCAGTTTTGCACTGAGTTAACTCTACGCCAAGATGATTTTATCTGATTTCATGAATCTTATCTTATCATGATCAGTGGTGTATTGGTACAGAATTTCTGTCTCAGCCAAGTAAAGTAATGTGCCATTTTGATTTGATTATGAAAGCAGGACAATCATAAACACTAAGCCACACTGAAAATGAATTTTAAAACTCATCAAATTGTTTTTGAGTCAAACAATTAAGTTCTCTATTCAGACTGGTGCAAACAAAAAAACACAAGCACATCATGATCCCATAAGAAATGTCTGACACAGAACTGATCAATGATTATTTCTGACAGCACGGTAATGCACAAGGTTATGAACACAAGGCATCAACAAAAGAGTCGAACACGGTAAACGCAGGTGCAGAGAGGTGACTTAATGGAAATTTACTGCCTTGGAAATGGATGAGTTCCAATGAGAGAGACAGATTGAGGGCAATCAATGTGCTTTATGTTTTGGATCACTGTAGAAACACTTTGCTACAGTCCTTGAATTGCATCTATATTCTACATTTTATATTTACTTGTTTCAGTTTCCATGAGCATGCCATCAGCTTTATTTGCAAATACGTAAGTAGCCAAGAACAAGATTTAACCAAATGGAACAAGCTATTGTCTGTGGTCAGTACAGTCCTTTATCTTCCAACATTATATGCACTTATTGAGAAGGAAGTGGATTAAAGTCCAGGTTTAAATGACCTCAAAACATTTGACATTAACTTTCTATTTTGGTGCCAAACAACTTAAATATTTATTTTCATCTTAGCAGCAGCAAGTTTGACAACACGACTACCAAAAAAATAATATGTAGGGCCTACATATTTCGCATAATTTACATTCTTACGCATTCTTATCAAATAATATAAGGTGATCAGTGTGAAAATCATTTAGGCCCTACCTACTTTGGTGTTCCTGGTCAAAAATGACCAGGAATGGTCTTTTAAAAACTGAATTCAACCTTTTTGTCAGCTTGTTTTCTTTCAGTTTGAATAGGTTATTTCTTTTTGGAATTGACTGGTTGAAGGACTCACTGATCTGAGCTTATGCACCTCCATTTTTAAGTGGAAAAAAAGCATTATTTATGGATCAGGCCTATGATCAATCAGTTCCAAAAAGAATATAAAACCTGTGCTAACTGGAGGAAAAAGTTGAATCCATACTTTGGTGGTAATCACAAATTTATAAGAAATTTGGCCAGTAATTTATGATCTAGAACTCCACAATTGTAACAAGGTGGGAAAAGGTAAAAAAAAAAAAAAAATGAAAAATTAATGTGTGTATATATATATATATATATATATATATATATATATATATATATATATATATATATATATATATATATACACACACACACACACACACATACATATATATGATATTCATAATCATATTCATCATTAAAAGGGTACCCGTCTGGGATACAAAATGTCTAAACAAAGCCTTCTCTAACAATCGGTTCATCTGATACTCAAAACATAACTAAGGAACAGCAAACTAGACTATAATTACTAAGTCACAAACTACTGTCTCCTCCTGTCATTCCTCCAGGGGCCAATTTTGCCACAGCATTCTCACTAATAACAATGTGATAAACATAAACAAACACTTATTGCTTCAGACCAAAATGCCAAGACGAGGAAGGTCAGACAGTCAACCCACGATCCCAGGTCAACCCAGCTGAAGAAAAAAAAAATGTAGGCAACTGCTTTACAGATAGAAGAGGTTATGTCATGCAGACTATGGATCTATAGCTGGATCTATGGATCTATATCTCCTTCAGCATCTTTAAACAGTCTTTATAAAATAGTAATAATAATAATAATAATAAACTACATAAATAATATTGATTATGAGTGTATTTACATATGCATACTTGTATATGCAATATTAAAAGATAAAGATGCAATATTAAAGAATTACAAAAACAGTGCAACTCAAAGATACAGCTGTTTACCGCTTTTTAATCATCCTTGTACAGGCTACATAATATAGGTTTATTAGTTCTAATTGCGGTATGACACACAAAAACTATTTCGCAAATTACGATATGTGTATTATAGGGTGAATATACCCCTATATATATCCCTATATAATAAAGATCCATCGCATTATAAAACATAATATAGAGGTGTATCATTTGACGGAGACTCACCTGGATCCGCCACCCAATCCGTGACCGAAATTACACACACAGCTTCACCTGTGATTTTCCCATATTCCACGCACGCGCTGCATTTTGGACTGAACACAGTCTTTCCTAAACGACGTCCCCAAAAAATCGCGCGCTATGAGAGTGGGAAAAGACAAATACAAAGTCACCCTGTTGACACCGCAGTCCTTCTGTCTCCAGTTGCACACAAACAGCTCTAAAGCTGCAGAGAGAGTCTTGAGGAGTGGCATACAGGCGATGACGTTACATCACACACACATTACCTGCCAATGACACGGTGTGTGTGTGTGTGTGTGTGTGTGTGTGTGTGTGTGTGTGTGTGTGTGTAAGAACTGTAAACCACATGAGCAAAGTTCGTCAGTATAAAATATTGATGTTCGTCTAATAAAGCCTTGTTTGGAAGTTTAAAAACAGGGTAATGTCTGAAGAGCGACGGACAAAGGAGGCTCCATTTCTGAACTTTAGTTTTTAAAAAGTTTACAGGGCTATATACAGTCATATAGAAAAAAGACCAAAAGACAGGTAGGCCTACAAACAGACAGATGGATAGACAGTGAGACACTAAGTGGTTGCTGAGGTAGTCTTGAGTGGTTGCTAGTGAGGTTCTGGGTGTGGTTACTATTCTTGGGGTGTTCTGGATTGTTGCTATGTCTTTTTGATAGGACTAGTGGCTTTCAACCAGGGGGCCGGGACCCACTATAGAGGGCCTTAGCAAACTCCCAAACCCCCTCAGCAACTTTAAAGCAACTTTTTTTTCTTTAAAGAATCAGCATTCCCACTTTCTTGAAAAACCTGAATATATAAGGAATATTTATATTTATGGATCTATTTAAATGTGTAATTAATTTCTAGACCTTGGTCTAGAAAATGTATGTAAATGAACAAAATATTATAACTTCATAGGCATTTTAGAATTAATTAAATCAGATATTTTGAGTAAAAATATTTCTTAAAAATCCTTATCCTTGATCCTTAGTAAATCAAGAAAAACTGAAAAAGTCATTTTCATATTGTGGGCAGTGGGGGGCCTAGGAGTCAAAAAAGTTGACAACAGCTGTAGGGTGTTCAGAACGGTTGCGTGGTGACAGAGTACAGAGTAGTAAAATAATTTTCGCGTGAAGAAATAATTGAAAAGCATGACTTTTCTTAACCTCCGTCATTTATCATAATATATGCTGAGTCTGATTTGACTATAAGAACATACTTCCGTTTAAGAACTCGTTGAGCTGCTCAGGAGAGACGAGATGAACACCTTCCTCTTTGTTAAACATCAGGAAGTGATGCACACACACACACACGTACGTATGTTTTGAAAGTTGGATTTCCCCACATCAGTCAGTGTAGCGAAGAATTGATGTATTGCTTAATAATGGGATACATGTCAACATCTGATCCGTCTGCGGTATGTGCGCTCGATGTTTACACAATATCTGATATTACCTTTTTGTTCGTGGTGAATTCTGATCTGTTTTTAACTCTACTTGTTTGATATTCATTTCCTTAGCTTCTTAAGTAGCTGCATTCGAAAATAAAAAGCGGGAATGAATGGCTTTACTTAGTTTACATTCATCACATACAGTAGCCTATATTACATAACTCATAATCGGTGGTTGCCAAAAACTGTAAAAAGTGAAACTAGCGGGTGTCTTGAGGTAGTTCTCCAAAACTGATAACGCTTCCTTCATTTAATTATCTTCGTATCGTTTCAAACCCGTTCTGTGGAACATAAAATAACATATTGCAAATTTCCCATACAGTGAAAGTAAATATTCATGACTTGTGCTGTCATTCTATCTTTTCATTAATTTGAATTCCACATAAAACATAAAGTCATTCAGGTTTGGAACAACATTATGGTGAGTAAATCATGACAGAATTTAGTTTTTGAGTGGATTTTCCATTTAAGGTTTTCACTTACCCGACCCCTTAAAAAGTTTAGCTGCAGCAACCAGGTTTTTCTTTCTTTCTTTCTTTTTTTCTTTATTTCTTTCTTTTTTTTGTGTGTGTGTGTGTGTAAGTGAACATTTTGAATATCAATATTTTATGCCAAATATTAGTTAGTCACCATCAGGGTTTTCTGAAAAAAGAATGCAGTTAATTTCATAGTCATGAGTTAATTAGTCATAATTACATTTTAAAAAGTGCTGTGTTTTTTATTATTATTCATTTTTACATCTTTTATAACGTGACACCTCAGGACACTGATTGAATTACCACTTCATTTTGCAGGTGCTTTGCTGAACATTTAAATCTGAGTTCAGCAGTTCAACCAATCACAGTTGTGTATCAGCTCAATCATGTCGGATTTGAATGAAAACTCTTTGAACATTAATTTCTTGAAAGAATCTGTGTTGAAGAGGCTCTGTGAGTCTCTTGACAAGGCCAACAATAAGGGATGGCGAAAACTGGGGGAGATTGTGAAAAGCGACAAGCGATTCAAAGTGAGGTAACAACTTTTTCTCTCTTCACTTTTCCTTTTAATGTAGTGTACACTAATAAACTCACAGTCTTTTTCTCACTGTCTCCTTCCACTCACATGCAGTCTCGATGATATGGACATGTGTTCTCTGAAGGCTTTGGAGGCGGATGGAAGTCCTTCCCGCAGTCTGCTCAAACTCATTGGAGATCAAGGATGTATGGTGGGTGAACTGGTGGAGTTTCTACAGATCATGGGTCATACAGATGCCCTGCATTGTCTGAAACCTCCAGGTACAACAGCCTCAGTGTAAACATGGTACAGAGAGTGTGTATGTTTCAATAGTGCATCACATTATCTAATGTTGATTGTTTTGTATATGCTCTGTACTAAATATTTATTCACAAATGTGAAAGCGAAACTGAAACATGACCGTGACACAGGCTTGAAGAAGTGATATTTCTCTTAGGCCCATGCAAAATGTGCACATTTTTTCTTGTACCAGTTGTCAAAGAAAATAAGAATTCTGTGTAATGGATTTAAAATCACTAAAATGTTAATATGAAAATATTAATATGAAAATATTAATGTGCACAGCTCACACAAAAGTAACTTTAAAACCAACCAGCTTTCTGCAAGTCAGTGTGGCAAGTTTGTGTTACTAATTTGTACTTTTTGCAAAATCTGTGTGTAAATCTTTAACTCTCACACAAAATTCCTGATTGCTGATTTTTTTGCCCACACAAATTAGCAGAACAATAATAAATGTTACTGCACCTTTATGCTCTTTTTTGGTAACTGAAAGCATTACTGTTACACGCAACTTTCAAATGACGTGCATTCAAATTTTGCTGAAATTTCTGGTATAGATTCTGTGCAGATATAGTCTATGACTAGACTATGATTTATTTGCATTCATAGGTCAGTTTCAGTTGATGTTTTCTGAATTGATCTCACAGGAATTCAAATCCTCGTCCAGCCACAGTCGGTGGCTGTCATTGCAGGACACAACCTTCGTCTCAGTTGTTATGCTGTTGGTGCTTCACATGTGCAATTCCAGTGGTTTAAGAAAACGGAAGAGGTTTGTAGATGTATAATATTGCAAATAAGCAACATAATTAACTGTCATACACATGAATTACATAACTAAGGCAACCCTTCAGGTACATAACAGCTCCTCCCCAGACCTGGTGTTCAGTCCAGTCCGGCTCAAAGATGCAGGGTTTTACATCTGTCGGGTGAACTGTGGAAATGCGTATGAGTTCAGTCACTGGGCCCAAGTAGATGTCCTCGATGTTCCACCAAGATATGGTAAGTCATTTCTGATCAGCAGAGACAAGTAAGAAATTTGGTTGAATTGGCACAATTGACATGATATGTCATTGATATCAACATTTTTGTTTGCTTTTTGTTCAGGATTAGTGTCTCTGGCTTCAGAAGGCAGGCCAAGGGTGCTGATCCAGCCTCAACCTCAAAGGCTGCTGGTGGGAGATTTACTCTATCTGGAGTGTGGAGCTATTGGAAGACCCCTACCACAATATCAATGGTACAGAAACGGAGTGCCGATCAAAAAAGCCACAAAGAGGAAGTGCACTGTAAGAGGACCCGACAGATAACACTCTGCATGCATTTATGGATAAATTCACTATTGCTTACTCTGAACTCTTGTTTAGATATATTTCATTTCTTAGACAGTGTGGATGCAGTAGATAAAAAAAAAAATCATACACTGAAAAAGAAACAGTTCAGAAAATGCTTGCAAATTTCACAAATAATAACAAAGAAATGGCAAGTGACAAATTGACTTAAACATTGACATTTTTAATTAGAAAGACTGAAATACTCTAATATCTTTGTATTGTTTTCAACTGTCAAAAATCTACATTTTTACAGTGTAGTGAGAGTGATTGAATTATGTTTTGGTTTAAATTAGGTCAAGAATTTATTGCCAGAGCACCAGGGAAGATATCGCTGCGAGATCTTCTGCAGTAATGAACGAACATGGAGCAATGAAGTGGATGTTGTTGTTATAGGTATGCATCATGTATTTTGTTTTATGTTTATTCTTTGGTTAGATGTTTTCTGATCAAATCTGTTTTGTGAACAGTAGTGACTTAAAGGGATAGTTCACCCAAAAGTGAAAATTCTGTCACCATTTACTCACCTTCAAGTTAGTTGCTGGTCCCAATTGACCCCATTCTCCATTCTATGGAAGTAAGTGGGGACCATCAACTGTTTGGTAAATATCTTCTTTTGTGTACAGCAGAAGAAATAAATTGATACAGGTTTGAAACAACTTGAGGGAGAGTAAATAATGACAATTTTTGGGTGACAATTTTTTTTTTTTTTCATTTTTGGGTGAACTATCCCTTTAAGTCTGGATTGGAATGCACTACACGACTTCTAAAATAGCAACAGATTTTACTGTATACTTGACTTGAGAAAAACTGGTCATCATACACTAATCAACTGTGCATCACACACTACCAGACGTTGTTCAGAACACAAATTTATGCAGAAACATGCGCCACATTGCTAGAAGATGCAAATGAAAACAATACATGTTCTATATTGGCCCAAAATATCAAACATGTTTGAAATCTTCTGATTGTATGAAATATAATTGTATAGAACCCAACATCTACAGACTGGCTGTGACTTTTGGAAACTAGCATTGACTGCATTCAGACTGCAAATCTGTGCAAATGTTGTTTAGTTTAGTTTTTACAGTATAAATCTAACATACATAACTGCAGGAAGATTTAGTTCAGATGCCTAAAAATGGTCTTAGCAAAGTCAGTGTCATTTCCTATCCAATTCAGAGACAATGACATAATGTTGATTTGTACGGTAGTGTAATTCATTCTAGTGGATTGCCTGTTTGCCGATAGTATATACTGTAGTGTTATAGGTAAATTTACCAAAAAAAAAGACGTGTGAGTTGGTCTTTTTTATCTCTATTTACTCATTTTGTGGTCCAACCCTTTATTTTTCCTCAAGAAAATCCTTGCAATTCTGAAATGAAAGAGCCAAGAATATCTCGTGAAATTTCAGGAGCAATGGAGTGCTCTGAAGGTATTTAGATGTAGTGGCACTCTTCTAACATCTACGGACTTTTGGCATCAACCCCTTTGTGCAATCTGAATCTACTTCATGTCATACTAAATCATCATACTGTCATACCAATTAATGCATGCTATAAAAACTAATGAACGTTCCAAGTTCAAAACAAGTTAAGCTCCATCACCATATGTGGGATGCATTTGATTGATTAACACAAATAATGTGAATACATTACTGTCAACATGATTTTCTTTAATAATTGACAGTATGCCACAGTTGAGCTTGTTTTGAACCCGGAGCACTCCTTTAAACATTTTTCACCTACTCTCTTGACTGCTTCGCTGATTGAGGTGGTGGAAGACACTTTGATAGATTTGATCTGCATGGCTGTTGAAAAAATGAGAACATTCCCATTCCAGTTGTAAAGGATGCAGAGTAAGAACAAAATATTTTTGTTAAATGGCGGTAGGGGTTCATTGTGGCAGGATGGGGTTAGTTATCATACCTCAAAATAGGTTTTTGGTCTTGAAAAAGGTTTCCTCTTGTGATCTGTTAGCTTTCTTTTCTCTTCGTTACTTTCATAAACATGTTCCTTCAAATACGCATAATCTAAATACCTAATATATTTCTCTTTTATAGATGATTTTTTGACTATTGATAGAGGTAAGTTGTGTTCCCATCACATTTAGTATGGTTTTTATTGAAACAGTGAATGATTATGACTTTTTCCCATCAGATTACAGTCTTGAGAAACCTTATGGTGAGTAGACTAAATAATTACTATGAATTAACATAACTTGAATACCAATGAGAAATAAAAATGGTTGGAGTCTCATTTTTCACACTGAATGTTTTTTTTCCTTTAGCTACAGACAAAGTGGCTCTTCTGATTGGTAACCTCACATATCGAAACCACCCACAGCTGAAAGCACCCATGGTTGACGTGTACGACCTCACCAATCTGCTGCGGCAATTGAACTTTAAAGTGGTGTCTCTGCTGGATCTAACCGAGTCAGAGATGAGGAACGCTGTGGAGGAGTTCTTGTCCCTGCTTCATAAGGGAGTGTATGGTACTGTGGCTTCTATATAGTTTATGCTACCTTAGTCTCCTATAAACATTGTAATTTGAAATTTGAAATTCAAGAACCTTTTGTGTGATGGAAAGGTTCCATGGAGGTTCTTCATGAAACCACAGATGCCAATAAAGAATCTTTATTTATAAGAATGTACCTGGTTAAACATTGACTTCAGATGTGATTAGGAAAGTACCTGTTATTTTCTCACCATTTACTCACCCTTGTGTCATTCCAAACCCATTTAACTTGGTGTCTTCTATGGAGCACAAAAGAGAAGTATACAGTGACCAGGGGCTACCTGCATCTGAAAAGGTCAAAAAGCGCCATTAAAGTACCATATAATTTGAGCTTTCACATATTGAAACTTGGTGTGTTAATATCGGTTATGAGATATTACAGGAAAACTAATGGCACATGTTTTGGACATCTTTCATGCCAAATCTGACACAACACATATTAACGTGTCATGTTTGAAAATTAACTATATGTGCTAATATTGCAGTAATGATCATGCACAATATTATTACTGTAGGCACTTTAAAATACTCTGAATAATTCTATACACCTTATTATCTGATTTTAGATAATCCTTATTATTGTGTAGATTTTTAGAATGCAGATTAGCTTCATTTACAACACTGTGTGTATTCTACATAAAAATGTGTTCAGCTTTTCGTATTGGTCTGAGCATAGATAGCGGACAAGCTACATGAAAATGCTTAATATTTATTTAAATACTTAATATTTATTTAGAATCATTTGTTTATACATATACACATTTTTTTAACGGGACTAAAACCTGCCAGCCTAGAAAAGATCTTATATTGGTTACAATTGGTTTCTGTTCTTTATAGTTCTTTTGCACTTTAATCTGTTTGAAACATTTGTTTACTCTATACATATTTATTATGCAATGTTTTATTCAAATGTTTTTAAATGTTCAAGTTCTTTTCTTTTTTTAAAGTGGTTGAACTTGTTTTTAATAGAATAACACTGAAAGGGTCACTCCACCCCAAAATGAAAATTATGTCATTAATCACTTACCCCCATGTCGTTCCAAACCCGTGAAAGCTTCGTTTGTCTTCGGAACACAATTTAAGATATTTGGATGAAAACCGGGAGGTTTGTAACTGTCCCATTGACTGCCAAGTAATTATCACTGTCCATGCCCAGAAAAGTATGAAAAGCAGCGTACGCTCTTCAGTGTCAGCCGCGACACAGGGATACGTCTTCTACGTTTGTTTACGCTTTGATTTGAATGAAAACTGCGTATCCGGTATGCGGCTGACACAGAAGAGCGTACACTGCTTGCGTCTGGCGGATATTCTCCAAAATGGCGCTACGCTGAACCAGAGGAGACGAATTGTTGAATAAAGTTGTTGTTTTGTTTTCTTTGCACAGAAATAGTGTTCTCTTCGCTTCATTAAATTCAGATTGAACCACTGATGGCAGATGGACTATTCTGACGATGCTTTTCATACTTTTCTGGGCCTCGACAGTGATAATTACTTGTTCAAATTGACATCTTCAACCAAGAGAAAGCTTTTGGTTTTGGTAAATGTTTGGTTAATGCTTCATGCAAAGCTATCATATGACTTATGTAATATGTAATGCAAATGTGTCAAACTGAGCTTCTTTTATGGTACTTTTTTGGTCCTTTTTGGAGATTGAAAGTGTGATTCACTATCCACTTTGATTGTATGGAATATAACAGACCAGACAATCTGTAAATTATCTTCTATATATTATTTAGTCATACAGGTTTGGAATGACATGAGAGTGAGCAAATGATGTCAGAATTTTCTTTTTTTGATTGAAATGACTCTTTGACGATTGCTCCTCCCTTTAGGTTTGTTGTATTATGCTGGACATGGATATGAGAACTTTGGGAACAGTTTCATGGTGCCTGTTGATGCCCCAAATCCATACCATTCAGGCAACTGTCTCTGTGTTCAGAGCATTCTGAAACTGATGCAGGAGAAGGAGACTGGGCTCAATGTCTTCCTCCTGGACATGTGCAGGAAAAGGTGTGAATTTAAATCGTATTCACATTGGTAATTCATACATTGTTTGTCATCATTCTAACACTAATATATTGCTTCAGAAATTTACATGACGATGCCACGCCAAACGTCATGCTCAAAGTTACAGCCAATATAGTGTTTGGATATGCCACGTGAGTTACATTTTACGTGAGTTACAAGTACATTTTGTTCTCTGTCTGATATGTAATGTTGAGGTATATTATGTTTGTGAAGTTGCCAAGATGCTGAGGCTTTTGAACTGAGTTCAAGTGGATTCACCAATGGAGTCTTTATTAAATTCCTGAAGGAGCGCCTCCTAGAGGATGAGAAGATAACTGTTTTGCTAGACAGAGTGGCTGAAGGTGAGGGAACCTTGAGCATATTAAAGTTAAATGAAGCGTTACAGCTTTTATTAGTTAAATGCAGGTCCATTAAGCTCAAACAAATGATTAACTGATTTGAAAAGTGTACTACTACTTTCAGTACTTACTTATTTTGCACATTGACTACTACTTCAAAGATTAATTTTAAATATTAAAATAAATAAAATATACATGTACTGTATGACTGTTTGCATGTTTCAATTATATTTCATCTACTCATGTTTGGTTGCATGTCTTGATAATCAAACTACTGTTCTGATTGTTTGTAGATATGGGTCAGTTTGACCCCACAAAGGGTAAGCAGGCTCTAGAGATCCGCAGCAGCCTGTCGGAGAGACGGTCCCTCACCGATCCCATCCGCCCCGGGGACTACTCAGATGCAGCCGAGGCACACAACCTGCTCTGGTCTAAAGCACATGGTAATGTCAGCTACTTCAAAATACTGTACAACTCATTTGAATAACCATATAAAAGAGGTTCACATTTTTTGTCAAAATGAAATGTATACAAAAAAGCGTACAAATTTTATTAATGAAAATAACATTTTACGTAATTACTAGTAATGAAAATAATATAATTTATTTATATAATATAATGTGATAATATATCTAATTTTATATATTATTTAATATTATATGTGACCCTGGACCACAAAACCAGTCATAAGGGTCAATTTTTTTAAATTGAGAAAATTGCCTTTAAAGTTGTCCAAATGAAGTTCTTAGCAATGCATGTTACTAACCAAAAATTAAGTTTTAATCTATTTATAGTAGGAAATTTACAAAATACAGTGGGGCAAAAAAGTATTTAGTCAGCCACCAATTGTGCAAGTTCTCCCACTTAAAAAGATGAGAGAGGCCTGTAATTTTCATCATAGGTATACCTCAACTATGAGAGACAAAATGAGAAAAAAAAAAATCCAGAAAATCACATTGTAGGATTTTTAAATAATTTATTTGCAAATTATGGTGGAAAATAAGTATTTGGTCAATAACAAAATTTCATCTCAATACTTTGTTATATACCCTTTGTTGGCAATGACAGAGGTCAAATGTTTTCTGTAAGTCTTCACACACTGTTGCTGGTATTTTGGCACATTCCTTCATGCAGATCTCCTCTAGAGCAGTAATGTTTTGGGGCTGTCGCTGGGCAACACGGACTCCAAAGATTTTCGATGGGGTTGAGATCTGGAGACTGGCGAGGCCACTCCAGGACCTTGAAATGCTTCTTACGAAGCCACTCCTTCATTGCCCGGGCGGTGTGTTTGGGATCATTGTCATGCTGAAAGACCCAGCCACGTTTCATCTTCAATGCCCTTGCTGATGGAAGGAGGTTTTCACTCAAAATCTCACGATACATGGCCCCATTCATTCTTTCGTTTACACGGTTCAATCGTCCTGGTCCCTTTGCAGAAAAACAGCCCCAAAGCATGATGTTTCCACCCCCATGCTTCACAGTAGGTATGGTGTTCTTTGGATGCAACTCAGCATTCTTTGAGTTTTTACCAAAACGTTCTATTTTGGTTTCATCTGACCATATGACATTCTCCCAATCCTCTTCTGGATCATCCAAATGCTCTCTAGCAAACTTCACTGGCACTGCAGGATTTGAGTCCCTGGTGGCGCAGTGTGTTACTGATGGTAGCCTTTGTTACTTTGGCCCCAGCTCTCTGCAGGTCATTCACTAGGTCCCCCCGTGTGGTTCTGGGATTTTTGCTCACAGTTCTTGTGATCATTTTGACCCCACGGGGTGAGATCTTGCATGGAGCCCCAGATCGAGGGAGATTATCAGTGGTCTTGTATGTCTTCCATTTTCTAATAATTGCTCCCACAGTTGATTTCTTCACACCAAGCTGCTTACCTATTGCAGATTCAGTCTTCCCAGCCTGGTGCAGGTCTACAATTTTGTTTCTGGTGTCCTTTGACAGCTCTTTGGTCTTGGCCATGGTGGAGTTTGGAGTTGGACTGTTTGAGGTTGTGGACAGGTGTCTTTTATACTGATAACGAGTTCAAACAGATGCCATTAATACAGGTAACGAGTGGAGGACAGAGGAGACTCTTAAAAAAGAAGTTACAGGTCTGTGAGAGCCAGAAATCTTGCTTGTTTGTAGGTGACCAAATACTTATTTTACCGAGGAATTTACCAATTAATTCTTAAAAAATCCTACAATGTGATTTTCTGGATTTTTTTTTCTCATTTTGTCTCTCATAGTTGAGGTATACCTATGATGAATATTACAGGCCTCTCTCATCTTTTTAAGTGGGAGAACTTGCACAATTGGTGGCTGACTAAATACTTTTTTGCCCCACTGTATCTTCATGGAACGTGATCTTTACTTACTATCCTAACGATTTATGGCATAAAAGAAAAATTTATCATTTTGACCCCTACAATGTATTTTTGGCTATTGCTACAAATATATCCGTGCTACTTAAGACTGGTTTTGTGGTCCAGGGGGTGTATTACAGAAAATTTCTCTTCTTAGGTCTTAACTTAAGATATTATATGTTAAATTAGGATTTTTCGCAAATTCGTATTACAGAAGCAAATCTTAACTTGATTTGGGATTCTTATCCTATGTTACAAAATCGTATCTTATCTCTAGTTAGGAAATCTTAAATGGCATAATCAGGCTCGACAATCCACTCTCAGGTCTGTTACCAAGCAACCAACACTGCTGATGAGGTAAACAAAATAATAGAAGGTACTTCACTGTGAAAATCGCCTTTTGCAAAAAAAAAACGTAAGGCATTAGTCACTTTCACTACAAAAAATAATGCTCCGTGACACTTTTGTTGGTCTCTATAATGCTGGTTGCAGTTCCTGTACTGACATGTTGTGTGGCAGTCTGTAATTACTTAAGTGTTTTGTCATCAAAATATAACCAAGAGTCTTTCTACCATTAAACATCTTCGTTCTTCATTTTCAACTATTAATAAATGTAATACCGTTGTCGGACAGCACAGTTGTAAGTGTTTTTTCCATTGGTTTTCAAATAATTTTGAAGTTAGGACAGCTGTGGGGTTGTCCTAAAGTTAAGACAGTTTTTAGGGTTTTTTGTCAAGTTAGGAGGTTTCTGTAATACTCCTTTCCTATCTGTAGTTAAGATAGGATAACGCACTTAGGAAATGCTGTTCTGTAATAGCTTTTGTCCTAAATGTGGTCCTAACTGAAATTACCATGGTTACCAAACAGATAAGATAAGATTTTAAAGTTAGGATCTTTCTGTAATACGCCCCCTGGGTCACATATATTCCATTTTAAAACATTGTTAAATTAAGTAACAATTGGATTTAAAACAACCATACAGTGCCTTGCGAAAGTATTCATACCCCTTAATTTTCTTCACGTTTTGTTATGTTGCTGCCTTATGTTAAACTGCTTTAAATTACTTTTTTTCCCCACATCAATCTACACTCCATACACCATACTGACAAAGCAAAAACAGAATTGTCCCAACTTTGTAAATTTATTAAAAATAAAAAACTGAAATAAGTACATTGCATAAGTATTCATACCATTAACTAAAAATTTAGCTGAAGCACCTTTACAGCCTCAAGTCTTTTTTGTTTGATGTGACAAGCTTTGCACATCATCATTTGGCAATTATCTGCCATTCTTCACCACACTTCTCAAGCTCTGTCAGGTTGGATGGGGGCAGACACACATTTTCAGGTTTCTCCAGAAATACCTGATTGGGTTCAAGCCCAGGCTGTGTCCGGGCCACTCAAGGACATTCACAGAGTTGTCCATAAGCCACTCTTGCTGTGTGCTTAGGGTAATTGTCCTGTTGGAAGGCGAACCTTCTGTCCAGTCTGAGTTTCTGAATGCTCTGGACTAGGTTTTCATTAAGGCTATCTTAATATTTTGGTGCATTGAGCTTTTCTTCTACTCTGACAAGTCCCTCAGTGCCTGCCGCTGAAAAACAGCCCCACAGCATGAGGCTGAAACCAGCACATTTTACTTTTGGGATGGTACTCTGTAGATGATGTGCAGAGCTGGATTCCTTCAAACATGATGCTTGGAATTGAGGTTCATCAGATCAGAGAATCTTGTTTCTCAGAGTCTGAGGGTCCTTTAGGTGTTTTTTTGCAAATTCCAAGTGTGTTTTCATGTGTCTTCACTGAGGAGAGGATTGCATCTGGCCACACCAGCATAAAGCCCAGATTGGTGGAGTGTTGCAGTGATGTTTGTCCTTCTGTAGGTTTCTCCTATCTCCACATATAATCATGGAGCTTGACTAGAGTGACCATCAGGTTCTTGGTCACCACTCTAACCAAAGCCCTTCTCCATCAATTGCTCAGTTTGGCCAGGAGGCCAGTTCTAGGAAGAGTCCTGGTTGTTTCAAACTTCTTCCATTAAGGGTAACAGGGACTACATGCTTCTGTGACTCTTCAGTAAAGCAGAATTTTGTTTTTGAACTCTTCCCCAGATGTGTGGCTTGACGCAAACCTGTTTCTGAGCTCTACAGGCAGTTCTTTTGACCTTAGGGCTTGGTCTTTGCTCTAATATGCATTTTCAGCTGTTAGATCTTTTATTAAGACGTGTGCCTTTCCAAATCATACCCATTCAATTGAATTTGCCACAGGTTAATTTCACTCAAAGTGTAGTAACATCTACAAGCAATATAAATGCTCCTGAGCTAAATTTCAACTGTCCCAGATAAGGGTATGAATACTTATGCAATGGAATCATTTACGTTTTTTATTTTTAATAAATTTGCAAAGATGTTAAAAACCTGTTTTATGCTTTACTATTATGGTGTATGGAGTGTAGATTGATGTGGAAAAAAAGTAATTTAAAGCAGTTTAACATAAGTCAGAAACATATAAAACATAAAATATAAGTGCTGTCAAACGATTAATCTCAATTAATCGCATCCAAAATAAAAGTTTTTGTTTACATAATATATGTATATGTTCTGTGTATATTTATTATGCATATATAAATACACACACATGCATGTATATATTTCACAAAAATAGTTTGTTTATATATGTTAATATTTATTTATAATATAAATTATATGGGTCCCACTTTATATTAGGTGGTCTTAACTACTATGTACTTACATTTAAATTAATCATTTGATACAATGCACTTATTGTGTACATACATATTTTTACATTGTACTTATACTTTTAAAAATACCTATATGTACTTACATCTGTAATTAATTTCTGTAATTACATTTATAAGTACACTGTCAACCCATCCCTTACAGCTTAACCCACCCTTAAACCTACCCATACCACCAAACCTGTCCCTAACCTTACCCGTATCCCACCTCAATAGCAGCAAAAGTGTTTTGCAATACGATATGAACACAATAAGTGCATTGTACTTATTTCTTTGATGTAAGTACATAGTAGTTAAGGCCACCTAATATAAAGTGTAACCATTATATGAATATAAATATAGACATGTAAATATATTCAAAATATATACTGCATGCTTGGTCACACTGGATATATTCCTTCCTGGACATTGCAAACATGGAGCTATCAGTGGCTAGGATGCATGGTGCCACTCAAAAAACTATTTCAGCTTGGATAAGGGCAATATCTAAAATTAAGGACTTGTTAAAGTGACATGATTAAAATTTCTTTACACTGTATTTGCTTTTTGAAATTTATGTAATTGTTTTTGTTAGACTATTTGTGATAGTACCTAATGTGATGCAGAGGGAGTGGGAAGGTGTTTTTTTGTTTGTTTTATTTTTGATGGTCGCTGTGGGTGGGCGGGTGGGTGGTATGGCATTTAAAGGGAAGGCATTTAAATGAGGAAAATTTAGTGTGTTGCACTTTGTTCTTATTGATGTATGTCTGTTATAACTATTTTCTGACTGTAAAAATTGCTAAAAAAAAAAAATATATATATATATATATATATATATATATATACTGCATGTGTGTGTATTTATATATACATTATAAATATACGCAGAACACACACATATATTATGCAAACAAAAACTTTTATTTTGGATGCAATTAACATGATTAATTGTTTGACAGGACTAATATATATATATATATATATATATATATATATATTAGTGGTGTCAGCGTTAACGCATGCGATTAATCAAAACATTTTAACGCGTTAATATTTTTTTTAACGCAGATTAATCGTTTGATAAGGTTTGACCCCAACTTCTTCCCGTCATCGCAGCGCGGAAGGTTATCTATCATTATGTGATGAGGGTACAGCAAACCAGTGTTGCCAGGGTAACGGCACAAGTGGGCTGTTTTGAAAATACAGTCGCGGGAAAAATTACAGAACCGTGGTTTGCGGTTTTTGGGGATACTTTTATAATGTACCACGGCTGCCCAAAGTGTATATAGACAAATAAAAATGAAAATAGATCCTTTTACTAATGTGTATTATACTTGGAATGTATCCCTGGCAACTTAAGAACGGAGAGGCGGTTGTAACATCAAACAACGTGAGTTTCAGCAGAGCAGGAGAAATAAACATGACAACAGCCACTATAGATTATATAAGATAATAAACGCACGATTACGATAGATATGGTCTGTATGTGATTTTCATAAGTTGAATGTGTACATCTGAAATGCTCATTTGTGCAGGGATATAAAAGGCTATAAATACTAGCATAAACAACAGTAAACGACCAAATTCCGCATGCGATCGCGGAAAGGAAGTTATTACAAACACTCGATGGTGGTTTGAAGTGAGTTCTGAGTAAAAGTATACTATTAATCTCATAAATTGTCTTATGTAGCATGATGCTAATATTAGCTCTAATGCACCTGCAGAACAGGTCCAATTCTTCTTTATAATGCATTTTGTCATAATACTTCAAGTAAGGTCGCAAGAAAATGTTTTGTTTTATTTATTTAGAAATACTTTTGATAATAGTTGGGTAAATGTATACTGGAATTGAAGTGATGTGGCTTGGTGAACCTTTTATTGCCAGTTTAAAGGCTGATAATGGCTGAATAAAAACAAAAGAATAGTAGCAGGCGCACATAGCGGTGGCAGGTTAAGTGGCAGCTGCCTCTGCCACACAAAGATTTTACCCTTACTGAAGGAAGTGTGAAAGGTTTCCTTAAACTAGCTTGTCATGCATTTCTTTTTCAACACATTTACAGGTAAATCCTAGTATTTTAAATTTGCGATTAATCATGATTAATCACAGTCCATGACTGTGATTAACGTGATTAAATTTTTTAATCGATTGACAGCACTAATATATATAGTAGGGGTGTAGCGGTTTTACAAAATTCATGGTTCGGTTCGATATGACACAGTGGTCTCATGTTTTGGTTCAGTACGTTCGGTATGGGGGTAATTGGTTACGTTGCAATGTTGGAAATATTTCTGTTTTAAACCATGAAGGCGAGCCAATGGATATCACATAAGCAACGTGCAAACTTTGTGCAAGAGAACTCAGTCAGTTCACTATGCAGAAGGTGAAAGTAAAAACTGAATGATGGAGTAATAATGGAGCTTTTGGCATCTGATGCATATTCTGCATACGATGACAGACGAATCTACTTCAACATATGCTGATAATGGTATATAGCTAACTTTTTTCATTTATTCCCTTAATATTTCTAATATTACATAGTGAAAAAATTAGAAGAAACATATTTTGTGTTAAACAGGTTGTTTTTGAAAGTTGGTGTTTGAAATAAAAGCTTTTTATTTAATTGACTTTTATTGATGACTGCAGTGTATTGTAATATTTTAATTGTAGGCCTATAATTCATTGTATAATAGACCTGTTTTAAAATACCATTTTTTAAAACATTTTAATTGAGAAGCCTAATCTTTTGTTATCCTCACAGCACGTCAATTATTTAGTAATTATTGCGGGGTAAATTAATTGTAATTTTATATTAATAATAAAAGTAACTTCATAACTTCAATAATAATAATAGGCCTAATAAAAATAAGAATGTAACAGGCCTACATTAATTGGAAATGCCAAATATCTTAATAATGCCAACAATTGATGTTTTTCACAATCTGTGACTAACGTTACGCCACTGGAAGACAGCACGTTGCTTGTTACGTCGTTTGAGCTGCATTGTTGAGCGCAGTGGCACTGAGAACATTATATTTCACACACTTTAAGCTCTTTTATTTTCCAAATGTAATAGGATTAGTCCAATTAATCTAATTGTTCGGTTTGTAATGCATAACGAACCAAAAGCCTCGTACCGAGAGGTTCAATGTGTATTGTTACACCCCTAATTTTTTTTCCTTCCTCACCATATTTTCATCAACAGAGTTTCAATTGAGATCATTTAATTATTATCATGAAGCATATTTTTCCTAATTTCCATCATTGTTGACAATAGCAAAAAAAAAAAAACTCTTAATCAAACAAACATTTTCATTTCGTCTCATTTCATCATGACATTCCTATCATCTCATCTGATGATAGTTTTTGGCGAGTGAAATACTGTTACTGTTTATGTAGTTTTTCTCAGCATTTGTTAAACTTTTGCATTTGTGTTTCAACCCAGAACTGCCGGAGAGTAAAATTCTGGACTTTGAATGTGGAGTTCAGATAAAAATGGACTTTGCGGCTGAGTTTTCCAACGTGCTGGTCATCTACACCAGCATTGTGAAAAAGCCAGAAGAGATGCGGTCATGTCAGGCACACATAACTAACCTCCCTTTGGTTAGTGGTCTTTGTTTTTATTTTTGAGAAAGAAACTACAATTATTCTTAATCACTACCATTAAAAGATGCAGGGTCAAATAAAAAAAAAAAATTGCATTTATTCTGCAAGGACACATTAAATTGATCAAAAGCAATAATAAAACATTTGTTGCATACAATTTTTATTTAAAAATGCTGTTCCACTGAACTCTCTATTAATCAAAGAATGTATCACATTTTCCACAAAAATATAACAATGTTGAAAACAGCACAACTGTTTTCAACATTGATAATAATAAAAAAATGTTTTGTGAACAGGAAATACGCATATTTTAATGATTTCTGAAGACTGATGTAATGACTGCTGAAAATTTAGCTTTGCCATCACAGAAAATGCATTAAAAAAAAAAAGTTATTGTAAATTGTAATAATATTTTATAATATTACAGTTTTTACTGTATATTGTGAGCAAATAAATGCAGCCTTGGTGACCGTAATATCAAAAATATTTTAATAATTATACTTTTGAACGGTAGTGTATATCTGCAGAAGTCAATATAAAATACTAATAATCAGTCAGAGTAAACTAATCTGTTTTTATTGTTTTTTTTAGAATTGGACAAATAGCATTCTTGTCAATATTCCATAATGTCCATATTGCCTATATATAAAACATGAAACGTGTTTCTTAACATATGTTTGCAATAAATAATGTTTTTCCTATTACCTGATTTTGAAGGATCTGGATGTGGACCCTAAGCTGATGAATAAAGAAACTCTGGAGGAAACAGGGAGCTTCTTACTTTCAGGGAGTCTTCCTCAGCACTGCCTCTACACCAGACTCAGCTCACTGCAGAAACTCAAGGTACAGCTCAAGACTGACTGACAATATTTTCTAAATCTGATTCACAATACATATATAATTCAAAACTATCTTGATACCTATTTTTCCTTCTAATGCCTTTCTTACTGATTTACAGGAGGAACTAGTTTTCACTGTCTGCCTACAAGTCCAGTTTAACTCCCTAGATGACCTGGTCCAGTGGAACATGGACGTTAACGTCGGCAAGCCCCTCACTGCCAAACTGGATCTCAACCGTCCCACCAGGAAGAACAGCTGTCAGCTGACGTGTCACATGCCACACAGCCCCTCGACCAGCCCCAGCCACAGTCCCGCATGTGACCGCCGCTTCCACAGCCAGGGCCCCTGCATCCCCCAGCAGCACACCAACCCCTACCTCAACGTCTGTGAGCCCCTCCACGGAGCTGTAGGGGGTTATGGGGACTTTCGATTGTACGTTGACCATACATATCAATATGAGAATATGCCATGCTCACCCTTCCTGAACCCACCAAGTATTCCCATTGAGACCACTGATGACATTGACGACATGCAGAATGAGTTCATAAATAGTTTGCAACTCTATAACCATCCCTGAGTGAGTACACAGTGTTAAACAGATGATTAAATGGATACTCCACACAAAAATGAAAATTCTCTCATTATTTACCCATACCAGATGTATATGACTGACTTTCATTCAATCAACACAGATTTTTTTTTAAATAGCCATCTCTGTAAGTCAATATAATAGAAGTGTATGGGATCACCAAAGTTGGCACTTCAAAAAAACACATAAAGTGAACTTTATGGTAATCTATGCGATCCCAGTTATGGAAGCAATGGTTTGTAGTTAAAAAAGTTAGTAAATATTAGTGTTTTTCTGCTATGCTTGTGTTGTTTTGCTTCAGAGAACATTGATTCATCGTATGGATTACTGTCGTGTTTGCTTTTTGAAGTCTAAAAAGTTGTCAAAAAAGTCATATACATCTGGGATGGCATTAGAATGAATAAATAATGAGAAAAATTATAATTTGTGACCCTGGAAACCAGTAAAGAGTAGCAGGGGTATATTTGTAGCAATAGCCAAAAATACATTGTGTGGGTCAAAATTATCGATTTTTCTTTTATGCCAAAAGATCCCATGAAGATATTTTGTAAATTTCCTACCATAAATATTTCAAAACTTAATTTTTGATTAGTAATATGCATTGCTAAGAACTCCATTTGGAAAACTTTAAAGGTGATTTTCTCAATATTTAGAATTTTTTTGCACCCTCAGATTGCAGATATTCAAATAGTTGCATCTCGGCCAAATATTGTCCTATCCTAACAAACCATACATCTTATGGTTATATATTATTAAATCTTAATTTCAAAATTGACCCTTATGACTGGTTTTGTGGTCCAGGGTCTCATTTAAGGTGGAGTACCCTTTTAAAGACTGTGAAGTTAGTATATTAAAGGTCAAGGGTGTCATTTTTCAATTTTTTTTAAAAGATTTTATTTTTGGCATTTTTGCCTTTATTATAATAGGACAGATCAGAGCTGACAGGAAATGAAGGGAGAGAGAGAGAGGGTGAGGGCGGGATTGGGAAAGGTCCTTGAGTTGGGATTGGAATGATATATGCCCACAAAGCTATCTGTGCTGACGTCATTTTTCCATGTTAAAATGCTGTCTATCGATTAATGTCCACTCTATAAATCAACTAATATTAATTATTTTATACATTGATCGCATTCTTTTGCATTTGCATTTGTAATTTGTAATGCAAAAATGTATAATCTCAAGTGATTGTCTTATCGCTAACGGTTTTCAGTCTTCACTTTCATGTGACTAACTTATTACGGCACCTTCAAAATATTTTAGCGTAAAGAAAATACTGTAGCACTGTTACTGTAAGTATTTAGTCATTTAAAATGATCATTTATGTTAAAAATCCTGTCACCTTATTGCATCTCAAAACATCTCTTTTCATATAGAATTTAAACATATTTAGAAAAATAATCTTTATTTTAAATAAAAAGTGCATGAATCAAATGTCATGATTATCTTTTAGCATGTAGATTAGGGTCATAACTCTGATTTTGTAATTTAAGATTACTCAATGACAAGGTCAGTCACAATTTGATTAAAAAAATAAATAAAAACAAGAAACAAAATTTAAAAAAAAAAAATTAATTAAAAAGAAAAACAAGAAACCAAATTAAAGAACTCACACATTAATTTCTGAACAATGGCATTCATCTCTTGTGTGATCAATATTTCTCAGGAAATGGAAACTTAATAGTTTCACTGCATAAGCAAATGCGTGTCATCAAGACATTAGACAACTAGATGACTTTGACTTCCTCTACACATTACATAAGAGTGCACTTCTCCTCAGCCTTGGATTTCATCTCCACAAATGTGGCCTGAGCCTTTTCTTTGAGCTGATCCATATCCATGTTCTGAAGGTTCTGCATTTGACCCATGATGGACTCCTTTTCCTCCTCCTGTGGCACCTCTCCATCCACCATCTTGATCAGTTCTTCTGGCACGTCAATGTCATCTCCGGCCTGCTGGATCATAATCTCGTCCTGTTCACTCTGAGAAAAACAAACAGCATGTCAATCAAACCTAACAGATAAATCTAATTGCACTTCTTTGTTCATATATGTAAGAATTATATACCTCAAGCATGACATAAATAAAACGTGATTTTATGTATTTGATGGCCACATTGTCTCTCAAGATACTGATTTGATACTTATTTGTTTTTGTTTTTTAAAATGTTTAAATTGTTAATAATTATAATTATAATAGTTTCTTTAAAAAATTTGAGAATAGAATAATTAATCATTTGCAACTTTATGAAGGCCTCGCAGTATAGAATAAAAAAGGACTAGGCTATCTGTTTGTTTGTTTATTTATGTTTAATAAGTACAGTTGCTTATTTAACTTCTGATCTTCAAATCCCGAATATATGGTTACAGCTTTGCAAAATGTTAATAGTTTATTTATTTCTATACTAACCCTTATTTTATTTGCATGACTGGGAGTATAGATTTTATATCGGTAGTTCACAACCAGGGGGCCGGAGCCAGGACCACTAGGGGGCCTTAGCAAACTTATAAGTGGGACACAGAATTACTCACATTTCATTTAAAATCAAGATATTTCTAGAGGACTAGAGGTAGCCTAATTCTAAATGTGTGACTTCTAGACCTGGAAAGATCATGTAAAATAATAAATCCATTTTCATTTTTATACATTTTCCCTATGGAGTTAAATTGTCTCTTCATCCTCTTTAGAATGTCTGGCATAAGCTTCCTTAACAATGAATATCTGAGTTCAACAGACGTCACACATGACACTGCAGCTGAATCACACAGTTTGAAAGCTGTACAGCAGTGCTGTTAAAGCTCACTTTAGGGATTAAGCACTGCAGGTGGTTAAGCCCTGAACATCCAGACTCACTATTTTAGTTTACTATATTATGCCTTAATCTCCTGCCACAATCTGCACTGCAACCTTAACCATCTCTGCAAACTGATGCTATTCATGTGCTGCTTAAGCACAGTCAGTCAGGGACAGGAATAACTAAATTACTGAAAGAGATTCGTTTATCTGCTTCTGGGAATCTCACCTTTGGAATTCGATATTTTTCTCTTAAACAAGTCCTCAAACAAGCCCTTTCTGCCTTTCTTGTAGAATATTCTGCATCTCTCTCCATCCTTTATTCCCAAAGAAGGAGGCAATGTACAGGAAATGAGAAAAGCACAAAGAACAGAAGCAGAAAATGAACAGGAAATTAATACCAGCAGCAGTCAAGAACTGTTACAACAGTGTTATCAGAAAACAGCACAGCATCAGGGTACTTCATTTAACATGTGCATTTAACACATTTAATCAATTTAACATGTATTTACAATAGGGGAAATATAGGGGATGCGACAACCAATGTTAACCCTTGCATGAGTAACTTGTGAAAGGTATGCTTCACAAAACAGTTATTAAAAATGTGTTTGAAAATTGGCTGATATATTTCAGCTTGTTCCATGTGAATTTTATACTCACTTGAGTTTACAACATTATGAAAAAATCCCTAGATAAAATGGGCTTGTATGGCCAATGTTTTTAAAAGAGTTTCAGACTTACTTTTCCTCCACCATCTGCTTCTGATACTCCTCATATTCTTCTCTGGACATTCCATCATGAGACATTTTGCTAGTTGTTCTTGTTTCTTCAACTGCCTGATCACAATGAATGAGAACTGATGTTCCTTCCAAAAAACAAGATACACTACTCCTTTCCCTTTTTTTCCGAATCAAGCTTTAGCTTCAGGATTGGTCTATCAGAGTAAATCCAATGAGAGGCTTTTCTGTGCGACAGCCCTGCAGTTGCATCATCAAGAACATCCTGACGCTGACCCTGAACAAAAAAAGAGTAACCATATTCTGCCAAATTCCATCAGCTGTTCTGTGCCCTTTGTTTCTATTGTCAGAAAATAGATTAATTAATCTTTTGCTCATCATTTACAATTTTGTCAAGGTCTTGCTGTTTAGGATAAAATGAGAATATTTGTGTCAGACACTTTCAGTAACTATATATATATATATATATATATATATATACATGTGTGTGTGTGTGTGTGTGTGTGTGTGTGTGTGTGTGTGTGTGTGTGTGTGTGTATATATATATACATGTGTGTGTGTGTGTGTGTGTGTGTGTGTGTGTGTGTGTATATATATATATATATATATATATACATGTGTGTGTTTGTGTGTATATGTATGTATGTATGTATGTGTGTGTGTGTGTGTATACAGTCATGGCCAAAAATTTCGGCACCCTTGGTAAATATAATATATCAAAGAAGGCTGTGAAAATGAATCTGCATTGTTAATCCTTTTGATCTTTTATTAAAAAAATTCACAAAAATCTAACTTTTCATTGGATAATAAGAATTTAAAATGGGGGATATCATTATGAAATAAATGTTTTTCTCTAATACACATTGGACACAATTATTGGCACCCCTTGAAATTCTTATGAGTAAAATATCTCTGAAGTATATTCCCATTCATAATCACAATTTTGAGCACTCCAGGGTGATTATGAATATTAAATTATCCAGCCATGGCTTCTTGTTTCACAGAAATATAAATAGGAGGGAAAACAAAGCCCAAATTCCTTAATCATCCATCACAATGCGAAAAACCAAAGAATATATTTCTGATGTGCAGCAAAAGATAATTGAGCTTCACAAATTAGTGAAGTGGCTTTAAGAAAAGAACTAGAGCAGTGAAAATTCCCATTTCCACCATCAGGGCAATAATTAAGAATTTCCAATCAACATAAAATGTTGCAAAACTACCTGGAAGAGGATGTGTGTCTATATCGTCCTAATGCACGGTGAGAAGGAGAGTTTGAGTGGCTAAAGACTCTCCAAGGACCACAGCTGGAGAATTGCACACAGCTGGAGAAAAAGTCTCGGAGTCAGAAAACCTTAAAAATAAATTGTCAAACAGCACCTACATCACCACATGTTGTTTGGGAGGGTTTCAAGAAAAATTCTCCTCGCTCATCCAAAAACAAACTCCAGCATATTCAGTTATCAGACACGACTGGAACTTCAAATGGGACTGGCTTCTATGGTCAGATGAAACTAAAAAATGAGCTTTTTAGCAGCAAACACCCAAGATGGGTTTGGTGAACACAGGGATAAAAAGTACCCCATGTGTACAATGAAATATACTGCTGTATTTTTGATGTTGTGGGCCTATATTTCTGCTGGAGGTCCTAGACATATTGTTTAGACACATGGCATCATGGATTCTATCAAATACCAACAGATAAAAAATCAATAAGTGACTGACTCTGTTAGAAATCTTATAATGGGCCATGTTTGGATCTTCCAACCGTACAATAATCCAAACACAAACCTCAAAAACAACACAAAAATGGGTCACTGGGCACAAAACCAAGCTTCTGCTGGCCATTCCAGTCCTCTGACCTGAACCCTGTAGAAAATGAGTGGGTGAACTGAAGAGGAGAAGCACCATCATGGAGCTGTGAATCTGAAGGGTCTGGAGTGATTCTGGATGAAGGAATGGTCTCGGATCTCTTGTCAGGTGTTCTCTAACCTCATCAGGCATTATAGGAGAACATTTACAGCTGTTAAACTGGCAAATGGAGGTTTCAAAAAGTATTGAATAAAAGGGTGCCGTTAATTGTGGCCAATATGTATTAGAGAAATTTATTTTATTTAACATTTATTTCATAATGATATTTCCCCCCATTTTAAATTCTTAATATCCAATGAAAGGTTAGATTTTTGTCAAACATTTTAATAAAAGATCAAAAGGATTAACAATGCAGCCTTCTTTGATCATATTTACCAAGGGTGCCGATATTTTTGGCCATGACTGTATATATATATATATATATATTAGTGCTGTCAAACAATTAATCGCGATTAATCACATCCAAAATAAAAGTTTTTGTTTACACAATATATGAGAGTTTACTGTGTTTATTTATTATGTATGTATATATAATACAAACACATGCATGTATATATTTAAGAAAAATATGTTATGTTTATATATTAAATATATTTATATATATATAATACAAAATATAATGAAATAAATTTATAAAAATATTAACATGTAAATATTTTCAAAATATATATTGTATGTGTGTGTATTTATATATACATAATAAATAAACACAGTACACATACATATTATGTAAACAAAAACGTTTATTTTGGATGCGATTAATCACGATTAATCATTTAACAGCACTAATATATATATATATATATATATATATATATATATATACAGAGCTGGGTAAATTACTTACAAATTGTAATCCGTTACTGATTCCAGATTACATGACAAAAATTGTAGTCAGTAAGGTACATTTACCTTTTACATTTTAGGTAATAGCCTATAATCAGATTACATTTAGATTACTTTTGATTTAACTCGTTTATCACATTTATTTAAATAGCATTATCTTGTACCATAATGATGTAAAAAATGCAAAGAGCAAGAAAACGTGTTCCATTGATTGTAATTTACAACATGAAGTGCATCAAACATATTACATCAAGGTTTCCCAAACTAGGGTTCGTAAAGGAACTGCAGGGGGGTTGTGAGTTTAATGAAAAGCTGACAATTAATTAAATCATAAAAAATTTAAATGAAAATAAATCATTTTAAAACAAACTCCCTTTCGAGGAAGGTCTCTTCACTCGGCGGCCATATTTGCAACGCCTCCAGGCAGCTCTTACAAGACCGATCTTAATGAATGGGGGAATCCTGAAATCTCAAAAACTGCTTGCTGAACTCACAATTAAATTACATATGTCAAATCAGCAACAAAAATCTGAAATTAATTGCCCCATGAAAGTTGTTTCTTATGGTCAAATAGCGTTTAAAAAGCTTATTTTTCAGGCTAGACCAGCCAATGCGCATTCGGAGTCATAACGTGCTTACTGTGCATGTTTTCGGCTGCTCTAGTCAGGGCTGCGTTCAGCTCTGTCAAAACATTACAAAACGTTTTTTAAACAGAAACATTGGTTTATTGAACACCCTCTTCTGATGACGCAAGACAAGAGCTGCAACTATGGCAGCTGAGAAGGCCATTCTTTGTGTTCTTTTTGAAGAATTTTCGGAGCCTGATGAAATCGGTATGAATACGTGTTTAATACTGCAAAATACGCTCGATGTTACAGTCACTGCCCTTGCCGTCCATTCTTATGTAAAGCACTTAATTACCATTGTGTATGAAATTTAGTAGCCTATATAAATAAACTTGCCTTGCAATGAAGCTAAAAATATAAACAACTACATCATCATGTTGATATGCTATATTGTTACTATAAAACTCTTATGACAAACATGTCTTCTAATATCTTCAGTTGTTGCATATACCGAGCTGCAGCGGACACATTTGTAAACGACTTTACTTGGACCCATTGTGCGAGCTGTCTCTTTAATATGGCGTGGTTTATATACATGTTGCTGCTGATGAGAAAACATCTCAAATCCCGTTGCACACCATTTCCAGGAAACATGTCGTCCATCCCGGAAACCAGGTTTGGTCTTGAATGTGCCCCATGTTTCTATGGAAAATTGGCTCTTTCATTTAGAAGGTGGGACTATTCCTCCATATTGCACGTTACAGTTTCTCAAATTCATAAGTATAAGAGTGAACCGTCTTTGTATTTCTATAGTCTTCGTTTTAAATAAAACACTTACTAAAAAATATGAAATATTTTTGTTTACCTGCATGCCATGTGATCATTAATCAACATCAACAAATGTGATACTTAATTATTGAAATATTTATTTTAAAATCTCAGGGGTACTTAAAGCAAATATAGGCTATTTGGTGAATAAGGTTTAGATGAAAAAAAGTTTTGTAATGCCCACATTACATGTAACTAAGAAATAACGTGAATATGTGCATTGTAATTAGTTATAATTAATAATACATGGTTAAAAAAACTTACAGAGTAATAATTCAAATAAAAATGAATGTGTTCATCAATAGTTGATGCAATGAAACCCTTCTTAAACCTGAAATGATTTTTGTAAATCCAGTTAAATGCTGTCGCCACCTGACTAATGACTAGTCTATGTGTGAATGTCCACAAAACTGGACTATATATATATACATATATAATATGTATATAATCGGTAGGCTACTTTAAAAAATGAAAAAGATAAATTAGGGAGAATCAATGAATTATGAATAATTTATTGCTATTGTGTGAATAATATGTAATCATGTAATCCATAAAAAGGTAACTGTAGTCTGATTACGAGTATTTTAAAATGTAACTTACTCTAATTACAAGTATTTAATTTTTGGAATCTGATTACGTAATCCAGATTACATGTAATCAGTTACCACCAGCTCTGTATATATATATATATATATATATATATATATATATATATATATATACATATATATATATATATATATATATATATATATATATATATATATATATATATATATATATATATAGTAGTAATAATAATAATAATTATTATTATATCTCAGATTATGAATGTGGTTACAGTCTCTTATAAATTCTAGTTAAACTCTAAGCCTAAAACCTAAGCAGTGGCACTACATTTTATTGCATCACTATGGATTTTATACTTATAAATGTTTTTTGCCAACACAGTTTCATTTAAAATATTTATTCAAAAATACAGAATAAATATATGATTTTGAAATATATATATATATATATTGTCCCATAAAACAGTTGAACTACTGAGCTTCTTGTCTGTCAGGTGTTTACAATGAAATACTGACAAATTTACCTCTGTTTGAACCATGTGCTTACACAAAATAAATTAATAAATAAATAAATATTTGTTTCATGATATATGATATAATGTCAAGAAATGTTAAAAGAGGTAAAAGCATAACAGTGTAAATACAGAAACTCTTCAAACTGTCAGTTTGCAATTAATATTAAAGAAATGTAAGTAATACAATCCTCCAGTGCAGACTGCTTTTCTCAGCACCTGACCAGCACATAAAATAAATAAAAGGCTACACTTATAACTACATCCACATTTGTGAATACAGTGTATCCCACGCAGTTGAGGTGTGGATCTGAAGTTGTCAAACACTAAGTTGTGCCAGCACTGGTCACAGTACCTGCTCCATCTCAGTAGAGGGTGATGTTACAGGATTTCCAATCATTTGATCAGGCAGGTCTGTGGCCGCCTCCTGACACTCATGATTAATTTAAAACAGGAAGCTGCAAGCATACACCAGTCCTGCCAAGTCACCATGGCTGCAGTAGTGAAGGGAGGGGGAGTTGGTGTCTCTGGGGACCTGCTTCTGAAAAAGACGCACCAGAAGAGATGCCTCGCCCCAGCCACACACAGCACAGCTGCAGCCAAAGAGCTCTCTTCTCCATGGCTAGCGTCAGACATCTCATCTTACTTCTTCTCTACTGTGATGGGATGAACACTGGTATGTGCATGTCTGCTTTTTAGTGTAGTGTAACATTTATGAGGCCTTGTTGTTGTTGTTTTTACAAGCTTTGACATTATGACCTTGTTATCAGTTTGTCCCCAGATCTGTTGGTTTTTCCAGTGTTTCTAGGGGATTTTAATGTGATTGTAAAATCATTCCTTAGTGTTTTATTAAGCTGGGTTGGGGATTTTAAGTAATGCAACTTATTTATTTAACCTTGACTAGTGTCTTCTCTGTTGCAGAATGGTGAGTTGGTAGTGTTGTTTATTCAGTGTGGCATCATATGGCATGTCTTTTTTTTTTTCATTTTCAGTTTTTTTCCCTCCTTTTTATTTATTTTATTTTTTTAGAAACAACCCCTTCCCCACAGTCTGATCCTGTAATTACAACACGAAAAGCTGTATCCAAAGGTATGATTATCCTATCATACAGTATACTATTAGCCAGAACAAGTATGCATTTGACATCACTAGATTACATCAACAGTTCAACAGATATTTGTAAGCACACAAATGATACAATTATTACAGGAATGGTTGACCAAAAATAAAACAAAAAAAGTATTCACACTCAGGCCATCCAAGATGCAGATGAGTTTGTTTCTTCATCAGAACAGATTTGGAGAAATGATCATTATATAACTTGCTCACCAATGAATCCTCTGCAGTGAATGGGTGCCGTCAGAATGAGAGCCCAAACAGCTGATAAAAACATTACAATAATCCACAAATAATTGGCACGACTCCAGTCCATCAATTAACATCTTGTGAAGTGAAAAGTTGGATGTTTATAATCATCAAGATGTTTTGAACTTGAACTGTTGCTTCCAGCTAAAATATGAGTCCTCTATCCATTTTGCTTTCTCCGTTGAAAAAGGACTGTTTTCAAGCAAAAGCAGTCTAAAACAGATCTAAACAAATATGTCAGTGGATTTTGATGTGAGAGGACAACAGGAGATGGACTTTTCCACTGGAAGAAGCAATATTACGGATAGAGGAGTTGTATTTTTGGCAGAAGCGATGCCTGAATAATGGATTTGTTTCTTACAAACATGCAGCTTTCTGCTTCACAAGACATTAATTGATGGACTGAAGTCATGTGGATTACTTGTGGATTATTGTGATGTTTTTATCAGCTGTTTGGACTCTCATTCTGACGGCACCCATTCACTGCAGAGGATCCACTGATGAGCCAGTGAGGTAATGCTACATTTCTCCAAATCAGTTTTGATAAATCAATAAACTCATGTAAACCTTGGATGGCCTGAGGGTGAGTAAATGTTCAGCAAATGTTCATTTTTGGGTGCATTCTTTTAAAATGTGAATAATAAGATTAACAAAAATAGCTTCATTTACCAGAGACAATACATTGAATTGTACATAATTGCAGAGGTTTGGTTTGCTGATTGGGCTACAATTTCTTGGCATACAGGTCAAAATCAAGTCATTATTGAAGACCTTGCAATCCTGACACCCCAGTATATAGAACTTTTATGTAACCTAACTGATATACCAAATAACCCTCCGTACATTACTGGCTATTGGACTAAAGATGGACAAGAAATTGAAAACTCTGAAGAAACTGTAAATAGGTACAATGAACAGTATATCCTTAAAAAGACGTAAGTGGATGTCTATTTCAGAAAATAATCATGTGTCGTTTCTAATAACTGCAAAATAATGCAAATAAGACATGTTAAAGAAGTAAATAAGCAATTCAGTATTGCCAAACAATGACTTAACACTGATTTAAGCTGTTTTAACCTGCGTCACAGTTTCAGTATACAGGCCAGAGACTTGGGAAATTATTCCTGCATCTTCAGAGAAAATCGGGCACAAGTAACATTTGTTTTAGATGGTATGTTGTCATTTTTATGGACATTTTGTGTTGTTTGAAATGGTTTATACTACCATATTTATAATTTAGATTATGTTAACCTGATGTATTTTTCTCTTCCCCCCCCCCCAAGTTCCTGTAATAAAAGACAAAAGAGACAAGCCGGTAGTGAGTTACATTGGAGATTCAGTTGTACTGGAGTGTAAACTCAAACACACACCAAACACCTGGAACTGGTACAAGGCAAACAACACTGAAAAGGTGAAAAAGAACTGGGGAATTAACCTATTTTTTCAGCTAATATCATTTATATTTTCAAATTTTATTTCATTTACTGAAAATGATGGTAACACTTTATTTTAAGGTGTCCTTGTTACACATAATACATGTTCTTACTATTATAATAACAATAAATTCTGCATAATTACATGCAAGTAACCCTAAGACAAACCCTAACCCTATAGTAAGTACATGTAGTTAATTAATATTACTCAGTACTTAAATGTATAATTACACTGTAACAATGACACCTTAAAATAAAGTGTAACCAAAATTATTTGTAATAGATGTACTTAATATTTCATTATCAATGACAACACTGTTCATATCAGTGTTTTTCTCTTCACAGGGGCTCATCAATGTTACTGCAAACCCTCTGAACTACAAGATCTTTATTAATGGAAATGAAACCAAACTGACTGTACTGAATCTGACCGAAGAAGATTCTGGAAAGTACATATGCAGTGCTGAGTTTGATATCAAACCCAGTGAGTCTTATGTAGAGCTGAAGGTCTTGTCGTATACTGAGCCTCTCAAGCCCTTCATTGCTATAGTGGTTGAAGTCATTGTCCTTGTCACGCTGATTTTGCTTTGGGAAAAATGCAACAAGCCACAACATGACGACTTTTCTGCAGGAGGTACAGAAAACTTTAATGAATAATCTTTAAATAGAGCTGTCACCAATGAAAATTAACAAAGGATTTATCCATTTGCAGTGAATGATCTCTGCTCTGAACAAACCAGCAAACTGTAAGTGTGTTCAGATCAGTTTATATTATTTTAAAAGATTCACTGAATATATTTGGTAAAAATTTAAATAGTTACACTTGCTTGGAGATTTTTCAGACATTGGCAGTGATGGTGCTTGTTTTTGTTCTAGCACTCGTGATGAGAGCAATGGAGTGGAGAACAACACAGCAAGACAAAGAAAACTGGAGCGCTGAGGTTTTCATTTTAACAGACGAAAAAAAAAAAGAGTCTGCTTTAGAATCTTGTGGCTTGAATCAATGAAGTAACAAGCAATAAGGTTTTTGCCTAAACTAATTCAGTCACAGCAATATATGTAAACATATATATATATATACTGTATATTACATTCTCTAGATTGCATGTTTTCATAATCTTCAATATAGTGTTATTGTCAAGGTTTTAAGTGTTCACATGACCTTTTAGAAGTCAATTTAATAATAAAGGTCATCTAAAGAAAATACTTTTCTCAAGGCTTTATTAGAAGATTAAATCGCTTCATATATTTAAATTTCAAATTGCTCAATTCATACAGATCACTTTATGATACATTTTTGTACTTGTACTGTGTGACGTGTGAAAGCTTTTGGTTGCTTGGACTTTCAACTGAGGAACAGAGAGCAAACCTACAAAAATGTCTTCACTTGTATTCAAACATGAAGAAAAGTTTTATGGGTTTTGACTGACATGAGGGTGAGTAAATGACAATTTTAATTTATGGGGGAACTTTTCTTTTTTCTTTTAAATTCTTCAACAAACAATGTGTAATATTTTAATTTTCAGTTCTATTTTGGGCACTTAAATCCAAAACAAAAACAAATTTTTAAACTTAAATGAAGACAAAAATGACATGCAGCTCTATATATTATGTTTATTGACACATAGAACAATCATCATATTTCCAGAATTTTCAAAACTGTGGGTTGTTCAATAAAAACTGCAGCAACAGTTTAAGAACAGCATCGTTCAAGCCCACTATGTCTCCATCTGTGATTCTCTCATATAGCTGCATGCTTTCTGTGCCCCAGCATAAGTTCTTCCTGCTATTGTTGCTGTCAGCCCTTGGACTCAAAGCCAGAGTATTGAGCTGATAGCAGAAAAATGAGAAGAACTGCCCGTCTGTGATGACAGCCTGAGACACAAACGGCCTGCTCACATCCTCTTCACTCCAAAAGCCTGGGCAGATCAAAACATTTAGTTATTAAGGAAGCATGCATGAGCTGATTCATGTCAATGCCCAACAATTGTAAAAAAAAAAAAAATGGATCAACTCAATTGAAAAGTGATCTTAACCTGAGCTCAGGACAAATCCAAAGATTACAGAGACACCAACCTTGATACATAGCCTGCGCCCCTGTCCATGCAAACAAGCTGGCAATACTGTTAGCTCTCAATGACACCTCCGCCTGATCAGAGGAGCCTCTCTTGCTCATTCTGTCCCTGTGGAACCTGTCAGGGACCACGTGAAACTGTGTGTGACCATAGCAGCATGGATCTTCCAGTTTAGCACCTGTGGGGTAAAACAACACACACATACCGTCACGGATTTAAACTTTAAACTATAATACTATATATACACTATGTAATAAGCATAGCATATTTAATAATCAAATGACATTTAATTTCTAATAGTAAACACTTATTTTTCTACATAATAGTTAATTAGCCTAAATTTAAGTCCTTTACAGTTACAAAGTAACTTTCTCCAATAATACTGCAAATATCTGTTGCTTCATGGGATGTTTGAAGACACAAATCTGGGTCTTTTAACTAAAACTATTAAATTCAAATCAAAATAAAGCTGAAATAAACTAAGATGAAATTAAACGAAACGAAAATCAAAAGTATAAGTGTTGTCTCTGGAACTAAGATAAAATAAGTACAAGTACTAAAACTGAGATAAAAAATACAAATGCTAAAATTAAAAGTTACCAATGTATAATTCAAAGTATTATTAATAAACTAATATAATATATACTAAAACACTGGAACACACCAACCTATGAAGACGTTGTTGTCATACTGTCTCCTGAACAAGGGGAGCATGTCGGGAGCCAAAGTGACAACGGGAACTTCAGCAGAGATTTCTGCCTCAAGAGGAACAAACTGCAAGATATTACATCACTATTAAGCACATATCACACATTAAAGTGCTGCATGTCAACATCACCACAGACTTTTACATTGTAAAACAGTTGCATTTTATACTGTCTGCAGTCACGATTCAAATTATTTACACAAATTGTATTCATCATAAACATAATGTGAGGTACGGGCCCCTACCTCAGGAAGCTGCTGTGGGATCCTGATCTGACTGTGAGGTTTGTCATCAATCTGGAATCTCATGGGCTCGGTCCGTCCTCTCCTGTGGCCCTCTGGAATAGTCCTTTCTCCCGTAACCAGTAATAGTTGACTTGAGGGTCAAAATCTTCAAAAAGCACATAAAACCAGAAAACACATTATATACGGTAAACAATATAAAGAGAAGCCACATTACTGCACGAGAAACCTGCGTTGCAGTAAAGTGCAAACATGGAGGTCAAACCCACCTAAACTAGACAGACTCAGCACAGGGTTTTCTTTGGCCAGAAGGTTTTTCAGACCACACACCGCGTTCCTTAAAAACGGAGAGACGAGTTGCTCTTGCTCTTTATAGATGAAGGTCCTCCCTTTCTTCGCGTGCCAGTGCTCTTGTAGGATGGAGTTGCAGACTACAGCTCGCACCTCAGACAGCACAGACTCATCCACCACCGGCGCAGACTCCGCGTCGTACCTCTCGGGCAGACCACCGAGAAACGCCGTTTTGGTATAGTGCTGATACCATCTGTCCGCGTTGAGAGCAAATGTGTGTGGGTAAATCACGTACTTCTTGCGCTGAACGCGAGTGAGCGCGTGGATCTTCTCCTGCGCCGTGCAGGAGCGCAGCTGCTCGAAGAGCTCCGTGACCACGCGCCGCTTCGCCGACTTACTCTTCGCGGTGCGGGAGGGCAGAATGGGTGGATATAAACTCTGTACTGTGGAAGCTTCAACCTGGACATTTCTGTTACAGGCGAGACGTACTGACGCACTGGAGAGTAAAGGATGCAAGGGCAACCTGCTGCAGGACGCCATGTTTCTCTCACATGATCTTCAGAGTTCTTCTTCTGTCATTCAGCGTGTTTGTCTGCTGCCGTCTGCTGGAGCGGATGAGAGGAGAATAAGAGCAGTCGTCTGATGGTAAATGTGTGAATCTCTTATACACAGATCTTTAGCTAGTAAACCATTCTTTACAGAAATAAAAAATAATAAAGATAACTAAAATATAGCAATATAAACTTCTATTTTTGTAATAGCTATGAAACTATCTTGCTTTTGGCATTGTACTTATTCAGTTATACTGTGCTGTACATAAATGTATCAATAAAAGTATTCAGTGTTCAATACCTTTCTAACTTTTATGGGGAAATAAACTTGAATTTTCTAAATATACTGGATATTCTAAAAAGAATGAAAAGCTTAATTTTATTAAATAACAACTTTCATAAACGCATTAAAAAAACTGTCTACATAGAACGTTTTATAAACTCTTGAATAAGAAAGGTATAAAAACTTTTATATTTTTGTACGACGCTGTTCCCTTATTCTGATTTTTATCAGATTGATTGATGGATTGATTCATGTATGTATTTATTTATTGTATTTTTTTGTCTTTTTTCTGTATATTTGTATCCATCGTTGTATAATGTTCATTGTTCAATATGCATTTGAACGAAAATATGTTATGTTAATTCAATACACAAATTGTGAATTTCACGAAGATGTTAAGGGACACATCTCACCTCAAAATAATACAAAATAATTGTGAAACTAAAATATATATAATTAAGTTTTTTGTTTGTTTTTCAGTTATTCTGTACTTCAAAATCACTGAACTCTGAATAGCTTGGAGACTTTTATTTTGAGAAGCACATAACTTTTGAGAACCGGATGTAAACAAATCCTCCGCAGCAGCACGTGAGAGGTGCATTTCCATGGAATATGGACGCTGTTTGTCCTTAAACAGTGCAATGACAGCTCGCAGTATTTTACTAACCCGGCAGGTTTTGCCCCTTGGACATCATTTACGGCGTGTCTTACCTGTGAAGGTGTTTAATTCTCTCTTATGCACACGCTGTCAGAGTTTAAGTGCGGTCTGTGAATTTTGAAGTGCGCAGAAGACTTCATCAGCTGTGTACATGTTTTTGACATTTAGAAATGCTGTTTCTGAGGTTTTGCTTGTTTGCTTGTTTGTATCAGACCTTTTGCTCTTCCACGCGCGATGAGGTTCGCTTGGCACAGGAGGCCAGCAAGAAATACGGAAGACCTGAACCCACTATATTTTCTAAAATAATTGACAAAACTATCCCTGCAGCTATCATTTATGAGGATGACAAGGTAAGTAACAGACCACAAGCCTTTAGGAACTTTGCCTAATATATTGTTAAGTAACATATTGTGATTTATTTATCCTAATACAGATTTTTTTTCTTTCTTTTTGTAAAATTGAATAGTATGCATATCAGTTTGCATTATATATATATATATATATATATATATATATATATGTTGTTGCAGTGTCTAGCTTTCAGAGATGTAAATCCCCAGGCTCCTGTGCATTTCCTGGTTATTCCAAGGATTCCCATTCCCAGGATCAGTGAAGCACACGATGATGATGCATCGGTTTGTCTGTCCATATACATTTTATTAATTTCTAGTTTTAATAATTACAGAGGATGACACACCTCTAAGATCTTGACATTTTCCTCCAGCTCCTGGGTCATCTTTTGATAGTGGCCAAAAACATAGCAAAGAAAGAAGGACTGGGTGAAGGATACAGAGTTGGTGAGCAAAATATGCTTTGTTTGAAAATGGTTCATTTAAGCATCTATATCAGGGCTCCTCAAATCTGGACCTCGAGATCCACTTTCCTGCAGAGTTTAGCTGTAACCCTAATCAAACACACCTGAACATGCTAATCAATGTCTTCAGGATCATTAGAAAATCACAGACAGGTGAGTTTGATCAGGGTTGGAGCTAAACTCTGCAGTGGATTGGACCTCCAGGGTAAGATTTGAGGAACCCTGATCTATATAATCTTAACCCTGTAAAGCTTAGCATATAAAATAATAGTCAGAAAAAAATAGTGACTCAAATAGCATGATGTAGTAGAAGAATATGGAGCTCATAATCAAGGTGGAAAAAACACCTCACTAAGCAAAAATATGCAATTTTGTGCAGTTGCTGATATTTATTAGGCCAAAAAGTAAGCTGACATTTTGTTAGCTTGTAATGCAAATTAATGAGGTTTTTGTAACAGTCTAGCAGACTGCTTACATAAAATACATATAAATGTACATCAATGATGTATAGATAATCAAGTAAATCTAATTTCAGGCCAGTTAGTGTTTATTTTGAGATATTACTCACAAGTTATTCTTACATTTAATTTATAAAAAGTCATATGTAGACACGTACTGTATAAGGACCTAAAGGTCGACATTTTTACAATTATATTAAAAGGCCTTTACTTGCTAAAAAAGTATAAACTATCAGTCAGATGACTGTGGCATGTAGTAGATTGAGTACAAGTTTTGATAATGTTGATCATTTAAAGGCTGTAGAAATTTGTGTATAAAATATAATACAGTAGGCTTTATAGGGTTAATATCTGCAGTTTATTTAGTATAGTACACTATAGTATTAACATGTCATTAACTTTATAGAATGTATTATTTGCTTAATTATCTGTCATTGTTATTTACAGTCATTAATGATGGAAAAAATGGGGCACAGTCCGTGTATCACCTTCACATTCATGTTCTCGGAGGACGGCAAATGAAATGGCCTCCAGGATAGATGGGCCTTCTGTCAGAATAAAAGTAATGCTCTGCATTTTTGTAGGAGACAAGTATAACTGGTATACAAAATGGAAATTGTTTGGAAATTCCCAAAAAATGTTTGTCAAATAATGAAAAAGTGGGAACTATTTTCTACATTGAAATTAATTTTACTGGTTTTCAGTCTGTAGTTGATGTTAACAAGCTGTTGGGTAAACTGCACTTAACTGGGTTGGGTTACCTTTACACTTGTTTACTGTCATCACTGGGTAATAAAAAGCTTCTGGTGAGTTTTGCAAGATTCACAGGTTGATATGGGTTTTTTGCACAATGGATATTAAATGTTTGGCATATGCAAAAAATGTTCTGAAAATAAGGACAGGAAATATATAAATAGGTAGTTTAAGCACAATGGTTTTATTCATGAAATGCAAGCAGAACGAATTTCTTGCAAAGTATGTTCATATTATGAATGATTTAAAATATACAGCAGTTCCTTCTGCCCATGTTCCATGAATAAGGGCCCCTGTGTTTATACCATGAAGACACATTTCAGGACGTGCTGAAATAAAAACATGCAATCTGAAATCTTGTATTAGACCTGGTTTGGCCTCAGCTAAGGCCATCCTGTAGATCTATTAACCGGTGAAGGTGGTGTGATCGAGTGACCTTGATGGCCAGTAGGCTGGTTTCTATGGGTCAGTCATTAGTGTTTATATTAAGTGAACTTTCATCCTATTTGTTGAAACATCAGATGCATTTGTACAGGCAACACATCATGTCTGTGCTCACTAGAAGCAGAAATGTAATACAGAACAATAATAATCTTAATATTTTAAACAAACAACTTTGAGCCTTTCATAATTCAGTTTAATACATATTGAACCTAAATTTAACAAAACACATTGGGATTTCTGGACTCTAGTAAAAATATAATGGTTATTTTATTGAGCATATGTAATGTATTTTTATTAGATGAAGGTTGCAAAATGGAAAATGTCCTCAGTTGTCTTATCAATAATGAGTTTTGCTTTATCTTATCTGCTCGAATTTTTAGTAGAATCACAATCTCTTTCATACTATTGACTTTGTGACCTTGGAGCTTGCATAACAATCTTAATGAACAAAGTGTTGATGAATAAACAACACTTAATTTAACTTGCAATCTCTATATATGCAAACATGAATTAATGAATATTAATGCAGACATTTTTGCAGAAATGTCTTGCAAATTCCATACAATACAACTTGAGTATGAAGTTATTTTAGAACGCAAATTCTATTCAAATATCAACTGTAGAAAATTTACATGATGTTTACATTTTTTAAAAAAAATTCCGTATTAAGTCTGTGACAGATATTAATATCATAAGTTGTATGTGTATTTTAAAAAGAAAAACGTCAACAATACATTTCGTTGACAATTATATTTTTGTTTATATAAAAAGTATAAACTATATATTATAGTGCTGTGACGGTGAAATCGTTTGAATGTGAGCGCAGTATGAGGTCCTGTCACCTGCTCCACACCTCACGTGACACGATGGTAGGTTTGAATGGAACAGTAGACGCACAACGTTATTTCACCTGAGAAACGCATGTAGTACTGCGTAGGGCACACATCTGTTTCATTCACTCCTGCTTTGAAAACTACACGATTTCCAACAGCACTGACAGGGAAAAAAACCCGTTCGAACATGTAAGTCAACTTTTATCACTTTTTGGTAACATTAGTAGATAATACGTTTGCAAACTCATCATACGAATGACATTTCTGCTTGAGGTAAACCGTCAAAGTAAAACTGAAATATAATGATTGAAATATATTCCTGTTTCAATAGCCTAGTTGTCACAAGGTAGATTTTATTTAATTCTGTTTAATTATTTCCCCCCCCCCCATAAAGTACAAAGGTAGCCTATTTTTCAAATGTCTGGTTGAGGTTGAAAATCATAAATAGCTTAAATAAAATTCTAATGACATTATTTGTGGGCTGAAACTATGTTTTGTATGTTATTTGCCTTTACCTTTGTATGTTTTGTTTGTTATTTCATTCATTGTTTTTAGTTTCGTAATTGATTTCCATAGTGATTTACCCCATATAGTGTGACGATATGCCTACTGTATTTACGGTATATATTTTGTTTCTCTTTTCTCCTGCTTTGTTGTGGTCATGTGTCACTTTAAACATTATGAATATTACATTAGGCTATGCTATAGAAATTATAGAACTGCTGTAGTATGATTATTTTTATTTATTTTATTTTTTTTAACAAGCAAGTGCATTTCCAGATTTTTTTTTATGCATAATGTTTCGATTCAGTAGAACAACACCATGGTGTTTTGTGAAAAGCTGCCCATGTGAATAAATGAATGAATATTTAACCTGACACCTCAACTCCCACACCTTTAAATACAGATTAGGATCCAATTCCTTAAAACCATCAAATTATTTCACAAGATTACTGAGATTTCAGAGTTTTTTCTCATCTGTGGACAAGTTCAGTTGGACACAGATCGTGATGTGGCCACACTTGTGTTGTAATTATCATGAACTTTGTCCTTTTGCAATCTTAGTAGTCAAGTTATGAACTTCTCAAGGTATCAAGAACTTTCATTAATCTTCTTTAAATAAACTGTTATAGAATTGTAAAGCTTGAGTTCTTTTGAGTACACCTACTTTTTACATTGAGAGTGAATTTGCTCACTGGCCCAATATCGCAAAATATAAAAAATATGTCTTATAAAAATGCAGTGTCCATTCTATTCAACTTAAATGAATCGTTCACCCAAAGTGAAAATTCTGTCATCATCATTTACTCACCTTGAAGTTGTTACAAACCTGTATGAGTTTCTTTCAAGATATTTTGAAGAAAGTAGGTAACCAAGTAGTCGATGCCATCGACTTCCATTATATGGGTAAAAAAAGAACCCATTGAAGTCAATGGCTACCGTCAATTGTTTGGTTACCAATGTTCTTCAAAATATCTTCTTTTGTGCTCAGCAGAAGCTCATACAGGTTTGGAACAAGTGGAGCAGGACTTAAATGATGACAGAATTTTCATTTTTGGGTGTACCGTCCCTTCAAATGTCAGATGTGTTAATTACTTCCACATACTCTAGATGGCATACTTATACAAACTTCACAAATGCACATATTTTGTATGACTAAACCTTAGCAAACACATGTATTTCTCATGTTTAATCCTAGATGTGAAGATATGCACATTTGTACATTAGACTATTAAACGTAATACTGTCTTAATCTGAATTTCCTAATGTTGGTGAAAGGCTAGTCATTGACAGTAACCTCTCGTTTGCTGCTTTCATCATCTGGCACTCCTATCCTCTGGCACATATTGCTTAGTATTTTGCAAGAGTTGGGGTACATATAAAAGATAAATGACATTTTGAAACCACTAGTGTTAGAGTCTTTTGACTGAATAGAAGATATTAGACATTTATATTATATTTTTATTTATTGTGTTTGGTCACTACTTTGTGAACGCAAGATTTTGTAATAATATTTCATTTTGTTGTCATCTTAAGACTCTGTACAATGTCTGCTGATGAGTGTATATCACAGAGTGATTCCAAGGAAATTCCTGTCTCTGGAAATGATACTGAAGGGTATGTAGACTTGATCAATGAAAAATGTTACCTGATAATGTACTGTTTATTTGCTTTTTTTTTTTTTTTTTTAAACTGATGTATAAATTATGATATCATGTAATAAGTCTTGTTTGTCTTCTTGCTAGTTCTGTTAAAACTGAGGAATATCAGACCGTAGCACTCCATGACTCCAAAAACCAACCAAATGGGGATTGTTCATTCCCTGTCATGAAGAATAACACAGGTACAATCTTCACATGAATGTTCACAATGTGTTTGCATATTGAAAATGCAACTATTTAGCATGAATACTGAAGAGCATTCAGTGTGCATCGGTCATGTTCTTCTTGCTGACAAATATAAAAAATAGATTTTTCACAAAATGAAAAATCTATTCTTGTGAAAATGACAAATTATGATTTCTGAATGTCACTTTTGACTTTTTTCATTTTATTATTACAACCATTAAAAATTTGGCGCAAAAAAAAAAAATTATAAATTATTTTTTGAAATTGTAAATAAAGGTTATTGGAGTTTTTATTTTAACAAGAAAATACTACTTCGGTCTTTCTACTTCAAAATGTAATGTTTAATTTAATGTGATACTTGCTGTTACTTTGTAATATATTAACCCATACAAGTTAATAATAAAAACAGAATTTGTTCTGTCCTTTTTTTTTTTTTCCTTTATACATGTAAAACCTGATTGGTGAGAAACACATACCATATCCTGTCAGTAACCTGACCTGTTTCTGCGCTCTTGTAAAGCTGTCAGTTCCTGGGTGTTTTTCTGAGTGTGTGACAGGAGACGAGGGAAGCTGCCGGAATAGACTGATCTCTTCTTGCTTAGCATGCAGAAGCTTCATCTATAAATTTGCAATACCTTTCAGAAGCACTTGTAAAATATAATCATGTCTCCTGTGTGTCCCTGCTGTCCGGATCATAAAGGCGATGAACTGGCAATACCATTGACGACTGGAGATGTGCGTCTTGCTCAAGCCCAGGAGCTGTGGAGCACAGCCGGAGACAAGCCTGTCAAACTGAGGATGGAGACATCGGGACTTGGCTCAGAACCTCCGATGACGATCCATCAGATGTTCCTCGCTACAGTGCAGAAGTACGGAGACTATCCTGCCCTCCGTGCAAAGAAAGATGGAACTTGGGTCACTCTGACCTACAAGGAGTACTATCAACATGCAAGAGTGGCAGCCAAAAGCTTTCTGAAGGTTCGACTTCACATCTTTTCATCTTTAAAAATGAATTTCAAAAGCTTTTCAGAAATATTTTTTACAGTGTATGAAATGTATTGTTACTTGATACTTGATAGCTGTTTAATCAAGCTTGTTTGTTTTGGAAGTTCCTTTGAATGACATTTCCTATATCGTTTGTGAAATGATCAAACTATTGGCTCGAGGTTTTAAGGATTCAAAGCTTTTACATCTCTAGTTTCATTGCTGTACCAAAGTTTCAAACAGCTCTAGGTGGTGAATTGCTTTTGCATATTCAGTTATTGTGCTCTGTGTACTCTAGCTGGGCCTGGAGCGATTCCATGGTGTGGGTATTCTGGGCTTCAATTCTCCTGAATGGTTTATAGCCGACGTTGGATGTATCCTAGCAGGGTATTAACTGAGTATTCATTTATTCTGTTAAAAATTAATCTACATAAAGTTAGAGAATGAGGAAAAGAAGTTTTGATGGAATGTGGGATCTGATAGTCTAGTTTTCTGAATGCATACCTTGTTTTGTCACAGGGGACTGGCCACTGGAATCTACACCACTAACTCTCCAGAGGCCTGCCAGTATGTCGCTCATAACTGTGAAGCTAATGTTCTAGTTGTGGAAAACAACAAACAACTGATCAAAATCCTCCAGGTAGTTGAACAGCTTTCATTTAGTAGATGATTCATGCCATAGGTGATTCTTCCTAGAAAGACATTAACATGAGAAGTGATGCAATAAAAAAATTCCATAATTGCTATAGTACAGAGGTATTATAATAGTATTCTTTTAAAAACAAAAAGTGTATTAAAAGTTATGAGTCAAGTTCTTAAAAATAAAACAGATGGAGTTGGAAAGATATAAAAATTCAGCAAGAATGAAATAACTATGAACAATACAATTGCAACATTTATTAAACCTCACTGATGTTAGTCAGTGAAAAAGCTGCCAATAACCTTAATGTATTATTACAAAAATTAATTCATAATTAATTATATATATATATTAGTGCTGTCAAACTTTTAATCGATTAAACGAAAAAAATAAAAGTTTTTGTTCATATAATATATGTGTGTGTACTGTGTATGTTTATTATGTATATCTAAATACAAACACATGCATAATCACGATTAATCGTTTGACAGCACTAATATATACAGGTGCATCTCAATAAATTAGAATGTCATGGAAAAGTTCATTTATTTCAGTAATTCAACTCAAATTGTGAAACTCGTGTATTACATAAATTCAATGCACACAGACTGAAGTAGTTTAAGTCTTTGGTTGTTTTAATTGTGATGATTTTAATTGTGTTGGCTCACATTTAACAAAAACCCACCAATTCACTATCTCAACAAATTAGAATATGGTGACATGCCAATCAGCTAATCAACTCAAAACACCTGCAGGTCCTAGAGTCTGGAGGAAGGGTGGAGAAGCTCATAGCCCAAGTTGCTTGAAGTCCAGTGTTAAGTTTCCACAGTCTGAGATGATTTGGGGTGCAATGTCATCTGCTGGTGTTGGTCCATTGTGTTTTTGAAAACCCAAGTCACTGCACCCGTTTACCAAGAAATTTTGGAGCACTTCATGCTTCCTTCTGCTGACCAGCTTTTTGAAGATGCTGATTTCATTTTCCAGCAGGATTTGGCACCTGCCCACACTGCCAGAAGCACCAAAAGTTGGTTAAATGACCATGGTGTTGGTGTGCTTGACTGGCCAGCAAACTCACCAGACCTGAACCCCATCAAGAGGAAAATGAGAAACAAGAGACCAAAAAATGCAGATGAGCTGAAGGCCACTGTCAAAGAAACTTGGGCTTCCACACCACCTCAGCAGTGCCACAAACTGATCACCTCCATGCCACGCCGAATTGAGGCAGTAATTAAAGCAAAAGGAACCCGAACATACAGAAGGCCAACAATTCACTAAAAATGTTTTTTTTATTGGTCTTATGAAGTATTCTAATTTGTTGAGATAGTGAATTGGTGGGTTTTTGTTAAATGTGAGCCAAAATCATCACAATTAAAAGAACCAAAGACTTAAACTAGCCTACTTCAGTCTGTGTGCACTGAATTTATTTAATACACGAGTTTCACAATTTGAGTTGGATTACTGAAATAAATGAACTCTTCCACGACATTCTAATTTGAGATGCACATGTATATACACTCTTTGTATATATAAAAAAACAGCACACTACATACACAGTGTGCAGTTTTGTGTGTATGTAAGCAATAAGGTACGAGAGGCCGTGCTGTATCGTGAATAAATCACGGCTGAAGGGCGTTGTTAGGCACGACGTGAAGCGGAGTAAACAGCAAGAGAATGTTCCGAACCTGCCTCTCGTCTAATGGAGCTTAAATAAGAACAGAGCTCTTATCATCCGCTGTCATTTATTTTTTAAACACCATATATGATATTTTCTCACACACATACATCTGCTTATCTCTCAGCTTGAGAAAACTTTTGTTTTCCGTCTTTTAATTTTAAAACAGACCGATTCGCGGCACAGCGCGAGTTTGCAAGCTTCATTACAGTGTAAACTGATGGACACACAGAATCATACCTGAAACAGAAAACTAATAAATTCTGTAATATTCCCTCCTCACTTCGGAAACTGCAGTCTTTCACTCAGACGCGCGCCGCACACACATCAACACATCTCCGCATGAGAAGCGTTTATTTAGACGGGCGGGTTCTCAAAATTAAAGATGAAAGATGCAACATAACGCCAGCAGGGGTCACGCATGGTTCATTAAATAAATAACAGACAGTTAATTCTGCCGAAATGCATAATACATTAAACAGTTTTGATGCTATTGATTGTTTATGTTGCTAAGGGTGTTGCTCAGAACGGTTTGGTGAAGCGGTCATAGCCTTGCTGTACCGTGAATAAAACACAGCTGCCGACCAATCAGAATCGAGGAATGTAACTAACCGTTATATATATATATATATATATATATATGTGTGTGTGTGTGTGTGTATATATAAATTACTGAATCTTCTTATAAAATACTAATCAGTTTTCTTTCATTGTCCTCACAGGTCAGAGATCAGTTGCCACATTTGAAGGCTATTGTTCAGTACAAAGGTGAACTGGAGCAGAAGTTACCAAACGTTTATACGGTAAGTTTTTGCCAAATAATACAACAGAAATGGCTCCGAATGCCAAATGGGTGTACAAAACATGTACTGTACATGTAAGTAAATACAGATAATGCAGGTTCACTGCTAATTACAGATCAGTAATGTTTGTTCCCAAACAATGAAGTATCAGAATATACAAATTTTTTTCTCACAAAAAGCCAGTCAAGAAAAATGAATGTAAATAGCAAAATATTTCCAGTATGTCTAATACTATATATACTATATACAGTATTTACAATTTGATGTTCTCTCAGTGGGCGGAATTTATGAAGTTGGGAGCGAATGTCCCTGATTCTGAGCTGGATGTGTTGATAGACAGTCAAAAGGCCAACGAGTGCTGCACATTAATCTACACATCAGGCACCACAGGGAATCCCAAAGGGGTAATGCTCAGCCATGATAGTGTGAGTACCAATTAAAGTGTCACATAAAGCGAATAGTTCAGCACTTATGTCAATGCCAAATGTAATTAATCACATTTGATAAGTAGTGCTGTGCCTTATATTCATCCATCCTCTCTCCAGATCACTTGGACAGCCAGTGCAGCAGGTCGTATGATCAATCTGAAGATGGCTGAAGAGGAACTTGTGAGCTACTTGCCCTTGAGTCACGTGGCAGCCCAGGTCCAAGACATGTGGATCTGCATGAGGTTTGCCGGCATAACCAATTTTGCCGAGCCGGATGCCCTGAAGGTTAAAATGCTTCCACTATTTATTCTTGGAAAATATTTATTTTTCTAGATTTATATTAATTTGTTCAGCAGACACTTTTCTACAAATGAGGAAACACAACTTATTAACTATTATCTATTAAACTCACTGTAGGGCTCCCTGGCCAACACTTTGAGAGAGGTGCGTCCCACGAGCTTCTTGGGAGTTCCTCGAGTGTGGGAAAAAATGCAGGAAGCAATGAAAGCCGTTGGTGCAAAGTCGTCTGTCACCAAGAAGAAGATTGGAGACTGGGCCAAAGTGATCGGACTTAAAGCTAGCTATAATGCCATGAATGGGTGAGTTTGAAAAGTACCATGGATTAAATTATAAATTGAATCATCTAAGAGAATCTCACAGCTCATTTTATTTCTCTACAGCGATTCCTCAGTGCCGTGGGGCTTCACGTTGGCGAATGCCCTGGTTTTCAAGAACGTAAGAAAAGCTCTGGGTCTTGACCGCTGTAGGATTTGTTTCACAGGTGCAGCTCCAATCACCAAAGACACACTGGAGTACTTTATGAGCCTTTACATCCCCCTCTTTGAGTTGTACGGCATGAGCGAGAGCACTGGACCTCACACCATCTCCTGGGCTGAGGGTTATCGCATTATGAGGTCAGGGGCATGATGTGCTTTATGAATTATCACTCCTGCTGTATTTGACATTACATAGATGTTTTAAAGGATTTTTTTTTGTTGTTGTTATACTCACTTCACTTTAAAGAATAAAAAAATTTTTTTTAACAGAATTTTAACTTTTGGATGAACTGTTCCTTTAATTGACTAAAGGCATTGTTTGATCATTTTAGTTATAGTATCTTTTTCCATATGACAGAAAGTGCTGTACACAAAAATGCTGTGAAACTAAATCAGTAGTATGAATATAAATAGCAGTGTTAAAATAACTCTATAATACTTCACCTCGTCCGTCCTGCTACAGTACATATCGTTCACAATATTCAGACTTAATCAAAAGCCAAAACAAATAGAAAGTCTTTAGGCCAAAAGTGCAAGTGCACAGAGAGGATTTTAAAGAAAGTGGAAATTTATTTCACAGTACAGAAGCTGGAACAGAAAAAGTAAAAATCTCCCTTACTCTTCAAGCAGGACCTCCGAAATTGTTTGATACATTCCTCCAACATGTTTGTATTAATGTGATGAACTCTACTTGTGAACTTGACTTCAAACATCCACTTATTGGTTGAAAGTCATTGGTTACATTAGCAGTGTTTGCAGATGACAGTTGTATGTGACATTCATGTTTTGTTCTCTTACAGTTGTGGTAAGGTGTTGACCGGCTGCAAAACTAAATTAGACAAGCCAGATACTGATGGGACCGGTGAGATCTGTTTCTGGGGGAGGCATGTGTTTATGGGATACTTGAACATGCCAGAAAAGACTGAGGAGGCACTGGATGCAGATGGGTGGCTTCACTCAGGAGACCTGGGCAAACATGACAAAGATGACTTCTTGTTCATCACTGGCAGAATAAAAGGTAGAAATACAGGGTAGAAAATGTAGAATGGAGAGCTTCACATTTGTAAAATAAGAGTAAAACAATGTCCGCCAACTTTTTTTTTTAGCAAACTTGTTTCCGGAGGTATTTTTCTCACAGGGATTTAAATAAAGTCTGTTGAAGAGTTATACTTTCTGTACTCACTGGAAGCTCCTGACATCAAAACGAATTCCTTGTGTGTATAACCATACTTGGCAACAAAGCTCTTTCTGATTCAGATTCTGATAAGCAGTAAACCAAATCAACCAACTATGGGGTGAATCACAACATTACAAACTTTGACTTGAAGAAAAAAATGTATCTGACCAAAAGATGAAGGTGCAATATTGTGTACTTAAAGAAACAAACTACAATCCCATGGAATACTGCGAACCAAACATTCAGAATGAAAATTATGCATAATTGTAAAACTGCTGATTTAAAGTTGTTGATTATGTATATAGAAATAATATGTTTTTTTCAAAATATGTATACATGTACAAATACTTCAGTAGTTTGAGAGCATATGTCAATTTTAGTGCTTGATGGCAATGAGCAGGCACTAAAGAGCTCTTTTGGTACAATTGTGATTCTCTGATTGGTATAGATTTCTTTGCAGAATCATGGGTAATTGGTAGTTTTTCACCAGCCATTTAGCTGTTAAACACAATAATTTAAAAAAGTGTGGGCTAATGGCTTCAGCAAAACCATATACCATCAGTTAACAACCTTATATCTCACAATAGGTCTGTCTTCAAATGTTTATGAGTCAGTTCCCTTATGTGGAAAATGAATGGGATTGTTGCTTTCTCTGCCTTTGGATAACACCCATATTTCTGTGAGAAGAAAATAATTGAATTAAGATAAATGCATAAACATGTAAACATTTGTTTATACATTTGTATCTAATTATCTTATTCTTGCAGAATTAATCATTACTGCCGGTGGAGAAAATGTTGCACCTGTCCCTATTGAGGATGCCCTAAAAGAGGAGGTGTCAATCATCAGCAATATCATGCTGGTTGGAGATAAAAAGAAGTTTCTGTCTATGCTACTCACACTCAAGGTGAGTCTACATTTACTTAAAGGAATAGTTCACCAAAAAATGAAAATTCGCTGTAAAAGCACTCACCCTCAGGAGCTTGTTGAACAGATTTGGAGAAGTTTAGCATTGTACTTGAGGATAACAGAGCAAGAGACATAATGCTAAATTTCTCCAAACCTGTTCCAATGAAGAAACAACCTCACCAATACTTTTTTTAGCAAATTGGAATTTTTGTGTGAACTATTCTTTTAATGTGACCATTAAATGTGCACATTTTACCAAATGATACGTTCATACCATCAACTATCAATAAAATCTTTGCTGAAGCTCCATGTTTCAGAATGTTGTTAATTTTCTTTTATTTTTAGTGTAACATTGATGACAATGGAGAGCCCACAGATGAACTGACCCCATTAGCGGTGGAGTATTGTCGGCAGCACGGTGTAATTGCCAGCAAAGTTTCAGAAATCATTAACAAAAAAGAACCAGCCATTTACAAAGCCATCCAGGAGGGCATAGACCACGTTAATGCCAAAGCCACATCCAATGCTCAGAGAGTCCAGAAGTGGACCATCCTTCCACGAGACTTCTCCATATCTGGCGGTGAACTTGGTGAGTGTTATTTCTTCAGATAGAAAAGGATATAAAACAGAACAAGTTGTATTGACAAACTCTATGTAATACATAGATGTCCATGATTATTATATTTTTGTAAAGTACTGCAGAAGTACTTTTATCTGTCAGTGTGACAGACAACTACGAGAAGCATTTGTGTGAACATAACATACTGAACATATGTTTGCCTAACTGCTTTCCTAAACGCATGATTATAGTCAACTATGTAAACAGTCTGATGGATCTATTAGATGCGAATGTGAAGGTTTTTTTTGTTTGTTTTTCTCAGGTCCAACCATGAAGCTCAAAAGACCTGTCGTCAGTAAAATGTACGAAGAAGAAATAAACAAATTTTATGGTGAATAACAGAAGAACTGTGGGAATTAAATGGCTGACTACTCTGGGATCATATTCTTTCGCCTTTAATAAACAGTAATCTGTATTTTGCTCACTCCAGGGCTTCCAATGGACCGCACTATTATAACACAAGTCAAACTTTGGATCGTTTTATACCAATAGATTTATTACCTTCAGTACCACTTTATATTAAGTGGCCCTAACTACAGTGTATACTTACATCAAAATAAGTACAATGTACGTATTGCGTTCATATTGTATTGCAAAACACTTTTGCTGCTATTGATGTGAGATATGTGTAAGGTTAGGGACAGGTTTGGCGGTATGGATAGGTTTAAGGGTGGGTTAAGGTGTGAGGGATGGCTCAACAGTGTAATTATAAAGGTAATTACAGAAATTAATTACATACTTTTTTTTGTATATATATGTACAATGTAAAACATGTATGTACACAATAAATGCATTGTACCAAATAATTAATTTAAATGTAAGTACAAAGTAGTTAAGGCCACTTAATATAAAGTGGGACCATACCTTCTACAAAGTTTCAATGAATCAGTTTTTTATCTATCTATTGTCATTATAACTGGTTCTGTATATTCTGTACAATATATGAAATTGGACTTGATTGTGTGTAAGTTGTATTACTGTGCAATTACTGTGCATATTACTGTTAATATAAGATCTGTGATGAAGTCAGTTTGTCTGAATAGAAATAGGCTAAGACTGAGTCTCATGTGATCTGTACAGGTTAATACTGTTGCTTGCACACTGAGTATTGTTGGTTCTTCAAACAGTTACAGCCTAACTGTAAAGAAGCATGTGTGACAATTGTTTGTTCTCTTGCTGTTCAAATTTCACCCAGCACATTGAATATTTATGAGAGTGGAGATTATATGCTGGAATATATAAATAAATTATATTATTAGAACTCTATGAGTAAAGTATGCATTTGTTTGGCTCCTTTTATATATGACTACCTTATGGAATAAAATAAATAATAATAATTATTTAAAAAAAAAAAAAAAAACATTTTTGAGAGGTGTAAACTTTCAAAGGAGAAAATCTGAATTGTGAGATATAGAGACTTATTTCCTCAGAATTATTAATAATTATTAAACTCTATTGTTTAAGTATTTATTAGAATCTGTTTTGTTTCTTTTATGAATGTAGTTTTTTTTATCTACATTTCTGACTATGGGAGTGGCAATAGTGTGAGCAGGTGCAGGGAAACCTCCTGATAATATGTTCCTGTTTGTTCTCAAACAAAACAAAACATCTCTCTGATAAGGTACAACACTGCAGGCACACTGTTGTTTAAAGTATTGTTTATATCGTATTCCCGAACCAGTTTTGAGGTAATGCAGAAACACAAGCAAGAAACATCATCCCTTCATAAAAGCGTCTTCTTTTGTTCACTTTTTCAGACAGTTTCATTGAGACTGATCTGTTTTGTGTTCTGCATTACCAATTGTTGGAAGTTCTTTTATTGTAATTGAACATGTCTGGTTTTTCATGCAGCTGTAGAAGCCAATGAACTATAATTATTTAAAGTATTTCTTTTGACACAGATATGTGAAGTATGTGAAGTATAAGAGATTAGATTTTAGGATACACAATGACATCTAGGTGAAATTACAGCTCATTATTCTTTTTACTTTTACTCCTAACAACATCCAGCTGAAAAATGAATCGGCTTTAATCCCCCTCTTTCAAGCTTTCAAGGCTTGTACTATTCTGAACAATGTCTGAAACTTTGTCTTAGCACGTCTAATATTCGTGTTTATTGCCTCCTTAAGATGAATCACTTGTTGTATTCCTCATTTTTAAGACGCTTTGGATAAAAGCATCTGCTAAATGAATAAATGTAAAACACTTTGGAAATCTCAATGCAAAAGGAATCCTAAAAAAGCTGGGTAAGATGTGGCAGTGCATAATTTTTGTCATGTGACCATTTATTTAGAAAGGGCCCATCAGATGCACATGCCAAAAACATTTTTTTTTTTTTTTTTTGTATGCCAAAGTTAATTTTGTACATGGCAGACGTATATATTTTCTGAATTATACAGTATACCTGCCATGGCTTGTAAATAAAATAATAAACCATAAAAATTGAATAATGTGCTGTAGGATTTGGGAATGGTATTGTACTTTAGTAACCTTTTTCCCCACAATATTTTTTTACCTAAATATAAATAATTCTCATGTCCCCCAGTTATTGAACTTATCTCTTACACATGACACATTAATCATTTTCCTCAACAGCCCAGTTATTGTTGTTCCGATCATCAAACATGATATCTGTCCATTAAGGACAAAGTCTTCAGATCACAATCTATGTACAGTACATTCAATCAAATTAAGTCATCAGTTCACCTTGCATCACCAGTAATAAAAGTGCTGGAAATGAACCATTTTAATTCACTATATCGCTGGCCAGTAGAAGACATCAGAAACTGGACTTTGATTCAAACACAAGAATCAGCTACATACATTTGTGCTCAAAATGAATATAATACTAATTAGGTCAAAGGTTGTGCAGTTTTAGTGACTGGTCAGACTGGCTCTGGATCGGTCTGGAATGTCCCCTCATGGGGGTGCGCTGATTGCCTTTGGCTCTTGCAAAATAGACTGACTGGCTTAAAAACTTTGTCCCCAAAAATCACTTGCGTTGGTTTTGGATTTAACTCTTTTATTTAGAAAATTACAACATCCCTATTTACTGAGTGAAATCTTACACAAGTCGTAAAGTGATAGTTGATCCCAAAATGAAAACTCTGTCTTCATTTACTCTCATGTTGTTTGAAACCTGTATGTTTTTTTAAACTTCCATGCAACAAAAAAAGTAAGCAAATAAATGGCTGTAAAAAAAAAAAAGTGTCACACTTGTGTTGTTCACGGTCAAAAATGACCGCCATTGGAAATGAATGGGAAATACGCAAAAATACGAAAATACAGAGAATCTTTTGTGTGTACAATCTACAAATCATTCACAATGCAGAAAAAGAGTGCACAGCAATAAAGGGGGTGACGCTCTAAAATATCAAGAGTGCAAAATAGACACACTCCGCCCACCCCCACAGACACACATATATGAACTAGTGTGACTGTAACACAAAGCATGTTTCTGCAAATGCATGAAATAAAATCAATAATTCAGCCAAAAATGCAGTCAAAACACAGACACCAAGAAAGGGGTTACACACTAAAACATCAAGAGTACAAAACACACACACACTCAAACACACACTCACAGACATACACACACAACACACACAAATGAACTGGTGTGGCTGTAACAATATGGCACAATAGAGTCAGAACACTCAAATAAGAGGTTGAAATCAGATTGACTAATCTCTGATAAAGCATTCTTGTTCATTTTGGTTGAATTTTGATGCTATGTGTAACAAAATGCCTTTATCTGTGTTCAGGTTTGACGGTAGTAAAATTAATGCAAAAACTAACATTTCAAACAAAAAACCTTTACAAAAAGTTGTCTTTGAGAATGTCTAAATATAGATCCAGATCCACAACTTAATAAAAATAAGTCTTTATGCCTAAAATCCACTAGAGTTTATAAGCCTTTTATATAGAGCTATATAGGAATCTAGTGGCTAAACCATGGAATTGCAGATGTTTTTCTTTTTTTACTCCGACCAGATGGCACTAATCTGATTTAAAAAATTGGATTAAAGGCATCGTCTCTATTTTAACATGAAATACTGCCATAATCGAAAAGTAATATCTAAATCTTAGAAAAAAATGTTTTTTATTGTTTTCGATAGGAACATATTGATCATAATTATTGCATAAATATTAATTAGTACCATGAAATTCTCTCAAAATACAAAAGAAAAAATATTACTACAATATTGTTACATTTTGGGTGTTCAGTCAGTTTTGACCACGAACAAAAGTGTGACCCCCAAATGAACAATACCAGGGGGTTAAAAAGTAAATGTCCAAGCTGCTCTGCGTTTATAAAATTTTTGCTTTTGACCTTTTGCCCTCACTTCAACAATAAGAAAGCTTTTCTTATTTTTTTGAACCATACCTTTATTGTCAAGAGAAAAGACAAAAAACACAAGAACTTTTCTTATTTTTATTGGGCAGCTATCAGCTTACAACACTTAATGTAAGACTTGATAACATTCTCAAGGCACAGGCAGGGTATACAAGCAGTTTATTAAAAACAGAGCAACACTGCGCTCATGTGGTCATAAGACACTTTGTTCACACCAGTTGCATAAAGTTCATAGCAGACTGCATCTTAAAGAACAATTTAATTCATTCACCTGCTCATCAACAAAAAACCAGCAATAATGGCAAAGAAGGTCACCAAGAATTTGGCTCCAAAAATCGGATTTCTGTGTGCTCATGCTAAACTGGCTGTTTCATCAAATGCAAGCCAGTACTTCCAAGAGCCATCTAGTGGTTTGTGTAAGGAACCATGGGTGTTTTGTTGTAGTGCACTTCATTGATGCATTTTTACATTTTCATACATAGCTTACAACTACATGTTTAATAGTAGGCCAAAATCAGAAATTTAACTTTCAGATGTAGCCATAATTTTAAACTGAACTTCTAAAAATGTATGTAACTGTAAAACTGCAAACTCTGTAGTGTGCTGTTTAAAAAAAAGAAGAAAAAAAAATCAATAGATATGTACTACAAAAATCAACATAAAATATTCAAAAAGTAAAAAAATTATAATACAAAGAAACCAATAACCTGCACTGTTAGACAGCATTATAACTTGGAAGGTCAAGAAAGTTTTCCTAATGATGTTAATGTTTTGTGTTATGCAGTGAATCAACAAACTAATATGCATATAGGCTTGATGTTAGTAAACTAATAATGATTATAAATTAGTCTGTTTTCTTATTAAAAATGTGACTGTTGACATTTAATTCCAAAATTCATATACAGTATGTTTGAGAAGAAAACAGCTCATGAAATTATTCTTTTCATTTCAATACCCATTTACATTACAAAGTGTCCCAAACAATGGGCAACAAAATGTTTTATGGTTTTATGAATTATATTTTCTTGTAATTCTGCTAACCCTTCTTTGGTACTGAGAAACCCCTTAAAATCCTTTAGAAAGTAGGACAAATGGACAAACATATTATTAGCATATTATTTGCTAGTCTGACAGTCTTTGCAAACTGCTATGTGTGACATAAAGCCAGATGTACTGAATAAGTGCTTTAAATTAAAATGTTTTATCAATTGAATTAAACTGTTAAAAGCTGTTTGGCAAGTGATATAAAAGTAATGATAAAGCGAAGTGCAAACTCATTTGGTGATGATAGCAACAGCTTTCTTCATCCAAGCATTGTTACTGAGTAGAGAGAGCATGAAACGAGCCACATCTCCTCTTGACACAGACTGACCGATCGGCAGACCATTTTCATCAGGGACATAATAACCTTCATGAGTGAGGAACTCGTTGGCTTTGAAAACAACAAGAAAAATAACACTAAAATTTGTGGTAATCTAATTGCAGCAAAAGAAAACTTCCAATAATGATTCATTTGTCAATAAGCATTTGACATATTACTTAAAGCTGCAGTCTGTAAGTTTTGCCTCTTTGTCGCCATCTGTGTTTGAAAACCTGGAATTGCTGCTTTTTGCGGAATTATCTTGCTTGCGTGGGATGAAGGCTCCAGCACGGATGAATCTAATGTTTTGAAGTGAATGTGTGGCAGTCAGTCACTGCACCAGTGTGGATACTGTACTCAGGAATCACAGATTCTAGCCTACGTCTTGGAATATGACCCAAATAAGAATTTTCACCATATATTGCCATCTGAACAAGTAAGTAACAAGTCTTCCACGTTTGTTCTGCCCAACTGAGGAAAAAATAATTACCATAAATCGTTCTACCAATGGTAATTAAATCAAACGATCGGTTAGCTCATATCACATCAAACCGTGCAAATTATTATTATTGTTATACTTTATTCTCAAATTATTAATGTTAACAACATCAGCATTGCGTGACAATAGTGTGTATTAGTGTGTAGATTTCAATTTCTGTACAGTCTAATCTCTAATTGTCATGCCATTCAAATTTCATATTAAGAAATTCTTTTAACCCAAAAAGCTAATTTTGCTCCCTTCGAAATGGTTTTCTTTAAAATACAAATCTTGTGTAATGTCAGGCTATCTGTAATCAGAAGCACATTTAAAACTGGAATATAATTTAATTCATTCACATGTGTTTCATAAACACAATCTTTTCTGGATTACAATCCGCCATCGAAATGATACATTTAATTATTCCAGCTGCTGTGAGAAAAGGCTATAAACGTTCCATCACCTGCAGGATCCTCACATGCGATAGCCTAGTAGCCGGAACAACTTCTTTATGTTTACAGATGTGACGTAATGACGCAGTGGCATGCTTGAATTTCCCGCAGAATCCTACCCGTACCACTCAAACATTATTATTAGCTAACCGTTGTGAATCGGGCTAAAGTAAGGCGATAGTTTTGAACACTGGCTGGTTATGTACTTGCACAAATATTGATTTCGGATCATTTTTAACCAAAAATAAAACCAAAAATAAAAGTTACGGACTGCAGCTATAATGTAAAATGCTACCAGCAGTTGAAGATAGCAAAGCATATGTATGTATGTATGTATATATATATATATATATATATATATATATATATTGTAGTTTTTATTAATAGATCCCACCTGTTGTTGGAATATTCTTCAGACCAGGAGGACGGACAACAGTCCAGTTGATGTCGTCAGTCTGCTTGAGAAAGCTTTCCATTTCATACATGTTGTTCAGAACACTTCTAATCATGGGAAGCAACATGAAGCGGATGAGAAAGGAAGAATTGGAGCCTGAATTAGCTGTGAAGAATGTCATAGGAATCCAATTACTACACCAGTCAAATGATCAGACCAAAAATACTGTGAGGAAAAGACCCTTCAGTTGCATACCATACATAATAACAGCACTTACGGTCAGTGTACCATGAGGTCATGGTGATGATTCGATTGACTTTGACTTCACGCATAGCATTTAATGCTGCCTTCATAGACTGGGTGTAGCCAGTGACTCCGTATAAAAATGAGATCGGAAAGCCAAGACAGGACAACACAGCATCCTGACCTTTGAAGTGCGGTTTCAGGCTGTCTTCTGAGAAAATGTCTGCTTCAACCACCTGTCACATGAGGGCATGCGGTTAAACGGTACATGGTTGAGGCTGCATGCTAGTTGTAGCTGCTGATTACTGAAAATCTAAGAGATAAAATGTGCATAATCTGGACTGGAACACATGAAATATTATCTACATTATTGCACTGCCACAGCAGGCAGCTTAGTGTGAAACGTCTCATTATTTGGAATTGCTGTCTGGATAACCATCCTTAAAAATCTTTACTTCCTGCACAAAAATGTGGGGCAAGCAAATCATGTGATGATATCAACCCATAAATGAAACGCATTGAAATTTTATGCCACATTTGTGACTCTTATGCAAAATTTTAGCTGTCTTTTCAGTGATACTGCACAAAAACTTATATAACAACTAAAATAAAATATAAAACAAACACTTGCATACAGTATACAGTAAGTTATGCATTAAAAGGTTAACATTTTCACCTTGGTGACTTTTAACTCTTTAATATAGTCATTTCAGCATTTACCATTGTGCAGACTTTAGTCAACTAGATAAGAAAGAAAATATGAGCTGATGTATAGCTCAGACTATTATACTAATACTTCATATAAACAATTCATTTTGTCATGAAGGACCTTGCAACATTATGTTATTGTATATCTGTGATCACCTCCTCCAACCCATTACTTGGGTACACCTGGAAGCAATTCATGAACAATGTAACAAAAAGTATTTCAAAATGTCACTATGCCTTTTCAAAAACAATAACAATATGCAACTTTAAGCTTTCCTCCTACAACTTACCTTGAGGTTCTCGTGCGTCAGCGTCAGTTTTCCCGGGTTTCTGACGACGGCCGTGACACAGTGTCCTTGCTGAAGAGCCTGATTGACCAGCTGCTGCCCGGTCTGACCGGTCGCGCCAAGAACAGCGATCCTCATGATTAATCTGGACAGAACCTTCCTGTTAAAACACGAGAATGTGTGAAATTACAGCTGCCAATACATAGTCACACTCGTTTGTACAGCACTCCAGAGAAAGAGCTAAAAACAGGGATTCTTACAGGAATAAGGTTAATTGAAAAGTTAAGGAAAAGTTATCTTCTGCTTGTAATATAACCTGCTTAGCTAATGTCCGGAAATGACATTTATTATATCAAGACTCCTTCTCAAGGACAACAGCATTAAATGTCTCTGCGGGCACAATAAAACTGAAAGTGTGTTTTTAGGGGGAGAAAAAACAGACTTTCCGAGGGAAGATATTTGTAAATGATCTTAAGAAGGTGAGCATCACCAAATAAAACATTTGTTATACCTGTCGTCAATGCACAAACACCTAAGAATACAACAAACTTCAGTGACATAACGCATGTAATCGAAACGAAACTGTGTAAATGCGGTGCAAAGAGCCCAAATGTTCATCCTACATGGATCGCAAAAAACACTTATCAGTAAATATAGTTCTAACTCACTCTAAAATCGCTCCTGATGGTGTGGGTGGCTACGCAACAGTAAACGCATGCAAGCGCTCTCTGCTGTCAAACAGCTGCTGATATAACTTCCACGCTTGTGGACTCGAGTGCGCATGCGCATTACGAGAATTCCACGCAAAAGTCCTGTCAGATCCAAACCGATCCAAACAGCATGTTTCTCCAAAAAAAAAAAAAAAAAATGCTACTGATATTGTTAATACATGACATCACATTACGATAAAAATGTCTCATTCTGTTTTCTTTTTAAAATGTTTTAAAAATGAAAGCAGCAGCAAAAGGATTTTAATCAACTATTGTACATTGTAAATTTTATTATACTTAAAAGCAGTTATGTTTTGTTTGTAATATTAATATTAATATTAATATTAATGTTTGTAATCGGTAACTACATAAGAAAGGTGTGTAACTGTGTGCAGTTTACGTTCTACAACAAAATCATGTTCATGTATCGTCAAGTTATGCTTACGGACCGTATTTTACTCATGAATTAAAACCCCCCAAAATATTTTGCATAGACTATCCGTTTTTCTTTTAATATTTAGACTTTGTTAAATGAATCAGCATGCCGAAAAAGTCTGAATAAAGAAGTGAAACCGTGCTGCCACCGACACCATCCTGCAGACTGCCAGAACGCGCGCGAGGGGAAAGAAAAAAGAAAAGAAAAGAAAATTCAAATACCGCTACCAGAGAAATATGTAAATGGGAACAAATTAAAGTCTTCAAAAATTCACGTAGCCTAAATAACGAGAATTGTACTGTACTGAAATGATTCCAGCATTTGGAAACATTAATCGGACGGACCAAGCTTCATGATTAACAGAACCTTTATTCACAGCAAAGCTTTACGCGTGAAGCACTTTTACATTTACATTTAGTCATTTTGCAGACGCTTTTATCCAAAGCGACTTACAATTGGGGAATACATACTTTTATTTGATTTCACACTGCACAAACCAAAAAAGGGACTTTAGTTAGGCACAAGTGTGTGGCCAGTGGACACCACTCCCCCTTGTGGTTAATATGTTACTGTAACAACAATCACTTCAGTTCCGTATTCAAATACAGAAGTTGGGCAGAGTGTGAAGGACTCTTTGGTTTCGCATATTCAGATGTCACCATCACAAGGACAGTTATTGTTCAGTATTCACCATGAAGCTACAGATTTGTCTGTTCGTCGGCGTGACAGTTTTCTGCGTATCGACAGCTGATTTCTCTCCTCCAGTGGTAAACATCAGTCTGGACGTGCCTGCCTATCAGCGATGGGCTGCTTTGAAAGACCTCTATGACATCGATTTCTTGAGAAAAGCTGCATCTGAAGTGATCGAGTAAGTATCAGACAGTCTGATGCACGCTACGAGAAAATGTTGCTTTCGTTTGCAGTCTTGCAATTTTGTCCAGAACCAGGTTAGCCATTAACGGTAGATCATTTCACCTGACAAGTTTAGAAAGTTTACGCGAATTTGTAATCAAATATCACAGAATGTCACCAAATATTTAAGTTTGCAACGCATTAAAATGCAAGAGATAAAAATAGAGCGCCACTGCCATTGCCCTCTATTTAATATATATATACATATATATATATATATATATATATATATATATATATATATATATACACATATATGTTCGGTCACGCATTGTTTTAATGTCCATTTCTCGCCTGTATAAACTACTAATTTGTTAGTAATACTTAGTAAGGTTGTTATTAAGTTTAGGTATTGGGAAAGATTAGGGATGTAGAATATGTTCGTGAAGAATGTGCTTTATAAGTACTAATAAACAGCCAATATGTTAATAATAGGCATGCTAATAAGCAACTAGTTAATATAGTGAGAATTAGTCCCTATACTAAAGTGTTACCATATGTTCTTTAACGTTGTAAATCCACATTTATGTCTTAAAAACCATCTTTTGCAGCTCAACTGTTCCAAAATGGGTTCATGATGCAGTTAAACCTATAGTGAAGGCTCTGGAGAAATACATCCCACAGCCGTATGCTGGAGAAATACAGGGCATGGCATCCCTCTATGGCACTGACATTGCAGATATTGTGCTGTTGAACTTTGCTTATGAAGTATCTGCGTAAGTACTACACTTTTTGGTACAGTAGCTCTCTTGAAGTGTTTTAGTTGTCAGCTTTTTTTCAACATTCATTGTGGCTGCTTTGCTTCTTTCTTTTTTTAGCTTTTGCACCAGTATTGTAACTCAGGATACAAAGGGCAATATATACCATGGCAGAAACTTGGATTATCCCCACGATGTGCTCAGAAATCTTACTCTAGATGTACTTTTTATTAAAAATGGAAAGGTATTATTAAATGATATATTATATTGTATTATATTATATTATACATTTGAATCTGCAAGTCATTTCTCTCCAGGTGGCATACAGAGGAACCACTTTTGCTGGTTATGTTGGGCTGTGGACAGGACAGAGCCCCAATAAGTTTACAGTGTCTGGCAATGAACGCAGTAGGTTGATTTTTGATTTTGAAGAGAAGTGAATTTTGTGTGGTTTTAATTTCTATCTATACTTCTACAGATAAGGGACATTGGTGGGAGAATGTAATTTCAGCAGTTTTATTAAAAAGTTCCCCAGTTAGCTGGCTAGTGCGAGAGGTGAGAGAACAATGCATACAAAATTCAAAATATAATTCAGTATTTCAAAGTACATTTACTTACTAGTGCAAAAATGACTCTTTGACTGTTAAGAGACTTTTGCATTGAATAAATCAGTATATTTTTGATTTCTTTAGACTCTTGAAGCAGCTGTGGATTTCCAGGATGCAGTATTGAGACTGGCCAAGGTGCCGATCATTACAGATGTTTATTACATTTTGGGTGGTGTTCATGCTCTTGAGGGTGTGGTCATAACCAGAGACCGGAGCGGATCAGCTGACATCTGGCCTCTGGATCCACTTTATGGAAAGTAAGCACCACCCATTATTTTTAAATGACATAAATTAAAACGAAAGACATAAAGTGATGCCAGTGCAACATTAGGCTCTCATTCATATAATACTAGTGTTTTCCTTAAGGTTTTTACATTACTAAGCCTCTGATTTTTACTGTTGCTTATTATAGCTGGTATAGAGTTGAAACCAATTATGACCACTGGCTACCCGCCCCTAAACGAGACGACCGAAGGCAAGCAGACAATACATTTTTATCAATAACATGAAAGCACAAATGTGTGATTATTTAACTGAACAAATTAGGGATTGCTTTTCACATTGCTTGGTCTTTTTCAGAGATGTGGCCATGAAAGCATTGAATGCCACTGGTCAAAACCATATTAGTATGGATTCTCTGTATCAGGTAAATGAATAAATCCATTTTGGCTGCTTATTATTGTTGTGGCATTTATTTCTGTCCTACATTGTTAATGTACTACAAAAATGTGTTCTTGTTTGTTATTACCGTAGTAATTTCTGGATTTAGATATTAGAAAAGGTGAAACTTTAATGAGACTTCCCTTGTGTTTGTGAAAGCATGCAATCTTATTGCATAATTTATTGACTGATGTGTTGATTAAGTGACCATTTCTTTTTCATTGTTACAGGTTTTATCCGTGGATCCAGTATGTAATAGGTAAGGAGGACAGTAATGTAGCATTTCACCTATCACATGATATTTTATGGTTGTGTAATGGCCTCATGTAGAGTGCTCATTTCTCGTATGTGGTAACCAGTAGTACAAATATAAGCATACTTCCTCCTCATGGAGGTTATAATATTAGAATATAACCATGAAATGCAGAATTTAGGAATTTCCTGGGGAGTCTGCAGAAACCAGTCATGTGAAGCCTCTGCCTATTCACACGTACAAGTTCACAGACACTCATTGTTTAAGCCACTCAGCTGTAAATTAGAACAGTCCAAGCATTGATCTCTGTTGAATTCTCACCCTCTTTCATGTCTGGTGCCCAACAACTCAACACTGATTCTCAACTCATCTAGCTTTACTGACTTACCATTGTTTGTCAAAGTTGATATATTGTCAAGTGGTACTGGCGGGTTCTTTGGGTGATATTAATTTAGCAGATACTTTTTCCAAAACAATCTCCATAAAGGGACAAAAGCAATTAATCCCAGAGCCAACAATATTAATAATGTATGATTGCAGATTTACAAGAAAGCTAGATTTGGAAACAAGCTAGAATAGAGCAGAAATGCAGAGAAGAAAGAGAACCTTTGCCAGCAAAATGCCCTCAAAAACTAAAAAATTTGAAGTATGAGTTTCTGTTATACACACACACACAAAGGCGGTTGTGAAAATAAATCTGCATCGTTTATCCTTTTGATCTTTCATTAAAAAAAAAAAAATTATTTATTTTTTTTAAATCACAAAATTCTAACCTATCATTGAAGTAAATCAATTGAAAGTGGAAATCTCATTGTGAAATAAATGCTTTCTTTAGTTCATGTTGGCCACAGTTATTGGCAGCCAATTATTGCAACGTCCTTTTCCCAAGATAACAGCTCTGAGTTTTCTCCTATAATGCCTGAAGAGTTTGGAGAACACCTGATCAGGGACCAGAGACCATTCCTTCATACAGAATCTCTCCAGATCCTTCAGAATACCAGCTCCATGTTGGTGCTTCTTCTCTTCAGTTCAACCCACTCATTTTCTGTAGGGTTCAGGTCAGAGGATTGGGACGGCCATGGCAGAAGCTTCATTTTGTGCTCAGTGACCCATTTTTGTGTTGATTTTGATGTTTGTTTTGGATTATTGTCCTGATAGAAGATCCAACCACAGCCCATTATAAGATTTCTAACAGAGGTAGACAGGTTTAGATTTTTTATCTGTTGGTATTTGATAGAATCCATGATGCCATGCATCTAAATAAGATGTCCAGGACCTCCAGTAGAAAAACAGGCCCACAACATCAAAGATCCAGCAGTATATTTAACCCTGTTTGTACTAAACCCATCTGGTAGGTTTGCTGCCAAAAAGCTCATTTTTTAGTTTCATCTGACCATAGAAGCCAGTGCCATTTGAAGTCGTGTCTGACAACTGAATATAGAGTTTGTTTTTGGATGAGTGAGGAGAATTTTTCTTGAAACCCTCCCAAACAAGGCTTTCTGAGCCCAAGACTCAACTAATCTCTGCAATTCTCCAGCTGTGATCCTTGGAGAGTCTTTGGCCTCTCAAACTCACCTCCTTACCATGTATTAGGACAATACAGACACATGTCCTCTTCCAGGCAGATTTGTAACCTCTTTAGTTGATTGGAACCTCTTAATTAGTGCCCTGATTGTGGAAATGGGGATTTTCAATGCTTTAGCTCTTTTTTTCAACAATCTTGTTCCGTACATCAGAACTATATTCTTTGGTTTTACTCCTTGTGATGGACGATTAAAAGGGTCATCGGATTCCCATTTTCCACAAGTTGATATGATTCTTTAGGGTCTCAATGAAAAGTCTATAACATACTTTGGTTAAAATTTCTCAATGGTAGTGTAAAAAACATTCTTTTCACACTGTCAAAATCAGCTCTGTTTTCAGCAAGCCGTTTAGTGCATGCCCCTTCCATGGGGTGATGCGCAGTTCTCATGAGACAGTTTACTTTAGGCGCGGAACTTGCTAACTAGCACGTTATTAGGAAAGGCGATTTACAAAGATTCATAAAATAACCAAAATGTGATAACCAAATTATACTCACTTCTGTAGGTGAGGCTGGATCACAAATGATTTGCGTGAACATAAACGTATTTTGTCAGATCGGGATCGGCGCATTCCCTTCAAAAACAAAGGTAATCCACCTCGTCTTCAGCGGCTCAGATTTTGATAGTAAATGACGACGGCTATGTTCATTATTACATGCAACAATAAAACACCTCACTTGCTTAGGAGACATTCTTGTCTACTCCTGCTCTGGCATTGAAACAATGGCAGATAGATGACAGCTCACTCAGGGCGGGTCTATGCTAAAACACTAGTGTCAATCAACAATCGTGGGAGGGGCCTGGGTCTGTGTGATGTCACACAGACAGGCATCTGAGAACGGCTTGATATGAGAAAGGGGAAATGATTTAATGAGATAAAAAAAAAAAACACTGGGTGGATCTTTATCATTATAGTGTGGTTGTGTACACACACCGCCAACGCACATTTCAGTTCAAACAACTTGTAAAAGTGCATGTAGCATCCGATGACCCCTTTAAGTGAATTTGGCCTTTTTTGTTCCTCATATTTATAATCCTGTGGAACAGGAAGTCATGGCTGGACAATTTCATGCTCCTAGTCACCCTGGCGTGCTAAAACATTTATTACTTCAATTATAGGTTAAAATTTTGTGAATTTTTTTAATGAAAGATCAAAAGGATAAACAATGCAGATTTATTTTCACAGCCACCTTTACTCATATTTACCAAGGATGCCAATATTAGTGGAGGGGACTATATCTCCCCACTGTGTAAGTGTTAGTTAAAGAGGTGTGTCTTAAGATCACATTCTGTAATAAAGCCTTATAATGTGAATATGCTCATATGATCTTCCTTCCAGGATCACTGTTTATACAACCGTCATGAGTGCCGCCACTCCTGAGAAGTACACAACATTTGTCAGAGATGTAAGAACAAACCATAACACTACATGATTTTTAAAACATATTTTAAAACATAAAAAACATTTGAAAACATGCTGCTTAAGATTACATATGTTACCACCATCATGTTATGTGGTATGCTTTAATGAAGTCCAGTTGGCTGGTTTGGTAATATAAGTGATTTTGTTGGATGAAACAACATTTCTGTCATAATATAAGAAGTTGCTGTGGCTTCTCTGTTATTATTTTGACATTAAGGGAATTTCACAATACTCGGTTGACATCAGTCTGTCAGCTTTTGCAAGCAGCATCACATGAATTGGTGTGGATAACTAGGTCACATGTCTTTCCTATGCTTTGATGAGCACTGAAGAAAGCTTGGGCTGAAACGTCTGCTCTTTGGTCTGTTTTTAATACACTTTGCACTTTTTTCACTTTTTCAATTTTGCATATGGAAAAAAATAAACTATATTTTTTGTAGACCTTTTTTGGTCTGATTAAATTTTTCAGTGTGAGGACAAATTCAGCTACTTATTGGACTAATATTTTCTATGCTTTGGAAACTTCTGTTTCTTGCAATCATTAGTGATGGAACTGTGACTGTTCTGTCTTAAAGGGATACTCCACTCCAAAATGAATATTTTGTCATTAATCACTTACCCCCATGTGGTTCCAAACCCGTAAAAGCTTTGTTCGTCTTCGGAACACAAGATATTCTAGATGAAAACTGGGAGGCTTGTGACTATCCCATTGACTCTCAAGTAAATTACACTGTCAAGGTCCTGAAAACATTGTCAGAATAGTCCATCTGCCATCAGTGGTTCAACCGTAACGTTGACAAGAATAGTTTTTGTACGGAAATAAAACAAAAATAATGACTTTATTCAACAATTCGCCACTGTAACGTCACTGTTGCGCCATTTTGGAAAGTATCACTGCACTAGGGGTGGACGTATCGACCCTAATATTGATAGTATCGATACCAATGTTGGTATTGGTATCGGATCGATACTAGCCTGATAAGATCGATATTTTAGGTTAATTTTTTCTCCTATACACTTAATACATTGTTTAATACGTTCAACAAAGTGTAGACATGTCTGTGGGTGTATACTCCGCTCTTTTCACATCTCGTATGCAAACATCGCTGCTCCTCCCCTGCTACGCTGTTTTGTTGTCATGCCATCACGTGATCCAGCGGCTCAAGCGCACGCGGATACAGCGAGAAATGGAACGCTAGAACTCCGAGCTAGAGAAGAAATGAAAAGGGGAGGAAGGAAATCCTTCACATAGTGCATATTGTATATAATTGTGTACCGAATTTGTCCTTTTTATGCAGTATCACTGTAAGGTGTATACTGAGTTTGACCTTTTAATATTATTTCTTAATGCATTTAGCCACTTTTAAATGTAAAATGCTTAACATGTAATTTAGCATGTTTGCATATATATTCTAGGCTTAGCTGCTTGCCACATATTATATTCTATTAACAAACTGTATACCGAATTTAGTCTATTTATTTATTTGGTCTTTAGCACTGTCTTCCTCCATTGCACCATATTAAATGTTTTTATATTGCAATGAGAGAGAATTAAATTCAGCGTGTTGCATTCATGTTCTGGGTTCATCTGCTTACCTGTACATACATAGTAGGCCTATATATTTTTATAAACTATACCGAATTTGGCCTTTTCATATCACAGTTTTTATTGCAATAATAACAAACTAATTTTACAGTATGTATAAAACAAAGAGAAAATACAGTACATACATAACATCCGAAAATCCTTTCAATACTAAACGAGTTATGGTTTAATAGGCCTTTTTCATATCACTGTCTTCATTCAATAAGCCACTTACGTTAAACTTTTCTTTATAATGGTTTTCTATGGGAGGAAAATACATAATGTGAAAACTTTGAGAGTTGCTTTCATATTTTGGGCACATGCTAACTTGTAGGCCTATATCTAGTTTGCAACATTTATAAGGTGTATAATGAGTTTTGTCTTTTAATATTACGTTCTTAATTTATTAAGCCATGTTAATTATTTTTATAACTCTTTTCTATGGGAGGAAATACTTAACATGAAACTGTGCATTGCTTTCATGTTCTGGGCTCCTCTGCCTGCAAAGTCCTTTTAGAAAGGCAAATAATATCCACGTAGCTTTAAGGTGAATTTAATATTAGTCACATCAACATTAGTATTGTTAATTTTTTTAATTGTTGTTGGTCATTTAAATGTATGTTTTTTTTTTTTAAATGACAAGTATCGGTATCGGAATCGGTATCGGCAATACTGGCCTTGTATTTACTCGGTATCGGATCGATACCAAAATTTGCAGTATCGCACACCTCTACACTGCACGCAAAATGCATACGGATAGGGATGCGCTGTTTGCGTTCAAATCAAAGCGTAAATCCACGTAGAAAACGTATCCTTGTGTCGCGGCTAACACAGAAGAGCGTATGCATTTTGCGTGCAGCGATACTCCCCAAAATACGGTGGCGAATTGTTGAATAAAGTCGTTATTTTTGTTATATTTCCGTACAAAAAGTGTTCTCTTCATAATGTTACGGTTGAACAACTGATGGCAGATGGACTATTCTGACGATGTTTTTCATACTTTTCTGGACCGTGGCAGTGTTATTTACTTGGCAGTCAATGGGACAGTCACAAGCCTCCCGGTTTTCATCTAACATCTCTTAATTTATGTTCCAAAGACGAACAAAGCTTTTATGGGTTTGGAACGACATGGGGGTAAGTGATTAATGACAAAATGTTCATTTTGGGGTGGAGTAACCCTTTAAGGCCATTGCACACTGAGTCCGAAATTTTCGCATGCGTTTTTCCGTATACGTCATCCTTTCCTATCAAAATGCATGCTATTCAGAAAATCAAACCTGATCCGAATTTTTTTATGACAGACAAAAGTTTCAGAGGCAGTGTGTAAACGTGATTGACACAAGGTGAGGTCGTATTTATTTTTTAACGTGCAAACATTTCGGACTCGGTGTACAATGGCCTTTACTGACATTTTTTCAGATTTTCTTTTTCTTTATAAATACATTTAATGGTCTTTCCTTTCTGTTTACAGATCTGTATGTGATGGAATGACTCGTTCCCTTGACCAGCTCGGCCATAAATTTCACCCAGCTTAGTTCTGAACTACCCAACAGCTTCTGCTTCTTTTTTACTTTTCACAATAGAAATGAGTCGTATTTTAATATCTAAAAAGTAGGGCTGTGATAAAGCCTATATCTTGTTTCAATAGGAAAAATACATGATTTTTTAATTGATGACTTGAATAGCTGTATTTGGACAGAATCATTCAAATAATTTCCAATATCAGCGACTACAAATTTATAGCTGATTTTAATAACTGTTTAATAAATAATAAGTTAATATTAAGTGACTTAATATTACTAGAAATAATATTGGCTGTTTTTTGCTCTATTTTGTCAACACACAAATGTATACTTTTGTAATACTGTATATTAAAGCAATAAGCCCCAAGAAGCTGTAGTTTACAGCGAATTTATAACAGCTACGGGCGTTGTTAGGCATGGCGCGGAGCACCTTTATAATACTGCATGCATTACTGAACGTTTATAAGGCATATATTTATACATTAAAAACATATGATGGATTCTCCCTCTTATACATGTAATACACAATTGAACTGACTGTACTGAATTCAACTGAATACAATATATTAATATATTTGTTCATTGTAATCATTGAGGGCTTTCTGGATCTTGTGCACATGTCAAAATCTTAACAAGAAATGCTCTTGCCTCAAATGATCTATTTTTGTGTCTTGGATTATTTTGGATTTATTACATATATGCTATTGAAGGAGTGGATGCCGAGCTGCCATATCCTTCATATTGATATTAATTATATTATTATATTATTTCTTGTTTGACTATTAATCAAGTTATGGCAAGAGTGAAATGTGTAACCTTATGTGTGCTTATGAGATATTAAAGAATCCTGCTTTATGCTGTACTTCTACTCTCTAAAATGATGACTTCTTAGTGTGTGTGTGTAACGAAGGCAAGGCAGCCTTGAAGTTCTGATAAGTGCTCTGTGTGTGTGTGTGTGCTGGTAGCTCTCTCTCTGTGTATTAGAAGACTGTCTCTGTCAGCTGCCACCATCCTGACCAAAAATAGGTTTCCGGAAGACACCTATCTTGTATGATCCCTGATCGCTGACTTCTGCCCAATCTGATGGAGATATGTTTGAAGCGTTTACGTCCATATGTGGAGATTGTCTAAGTTTATCTAGGTTTTAGAACCTATCAGAATTTTTATGACTTATGTCGGCCTACGAACTCGATTGTGAGTCTTGAAGCTGACTTCTGCTGATGAAACTGCAAACTATCTTCAGTAAATTTTCTTCATTTTTGATTGAATCTCTTGACTTCTGGTCTTCATTCAACACACCTGGTCCGAGGGTCTTTACTGTAAATTCCCCTACAGTAATGGTGGAGGATGCGCGGGCAATCGTTTTTCAGTGACATCCCTGATCAATCAATGAAAGAAAGAAAGGTAGGAAAGAAAGATTTTATCTTTAAAAATTATTCTTGGTTAGGGACTGTCTGTGGCGGAGGGAGTGTGGGAGAAGGGAGAGCGATACTCACTCAGACGTGAGTGAGGGACACCAGACTTTTGTATGAATTTGTTTTGGGTAAACTGGTGTCATAGAATGAGGTACACCTGTAACGCCAAGTTACCTTGTGTATGTAGAAAAGGTGTACGGGTGCACACTTATAGGTCTTAGAAGTAGACTTGGAGTTGAGAGGTGTGCACCACAATTTGAAGCACTTTCTGTGAGGGGAAAAGGTACAGTCCGGGGGGTGGACAAAACGCATTCTCTATTTGTGTGGCACTGAGAGCCGTAAAGGCCGGATAGTGCATTTTGAAGCACTGAGAGCTGTAAAGGCAAATAGTGCATTTGTGGCATTGAGAGCCGTAAAAAAGCCAGATAGGGCATTTGTGTGAAGGTATATGAAATACCAAGAGAATGTAAGACGCTAGAAGGGGGGTTCTAGTCGTAAATCGCTCAACCAACTCTCTATTCCTTCCGTCTCAGACAGGGGCGCCCCGAGTTTAGCGATCAGGTCAGGTCAGTTGGTTAGGGAAAAGAGTAACCAAAATTAGTGTTAAAAATAATAATAGTTGAAAAATAAATACTCATATCCATATATATAAGTTACGGCAAGGATTGATTGATCTGGGATGCATCAGGAACAACCCCGAAAGAGCTAAAATTTTGTTTTCATGACCCTAATTGGATTGGACCAGTATATGGAAATTCTGGAATATACTCTGCAGTTTCATCACGCAGAAGTCAAGTGCTGTTGGTAAGATCGCCGCCTCAATCTCTTGCTGTTATAATCTGTTTTGGTTTTCAACTGTGCTAGAATTATGGCTGAAAAATTAGGTAACTTGCTCAGCCTGAAACGGAAGAGAGCAAATGCTGTAAACAGCTTGGCTCTGAAGCTCTGATTTTAAAAGTATTCTCTGAATTCATTGAAAGAATGATGAGTCTGGGCTTTGATTCTGATTGGAAAGTTAAAACAAAAACTTGATTGGCTTTAAACAAAGAAAGAACCAGAAAGATACAAATTTCTAAATGCATGTGCCTGTCTTCAAATGGCTATTTGTTAAAAATAATCCCAGAAGTAACTGATTGATAATTTAATCAGATTCTTTGTGCATAGAAGGTTTAAATGACAAAGAATGATATCATAAATCTGTTTCAGTTGCTGTTGCAAGCTCTAATAATATACTGAACAAAATTCTGGGTTGATTAAACGACTGTGTATAGGCACAAAAATTGGCAGTAGCATTTAGGAAAAAGTTAGATTATGTTTTGCTTTAGAAGACAAGATTGCGTTTGACTGCAATGAAACAGTTGTTTTTTATCTCATACTGGCCCCCACCATGACTCTTGTTTAAGCTGTAAAAGTAACAGAGACATGTTCAGAGTGAAAAATTTGTAATTTCTATATTTACTGATGTTTGGGCAAAAGAGTAATTTTACTGTCGGACTGTAAAAATTTAGCCACTCAGCATCATAACCAAATGCCCATTTCCAGTGAAAAATGATGAGCTGATAATGTTGTAAACAAGTAACATAAACGGGGGTTTCAAAGTTAACTTTAAAGAAAGCATGCTAGCATGACCCAAAGTAATTCCAAAGTCATGGCCAGAATTAAGTGAATGAATAAATACATGTTACTAACTTTGAAGAAACCTAAAGTTGCAAAAATAAAGTAAAAAGAAAGATGTTTATTTGAAAATGCAAGTAATTTCTGACAAGTTTTAAGCTGGGCTAGAGTAAAATGATAGTACAATGAAATTATGTTGAAAGTTAATGAAAATGCATCGCTTACTAGTCCTGAATCCCTCAGAGTCCTGTCTCTCATTCAAAGTCAGCTAAATGCTGTTATCTGAGCCTGTGTCATAAGTGATAACAAGCTATTTATAGTAAAGCACAGTGTTTCAGTTGAAAATCATAGACACTGAGATGTTAAAGGACATGTTATATGATGCATTAAGAGGGCAATTGGTAGTTAAATGTTTCAACTGCCCAATGCATTTAAGAAATAAAAGATTATAAAAAGACTTAATAACAATCTAGGGGCTATTGTTGAAGAGACACGAAGCCTCTAAAATCATATTAGACCCTGAGCTATAGAAGTAATGATTTTGAATAATTAAACAGTTGTATTGCTGCTTGTTCTATGACCAGTAACTTATCTGTCTTATTTTTAGTCTCCACCATCATACAGGCCCGATGGCTGCAGCGATAGAAGTAACAGAAAATTACACTGAATGGACAGGTGTGAAAAATAAATTCACTGAGTAATCTCAGCATGATGGCTTGAAGATATCCAATTGATTTTAGTGATTAAATATTAGTACGATTAACCTGTCTCAATGTTTTAATACTAGTAGGTGCTGTCAATGGCTCTCATGGTTCTCGAGTGCACCTTTCCTAAGCTGCGGAAAATACCGGATTCTGGAAGGAAACTGTCGAGGATGTTGCAACGGGAAAGAGCGGTTACCAGTGTGCATGAGATGATTTCTCAATGACGGGTAAGATCCTCTTCTGGCCAATAGGGGACAACCTAAGGCAGGGGGTCACCGCCACTGGGCACCTGCCCAGAAGGGAGATGTTATATGTGAGATGGTAGTGGAGTTGAGCGGATGCTTGATAGGCCTAGAGCATCGTTAAGAGGGGAACTGTAAGAAGTTACAGCAATCTGCCTCAAAAATGTGAGCTCCTCCAGACCTGATCACCAACAACCGCATTCCTTCATGGCTTGTTGTGACAAGCATCCACAACTTGATGCAACTATGCCAGGGATCCCACCCTGAGGAAAAGGAGCTTATTTATAAAGAGTTAATGGCAATGGGCTTTCAAGAACCATCTGAGACCATGTGATGACAGCCATTATTTTGAGATAAAATTTCTTATGAGGCTGAGATGATATTGAACTAATATGTCTATATCATAGTTTTTACTCATGCATGGCATAAGATGATTACAAGACATGGTGGTGGCTAAAAATTAAGACTGCTGGTGCTGATTCAAGAGATGGTTTGGATAACAAAGGTTAAGGGAATTAAGCATTTAAGATAAAAATAATTTTAAGAAATGCTCCTAGCATTATGTATTTTAAACAGTCTAAATTGAGATTTGAGATATAGAAACCTTGACATTTTTAACCTATTTGAAGGATTAAGGGTTATATGTTGTAATGAATTTGATATTATAGTCTAAGTTGGTGAAACTGGTGAAAAGTTGGTGAAACTGTCAAATGATAATTTGCACAGTAAGAGAGAGACTGCTTGAGTGGAGGCAGGGACGGCGCTCTGCTTCTCTTATCGGCCTGCTGAGCAAGAGTAACCAAAACAAAGCAATGATTTTAAGACCAAAACAACCCAGCTGATTTTTCTCAAAATAAAAATCATTAATGAACAGGCAAACTTTGAGACTAGGTAGAAACTAGGTAAAACTGACAGAAAAATTTTACGTTTAGTGGTATTTAGGTTATAAGCAATGTCTGGATAAGACATGTAAAAACAAACAAGGCACATTACTTTAATGATTTGTTAAATCTGGTTAATGAATATGAAATTTTAGTTTTAAGGCTGTTGGCTAAATGTTTTGTTTTAGAAGGTCAGTGTGAAGTAGCTGTAGTAGGAAAAGAGGTATTTACAAAAGGTGTGTTGATGAAAGCATATATGGATGGAGGACACTTTTCCAGTTAGAGGGACAGAATGAATGATTCACTGGAAAAGGCATAACTTTTTATGTGAAGAAAGACTAGTGCAAGTGCAGAAATAGTGGGATTAAGTAAGCTGATGAATGTATACGGGAAGTATTTTGTACGAAAGAATGTGTTTATTACTAGAAATGTCAGACAGTACCAGAGATGTTAAGTATATGCACCTGCTTAAGTTGACCAACAGCCTGCGTTATTAGCATGACCTCATTTAGTAGACCAGACGTGGGATGGGACCCCACATTGGTCTAAAACGGGGGACTGAAGGAGTGGATGCCGAGCTGCCATATCCTTCATATTGATATTAATTATATTATTATATTATTTCTTGTTTGACTATTAATCAAGTTATGGCAAGAGTGAAATGTGTAACCTTATGTGCGCTTATGAGATATTAAAGAATCCTGCTTTATGCTGTACTTCTACTCTCTAAAATGATGACTTCTTAGTGTGTGTGTAACGAAGGCAAGGCAGCCTTGAAGTTCTGATAAGTGCTCTGTGTGTGTGTGTGTGCTGGTAGCTCTCTCTCTGTGTGTTAGAAGACTGTCTCTGTCAGCTGCCACCATCCTGACCAAAAATAGGTTTCCGGAAGACACCTATCTTGTATGATCCCTGATCGCTGACTTCTGCCCAAGCTGATGGAGATATGTTTGAAGCGTTTACGTCCATATGTGGAGATTGTCTAAGTTTATCTAGGTTTTAGAACCTATCAGAATTTTGATGACTTATGCATTGACGCAATTAGCAACCTCTGTTAGGGTATAATTGCTGGTGTTTTTGAATTGTACGCAGAGCGGCCTGCAAACTCGATTGTGAGTCTTGAAGCTGACTTCTGCTGATGAAACTGCAAACTATCTTCAGTAAATTTTCTTCATTTTTGATCGAATCTCTTGACTTCTGGTCTTCATTCAACACACCTGGTCCGAGGGTCTTTACTGTAAATTCCCCTACACTATACTTTACACAGCAACAACCTGCATCCTTTAGGAAAGTGCCATTTCCTATACAAAAGTCTAGTCAAGTCGCATCAAGCTATTACCCTTAATCCCTTCAGGGCTTGTTCACTTAATTCAGCTACACAGATGAAGACTGCTAAGACGCAGACAAACAAACACACCTACTGAAAGCCTCGGGAGTTTGACACAAGGTCTTCTCTTATTTTTGAATGAAAATATTGGATTTTTGCTCAGGACACTGTAGGTTCCTCAGGGGACATGGAGAAGCGTTTGACTATACTTTCTTTGTGTCCTTACAAGCTGATTTTTTGCATTTCTACTCTTTGCATTGACTAACTCAAGCACTGATGGGGTACAGAAGGTGGACACATTCCTTTGGGTGACATGTAGTGGAAATAAAGCTTCAGGGATTTCCTTGATTAAAAGAGAAACCCACCAGGTGAGTTTTACCTACCATGATTTATCATCTCTTGCTGTAAGCTTTTATGGCTTGGAGTTTTAAGGACAATGTTTTGCTGACATGACTTACACAGCCCTTCATTTTATCATTTAATTCAAAGAAATACATAGAAAAGTACCAAAAGCTAAAACTAAATTAATGGTGATAAAATGGTGTGAAATCTTAAACCGTTTTTTTTTTTTTTTTTTTAAATAGGCAGGATTTAGTATAGGTTAAATTATGTTAAAAATATCATGTCTTATTTGTAGAATCCATAGAATATTTTTCATAATAGCAGTCTTACTTCATTTTACTGTGAGCAAGATTCAAAGGGCACGTCACATGAGCTTTTATCAGCAGCTCTCTCTTAAAAGAGGTTTAACCTCAAAACGAGCATGTCTGTTACACTACACTAAATTACTGTGATGTCTGGTGAGCTAATGAATAACCTTCCTTACAAACAAGTCTATAAATCCATAGTCCATAATCCCCAGTTAAAACCTTAAAATACCCCCATTCATCTCTGACTCTTGGTGTTTTTTTTTTAAATTGTGAGATAGATACTCGTACGTTTTTAAAATGTTAACTATTTTAATGAATAACAGAAGCTGGTTTATAGTGAAGCAGGGTCATCATTGAGGCTTTCACAGAGGCACAGGTGCGTGTTGACGCCGTCTGCTCTATAAGGAGGATTGAGGCCAGTCCAAGAGAGCAATCGACCCAGATTAACTCGCTCTCTGGATCTCATTAACGTGCGCAACAACATGACATTTAGTGTAGCCTGTTGTCAAAAGCTTGATAATATTGTACAGCATAGCCTACAGTAATATGATTTACTAGAGTACGTCTGTTGGTCTAAATTTTTGTATTTAATGAATAATATAAATAATGTATTGTGTAAATTGTGTATTACTGAATTAGGTGTTTTTTTGTGGTTGTTTTTTAATTTAATGCTTTTATTTTTACAGTGGTACAATGGTTTCTTAACCATTTAGCAAATCCAATCCACATTATTTTGTAAAGTGATTTGTATCAAATAAATATAAAAATATAAATCATTGTTTCATACAAGTGCTTAATAAAAGTGCTTGTTATACTGACTTTCATATTTTCTACCTTCAGGAGAAGCCATGGGGTGTGGTGTCACAAAAAACAGCGAATTCAATAGAAAATTTGATAAAGGTAAAATGTTTTCAATGACAATAATATGAATGGCTTGTGCCATTCAAAGAATGATATATGCTGTATGTGTGAGTTCTGTTTATTCAAAGACTATTTAGCTTGACTATAACTTGACCTAAATAAATTCTCTTCTTAAAACAGATGGAAATGCCATCCCAGGTGAGTTTTTACCAGTCCAGCAAAGTTTGTGTAAAACCTTATCTCTGGCAGCTATTGAATTAGAACATGGCCGTCTATATCTGTGTAGTGTCAATATATAAGTAACTCATTTACATTCTCAACATGTCTTCTTTTTCATGCATGTCTGCAGCAGCCATAAGTAAGCAAAATTCATCTTTTATGACCACTATGATGTCTGTTTTACTATTGTTGGCTATTACATAGCCTGCTATACACAGAGTTATAAGACTATCAGTACACTAAAAATTACTTGTTGTAGGTTATAAAAGAAACATTATTGAGGTATGTTTTACAAGAAAGTAGCCTACTATTTAAGTCTTTTTACTTAATTTACTTCAATTCCACGTTTAATTCAAAGGATTAACAGCTGCTTCTATGTAATTATTTGTGAAATTTACTAGCAAAAATGCTACAAACTAATCCTACACCAATTTTTTTTCAGTGAATAAATAATAATCCCTCAAATGATGCTAAACTGGGTGTAATTCTAGAAGTCCGACACAAAAACTATTGCATTTGTAGCAGATCTGTTTAATTATATTTATTTAAACAAAAGGTAAAAGTCCTTTCTCACCTCAGTCGTGTTCTCTTGAAAGCAATGAAGGCTGCGGTGCTGATCCAGCGCTGGTACCGACAGTATGCGGCTCGCATGGAAATGAGACGCAGATACACCTGGAACATCTTCCAGTCCATGGAGTACGCAGACCTTCAAGACCAGATCAAAGTGAGAAATCTCTTCTCCACACTATATTAAGAGCTGGCGACATTTGCGAATGTGCGCAGCTTCCGGTGTCATGCTTCCAGTTATTATACCTGTACAAAAACCTACCTGGTCTCATGGCATTTACGTACCGGGGTGCACTTTTTAGCGTGACATGAAATACGTACCATATCAATGAATACGTTCATATCACTGCAGTTTCCAAAATAAATGAACACTTTCACACAAAATTACAGAGTTGCGATTAATAAAGCGTAATTTTCGCACAATTACTTGAAGAATATGCTATGACTTCAAAACAATATTAATATGCTGGGAGATTTGAAAACTGATACTTTTGAACATTAGCATGGCACACATCCAGCTTCATATCTATGGGTTTGTTCGGTAGCTCACGGAGTACGGAGACGGACTTAAGCACCGGTTCGAATCCCGTGTAACTACGGTTTGATAAAGCAGTTAAAATCTGCATAAAAGTAAGTTCAAATGGCACAGTTGCATCAGCTAATGTTTTTATATCAGTTTTGCATTTGCTAACACTATCTGGTAGGTTAATTTAGGGCTGGATTTGGTGTAGGGCATCTTTCCAACACGATAGAGCATTAACCTTTAGCGACAGTCCCCGGATATTTGAATTCTGAACCGCCGCCATAAGTATCTGAAGCAACGTAACAAAAAAACAGCAGTACGTACCAATATCTACGTAATAAAAACGTGCCAGGGTTCACGTATTGAACCTGTGTTTTAGCGCCACTCAGTGGACATTTCTATTTGAAACTGCGGCGAAACGTGTCGCACAAAAAGTGCGCAGATTTTTATGAGACCAGGTTGACAAAAACTTCGTTTTGCTGCATAATATTGCAAACTGGTTCTCATATTATTTTAATTAATTATCATAATCATAAACACACTGGTTTGTAGCACAAATTGTTTTACTTTTACTGCACTTTGACAACCATCTGTTGCTGCTGATGAAGCGGAAGTCACGCACATTCAAATAGTGTACTTCGCGTAGCAAAATAAGATACAGTCTATCTAAAACTTGCAAACTTGCAGGTTTCAGAGTGATAAAAATGAATGAATGAGTGACTTGATGAATTGATGGTCTACTTACAGTTTAAAAAAAAAATGGTTTGGTACTATTTTCACAAGTAAGGTGTACATTTTCAAAACTCTTAGAACAAAACTTTAAACTGATCACACTTGTAACACCACTAGTCAAACTGATCCAAACACAAGATCATTGTATTGACAACATTTGAATTAATCACCAAAACACAACAGTATGATCTTCTTTTAACAATCAGTTCATTCAAGAGCAAACAATGCAAGATTCATGTTTCAAATCACCTTTGTTGCTGAAATAATTACAGTAATAAAGGCAATAATTGTCATGTTAGAAAATACACTTTTTGTTGCTCGTTTGGTACTAATTTCACAAGTAAGGTGTACTTTTTCAAAACTCTTAGTACAAAAATCCAAACTGATCACACTTGTAACACAGCTTGTCATTCTTTCAAAACTTGATGTAATGCTTTTATTCAGTTGCACATATTTTCAGTCCACATAACCACTGTTTCAAACACAAGATTAGTGTAATATGTAATGACAACATTTGGTTTAATCACCGAAACACAACAGTATGATCTTCTTTCAGTTTAATACTTTTAACAGTCAGTTAATGTAATAGCAAACAATTCAAGATACGTGTTTCAAATCACCTTTGTTGCTGAAATAATTACAGTAATAGAGGCAATAACTGTCATGTCAGAAATGACACTTACATTACCTAGCTTGCATAACTCGCATAAAATGCATAATGTTTGTAAAAGTATTTATACAGTGTGTTACTGGATCAAAAGGTGTGATGAAGATATGACATGGCAATAAGGTTTGGTGCTAGACAGAGTTTACTGTCAATGCAGTATGACATATGACTGAATCTACACTGTAACTGCACTTTTCAGATGAGTTATAGTAATGTGATGTCTCTACCATGGTAATGCCTCTATATACAGTATCACATGGCATAATGTGATGTAAAATGCTGTATTTGATGCCATCTGTCTCCCTTCTTCTGATATATCTCTGATTAGTTCCTCTCCCTTAATGTACTTAATGTTTTTTTTTGTGTGTGTGTGTGATTTTATCAGGTTTTGCTCACTTCTGGGTAACAATTTGTCCCCAAAATATGGGTAATTAGGTATACACACACACGCACACACACACACACACACACACACACACACACACACACACACACAGGTATTCCTATCATTATGATGACATTTCATAGGAGTAATGGGTTTTATAGCATACTGTACAAACTATATATTCTATCCCCCTACACTAACCCTACTCCTAAACCTACCCTTACAAAAATGTTTTTTTTTTTTTTTATAGAAAAAAAGTCTCCCACAAGGAAATTGATTTCAGATATTGCCATCTTTGAGGAACCATTTTGTTCCCATAACATAGGGTTTACCTGAACCACACACACACATGTTCAAAATCGAAGATAAATAAAATAATAATAATTACATTTGATTGCCCCTAAATAGCAAACAAGTTCTTTAGAAACTATATCTATTGAATCTATATCTATAGCTATATATAGCTGCACCAAATGATTCACTGGTTAACCATTAAGACGAGTTAGATTAAATAATAGACAAATGTATGAAACTGAATGAGAAGATATGCAAATGAAAAGCTTGATAGTAAGAGCATTATGAAAAGCAGTTACTGTGAATGAAACATATAGATGTTTAGGTGAAGCAATTATTTTGTGTAGTGAAAAGGATACTTTGTGATTGTGTGTATTGTACTAAGACAATTGAAAATATGCTGAAATGTTTGAAAAAAGTGCACTTTTGATGATCTGTTGTGATATTAGTACTAAGAGTTTTGAAAAAGTACACCTTACTTGTGAAATTAGTACCAAAGCGAGCAACAAAAACTGTAAATTACCTAACTTGCATATCTCACATAAAATCAATAATATTTGATTTTATGTGAGATATAAAATTGACAGACAGAGACAGGTTTTCCTATCATTATGGTGACATTCCATAGGAGTAATGGGTTTTATACTGTCTCCCCCTACACTAACCCTACTCCTGAACCTACCCTTATGAAAAATATATTTTTTTCTCATTGGACCCAAAAAAGGACAATAATTTCAGATATTGCCATCTTTGTGGGGACATTTTGTCCCCATAAAATAGGGTTTACCTGAACCACACACACACACCCTTACAAAATAGTGGTTATCATCTTAGATAAATCACTTTTAGTGTAAAAATAATTCAGTGCATTTGGTTATCCCTAATTTGAAATCACGTTCTATAGAAACTAAATATCTATTGAATCTATATCTATAGATGCACCAAATGATCCACTGATTAACCGTTAAGATGAGTTAGATTAAATAATAGACAAATGTATTAAACTGAATGAGAAGTCATGCTAATGGAAAGTTTGATAGTAATAGCTTTACGAAAAGCAGTTACTGTGAATGAAACATTTATATGAAACACTTATTTTGTGATTGTGTGTATTGTACTAACACAATTGAAAATATGCTGAAATGTTTGAAAAAAGTGCACTTTTGATGATCTGTTGTGATATTAGTACTAAGAGTTTCGAAAATTTACCAATTGCTTATGAAAATTGCGCCAAAGCAATTAAAACTCTGAAAACTGCGAACAACTAGTGACATATTTCTTTTCTCACTTTCTCACACAGTTATACAATTTTCTTGGTTACCTGATGGATAACTTCACTCCATCAAGCAGTGAACGTAAAAGAAGCTGTTGTATATTAACACATAACATATTTATAGTTTCCCCTGAAATTTATCCATGCTAAACACATCATATATGTTCTACCATGTAGGAAATCTGATCTCACATATCTTCAGAGATAACGAGGTTTGCAGAGATGCAGAGTGGGAGAGATACTTCAACTACACCAATATCGATGTGCCAGAAATCTACTCTGGTCCACGGCTAACCTTTCCTTTAGATATGGATCAGGCTGCTGATCTTGTAGAGGCCTTTAAAAACAAACAAGTAGGTACTCCATGAGGATGCTATAAATTTATGTTTCATGATAGTCAGATAACGCTCGATGTCTTTAACCATGTACACTTCTGGTTTCTCCAAGCAGCAGCTTCACTCTCGTTACGTTCTTCAACTTCTTCTGGAAACATGGAAGTTGCTCAGAGTGTTGCCAAATATCAACCGAGTCTCTACATGCCATAGCAAAGAAATAACCATTTGTGGTGAGAGTGGCTGACACATTTCAAGTTTTTATTATAACACAATTCAATGCAACTTCTAAATACATTTATGAACTTTATTACAGGTGATTTACATGGACAATTAGAGGACTTGCTATTAATATTCTACAAGGTATGTATTAAATCATTTTACACTCAGCTACAAGATTGTCTTAGCCTGATAAAGCATGTCTTTTAGTGGGATCTATTTATTTTGCCAGAATGGAATGCCGTCATTGGAGAAACCTTATGTTTTCAATGGAGACTATGTGGACCGAGGCAAAGACTCCATAGAGATTCTGCTCATATTGTTTGCTTTTCTACTTGTGTTTCCTGGAGATGTTTATCTTAATCGAGGAAACCACGAAGATCACATAATTAATTTGAGGTAATGGAAATGTGCTAAACACATGTATTTACTAACACACACTATATAAGATAGTCTTAAAACTTTGTTCACCACATGTATTTTGCAGTACCCCAGCTAAGTATAAAGTTACCAATGATACCAGTGCCTTAAGCTTTTATAATTAAGGGTCCAAGTATCATAGTATTATTTTTTTCTAACTCTTTCACTCCCATTTCACACATGCATGTTTAATAGACACTCTTGAAAAAATGTTGATTCTGAATTGCTAAATAGTCTCAAAAAAGCCACTTAAACGAGCAGTGGTTCTTAACCACAAGGGGGCTTAAAGGGATAGTTCACTCAAAATGAAAATTCTGTCATTTGTTACTCACCCTGTCGTTCCAAACCCATAAGACCTTCGTTCATCTTCAGAACACAAATTAAGATATTTTTAATGAAATCCGAGAGCGTAGTAAGGACTTCGGTAAAATAGTCCATGTAACATCAGTGGTTCAACCTCAGTTTTAGGAAGCTACACAAATACTTTATGTGTGCAAAGGAAACAAACATTATGTATGTTTTACTGACGTCCTTACTACGTCTCTGGGTCTGGGAACATTTCAGTTACGTTGCTGTCTATGCAGGGTCAGAAAGATCTCCGATTTCATCAAAAATACATTAATTTGTGTTCTGAAGATGAACGAAGGTCTTATGGGTTTGAAACGACATGAGAGTGAGTAATTAATGACAGAATTTTCATTTTTAATTTTTTTCATCCCTTTAAGCAAATTTCCAGAGGGGTCCCAAATTATAAAGTTTTATTTTTTTAATAATGTACAATATTAAACTGAGATTTCTTTGAGAAATATTTTTAAGTTTATTTTTATTACACTGAAAAAGAAAATAATTTGGAGTAGAAACAATTTTCACTTAGAAATTGCTAGTTAATTTAACAATTAATTACAAAGAAACAGCAAATATCTCATTGTAATAGTATTTTCATGTAAAACATACTCCAGTAATCTTAATTTACCTTATTTTCAAATAGGAGGAGATCCTTGGAGTCAAAAAGGTTAGGAACCACTGGTCTAGATGAGGCAGTAGGCTATACTAATTTTTGTGGCACTATAATATGATAATTTACACTTTTACTAATAAATTCAGAACTATAAGGGCAAGAATAAAGACTGTTTTCATCTGAATCCCGCCATCAAATCAAATGGACTTTTTCCCTTTTCTACAAGAAAAAGCTTCTGCCACTTTGGATTTTTGTTTTTGTGAAAACTTATCATTTTCTCTTCAAAGGTATGGCTTCACCAAAGAAGTACTGAACAAATACAAGGTAGGTCATTATTTAGGCCTACATCTAATGTCTGGGTGCTGTAATTCCTCAGCTTCCTGTTCCTAAGAGTTTGTTTACCATATGGTGTTAGCTGTTTATCTCCATTATGAAACAGTAAGGGATATCCTGGCACTTCCTTTCCAAGAACATCACCTATTAACAGCAAGTGGCCTGCTCAGACTTACAGTTTAAAAGTGGAAACTCTGGTCAGTTCTCCTGCAGTTATTTTCACAGAATGTGGGCCAGTCCTCAGTAAGAGGATTACAACAAGCAGGCTTTAAGACTTTTTGTACTCTGTCACTGGTGGCTGTTAACTAACTAGATGGTAAACGAACAAACCTTTGACTGCATATATGACACCTTAGTAGGAAAGGAAATATATAGATGAGTCAGTTTTTAACATTGGAAAGATACTATATTTTTATTAGCGTTTTAAAGACGTTGTGGTTGTTAACTAGCTGGTAAATGAATAAACTTTTGATTGACGTTTGATTAGTAGGGAATTTAATATACGGCTATGAATCATTTGTGGAAAGATTCTATATTTATACAAGTATGCTAAAAGAAAATTGGGAAACACTTTACTTAAAGCCTTTATGTATAATGCATTATAAAGGTATTCATAATGTATGTTGTGTGCGTTATATCTTTTCATAAATAATTGTAACCAAAATTAAAATGCTTTATAATATTTAAAGGTTTGTTTGTCTCTAGTATAATGTGCTTTAATCTTGAGATCATACAATCATGCATTATTAGGTGCATTATATGAGGCATAATTAATGCATTAAAACTTTTATAATGCAATATATATAAAGGTTTTATGTAAAGTATTTATGTTCATATTTTCAATTTGATTTTAATGCTTTTTTTAATTTAAGTTAAAGTTTTTGGAATTTGTTGTGTGTTTTGTCATTAGTTTTTGTTTATTTTTAAATATGTCTAGTTTATATTACGGTGTAGTTTTTAGTATTATTGATTTTAGTACTTCAACTGAAACTAAACAAAAATGAGTATTGTTGACTTGGAAACTAATACGTTTGCTCAACATTTTTTTTTTTTTACAGTGTAGTTGTAGTTTTATATAAATATAGTTTTTATATTTATTTTATTTCAATTAATTTTAAGTAATTTATTTTTAATGGTTTTAGTTTTAATTTGATGATAATAGTTCATGATAATAACTTTGCTGCGATACGATAATATGATAATAACTAATGTTTTATGCTCTGTTCTTTTGCCATGTTTCTGCTCTAAATTTATTTGATGTGCATTGTTATCATAAATCTCTCATCTGTTCAATTGCTTTAAGCTGCATGGGAAGCGTATCCTCAAGTTGCTTCAGAAAATCTTCAGCTGGTTGCCTTTAGTGACGGTAATCGACCAACGGGTGCTGATAGTCCATGGAGGAATCTCGGATACCACCGATCTTGCTCTGATAGCTCGAATAGACAGACACAGAGTGAGTCGAACAAATGGTTAGCATGTCATTAAAGCATGAACATCAAATCTTTTTTACATTTTTTAACTGATGAATGTTGTCTTTCTCTAGTATGTGTCTGCTCTGAGGCCTCCGAAGAGGAAGACTCCATCACGCACTAATGTATATGCAGATTCAGAGCGTTATGACGAGATGATCATCTGTAAGAACAGAAGGGGCTCGCTGACCTTTCCCAAACCGTTTGGTGCTCGGGAAAGTTTTCAAAGACGCTCCCTTCAAGACTTCTCAAGCACCGTGGCTCGGACGCTTGAGGAGGAGTTTGAGGTTCGCCGTAGACAAGCAGAGTTTAGCATGTCCCGCTTCAGCAAGTCTCACCGTAGTCTGAGCTCTACTCTGTCATCTGACTCTGAACCAGAATCATCAGAGCTCATCGACACCGGCAATGATGAGTGGAAACAGGTGTGCTTCTTTTGTGCTATTGTACATACTGTTCGTGGTTTGACTGATTTGCAGTACTAAATGTACTAAAACAGTGGTTCATCCTTTTTTACCTCTATTATCCATAACAATATCCGATGGCCCAGTGAAAATGTTACACTCTTTAAAATAAAGGTTAGAATTTGTTTTTGTTTTTTGTTTGTTTGTTTTTTGCAGTGACATAGAAAAACCATTTTTGGTTCTGTGAAGAAGCTTTTAGTAAAGAGCTCTTAAAAGAAAGCTCTTTTGTGGAAAGGAAAGGTTTCATGAACGTTAAAGGTTCTTTGTGAAACCATCAACCAATTTATGACTTTTCCATGTATAAAAAATAGATTTAAAAATAGCTTTTAGAAATCTTCAAAGAAAAAAGTTGCTGAGAAGTTGAATTTTGAGAATAAGAAATAGCTTATTTGTTCAGTTTAAACTTATTTGAATGTTTTGACAATTTGAGGCCCCCTAGTGGACTCCGGCTCCCAGGTTGAGAACAACTGTACTAATACAATACAAGTATTTCACCATTCATTTCAACTCAAACCTCAGTGTAGAAAATAAACACAAATCGCACGTGGAGTATTTCAAATAATGTATGGAAGCTTTTAGGAAAGACATTGCATCAAAATAAATAATAAAATGCACAGAAAGTATAACTCTGAAAGTATATTTCAGAGTTAGTGTGACTAGTGTGATAAATTTGCATCTAATATGGAACATATTGTGTATGTAAAAAAACATACCGATAAAAAAAAAAAATGTATAGCCTGAATGCACTGTAAGTCGCTTTGGATAAAAGCGTCTGCTAAAATGCATAAATGTAAATGGAACATTAATTTTAAAAGCAATGCAAATAGTTTCCATTGTTGGGCTAGTTACTCAAAGAATGTAATATATTACTCATTACTAGTTACTCCTTTCAAAAGTAATATTCTTACTTTACTTATTACTTTCTGGCAACAGTAATTAGTTGCACTACTAATTACATTACTTTTTCTTCACGCCCCACAGAAGTTGTAACTGTGTATCTTCCAGATACAATTCTTCTAGAATGTTACTAACAACATATATCTGCCTCATTATTTGACCAAAATCCACATTGGATCGCAGTCAGAAATTATTACAAACACTCAATAGTGATTGATAGTGAGATTCAAGTAGAATTGTTGTATTCATCTCATTAATTGTCATGTGTAGCTTGAAGTAATTTTTCCGTAACCCATATGCGATTAAATTTCATTATGTATTTTATCAAATCACATGAGTTTGTAAGAAACTGTTTAATTTTCCAAAAATATTTTTAATTATATTAATATAATGTACCACATGCTGATTACAGGGATGTAATGCCAGAGTAAAGTAAAGCCACAACTTACACAACAGATGTATAAATATAATGCAATATTTCTACCTGCTGAATGTAAGCTTTTCCATATTCCAAGCTTGCCTGCTGCACTGGGGTCATCACATGCATGTGCGCATCATGAAAATTATGAAAATAAATCTAGGAATTATTTGATTGTTAGATTTTAAATCAGCGGGGTTGAGGCATCAAAAGTAACTAAGTAACTAAGCTGTTTTATGGAAAGTAACTGTAATATTATTACTGAAATCTTATTAGTAATTAGTTACACTACTAGTTACTGCAAAAAGTAATATTATTACAGTAACTAAATTACTAGTAACTAGTTACTGCCCAACACTGATAGTTTCACATTCTGTTTTTGTATTTATGTTAATACGTATAACAGCCCACTGATATGAAGTCATTTGTAAGAGACATCTGATGTTTGGTATCTCTTGTGTGCCGTCAGATTTTGGACCTGCTGTGGAGTGACCCCATGCCTCAGGATGGTTGCATTCCCAACGAGGTCCGTGGCGGAGGCTGTTATTGGGGTCCTGATGTCACAGAGGACTTTCTGAACAGGCACAACCTCCAGCTCATCATCCGCTCACACGAGTGCAAACAGGACGGATACGAGTTTTGCCACAATCGTAAGGTCAGGAATGCAGTGATCTGGGCTTTCAGAAAAACTTTTGAGAAGGAAATCATGATGACTTTGTCAGTTTGGCTCAAATTAAAGCAGAATTGTTTTTGGTAGTTTTTAGATGCGTGTTGCGCAATACGTGAATTTATATGAACCTGCTCCTCTAAAGGCTTTACACACAGTCTTACATTTACTTTCATGTACTTATGAACGCTCATGTTAATTTAGAGCGGTTTTTAGGACACTGTGTCCTGTGAGTAATGTAGTAATTCTCTTGCTGAGCTCAGAGTAAAATTATTCTTCAGAGGTTGCCCTTTCATAACTAAGGAAATACAAGTTCTCATTTACTTTGTTTCACAAGCATTGTCTCAAATGCTTCTCTTAAAAATCTCCATTTTAGTGAAACAAATTAGATAAAGGGTTCTCTTTTGTATTTTTCCTTTCTTTTAGGAGGACTTTAAGATCATAATATAAAAAAAAAAGTCCTGAAATCATTTGCTGTATCATCAAAAATTAATTTTCCACCTATGTTTCGGTTGTGCAAATTGACATTTATAGTGTAGCTCAAATGTCTAAATATTTTTTGTATGTTTGTAGAAATGTTCTCGACAGGTTGATTCCATTAAGTTGATTATTGTTGTCCCTCCATGTATTTTTTTCAGGTCCTGACCCTTTTCTCAGCCTCTAACTACTATGAGGTTGGCAGTAACAGAGGAGCCTTCGTCAGGCTGGGTCCAGATCTTGTGCCTTACTTTTTTCCATATCAGGCCACCAGTATGACCCGAGGACTGAGCTTTCCACAAAAGTAATCAACACACATGCTACCATCAGCCATTTGGCTAACTAAATCTGTACTTCTCAACCTTCTCAGTCTTTCTGACTCCAAGGCCGCCCATTATCCACAACAATAATTGAAGTCCTAATGACTTTCAGTTTTTCATGAATTGCTGGATAAGGATTAAGGATAAAGATTTTTACATTTTACTTTTCCAAGTCTATAAATCACACTTTTTAAATTAGGCTTCCTTATGTATCTAGTTTTTTTAAGATCCTGGGAATTCTGGATCTTCAAATAAAAAACTAAATTGTATGAAATGAAGACGTTTTTATTTTTAGTTTAAGATGACTTAAAATTATTCGAAACAAGCATTACAATAGATTGAATGCTTGTTTTGAATCATTTAAGTCATCTTGAGGCCCCCTTGGACGTTTGCTGAGGCCCCTAGTGGGCTCCGGCCCCCTGTTTGAGAACCACTGAACTAGAGGAAATGGTTTTCATTCACAGTTTTAAATGTATTGTTTGGTATTGACTTAGTATTTGTTGGAAAACTACAGCAGATGTTGTGTTGTAATAATTTTGGATACGAATGTTACCATTGCTGTTTCAGTGTTAAGAGATTCATTGTCATGTTTCTGGCTCGTTTCTTGATGTTCTTTCAGTGTAAAACGCACAGAGCACACAGCCCTCAAAGTCCTTCGAGAGCAACTGTTTGTGCACAAGTCAGATCTCCTGAGGGCCTTTCAAGAGATCGATAAGGAGAACACAGGTACGCACAACTATTTAGCATGAAATGCATACTTTAACACAGTGGTGCAGTATTCTGCCACCTAGTGATTTGACGACTAGGTATATATAAGAATATAAATGGAATTCAGACCGTTCAGTATTTGAAAACAGTCCGCTTTCCCAGATGCCAAAAGCAAGCAACAAACGGTGCTAATATACTCTCACTGTGTGCTGTAATAATACTGAGAATTCTGAGAATAATACTGAGAACCTTTATCATCATACTGAAATCTCAGATGGCCAGACAGTGATTCATCTTTTATGAATCATTAAAATATTGATGCCTGAGATGCTGTGAGCTCTAAGATTATAGTTGTACACTGTGAGTTTTTAATGAAGTTTAGTTTAAATGTGTGATATGAATAATAATGCTCATAAACAAGGTATGAGATCAGATGGTATTCTAAATTGAAACGAGTAGAGGCTTGGACTCTATTCCTTACGTCATGACTTAACAAGCAGGTAGGTTTTCTAGTTACTTGGTGGCGGGTTTTGCAGTTGTTAAAAAGCCAAAGTAATGTCAATGCCTCGTATGAGCAGAAGTATTTCATAGTTTCTCTATCTGATCTTTGACCTGACAGGACTGATCTGTTTGAATGACTGGGCGAGTGCAATCGAGCGAGTTCTTCACCTGGATCTGCCCTGGCGAGTGCTTCATCCTCAGCTAGTGTCCAGCACCACTGAGGGGAAGCTGGACTACCAAGGCTGGTTCCGTGATCTTGCCCTAAAAAAGCCCAGTTCTGAGGTAAAGCAGATCACTTAATCACTGTCTGTTGCGTTAGCTTTGTAAAATGACTATGTTGATATGTTTCAGAAACCACTGTCCTCTTTTCTCACTACAGCACATTGAGCAGACTATGCTGGAGACACTGTATAGACACCGCTCCACGCTGGAGACCATTTTCAGAATAGTGGACACAGATAATTCAGGTATGAAACAATATAAGCTGGTATTAATAATACTAGTAACTCGTTCTAGTTGGCATAAAATGAAAATTCACCTGATCTATTATGTAAAGCACTGGCTCTCTAGGACGAGATTTGAGGAACCCTGGTGTAAATGCATTCTAGATCTTATTATGAATGAGTCGTCAATGTATACGTTTCATTTTTAATGCTTTTCTGATCGTGTAATGTTTAAAGGGATAATTCACCCAAAATGAAAATTCTTTCATTAATTACTCACCCTCAACCTTTGTTCAACCTTCGGAACATAAATTAAGACATTTTTGATGAAATCCGAGATGTTTCTGACCGGAAATACCCTGTTCAAGACCCAAAAAGTTAAGTAAGGACATCAGTAAAATAGTCCGTGTAACATCAGTGGTGCAACCTTAATTTTATGAAGCTATGAGAATACTTTTTGTGCACAAAGAAACCAAAAATAATACATTTATTCAACGATTTCTTCTCCTCTGGGTCAGTCTTCACTGCCATTCATGAGAGTACCACGACACATGCGTGTGCATTCCTCTGTTTGTGAAGAAGGCGCAGTGCATGCAGCTTCTATGCCAGAACACCGGCTCCTGCATCAGTAGCACCACATACATACATTATGGTACTCTTGTGAATGTGCAGCGGAGAATGACATGGAAGAGAAGAATTGCTAAAAGTCGTTATTTTTGTTTTCTTTGAGCAAAAAAGTATTCTCACCACCAATGTCACATGGATTATTTTAACAATGTCCTTACTACATTTCTGGGCCTTGAACAGGGTAGTTCCAGACAGAAAGATCAAAGATCAAAAATTTCTGAATTTGTGTTGTGAAGATGAACGAAGGTCTCACGGGTTTGGAACGACAGGGTGAGTAATTAATGACAGAATTTTCATTGCATTCATCATTTGTGAGTGCAGCACCCACATCTCAAAATCCAATCAAAAACCGATGCATTAAACCAAATCTGTCAAACTCAGATGTACATCACAGTATGGAGGGAAAGATCAGCTACTTTAGTGTCATCGTGACTTTACAAAAAAGGTTACTCATAAACAAATGACTCGTATTTTTGAAATATATGTTCATAAGGACATAAACTCAGATAAGATGAAGACTAAAATGAGGTAAATAGTTCAAAGTCAGCATGAAACAAATGTTGTGATTGTCTGTTCTTCCATATTGTAGACTTTCTTTCGTCCATTGGGAATTTATTGGATTGTTGTTGTTTATTAATTCTCATTGGTTATAGGAAGGGATGGATTTTTGTCCCACCCTTTTGAAAGATTGCGAGGACACATGCACGAATAAATCATTTATGATTAACACTGCAATATTACATTAAAATAAGAATAGTCCATTTTGATTACACAGTGAAATGAACAATTCCTACCAAGAAGAGGCCAAATGTAGTTGGGTGGCTTTGAATAGCACACTCCCATGGCCTGTGTTTCTGTTTCTCTCAGGTCTCATCACTTTTGAGGATTTCCGTCAGACGTTGAAACTGCTCAGTGCCTATCTGAAAAAGGAGATCTCTGATGAGGTCATCAATGAGCTGGTTATCAGCACCGACACAAATAATGATGGTAGCATTGACATTGATGAGTTTATGGAGGCTTTCCGGCTGGTGGACAAAAGCAGACTCAAGAGAGGTAAAAGCCTATTAAAGCTCATGCAGGACAATGAGAGCCTTCCTCAGGTGACAGAAACCCCACAGATTGTCTACTCTACAGCTCCACAGACTTCACATTGTCCAGCTTCACAGCCTGCAGATCCACCAGCTTCAAATACTACAGACTCTGCATGCTTACAGACCGCAAATACTCCAGCTTCACAGACTGCAGACTCTCCTGGTTCACTCACTGAAGGCTGTCCAGCTTCACAGATGGAAGATCTCTGCCACATTACTGTTGTTGTTGTTCCACCACAATAACTGCTGACTGTTGTACAGCCTTCCCTGGGTATTTAAACCTCCGGATTAACCTTTTTTAGACTTAAAAATATACTTCAGGTTCAGAATACACCTAGAGACGTTCAGTGATCAATGTTCTCCATGTTTCATTGCTGTACTACATTGTATAAGCTGCTGATATTTCAACGATTTCTGCATTTGTTTTTATGTCCCTGACAACTGGTCCAAGATAAAGAGGCTTCTAGAATTTGCCTTCATTGCCTCTAACAAATATGTTCACACATTCTGCATCAAAATGAGCCATAAGTATCTTGATATGTCCATGACATAATTATATTTGTTGTTTGTAATGTATTCCATGTGTGTAAATGTGCTGTGCAAGTAAATAGGTAGACAGAAATTGATTTTTTTTTTTTTTTTGCCTGCAACTGAGCTATTTTTTAATAAGAGGCATGTTGACGTTGAGCTCTGTGCTTTATTGCTGTAAGCAAAGGCATTGTCCTAGAAAACGGACCTGCCAAAAAGCAGACTGATGCTTTACTTTCTACCCACACGCTGACTGAGGGAGATGGTTTTGTTAGTAAAAATAACAGGTTAGAGGGGTTATATTCGCCGTTTTATGTAGTCGTAATGCTGTGAGGAAGTATTTCCTAAGCATTGTATAACCAGAAATCCATCTCAACCAACCCATTGCTAACCACCAAATATGGCATTTTCCCCCTCAACTCTCACGTAAGACTCCGATAAAGTATTTAGCGATATTTTCTCAAAGAATATGATTGTTAATAACTGCGTTTTACCACTAGGAGGCGGCGCTGTGACATGTCTGTGTAACGGCTGCGGTGTTTAGAGGAGTTGAGAGTCGTATCTCTGTCTGCTCGCTCGCCCTCGGTTCTTTTGTTAACATGAAGAGGGACTGTGTGGGCGGTGGAAGGCCTGGACAAGTACAGCTATCAAACAGCGCTAGTCTTCACATGTCTGCTGTGAGTCACTGCATATCACTAAAATGTGTTTTTTTTTTTTTGTCAAGTTTCGTCAAACCTCCCACTCCATACCTCACTTTAACATCAGAGGTTATTGCCACATTTGTGGTTTCGACACTCCTTGTGGCCAAATGGGTTGGTTCTTTTAACGGCCAAGACCTTTTACATCTAGGTTATTCAAGTGACTGATGCAGGACAAGCGTTGCTTAATTTCATCGGTTGCTAGACCTTGAGTAGTAGACCATCGGGTATAACGAGTGACAAAACCCTTAAGGCCTTCAACTGGGGTTCAGTGGAATGTCACAAATCAAGACATTGACAAAGTAAATCTTCCACTTTGGACAAATATGCTGATTTAACCATGGCCATGCTGCTCCTCAATAAAGAGGAAATGAATATTAATAATTATTGTCATTATTTACTCACTACATTACCATTCCAAACCCTATAATAGTAGGCTTTAGTAGACTTGGGAAATAGGGCATTGATAGTCATATGGACCTTTTTTTTTTTTTTTAGTTTGTTTGTTCTTTCAAGAGCTTGATAGAGATGCACAGAATAGTTGTTATATGGAAAAATCTGTGTAAACATTCTTTGTTTTTATTCATGTTTCCCCCAAAATAACATCATTTAACACTAAAGTTTTCATACAGGGATTTGGGAACATCAGTGGTGAAGATACACTACAGTAATATATATAATTGATTGATTGATTTTCATATTTATAATGTTACAGAAGGTTTCCATTTCAAATAAATGCAGTTCTTTTGAACTTTCTATTCACAAAATTATCAAATCATAAAAAATAAATCACTGTTTCCCCAAATGTATTAAGCAACTATTTTGAACATTGTAATAAAAAGTATTTTTGGGCAGCAAATCAACATATTACAATGATTTAAGGATTATGTACCACTGAAGAAAGGAATAATAGCTGCTGAAAATTTTTACAGTATGTGAAAGTTGAAAAAAAGCAGTTTTACTATTTTTTATGTATTTTGATCAAATAAATGCAGCCTTTATGAGAAACTTATTCGGAAAATAAATTATATAAAGTATTAAAAAAAATCCACTTTTGTATATTTCTTGAGTCCTTCTGTCTGTAAATGCGTCAGACAAGAAAGCAAAAACACGACAAAAGAACTTGCAAGAATTTCAACATTTTTTATTTTTTTGCAAATAACACTAAAAATGTTTACAAAAGCATTGTAGAAAGATTTGTGCAGTGTAAATTATCAAAACTAAAAATTAATATTACTTGAAATGATTTTGCACCTAACATGACATAAGGATTGTCATTCTCAGCAGCAAAAAAACGCAATGCATCTCAGGAGGACACGAAGTGTTCAGTGTTTTTAAAACCACCCTCAAAGATGTTGTGAGGAATTTACCAGCCCTGAAATGAAGGCGGGGGGGGGGGGACAAAAACAAAAAAACCTGCTACACTGCTTAAACATGTTGCTACTAAAGCAAGTGAAATAAACAAGGATGTATGGCACTAAAAGCTCATCCCTGAAGGAGGGCATCATTCATCTAAGAAAAAAAAGGTTAGATTGCAAGTGGAAATTTCCCTTGTACCCAACATGGCACTATGGCAATCTTCCTAAGTGGAACTCAAAGACTCTCAGCCTTCCCTTTGTTATTCCAGTTGGACAAAACAGTGTGTTGACAGCTTGAGAGTTGTATAACAGGAGATCATTACACACATAGGCTCACACCCCACAGATACAACACAAGCCTTTCTCCATCGAAGTTAACAGTTTTTACAACCACATACACCGTTCCATCTCGAATTTAGGACAATATTCACTTGGTACTACTTCATAAATCTGAAGGAAAACAAAAAAAATAAAATTACGAAGAAAACAGAAATGTGTTTGACTCCACTTGAAATATTACAAAATAATTAAAAAATATAGAAATGAACCAGACCAAAGAAAAGACCTTACAAATTCAGATAATGTACATATCATTGAACATATGAATACATAAATATTCGTCTGTCTGATTACAAAACCTTTTTACTTCATTATAAAATTTGCTTTTTACATATCATCGTATTGCTATGTCAATACATAATACTGAGATTTTCTTTGCACTCTGTGGCAACACTTTACATCTTAAGTTCTTTGCTGTATTAAACACATTATAAACTCACATAGTATGCTCTGGAAAATATTTTGTGACTTTTTTCAAATTTTTTTTTTTTCTTATTTGCCCTTGCAGACAATGAGGTTCTAATGCTCTTGTAAATGGGAAATCGATGGCACTACAGCTATCTGTGTGGAAAGCAAACAAACCAGTTATCTACCAAACCGATGTAATCTTTGGTCAAGCATATAGGGGCAAAAGTCACCATAAGGAATCTGGAAACTGTATAGAAATGGCTCAGGTTCTTAGGTCTTTCATACTCAAGTCACATGTTGCGTCTCACCACAATAGTCCAGCGGGGTCTTTTACAGACAGTGCTGAGCAAAGACCATTTTTACATAAATGTATATACTAACTGCGCTGACAACAAAACTCAAAGAGCCTCTCCAATGGACTGGTAGATAATTACGCTAAAGCTTGAATTACTTTCCGTCAGTTTTGTTCACATACAGCTGCATAAGACACTGCACATATACAGTGTTTCCAGTTTAAACCTGGCACTAAATCCATGGCACAGGCAAGTATGCAATAGTGTGCACTGCAATCCACGAAAACCGCGGTCGCAATAAGTAACAGATGGTTTACGTCAAGTAAAAGTAACAAACATCAATCATTCCAACAAGCATCACCAAAATGGGAACGATTTACTGATACATACGAGTGTAACCGCACTCAAGGGTTATGGCAACTTCAGACAGACAACCAAAAAGATTCATTTGGACAAACAGAAACGAATAAGATGATTCATCTTTAGTGATATTTTGTAAAGTGTGCAGCTATCACATCCCGTTCAAGCTGATTTCAAATATGGCCTCAATTCATTTTTTAGCAATAGCGAAGGATCGAAATATCAAGGACAGAAAAAGCAACAAAAATAAACTCAACAGACAAAAGCAGTGATTCAAGTGCTAGAGTCTCTTTCAGCCACAGGGGGTTAATATAAACCAAACGTGCACAGAAAAAAGATGTGCAAACTTCACCGATAACCCCTCAAAAACCTGCTGGCCTTTAACCCCTTCCACTCTGATACGACTGTGGGTTCAGTGGACTGTAGTTGTGCTCTCGAGATTACAGAACAGACGTGTTTTGCTGTGAAAAGGGATGGACGTAGTTCTAAGTCCACCACTGATTGGCCAATATCTGTCTGACATTTCGTCTAGTTCCACCTTATACCTTCCTTTACCATGCAGCAGAATCACATTGTGTTCTTAAGTATTTGTAAGGCAGAAAATTTCAAGTCTCTCTTGTAAGTGTTCTACGCGTGTTGTTCGTTCATTACGAAATGCTGAAAGCTAGTACGATGTCTGTAATGCAATGCCTTAAAGGAGACTGTCTGACCTCTTTTAACAGCTATCATCACTGAAATGTTTCTGGCATCAGAAAAAACGTGACTCAGATACTATGAAATGAAGAGGACCGCTGAAGTCACTAGTTTCCACTTGTTGTCACTCTGCATCGTGCAATACGGTGGACAGTGACCCACCAGAGCAGTTCACCACAGTGTGACAAAAACATGCAAGCATTGACATGCCTGCAGAAATACACACATATAATTACACACACATACTGGTATGTACAATCACACACACACACACAAGTTCTGGATAAGACCCAGATTTTTGTTAGCATATTAGACCTTTTAACTCTCTAATACTCTTAGAGGAGGTAAATCAATAGTTTATCTGCTCATTACCAAAAGGTTTGACGTATGAAGAGCTGTGTTAGTTCAAGGTCTGCCTGTGTAGACCTGTATACAGTAGTGTGGGAAGAGATCAGAAACACTTTAAGAGCACAGGCTGCTGTGAACCCTTCACACTCTCTCATGCTGAAAGGGTTTATGACCCTTCAGGAACTATGGACTCTGTGAGCATGCAATGCATATATGCGTTTTCAAAAGGCAAGAGTGTGTGTTTCAGGCCTCTCAGAACTAGGCAACAGAAGCCTCTGGAAACCCAGAGACGGTTGTTTGAAACTGAAGTGGGTGCTTTGAGTTTATATATGTTTTGATTGAAGATATGGCAGTTTGAAAGGCCATGCTCAAGGAAACAAAAAAAGTCACAGGTCAAATAAGTGACCCTCGGCAAACGGTGGTGAGCGTGCGGGGACTGGCCCCTGAAGACGAATCGCACAGTGAGAACTAACAATATAAAAAGGGTGAAGAGGATAGACGTGATGTCCTCAAGTGAGACTCCACCAAGTCATCTTCATCAACACTTTTGCGCCTCTACTGGCGACATGGCGATGTAAGATCCGTTTCTCAAAGGCTGATTGGTGCGGTTCTCTGGCGAATCCTCCGCTTGGTTGCTCACTTGGGTATAAGCCGTTTCGTCCTTCACCGTCTGTACAGAACATGCAGAACCATTAGCCTGTGCATTGTTAAAACCACGTAGATAGATGTCAAAGTGAAATCATGTACCACATGGACTATGTAGATAAACATCTAATCTAATGCTGTGAAACACTGCAGAAGTACATTACAATCACCATGCAGGAAAAGCAATGAACATGATTTGCAGAAACAGGAGATATTATTCATATTCATATAAAAACTTAAATGGTCACTCATAATGCTTAAAATGACCAAATACAATAATGATACAACAAGCAAATTTGAACAAAATGAAAGCAAAATGTGTGTGTAAGGGAAAATGAAGACTTACAGCAAAAGAATGAAAAGCTTCAGTAAAATCAATACGTTTTACTTCATTCTGAATTGGAACAAAAAAAAAAGGGGAGGAAAAATGTTACTAGAAATGAAAACATAACAGCATTATGCATCATTGCCAGATTTCAAGTAAAAGTAAATTCTATAAAAATAACTTTTGAACATTAGTATATAAATGTGCAAAACATAACAATTCATAAGTTCATAACAATAGTTGACCAACCCAACTGATAATTACTGTATATTGCAAAGAAAGTCTACAATAAAAGAACACATTTCATCAAATAATACGTGCACTAGAGCACATGCATTCCCTCATGCAGGTGCATGCATGGGTATCGAAGCTAGGGTTAGTGCTGTCAAGGTGAGTGACGTTTAATTGACTTTCAAGTCTAGGGTGTGTATTTTAAGGGCTTTTCTACAGCATATTAACAGTTAATTTTTTTCCACGGAATCGTATCGTTGACCTTCAAATGAAATTTTTACTCTTAACGAGGCAATATAAAGCTCATACATTTTTTACCTTTCTCTGGCGGTTCCTGCAGACGAGGAAGATCAGGACCACAAGTAAAATGGCCCCCAGTCCCACAATGATGACTGGGAAGTTGGACACAACTGTTACAATCAACAGAAGCGTCCTCATCTGGGCTGCAGACCCATCGTCGATAGTTGCCGTCTAAAAATTCAGCAGAAAACAAAACAAATTAACTTTTTGAACAGGAAAATTGATATTCCGAAGGAAGCAAGGATGACATGAAAACTCACCTCGTTGACATACATAATGGGGAAAATTGTCTCATTCAGGAATTTTGTTTTGCTGAAAAGGAAAAAAAGGCTAATGAGACTTCCATTTTTTCACTACAGAACATTCTTTAAGTTGTTTTTGTGGCGATTTTACTCACGGGAAGCCAGGGACTCGCTTCAGTATGACATTGAGCTGAGCTCTCTTGCAGGCACGAACAGGAACCCCTGTGGTCTGCAGAAAAAAAGCAATGGGACAAGTTACTATTGGAAGTCAACCAATATTCACCACAATACACACAGTCTTTGCTCTGTTCCACCCGAAACAACTTGTGGAGTAAGACGAGTCTGTCCAACTTAATGAGTCAATTTTCCATCACGACATGCTACAAAAACAGTCACTGGGATTCTAGGTAGAGTTTGGTAGGTGCAGTTTCACATTCACTTGTGGTTATCAGAGTGAATCATTTTTTCCTGTCATGGTAAGGATGGGTGTATACTACTTTCAGATTATAAACCACAAGAGCCCTAACAAGTCGGTACTGTCGCTGTAAAACAGTAAAATCACAAAGCATCTGCACTGCTTACCGGGTTGATGTCGAGGTATGTTTCGTGTTCTTCCTCATTTGGGTTCATTCCTTCAATGGCTTTGATGTACCTCTCATCGGCTTGATAGAAATGAGGGAATGACACAACAATGGGTGCACCTGTACAGTGAAGGGGAAATGAGCATTAGTTGCTGTTCTTTTATTCAGATCAGTGGTTGACAATCACCCATCTAGGAAAGCTCTATGGTGAATATGCAATAATAACAACTTCTTTATCAGCTATTGCTTTATAATGGCTGGTCATAAAGACCAATTAAACCATAAAAATGATTAAAGTCATGTCAAGCCAAATTTAAATGTGACATACTACAAAATAACTCCATGACACTTATAAATTCACACACTTCAAAGTGATGGCAAAGCAAAACGACTGAACAATGTTTTTTTGGAAAGAATTTAAGCTCATTTATTAAATAAAATGAACATTAAAAACTGTAATGTTGTGAAATATTCTTACAATTTTAAATGACAGTTTTCTATTTAAATATATTTCAAAATGTAATTTCTTCCTTGCTCCAGTCTTAAAATGTCACATGATCCTTCAGAAATCATTATATTATGATGTTTTAGTCCTCAAGAAACATTTTTTTTTTAATTATTATAATAAATGTTGAAAACAGCTGAGGTGCTTGATATTTTTGCGGAAATGGTGATTAATTTTGTTCCAGAATTCTTTGATGAATGGAAAGTATAAAAGAACTATGTTACAAAGAAATTATATTTTAATTGTGTATTGTAAAAGTCTTCACTTCTCACTTCTGATCAATTTGTGTCCTTGCCAAATAAAAGTATAAATTTGTATTGCTCCAAATGCAAATGCTTATGTTTGTAAGTCATAAAGACATGTAAATGATCAACAAATGGAAAGCAAGTAAAAACGCACCACTTGCCTCAGTGGAGCAGGTGACTGTTCAGACTGCAAATCTGCAGTTTTTGACATTTCCATTATCTAAAATAACGTCCCTGCTGCATTTTCTGGAACTTTTTGTTTTTTTATGCACACTAACAGAAAATGAAACTTCCTCTTTTGTTGGCACATACTCGATGATAAGACGGCAAGAACATGAACACCCACCAAAAACACAAAATACTACTATTAGGTGCTTAGACTATCATTAGCTAAGAGTAATGTGTACCATATCGCTGATTTATATCCCAAATCCCATTCCTTAATAACTCTAAATATAACTATTAATGAACAGTCATGAACCCTTCTAGGAATGATGACTAATCAAAGCATGTGCATATTTCGACAGCTGTTTCCTATCATGAGCCCTCAAATGATAAAAGTGAGAGTTTACATTCGTTCAATAATAATATTAGCCTACTAGTTTATGGCGTAAACAATAGAGGCTGAGATAGCGTAATCTGTCAGAGGACACCTACAGTGAATCAAGTGCTTGAGTCATAAAACTGCACTACAAGTTATTCATTAAGCATTGAACCCTGATTTCCCTTTCATAGTCCAAGAGTGTGCAAACAAAAGCAGACCAATTTAACTTGAACTCAGGTTACGAGGCCACCAATTAGTAACCATAAACCCTGAAATTCAATACTATTTACACATGCTTGGTTTGCTTTGGTTGAATGTCAGTCTGAACTAGCTATTCAGGGCACCCAAATCTTTAGCAAACTTAGACTGCTTTACCATATTTAAAAAGTTATTTTCCCCATGCAATTCAAGGAAATTGCTTCTTTTGAAAACATTCCACACCTTTTTCACTGTAAAAACCTACTCCAACAAACACGACAGGCTTACCTTGCCGACAGACGCTGACTTTGAGGACTCCTTTTCCTAGACAATCCCCAGCAGGCACGCAGAAGCCAGCGTTACTGGGGTTCACATCTGGAGGAGCGAGTACATCTGAAGGAGGGGCGAAGCGGAAGGTAGGGATGCCCTTCACTTCTGTATCAGCCACGTAACCCAAATGAATGGATCTGCATGTAATAACAAATGTAAGCAACCATGTACAAGTAACCAAGTACCTTGTAAGTGTTAAAACATGCTACATACCGGCACAGATCAGCAGCAAAGATGTAGAGGAGCTCTTTCCTGGACAGGAAGGTGTGGAAGACACTGCCATCGGTACCATTGATCATGTTGCTCTGGTTAGACGACCACCAGTTCATCTGACTGCGAGTGAGAAAAGGAATAGATGTGAACATTGTTACGAAGGAGGAAAAGGAGGGTTTATTACGTATTTAATTCTCCATAATTCTAATCCAAAAATTTACACTACATTTTAAAAGTTTGAAGTCTCTTATGCTTACGAAGGCAGCATTTATTTGATTACTACAGTAATATTGTAAATTATTAGAATTTAAAATAGCTGTTTTATAAGGGGGGGAAAAAAAAGAAATAAATACTTTTATTCAGCAAGGACATATTATATTGTACAAGAGATTTGTTGAATGAATTTTCTATTCATCAGAGATTCATGTAAAATCAACAACAGCAGCAACAAAAACACAATTATTTCAAACTTTTGACCCGTAGTGTACATGCAGAATATTCTGCATCTCCAAAGAGATTTGAAGTTGTATTTATTGGGATATGGGTCAACTGAAATCAGGATATGGGGTAACTGAGAAGCGCAGGTGCTCTTTTCTTGGACTTTATACTTTGATATTGACTTATCTAGCATCTAATGCAGGCATGCTGTGTGTTTAACCCAATTTCCAAAGGTAGGAGAACAGACGCCAAGTGAGCATGCAAAAATTCTCACTATGTCAGTAAGGCAATGCAGATTACGCAAGCATTGAGGTACCTGATGCCATTCCACGTGTCAATCTTGCCGTAGTCCATGTAGTTCTTCTCTCCAGTGTGGAAGACAAATTCACCCTCGTGGGTTCCATTTTTCTGTGGTCAGCACATAAATTGAATTTAATATAAAGCCTTTAGCAGAAAATAAATCACATAAGTCACAGAAGGGTAAAGATGACTAGAAAGTCCTCAAAGAGTACAAAAATAGGTTGTTTGGCGGCCATGATATGAATGCAGAGTGAAAGACTAAATGTTTTATTAATGTAAACTGCTTACTCTCTGGTTCAAGGCACTGACATTATACCTAAGATATTTAATATCTGTCCTAAATCTAAATCATATATAATCCCAGAAGAAAGTCTAAAACCCATTAGAGTAAACCAGGCCACTGTGTCAAGCCTGACACACTGGTCAACATCTGCAGTCTATGACGGACAGTGTCATGATAACGTCACTTGCTTATCCTGTTCTGATCGTATATGTGCTTTAGAGCTTGCGTGTGCTACTTTGTGTTGGTTGCACAAATATATGACCCATTTAGGCCGCATTTTATCTCCATTTAGATGTTGTCAAACTAAGGCACTGAATAGGATGAAACTGCAGGTTCTTACATTGTACATAAGGCCGAAATGCTCATCCACTTCTGGTCTCATGGCGTGGAGTTTGGACAACAGCGGATCTTTGAAACCCCACAGGACCTCATGGACTGTGCGATTCATAAACACCTCGATGCCCATGGATCCCATCCACATAGACACAGCAGTCCTCAGAAAGAAGGAGTAGGAGTTTAACTCGTTCATCACGGCCTGAAACAAGAGGGAAAGAATTCAAAAGCAAATTCTTTGCATTTGGATGAAAGATAATCAGTTTAACAAATGCTACAGGCAGACTAAATTTAAATGCAAATGATTTGTTGCCAATGCAAAATAAAACCCTTCTTACAATGAATGGAATGTTAACCGTTATCACACGGTCAACCTCAGGATCTCCCGATGACATGTTGCGAAGAAATACAAAGCTCTTGGGATTTGTGGCAAAGATTTTCGTCCCATTCTCAAGGAAAGTGACATTTTCCCTGGGTCGATATTCCCTGATAATAGAAAGAAGCATTTTATTTAATTTTACAATCAAGCCAGCATATATTTTATCAAAAATATAGTAAAACAGTAATATTATAAAACACTACAATTTAAACAAATCTGATTACTAATTTAATATATATATTAAAATGTAATTGATTTCTTTGATGGCAAAGCTGAATTTTCAGCAGCCATTATTCCAGTCTTCAGTGTCACATGATCCTTCAGAAATCATGCTAAATCATGATTTGCTGCTCAAGAAAAACTCTTTAGTATTATCAATGTTTAAATTAATCTTTTTTTTTTTTCTGGATTTTTTCATGAATAGAAAGTTGAAAAGAACAGCAATTTTTTGAAACGGAACTATTTTCTATCATTATTCATGTCTTCACTGTCGCTTTTGAGCTTTTCAATGTATCCTTGATGAATAAATGTATTAATTTCTTTAACAAACGCATATAATTTGCAAATAACAACAATTTTACAAGTGCATGATAAATATTTGACATTTAGTTTAAAGTGAGTAGGTGAACGTTTCCGGTTTCGTATCTACTAAAAGCCCGAGTCATTTCTAGACTTGTGACAACAAGTTTAGCACCCTGACAACAGACAGTATCGTTTAGAAAACAAAAAACTTCAGACGGCCCAGAATCATGAAAATGAACATCTGAATATTGAGTATATTTCAAGACTGGTAAAATCACACATAAAGATGTGTAAATCACCTGTAGGTATATGGCCCTATTTGAGTGACTTTGGGCTTCTCCTTCCCAGCCAAAAACTCATCTGGGTTGGTAACATTGAAGAAGAAATACTGCATGTAAACAGGTGGTGGAGGATTTATCCAGCCCTCCAATACTCTACTGTTCTCAGCCAGTGTGATCTCCTGTGAATGAAACAGAGTCAGAGTTCAAGAGAGAGCACCAAAGGACCAGAAAATGCTGTGTCTATTCAAAGGGGTTTGCTGAGTTTCAATCAAATTTAGGGAAGAACGAACACAAAAGCTGAATGCTGACTGACGTTTTAACTGATTCAGTGTTACAGAAGAGGAAGAAAAACATCAACATCAGCGATCCACGACACACGTTTCTCTGCTATTTGAGTTTTCCATCAGAACGTCGATACAGCAGTCCCACTTCTCACTTCTTGAGTGTCGTGATTTGAACTCAGACTGAGGAACAAGGTTTATTTTGACACAACAAACTAATTTCAGAAGAAATGTCATTCATGACTACATGTGACAGCACAACATTTTGCAGTAATAGACAAAACGAGGCTCCAAAGGGTGACTCGTGGCAAACTCATAACATCCAGAAGGTTTTAGTCCAGAATGCTGCCTTGAAATGCAGATACTAATATATATATATATATATATATATGGTATCTGGAATCAAAAGTCATGACTTCAGCAGTGGAGCAGAGCAGACGCTTCAAAACAACAAACATCACGGCCCCCCTTCACTGGACCCTCAGCGTCTCAAAGGTGCTTACAGGAAAGTGATTTGCTAGAATCACTAGTTAAAGAAGCGCCTTAGGTTGGGAAAAAAAAGTAGTTTCAAAATCCATCATTCTAACATATAATCTGTGTCATAATCTGAAAATCACCAACTGGTTCACGACAAACTGTGCGTTAATTTGACATTATTACGACCCTGAGAAAAAAATAAAGGTGTCTTTGTTTATACAGGTCATATCATTTAAGAGTACAGCTGTCTTTTGTTTTTCTTCTTCTCACATGTAAGCTCTGAATGGGATCTCTGTCATTAGGAGGAACCCTGTGCTTTACCATAAAGTAAAGTAATGGTACAGAGTACTAAAGAAAATCTGTAGCTATTCAACTTGTTCAACCATGTGTAGTGAAATCAGTCTAAAGCTTTTCTTTAAAGTCGCGTCACACCCATTGACTCTCTTTTCTAATCTTTCATGGTTTCTCAGGAGGTTTGTCACGGCATATTTTCTTTAACCCACACTGACAACAGTTGTTAATTACGCCTAGTTAAAAAAGCATGATTTTAGTCTTGCATTTTAGCTTACGGACACCAATTAAAGTTAAATTGGCTAAAAACACCAGACCACACCTTAAGTACATATACGCTAAAAGTTGGGGTCAGTAAGATTTTTTAATGTAAGTCTCTACTCTCCAAGGCTCCATTTATTTGATTTTAAAATGCTGTAAAAACAATAATATTGTGAAAATACTTTTATAAGCTGTTTCTGTTTTAAACTGTTTTCTGATTTACATTACTGCAGTATCACACAATCTTTCAGACATCATTCTAATAGGCTAATTTGGTGCTAATTTATTATTATTGTTATCAATGTTGAAAACTGTTGTGCTTTTTAATATTTTTGTGGAAACCATGAAATTGTTTGTCAGGCTTCTTTGATGAATAGAACGCCCAGCATATATTTCAAATATATCTTTAGTAACAATGTAAAAGGAATCTTACTGACACCAAACGTTTGGTAATGTACATGATTGCGTTCTTTATAGCTAATTAGCTTTCTTACAGCTATTCAATGGAATGTGTTTTTGAATATTACTAATTATTTAAAGATTACTTACATACAAAATGAATCACACGATTACAAAAACTACTGCATTAACCTCTACACACAGCCGCGTGCTCAACAACCTTGAGAAGAGAGATTTTGAAGGTCCTAATGGACATCAAACTACGTTAGAAAATGTTCAAAGCCTTGATAGAGCAACTACAGCCAAGGTAAGAAAAACAACAAATGTTTGTATTTAGATAGTGAGATCATTTGTCCTTTACATCACAAAATGCCAGTAAAGCAGATACCAGAGCCGGTCTTCTGCTTATGAGGGTACCAGCAAGTGGAAATGATATTTTTATAAATAACTGACAATGTTGTACCAAAGTCCTTACACTGCCAAGAGGTGCAGATTTTAGTGAATTAAATGTAAACATTAATATCAATACATTCATAAGCCTATGTCAAAGCCTGTATTTTAACTTGAGCTATAAGCTGCTGCGAAAGCAGCAAGCAAAGGAAGTATTAACTGTCAAAAGAGATAAAACACTGAAGAAAAACTGCCTCAGAGCTACATACTGTGTCACATACACAAACTCCTTAAACATGCCTCTCTCTTTCCACACCCTACTCAAAAGACACATATCACCCAAGGGCTTGAAAAAAATGTTTTGTTGAGAGAACTTAAGCCTGACAGCTCAATGTGACATGTTTGAGTGCCACAATTGACTTACTGAATATGAAAAGTGCACAGTTTATAAGGCTTTGAAGCAACTGTCAATAAATGGTACAACATCCGGCAAAGTTGACTTCGCCCAAGGACCACCACAAACACCCACCCATGAATTCCAGGTTAAGGGAATCACACTGAACACTGAATACTACACTTGGTTAAAAATACTGAGGGTGGAGGTCAGAATTCCAAGTATTTTTTCAAGGAGAACCGGCAGAGACCCTCCCCCACAGCCACACATACAGCACACCTCCCCCTGCCATATACATGCTCCGTGAATGAACAGCCTTTCCCGTTACATTAAAGAGGAGGAATTCTCTCTCCGGTATTTTGCAACGGGAAGCATTTCATTCGCAGACAGACGGACAGCACCACTGCTGAGCTGGGTTAGAAAGAGGGACGGGGGGGAAAAAAAGTGTTTTCCGCAATATGATAGGCTTCGTGGTCACAGACAGCGACCAACCCACTTTAATCAGGGTTACTAACAAACCCACATTTACATCACGGTAATTTAGTATCATGTTTTGACCACCTACACGCTAAAGAGGGGGCATTAAACGGCCACAAGGCAGGTTTTTAGTCTACGTAACGTGAAATTGTGTAGTCTGGGTCTCACCGCGAGGAAAACTTGTCTCCCACGTAACGTTACAGAACCATTGAAGAGATTAATATGACAGCAAATAGACTTGTTTGTCAAATGATTTCGCAACGCTTGCATCAAGTGATATTAGCGTGATGCTCAGAAGCCTCGTGTAGGACAAAATTAGCCCTGAATCACTTTAAAAGCATGTTTTACAGCAGAACATGAGCTTTTCGTAGAATTAAACACTTTATAAACGACTTACCTTTTTTATCCGTTCCTGAATCATTGTTTGGAAGACTTGAGCCACCAGAAGGGCGATTCCCAAAATGAGCAAATGAGCGCACACGATCCCGGTTGCGTAAATGGCACAGGATCTTCTGGTCATTTTGATGTTTGAAATTGGCTAATCTGTAAAAAAAAAAATAACACTATTCTTTCTTTCTCTCGTTCCGAACTTCTACTGGAGAACCTCCCGGTATGTCTCCGTTTCTTTTTCCCTGATAGTCTCAAAGGCAGAAAGGTTTTCCCTCGTCTATCATTGGGAAGTCAGCGTTCACGATCCCAATGATGTGCGATTAGCGGGAGTGTTTCTCGGATGCTGAGATAAGAGACTATCAGCTCTATCGCAGAGGAACGGAGCTCTCCTCCTCCTCCCTCACTACTAGTACATTCAAATGAGCCAGTCATGCATGAGAAACACAGTTTTTGGAGCGAGGGGCGTGTTAAACCTCCCTCGGAGCTGAGGTCACAATTTAAAGGGGTTTTCAAAACGGATTTATGTGTGTGCCTGTCAGAATGACAAAGTAAACATACAGCACACTTCTTACTGCCCTGACGGAATTTATACGTTAAGAAAAAGACAAATAAGTGTTTTTACTAACAGCAAACATACAGAACGGCAGATATAATTCATGTTTCGATGTAAAGGTGTACAACTTCGTATCTAGCCTGATCCCAAATGCTCTAGCAGTGCATTTAATGTATTAATATAGTACATTAAGTGCTTCATTTGGATACATGTGCGGTTAAAATATACAAACTTGTCATACAAACAATAACACTGCGCTGACAAATCCACTGGAACAGACGTTACAACTCAGCGGGACGTTTTTGTGTTTTTAAAAGACATCAACCCTGAGACCGTTAGGTCTTAATTTGAGTTCCGCTATCTACTGTCGCGTCTCCTTAAATGAGTAGTGAATGAACATGAATAATGGGCGGCTCGCAAGGTAAGCGATGATTGTCGCATCTCTTTTGTCCGAGGAACTCGCGATTCTATTGGATGACGTCTTCCCGGACCACCGGTCTAGGACCGCCCCCGGAGGAAGGTGATTGGCCGAGGGCTCAGAAGTGCGATGCCGAATTTGATCGACTGATTTCGGGGCGGAGTTTATTTAAAGGAAGCCCTCAGCTCTGAAGCACGCTGCAAATCTGATGTTGCTCGCATCCTGCAAGTTTGATGAAGATGTGGGTATCTCACTACCACAGAAAATAAAGCTCTGTGTAAGATTTTGAAGCTGTTTTTCACTATTATAATTCATTATAATTTATTTTTTTCGATAAATTTGAAAATATTTTGAATGGGCTAAATCCGAACCCCAATTGCTAGTTTGGCCATATTTAATGTGCATTTACATTTTTTCTTGTTGATATTATGTTACAAAAATCAAATATAACTTTTTGGATATTTCTTAAAATATACCAGGCTTACTGTCACTTTATGAGTAAGCATAACTCCTAGGAAATGGGTGTAGTTTCTAGAGAAGCTGATTTGAATTCATGCATCACTGGAGTAGTTTAGAAGAAAACAACTGTGTATCCTAGGAAACTGAATTACCAACATTAGTACCTATTTTAACCCATAAAAGGACTGGAAAATACCTCAAAGACAGTTACTTTACTGCTGAACTTTACTATAACATGTAACAGATATCAGCATACCTCGAGGTCATTGGCCTTCTCACGGCAGGCTGCCATGTTACTGATAAAGATGGTGAGTTGGTGCAAGAGTTGTTACACCAAGACACTTGACATAGTATTTGCAGGGAAACTCTTTCAGTATTTTTCTCAGAAATTGGGCCCACTTGCACTTTTAAAAATAAAGGTTAGGTTTTTGCGGCGAAAAGCTATTTTGAACTACTTTCTACTTTCAGTGAACGGTTCTTAAAAGAACCATGTTTTTTCTTGGTGTGAAGATTTTTTAAATTTATTTATTTTTTTTAACTATTTGTTTAATGGAAAGATTCCATGAATGTTAAAGATTCTTCATGAAACCATAGGTGTTATAAAGAAGTTTTATTTTTAAGTGTGACCCTCCCCCATCCTCTCAAATGCCTGCATCCCCTGGGGTTAAACAAAGCTTTATTTTACAAATGTGACAGAATGTTCATTTGACAATGTCCCTGTAGGACACATTTAAGCTTTTGAGTGCTTAATATTATCATGCAAAAAAAAATAAAAAAATTCCTTAAGGTAGTCATTGAGTGCACTCCTCAGAGAGATGAATTTATTGTATGGCCTATATGTTTTAACAGTAAAGCCACATCACACATCATAAAGTAACTATGGGCCTGTGATATAGTAAAGTCATAAAGCTTAATCAATCCACTTTAACCATACTTAATTGTGAACTGTTGTGAACTTATTGATAAAAGACAAAGTTAACTGTAAGTTAAACTGAAGGAAAAGACAGTAATGCCAAACCTGATTTGCCTACTGCTCCAAGCGGGTTAATGTGACTTTTATCAAAGCTCTCTTGGGGGGTTAAGGATGCTCAGGCCAGAAAGCATCTGTGAAAATAAGAGAAGTGAAAACAAATCACTATAAGCACCAGGAGGTAGAGGAGAAACATTGCTCTAACAAGACTGTATGCCTTCACAAAAGTAGAGTTAGTCTCAGTAAACTTTTATGAATGGATTATGTCAAATCAACTGTAATTCAAGTACATTGATTCAGTTTCTTATTACCCACAATGACCATTTAAATTTATATAATGTATTTATTCAACTACTGTTATATGGAAACATATAAACAATAAAAAGTTAATTGTGACATTTTATCTCATAATTCAGACTTTTTCCACCACAGAGTAAAGAACAAGGTAACTGCGGCTTTTTATCTCACAAGACTTTATGTATTATTTTTGATATTATTTTATATTTCACAATTCTGACATTTTTCTCAGAATTCTAGAAACTACTAACATTTTAGACTTTTTTTCTCAGTATTGTGAGTTTTTTCCAAACTGTAAGATAAAAAGTTGCAAATTCCTTTTTCTTTTTTTTTTTTTTTTATAACTTCCCTAACTATAAATGTCCCCAATACAGACAAAAACATTACTTGACAAGTGAATAGCATGACTTGGTGACCAGAATGTATAGTTTTAAAATAAAGAAATATTTTTTTTTACATGCCCGCCTGAAGACTTCTGTGCATGCCGCGTGTGTTGATGACGCAAAAACTGCTTTCTGTTGCATCCTGTTGAGTACAGGAAAAGGAAGGGTTTGCGAGGGCTATGTAAACATTTCCTAATTCAACATCTTAAACTTTACTTATTTATTTGTTTAGTGTTGTTTTTCGCTCGACACGTTTAAAAATGACCACACATTAAAGAGGAAGAAAAAGAATAACAAATACATCACACAAAAAACAAAACAACAACAACTCCATTGCAGGAGTTGAATGAACGTTTCTTTTTTCATTCAAAGAATGACGAGCCTTTTGAAAGTCAGTAGGTTTAGGCATGTTGACTATACAATATCTTTATCTATAACCACTTTTATAAAAGATATCATCCTATTGAGCAGTAGCAAGCAAAGCCATTCCATATCTTAACTGTTTAACTGGAACGGATAAATAAATCACTGATTACCTAAAATGATGCACTATGATGTTGTAAAATGTGAACAGTGTACAGTGCATCCATGTTTCTTTACTTCATAAATCTGGTTAGCAGTGTTTTATATTTTTGTCCACCTTGCCACTTTTTTTTTTTTTTTTACACTGCATGATGCAATATTCCTTGACATCTATTTGTTGCAATGCAGTAAACTACATACATTTTTAAAGCTGCTCTTCTTCCTAAACCCACTTGTGGGAGAAGCTCAAAACATTTTTAGTTTTAACCTGAACTTTACAAATGCAAACTGCGAATAATACAACCATTCAAAAAAATACAAAGGTCTTTTATATAAAGATGGTTTTGAACATGTTCTGCCATGGATTATAGCAGAACATAATTTTCTTACGTATATCCCCTTTGAAGATACAGAGCTTGTGATTGTTGGTCTGTTGATATGACCTCTGGCACAAACAGTGAGAGAGTCACGTTCTCTGTCTGCCCCTCCTTTCACAAAGATGCATTTTCACTGGGTGCTGCACTTCTGCATATGGAAAAAGGCAGGACAAGTTTGAACAACAGGGAAAGAACAGCAGTTAAATATGTTTAATGCCTCATAAACTAGCTTTTAAAGCACTCTTGTACATCCACCTTCGTTTTGTTTACACCTACCTGGAATGGCTTCACTTTATCTTTATGACTTTCCTTCTTCTATGGAACACAAAAAAAGATAAATCTCAAAGTGTTTTTGTCCATAGACTCTTACACTGTGTGAAGAAAAACTGTTGAAATAACAATCTAGCAATTTGGAACTATTTTACATTTTGGCGAATTAGGCTAATTCTTATTAATGTTTCGTATGATCTGCTTGCGCCCCCTATGATTATGTTTAGAAGTGAAACTTCATGCTTGCTTTTTTCCTTAAAATCGTATGGTTTTGTACGATTCACATTGTACAAATTCATACAAAGTTATCACCTCATATGTGCGGAAGCTTGCCAAGGGATAAAAAAAAAAAAGGTTATGGCAATTTTTTATCACACTTTTTTTCTTGCAATATCTCACAATTCAGACTTTTTTTTTTTTTTTAAATTCTGAGAAGTCATTGCAAGAAATGAATTTAGAATTGTGAAATATAAACTCACAATAGTGAGCAAAAAGTCAGAACCGTGAGGTAAAAAGTTGTAGTTTCCTGTTTTTTATATTTGTGTTTTGTGGCGAAAACAAACATGTAAACTCAAAATTCAGAGAAAAAAGTCAAAGTTGTGAGATATAAACTCAGAATTGCGAGATGTAAATTCGGAACTGTGAAAAAAAAAAAAATCAATAACTCTTTATTATTTCTCAGAATTGTTTGGCAGAAATGGGCTTCCATATGGGCCTGTAAAAGCTTGGAATGACATGAGGGTGAGTAAATGATAGAATTTTCTTTTCATGGGTGAACTATCTCTTTAACCAGTAACAGTAATGCCTGCATAATGTGACTGATTTAGTGTACAGTCTTGTTACTTAAAAAATGATGCACTTTGTGCCATCCGATGAATTATGTATGAAGGGAAGAAAGTTGTCTGTAAATGAGACAGCAGGATAGTCCTAGAGCATAAGTGTCAGGAAAACTAAACAAATATAAACTGTGGTTGAACCTGTTCCTCCACTCAAGGAAACCTGGTATCAGGCAAATGTGTCATTCAATTTACCATTAAACAAACTATAACCTAATCTGTGTTTTTCTACATGATCTTTCTCATTGTTTTCAGTGTTTAAATGTTCAGTTGTTTTACTACAACCACATAAAACACTATTTGAAGTCTCATCAGTCCCTCTGGATTTTTCATTGGGATACAGTGTGGAAATGCAGCTCTGTACAGGATGGTACAATGTGTTTGTTTCAGCTCCTAACAGGCTCTTGGCACCGTCCAGGATGGGCTGGTGCAGACTGTGGTTAAGGAATGACTGTGGGAGTAGTGAGAAGAGCCAGACCTTTTCAGGAGATGTGATTGATGTTGCCTCACACCATTAAGTACAATGGGAGGTAAAGAATGCTGAATTTATATTTGTGAGATTCTATTCTGCAGCTCACTGAGGCCACAAACGGCCCCTTTATGAACACTGTGTAATTGCCAGTCTTTTTAGCTTGTCGCAAAAATGAGAAATAGGAGGGAAAATAGAATTTATTTCAGAGGGAAGTGTCTTGATAAATGATTCCCTTCATGTATAACATATCAATAAAATGGGCTTTAAAATATTGGCCTACAATTAGGTGATTTTTTTTTCGTGTCTGTATTGTTCTTTGTTTAAGGTAGTGAATCTCTCACGGCTGAGAGAGAAGTTACACAACTACAACAAACCATTGTTTAAACATAAGGAATGATGGGATTCGGTGGAGGGAGTGGACGTGGACTGACCACAGATCCAGATGACTTCAACTATCAGGTTTGTCTGAAAAAAGAACAAAAAGTATAAAAACAAAAACTGAAGTAGTAAATTCTTGTAAAACATAATCTTTGTTTTATTAAAAACTTCATTGATGATTTACTGATTTAAAGTAAGTATAAATAACACAAAAGGATTTGAATGCTCCCTTGAGGAGATGTGCATGTTTTGGGAAGCTGAAAGTCATTATAGTGATTCCGCTACCTTGAATCTCTGGAAAATGTACAAGTAGGACCTTTTGATTTTTACCGTAAACAAAAAGGTGATTGGTATGTTTCCGACGTTAACGTTTCCTTCCTTTGTCTTTGTGTCGACCACTAGCCTAACCTTCCCAAATGATTTGTGTTATCCTGTTACTTTGTCCTTGAAAGTTCTTTATCATCAGATCAGTGTTTTTAATGTCAGCCAAAGTTTAGCCACATTTCAAATAATAATAATAAATGTTTCTTGAGCACCAAATCAGCATATTAGAATGATTTCTGAAGGATCGTGTGACACTGAAGACTGGAGTAATGGTTGCTGAACATTCAGCTTTGCCATAACAGAAAATAATACATGGTAAAATATATTTGATCAAATAAATGCAGCCTTGGTGAACATAAGAATCAATTTTTTTTCAGCTGTAAAAAAAAGTGAAACCCTCTACATGTTCTATTGCCGTTTGGTATCTATTCTACATTGGCTGTCCATTTAACACTCAGATCATCAAAGGGACCATTCCTCCTTTGTGTGTTTTGTCTCAAAACTTACATAAGGCATTTGTCCTTTGTGGGAAACTGAGCTCCCCAGTTTCTGGCACATCACATGCTCTGATAAATACTTTTCATAGGGTTTGGCTCTGAGGAAATTCCATTGGCCCTGTAGGGTTGCCCACTTCTACCTGTCTCAGCAGCAGAAGTGAACCCTGCATGGGGAAAAGGGCTCTATAAACAATTACCACTGTTCTTCTGTGTTTTCTGTTTGGCTAATTTCCCCTGAGTCTGTGCAAATGGAAGAAACATCCCACTCAGGGGAAAATTCAAATTCCAGCTCTTGCTGCTCCAGCATTTTATATTTAAAGACATTTTACATATTTGATTTTTGCAATACAAAATGGGAGCAATTTAATATACATTATTCAAAAGTGTGTCTCTTATTCTCATACACTGTAAAAAAAAAAATCCGTAAAATTTACAGTAAAAAAACAGCAGCTGTGGTTGCCGGAATTCTACCGTAAAATATACGGTAGCAACATTTTAGGTTTTACGGTTTTAACTTAAATTTACAGTTAAATACCGTAATTTCATTAACTGATATAATGTTAATATACCAACCTATTGAAGTACTGAAATCTGTTTTGTACCTTTGAAATATACTGATAACCACCAAATGCAGGTGGTGATGAGAGTCACATGATGAACCAAAGCCCATCACTAGCAGCTTTTAAATAATAACATATATAGAAGGTGCACAGTGTCATTCACACAAGCACTAAACACCATCATGGTGAGACTCATTAAACTGAAATATGCAATAAACATTAATTTAACAACATTAGATGTAACATACAACCCTAATAAACATAACTGATAAGAAAAAACTAAGAAGAAACCTAGTTATTTCAAAGAAAAAACATCAAATTCAAACAAAATTTGAAATGCAATGCAGGGAATTCTAGGAACGTTAATTTACGTTTTTTCCCTGTAAATTTTACATTCTTTTTAGCTTCCAAAAGCGGTATTTCACCGTAAAATTGTCTGAAATGTCTATTACAGTTTTTCACCATATATGTTAGGGGAACTTACCGTTAACCATTTAACAGGTTTTTACCGTAGCTTTTTCAGTTTTTTACCGTTAAAATCACGGTCATTTTTTACAGTGTAAGACTGCATTTATTGGTCGGTAAATACAGTAAATATTGTGAAATATTATTACAATTTAAAATAACTCTTTTCTATTGTAATAGATTTTAAAAGCTGAATTTTCAGCATTTCCTTCAGAAATTCTTTGATCTAAAAAAGTTCAAAAGAACAGCATTTATTTTCAATGGAAGTTTTTGTAACATTCTAAATGTCTTTATTGTCACTTTTGGTCCATTTATTCCATCCGTGCTGAATAAAAGTATGCTGGCTGAGGGAGTGTAAGTGTTAAACAGATGAATAAACTATGGAGTGAAAGGGATTTGATCTAATGTTCAACTCCTTGCTGGTTGTATAGGGTGCACCGGGCTACACCCTCAACACACACGGATTCCTGGAATCAGTCACGCCACCACGTTAATTCTGAACAGTCTGTGAAGTTTGTTCTACTGTAAGTGTGTGCAGAACAAATACATAGCATTTAAATTTACTTTGTGTTTACTCTCACAAATGTTTAAAAGAGCTTCTATTGTAGGTGTCACGCACAAGCGTCACATTACTGCAGATGTCAAGACATGCTCACATGAAATTAGTCAGCCTTACTTACTCATTTTGTTTGGGAAGGAAAAGGAAGTTTGTTGAACCTTAAAAAACTTCCTTATCGGTTACTGGAAGCTTGGGTTTCACCCGGATTATGCATATTGCATCTTAAAGGAATAGTTCACCCTAAAAAAGGAAAATTTGCTCAGAATTTACTCCATCCAGGATTGTTTCTTTATGAGAACAGATTTGGAGAAAGTTAGCATTACATCACTCGCTCACCAATGGATCCTCTGCAGTGAATGGGTGCCGTCAGAATAAGAGTTCAAACAGCTGATGAAAACATCACAATAATCCACACCACTCCAGTCCATCCATTAACTTCTTGTTTATTATAAACACACAGCTTTTCACTTCACAAGTCTTTTATCCATAATAGTGCTTTCTCCAGTGAAAAAGTTGTCTGGTTTGAATCAGGACAGAAATATGCACAGATTTGGACAAGCAAAATAGTCCAAAACAGTTCTAAGCAAATATGGCAGTAGATTTTGATGTGAAAGGACAACAGCTGATGGACTTTTTCATTGGAGGAAGTGTTACTATGGATTATAGACCTTTGGTATTTTGTCTAAAGTGACAGTTTTACATTAAAATGTGTTAATGATAGATTTGTTTCTTACAAAAATGCAGCTTTTCACATCACGAGATGTTGGAGATGTATGGATTACATGTGGATTATTGTGATGTTTTTATCAGTTTTGATTCTCATTCTGACGGCACCCATTCAATGCAGAAGATCCATTAGTGAGCAAGATGCTAAATTTCTCCAAATCCAACAAAAGAAAAAAATCTCATCAGCATTTTGAATGGGCTGAGGGTGAGTAAATTTTGAATTTAAATGGATAGTTCAGCAAAAATGAACATTTTGTCATAATTTACTGACTATCCAAACCTATATGACTTTCATTCGTCTGATGAACACAAAAGAAGGACCACCCCCACCAACAACATCAAAAACACTAAAGCACAAAATATCTTATTTTCCACAGAAGAATAAGTCTACATTTAGGAGGATATGAGTAGCTCTAAGTGAAGTTTAACCTCAAAACAGCTACATATGAGAAGATCCCGTGATCCAGGCACATAGAACACATTAAGAATGAAGACATATCAAAATTCTGCCAGCTCTGATTCATGTTATTTCTTCTTAGAGATGATTCTCCACTCCCGGAACACTTAATGCACTCATTTCCATATTTCAAAATATAAGCTGACCCATTGCCAGAATTTAATGATGATTTCTAACAGCCGTGCTGTACTTTTCCCAAGGATCTAATGTAGAAAAACTTCTAAAGCTGATTAGATGAGAAAGTTTTAATTACTCTAAAAGGGTGTTCACCAGGGAATGTTTAGATCTCCTCCTGCCCAGGACATTACTGTAATGTTTGGAATAGCCCAACAGTATTTTTCCACAGCTGTTCCATAAACAACATTGAACTGCCTGAAGAACAGGGCATCCTCTGTGCCGCCCACAGGTCATTAACCGTCCCCTCTTATTAAGTGTGAACTCAGACTGTAACCATGTGCCTAATTTGAATTTAGTTACGTGAATTATTAACTTACAGTATCATGTCCAGCTCGAATGAGTTGATGGATCATTAATTGGTTTGACGTTATTTGTGAGATTTGAACAACAAAACTGAATGGTGCCAATAGAAGGTTCCTAAGCAAAATCTCACTGTTGTTGTTTCCACATCCTGCTAAGAGTAAATCATTCATGCAAGAAGTAAGTCAAGCAAGCTAATCAAAGCAAAAATTTCAAAGGCAAAAACATCTCTTTACCCACAAGTTCCACTGCTGTCTCTTCCTGTTCTTTGCACTTAATACAAAAAGCGGCATTGTTTTAGGGATATTGCACAAGACCGCGAATATTAATGATAATAAACAAATCGACACATTTATGTCAACATTTCAGTGCACTCATAGGATGAGCATTCAAAAATACATTGTGAAGTAAAAGTAAAAAAACAATTTCAGTGAGAACCACAGTAGTGTTTTTAGATACATATTCAGCAATTCAAAAGTTTATTCTATAATAATTTTCGGTCAAATAGTGTTCCTATCAGCTGTACCATTATCACAAAGCTCCCTCTTGTGGTTTAAACGCTCCCTTCATCTTCAGTGGAGGCACTAAAAGAACTACAAGAACCAGAGCGTTGTGCTGCCATGGCAACAGAACCAACTCACCTCACTAGTGTCCGGATTTTACCGTGACTTTCAAACATGGGGATAGTTTAATTACGTTGTGTTGATGAACACAGAGAAAACGAATCGTTTTAAATATAATACAGAAGCATTATACGAGCGAAATGTCTTTCAAAAATGGACAGGTGGAAAACATTAAGTTCCCCTGGTAAGTTGCACATTTTGCGACCGCAATTTTTTCCCCTCCATTAATTCCAAAATCGGTTATAACTAATGTGTTACTAAAAAAATACTTTTTAAATTAAATTGTACCAACTTTTAACATGAAAAACTGTGGATTTAAGAAGACTGTTCCAGGTTTCCTTCCTTTTTCCCTTAGGCTGTTCGAAACGGTTCAATAAAAACAGGTTTTCTAGTAAATATACACTTTATATTAACTAATTCGCCTATTAAACGTTCTAGCTGACTCTCATGTTTCTCCTGGGCAACGTCTGACCATCCAGTTAGATTCAGTACTGTTTGTTCATTTTGTTGCCAGTGCAAGATCCTCAGGCCATTTAGGATTACATCACTTGCTCCCGAATGGATCCTCTGCAGTGAATGGGTGCCATCAGAATGAGAGGCTGATAAACACATCACCATCATACACAAGTAATCCACACGTCTCCAGTTTATCAATTAACATCTTGTGAAGTGAAAAGCTGTGTGCTTCTAATAAACTAATTCATTCCCTAATCACAATATTGCTTTCTCCAGTGAAAAAGTTGTCTGGTCTTCAGGGAGAAATATGCAAATATTAAGCACCATTTACAAGCGAAAACAGTTCAAAATAGTTCTTAAATATGTTGATGGATTTTGATGAGAGAGGACAGCAGCGGATGGACCTTTTCACTGGAGGAAGCATTATTATGGACTTGTTTTTTGGAATTGTATTATGGAAGTTAAAAAGTCTTGATTTATTTGTTTATTACAAACATGCACTGGAGTGTGGATTACTTGTGGATTATTGTGACGTTTTTATCAGCTGTCTGGATTCTCATTCTGACGGCACCCATTCACTGCAGAGGATCCATTAGTGAGCAAGTGATGCAATGCTAAATTTATCCAAATCAAATTTATCCAAATCTAATCTAGTTTTCTTTTTTTGGGTGAACAATATCTTTAAGTGACAGAGTTCATCTGTTACTGCATAAAAGGAATGACAACAACTCTTGTCTTTGTCTTCAGGTTTAAGGAACGGCTAAAAACAAAATATCTCAGGGATCTAAGGCAAAAGCAACAGTTATCTGGGTCATTAGATAGTCGCAAATGGCGCTTTTTATCCCCAGGCCTGGATGATTTTAGAGACGGTTACCCAACAGCCCATAAAGATCTTTTCACCCAGTGTAAGAGTGGACCCTCCCCTGCAGTCTTTGGGATGCCAAATCACGCTTGTTCAGTGAAGTTCCCACAGAAGAGACTGACTAAAAATCAAGTGTGTTACTCAAAGCAGAATCCCCAGAGTCAAGCTCAGCGTGAGTTCATTGACGCTGTCGAGTACAAACTCAAACAACACCCCCTGGCCCTCTATCCTCATCTGGAGAGTGGTATGACACCAGAGGTAACCATGTTTAATTGTAGTCATTATGATTTAATTATTTTATGCATGTAAATACACTTCAACTCATGTTAAAGTTGCTGTTAGTCATTTTTTAAAATACCACTTATAAAATCCTATTAGCTGACAAATATCACTGAAGCAGGGCACAATTTGAGAAACGAATTTCTGACAGCCAAAACAGATAAATGAATCAGAACATGGCATATTTAGCCAATCAGAATCTACAATCTCTTTGAATATTTGAACTTTTGAATATTTAAAAATTATATGAACATTTATTATTTGTGTTATTTTACCCTGATATTAAACCACAAAAACTAACAGTGTTGCAGTGGGTTTTTTCTAATACAGTTGCTTAGGTAGTGACAGTAAATTTGACAACTTTCTCTCTTCTGACTGGTGTAATTAATTTCTACAGATTTTTCCACTCTTGGAAAGTCATGGAAATTAAACAGTGGCTTTTTCCTGCCCCTTTTTGTGTTTTTTTTTTTTTTTTTTTGAGCAACCACTGGAAGCTGAGGGAGTGTTTGTGAAACCCGTTTAGAAACAGTCCTTGTTTTGCGATTCCATTTGGTACTGCTAGTGGTGCAGAAGCCTCTAACAGCAGCAGCTTTAAATATGAGAAGAGACAAAGCAAAGAATAATACATGTAATATTAATTGCAATGTACAGTATAGAAAATGCATCCAAATGTATTCAAATTTTTCAATAGCTATTTGATCAGGTGTTGTCGGTCCTGGATCCTGATATGTGCACGAAGGCAGAATTGTCCATAACCTCTCCAATGGAGCATCTAGAAGAAAGCAGTGCACATTGTGAAATCTCAACTCCGGAGACTATAAAACCACCCATCACCATCAAGTGATTTTCCTTCCTTCTTCTTTTGAGCACATGTTACTGGTTTTGGTTCTGATCCCATTCCAAAAATGATGAGACAGGCCACAATTTTAGGTTAAAAACGGTATTCCTATGTCAATGTCAAATTTCATTTGGTAGGTGACCAGACAAGTACATGTTATATACAGTATATATTGTAATACCATTCCTGATACTCTTCTCACATTTCCCCAAGACCACAAGAGGAGAAATGTAAAGAGGTCAGACCAAGAAATCCTTATAAATGGCAGCAACTCAAAGAAACTTTGGGTGTCGAAGATCAGACGGCAAGAGTTAAACACCTACACTCTGTAGTGCAAGAAGATGAAAAGCAGATGATTATCAAGCTCTTCTGTGAATGGATTACTTCACTGGTAATATTTCTTTATGTACACATTAAAGTACACGGATCAAATATGAAGCCTAAAAGGTTATTTAACCCCTTATCTCAGGGTGGAGAGACCAGTGATCTGACAGAGTCAACCATCTTGGATCTGTTTAAAAGTGACTATGAAAAGAAACCCTCCTTGACCTTACCTATTAAGAAGACTCATCCTAATCAAACTCCAGCAAAACTCTCCAGCTCTGTAGAGGAACATCATAAAGATGCTAAAGAGTTAAATCAGGTTGTGGAAAATGTTTTGGTCCTTAATGTTTAAATTTTGTGTTGTTTACCCAAAACTGTGGATCAATAAGTCTCATCTATGTTTGTATGGCAGGTCTATAAACCCAAGAGACCCCAGGCTGCCAATGATCCTCTAAGAGCCCCAGCAGATATCACAGGAGGCCTGGACTTTGAGGAACAGCTGAGTGAGAAGGTGACTTTTATAGCATCTTTTAGTTATAAAAGGAGCAAATAATGTGACAGCTGATGATGAGACAACCCAGTGAGGTCCATTCATATTTTACTGTCATCTAGGATGAAGAGCTGAAGCAGATTCATGGCGTTCAGGCATTCAGAGAGTTCATTATCAACAAGGGAGTGAGAATGCCGAGGGTAATGCTGTTCACATTCAAATGAATTTATAGCTGGATATTTTATGAGATTAAATTTGAATTGCATTCCTTGTAATTAAACATATTGTTAATTATATAATAAGAAATAATTATTTTATTCGTGTCCCATGTATAGTTTCTCAGCACTATCTTCTCTGAGGATGAACAGAGGAACAGCATTAGAGGCTCAAACACCGCAGGCTCCACTTCATCATCATCTAAAGGGAGAGCTGTCCATTAAACTCTTTAAATAATATTCCCTTATGTTGTTTTATTGAACATCACTTCACACATTCATGGATCAGCTGCTGAGTGCAGTTCCCCAGACTACAGTTTTTTGAGATTAAAGTAACATTTTACCCCCAAGTCAGATTCTGCATTAAGTCATCTTACGATCAAAAAAATCAAACTAGGGTGTATTTGGCATGGTTCTCTCTTCCTCTAGTTTTCTTCATTCATTCATAAAATGTTCAGTGAAAAACAAACACTGTGTTCTCAGCATCCTGGTGGGAATTACAAGGGCTTTCTAAGGATTTTTAGGTAAACAGCCTGAAGTCTGCTCTCATGCATTCTTCCATGCTAATGAGCTGCACTTGACTGAGTTCTACATTGTCTTCTAGTGTTTTCAGGAAGAGAAATTTCACACTTCATTAAAAACGAAATAATTTGTTTTAGAAGTCCTCTTTTATAATATATACCACTATAACATCTACAGACCTTCCTGTTACTAAGCCCTGCCTTCCTTGGCTACAGCCGCTAACTCAGACAAGCTTGTCTGTGAACAGCATCAGCAGGAAAATGTGCTAGTAAAATAGTAAAAATTGGGCTGAAATTAATATTTTTTTGTTTGATACATCCCGCCCTGTCTTCCTGTTTCAGTGGAAATTACGTCAACACAACACATTGAATAATGCTGCATGTTTCAAGGCATTTCAGTAGCCTTTAAAAAAGATGTCAACAAAAGAATAGCAAAGGTTCAATGTTTAGCAGGTGAGTTAGACTTCAAGCGGTGCATGCTGGTTAGAAATGTCACTGTGTCATTAAGTATGGCCTCACTTTATTGGTATTTTAATATTGTTGGCATGTTATGAACTATTTTTGGTACATACAGGGGCTGTATAAAGCAAAATTCAAATGTCTGTTTAGCTGATAAATATTACATCTAATCCACTTTATTTGCAATGAAGAAAGCAAACAGTGAGAGCGTCACTATATGTCCGTTTTGTCCATTTTCAACTCCTCAGAATTCAAATGTCAAATTTCATCAGTCAGTAAGACCAGCTTCAGTGACGCCTATTGAGACTAAAATAAACAAAAACAGTGTCATTCTGACCATCATCCTTCAGTAGCTTCTACGGCCTGTCCATCTTGATTTTCTGAGATGCCTGTCTTGTGAGCTCATCTTGATTGTTGGCAGCTGATAAAAGACCAATAAAACTCCAGCTTTATAACCAATTAATCACTCACTGTGATTTACAACATACGATAAACAAATGAAATCATTGGCTTATTGGCATTGTTCAATAAATCATCCTGCAGGCATCATTTATCTGTTTGAATTTCATAAAACGGCTCTAGTTGTGTTTGATGTGAAGTGAAGCTCACATATCTGATTAGCGTTGACAGGGCGCTCCATCTTCAGCCAATAGTTTCTGTCAGCGGGAAGATCAGAAGTGAGGAGGAGGTGCACAGGAGACCTGCGTCCTGTCGCAAGGTGTACTGCATTATCTGCTAAACAAGAGACATTTTTTATATTTAGGCATTTTTCCAAATTAGAAGGGATCATTTTTTCATCATTGATCAGTGTAGCAGCACAGACTCACTGTCATCTGATAATGGGCTGTTGTTATCGCGCTTATTAGGTTCAGCCGTTCTGAAGGTTCCTGGCTCACTGCATCAAAGCAAGCACACATGCAACACAAGAGCAGAGTCTCAGAGCACTAACTCTTGACTCAAGCATAAATCACTGCCGAGAAGCACTTAAATGTTACAAAATGGCTTCAATGAGGCAAAGCAGCTTCTTGAGCATCAAGCATCTGTGCATGTGTGCTTAGATGTCATGAAACTACTTGAAGTCAACTTGCAAGTCCACTTTTTCCTCTTACCTGTAACTGGTTATTCTCCTAGCTGACCTTGTGGTACTTTCAGCACCTCTAGTTCCTGTAGGTCTGCAAAAAGAAAATGTTAAATAACACTTTAGTGCCATACAAAACTCTGCTTAGACTCATCCATTCCTTGATGATGTAGCCTTCCCTAAGGTGATTTCCTCTATAATGGCTTTTGTGAATGAGACTCTCACAGTCTAGATTTGTGGTCTTCCTTAGGTCCCCTCCTGAAGCTCAAGGTAGTGTGTGGTCCTTGCTCTTCAGCAATCCCACCACGCAGCTCTCTTAAACTCTTCAGCTCCACAATGGGGTCAGAGACTCTCATCTGGAAAGATTCCAGAGGGAAAGCCGTTCCAGCACATCCTGTCAGTTCAGATATTTAAGTGTGTGGGTGGTTGGAAGGGCTTCTTTCATACCTCCATTAGGCCATTAACATTATGCTGATCGAGGGGAAGATGAGTCTGAAGGGTATGGCTGCTGACTGGAGATCTGGAGACGTTACGCAAGTTCTGGCTTTGCAATTCCTAACAAAAACATACACATGGGGAGATAGCTTAACAGCAAGAGAATAATAAAGTTTGACCAGAAGATGATAGTAAATAATTACTACTACAGTAAATGTGTGTACATTTTTACCTTTATATCTAATGCATGCTGCAGTTTCAGTCTCATAAGCTCCTGCTCCTGCTTCTGAATAAATTCTTGGCATTCAGCAAAACTGTCAGACATCTGTACATTATATATTATAATGCTATGGTTTACAATGTCGGTGATACAGAACATCTGTTCCATCATCTGTTCAGTACTGTTGTATAATAACAATAAACATCTGTTTAACAAGAAGACACCTTGTATAAAGCTGCTTCCAGTCTCTCAGCTTTGCCTTTGAGCTCTCGCTCTTGTGAGCACAGAGCCTCCACTTCAGACTCCAGTCTTCTCCTGCTCTCCCTCTCTGACAGCAGCTCTTGTGTCTGCTTCATAACCAGTAATGCCTGACGGTGCTTCTCCTATAAGACACAAACACAATTATTCTTGCAAAAAAATATGCAAAAACAAACATAAACAGAAGAAAGTAGCTGATTGCACTATGCCAAAGAACTATGGACATGTTTAGGTAGGTTGATTTGTTTTTGCGCTGTTAAAGCTTATGTCTGGAAACACATCAGTTATAACTGTTATTATTTTCATTTATAAAAACTAACTCTCAAAGAATAGTGTACCTCCTTAATGCAAGAACACTGTAATATGTTATCTATTTAATCCTGCAAATCAACACATGTATTGCAGTAACACATTTACATTACACAATCTGCAAAATGTTATTTAAAAAAAAAAAAAAAAAGAGTGAGAACAATATACACTGCTTATCCTGTTTAAAAGTTTACATCCTTCTTGAACTTCAGTGAATGTTTGCAACTTTTACAATGGTTGTGTATAAGTTAATCAGTTATCCTCAGTTTGAAAAGATGGATCTCAAAACCATAGTCACTGTTGGAAATAGTTCAAAGATCTAGAAGATGCTGGAAAACCAAAGAATATGCAGGACCTGAAGTATTTTTCTGAAAAACAGCAGGCTGTTTAACTTAGGGAAAAACGAATGACTCATAAACAACTAGCACAAAACAAAAAACTGTTGTGGCCAATTCAGTTATTATTTGGTCTTAAGGACTATATGTGAACATCTGTTGTGTGAAATTGCTTATTCGGGTCAGCATTACATATTAACACAAATGCATTTTTTTTTATTTTAATTAGTAACTTTTTGCAGATTCTGCCATGTGCATATAAACTTATGACTACCACTGTACAAGTATAGTAATTAAAACAGTGATTGGCCTGGAAACTGTCTCTCTTGAGGTGATTTCAAAATCAAAGTATACCAGATCAACTTACACCTTCATTCAGGCCATGTTTCCCACTGTCTTTCTGATAATCCTCACCAATAAATATTTCATGCATTTTGGTGATGGCAGAGGGGAATCCCTGACAGTGCTTTGTGAAAATATAAAAGTGCTTGACGGTCAATAAAATGATTTCCCTTGGTCTCAAGCTTAAGGACACTTTCAGTCTCCTGTATAATAAAAAAAAATTATTAAAAAGTGCCATTTTTAGAATGCAGACACCAATAGGCTGAAAGTCCAAAACTCATTTTACAATGCTTTGAAACATCTGAGAAAATATATCTTTCTCCAGTTATTTTGAGCTATTGTTAATTATTGGGAACATACATAAAGTTTTTTTTCTTTTTTTTGTTGATCTGAAGATTATCATATCAGACGTGTTTCCAAACTGTCTGTAATTTAATCTGGAAATTTGAATAGCAGCTTGAACACTCTGGGTCTGGACACCACATTTTTAACATTGAAAACAGTATTTTTCATTACTGTACTTTTTTCAAGTATCTGTACTTGATCAGAGAATTTTTATTTTGGGAAACTTTTATACTTACTTCACTACATTCCAAAAGCATAATATTATACGTTTACTCCACATTTCATTAAACATATCATTCCTTGCCACCTCCTCTGAGACACAAGAGTGATGTTTCTTTTCAACGAGCTGGTTGAATTGACCAGTTACACTGAACGATTCATTCGCGAATTGAACAGTAATTTTTAAAATACTCAAACCATTTTATTTGTATATATTTAATTTGTTTGCACATTTGAATTATCAGTAATTTACAATAAATTTTATAATTTTCATATTTTAATAGTGTAAAAAAGTTATGGCAACAAGAAAAAGCTGACTAGAATAAATAATTAACACGGTTCATTGACTTTTACTGTAAAATTACTACTTTTACTGGAGTTATATTTTATTAGGGTCTCTCAAGTACTTGACTTGTGTATTCCGTCCGCCACTGATCACAGACACACTAATTAGTAAAAAGGTGGTATTGTGAGAAACAGAAAGCTGTTATTAGTGATGCACCCCACCATCTTGAGCTTCTCTATGTTCTCCTCCAGCCCCTGAATTCGGCTTTGCAGGAAATCAGTCTGCTCCCTTTTAGCAGTGATCTGTTTCTGCATTTCCAGAGCAATCTTAAGACCTGAAATACATATAAAACAGTCTCCAATCATTTCAACCACGAATAAAACTCTCTGAAAAATAATTATTCACTGTCCTGTCAGAAAAAGGAATATTATGTTCAGTGAGGTGTCGCCCTATCTGTGAAATGCTTGACATTCAAACTGAATGAACTCAGGTTGTTATGTTAGCTGCATCGCATGTTCACAAGAGAATAACTTGAACTATACTGTTAATGCATTGTCTGCTTTTCAAAAAACACTTTGTCCAGTGAACCAATGAACTGAAACTTACGTCATATGAGACCATTTTCCCATTCAGTCCCTCTCACAATTGAATAGGACAAAATGAAACAATGGAGGGTTACAGAGGTCAGACCTTAGAAATCATAGCTACATTATGTAACAGCCCACAACCACGGCACACACCGAGAACAAGTGTTCTTTAACAATGTCTCAATACGCTGATGACAAACAGCTGAGAACATTGTATAAAATGTCCAAATGCTATACTTTATACAGATTAAGTGATGGAAAAGTACATAGTGGAATAACAGCAGGAGGGCATGGACGAGATCTATAATCTCAGTATGCTGTCTTCCTGCCATTATCCAGAACGCAGAACAACAAAACGATGGCCACACACTGGCTCTCTGTAAAGAATGTAAATGAATCCAGTAACGTAGGGTGTGGCCTTCCGCCTTTTATTTTATATACACTTGGCCTAGTTCTGGTTTTTCCTGAGGTAACACTGTAGGCGGTGTAAAAACATCCTTATTTTAATTATCAGCAGTGCTATGAATGGGTACGGATGCCTATATTTGTATTTGAGTAATTAGGACTTTCCTGAAATTTTTTCTCAAAGGTTTGATCTCAGGGGCCAGTCCTGTGAGGTTACTGAGGGCGAATCTGAGTGTTCAGCTAAAAGAATTGATCACATTTCTGTGTGTGTTTGTACAGTACCATGCACGTCAGCTCCCTCCAGTGTTCTCAAGGAACTGTTGGCCTGGTCCAGCACAGCTCGTACAGTCTTCAGCTGAGTCTTGAGTTTCAGGTTCTCTCGTTCCAGCTCACAGGTCTTACTGCCGAGCAGCTCTTTCAAAGCTTTCTGTCCCTCTGATGAGTTTTTGGGGGACAAAGTGAAAAAATGTCAGGGTGATGCTACTGACAGAAAAAAAAAAAAAAAGCTCATTAAAAGAATGAAATTATTTAAAAGAAAACATTATCAAGCAGTTTGGGATCATTTTTTTAATTATTACTTCTTAGAAAATATTCACTACCATTCAACAGGGTTTGGGGTTAGTTTTCAAGATTTTTTTTATGTATTTGAAGTGTCTTCTGCTCACCAGGTTGCATAATTTTTTGACTGTTTAAAATACAGCAAAACAGTAATACTGCAAAATATTATTACATTTTAAAATAACTGTTTACTACTTCAATATATTTTAAAATATAATTTATTCAGTGATAGAAAAGCTACATTTTCAGCAGCCATTACTCCAGTCTTCAGTGTCACATGATCCATCAAAAATCATTCTAATATGCTGTTGATTTGTTGCTCAAGCCAATTTCTTATTATGAATGTTGAAACTGCCTCATATTTTTGGTGGAAAATGAGATAGATTGATGATAAATAGAAGGTTCAAAATAATGTAATTTATTTTAAATTGAAATATCAGATGATTTGAACTTTTTTAAGGCAAGGTTAGTTCATGTTGTAAAAGTGAAGCCACTAACCTAAAACTTTTATGAACTGATAATTGATGAGATTTGATCAAAAAGAAAAATGTTTACCTTAAATGTTACTGCAAAGACATGTAAAACAATACATTTTTACTCTCTCACATGTATTCAAGATATAAGGAATATGTTATTATTTTTATTTGAAAGTAATATTCTATAAATATATATATATATATATTTTTTTTTTTTTCTTAATTGTGGATACTATGTATATGTCACTGACCCAGATGACATTTGCTTTGAGTTTTTGTTTCTTCCAAATGATGTATACAATAAAAATCCAATAAAAGCAAATATTACATGTTCAAGTTTTTAAGGACACTACTTGTTCAACACACACTTTAAAGTCAGTTTATATCAGGTCTGCGGTTTGAGATTTAGATGAATCTGTGTTTGTACCTTTTAGCTGGGTAAGCTGCATACGCCGCACTCCCAGCTCAGCGGTCATCTGCTGTTTCTCTGAAGTAAGCTGATCAACATTGCAGATCTTTTCTGAGAGCGCAGCGTGCTGACAGGCCTTCTCTCTTTCCATTATGCTGAGTCTGAGCTCTGCCTGTCTCAATGCAGCCTGTTAAACCAACCAGTATACAGTACGGATGACATGCAAGAAACACTTATGAGAAGAAGTGCAATATAAAACACTCAGCTTGGATCAAAGGAAATATTTGTGTAATATATCTTCATAGCTCTTCCTGTTCCAGCCATCGGGCATCAACAATGTCCATGAAAGGGGTTATTTAATCTATAATTGGTTTAATATTTAAACAGAAACCACCGAATAGCTAAGGTATCCTATATTGTGAATTAGTTGTCACAGGAATAGTCTTTAAGTTCTACTCAAAGATTCTTCCCTAAATTTCCCTATGCACCTTCAGTTGCTGATTCTCCCCTCTGAGCTGCTCGAACTGGTTAATCAAATACTGCTGCACGCCCACAGTGCAGCTGTGATTTGGGATAATATGCAGGACATTTTCCAGTTCTGTGCTCATCATCCAGTCATCTGCCTCTGCCATCATGACCTTCAGCAGACCTTGAACCTCTTCCAGCTGGACATGGACCTGCTGCACTTCATGCTGCTTCAACAATGCCTGCAGATGGCTTCTCTTCCACTGAAATACACATAACAAAACTGAAATGAAATCACTGGATAGCCCAAAAAACTGCCTACATTCTCTGAAGAACCAGTTGTTCTCAAACGGTGGGTCACTCACAGTCTGTTACGAAAGGGTTTACAGATATCTAGAAAAAGGCAGTTAAAAGCAATTAAAGGAGTAATTCATCCAAAAATCCACAATGTAGATGAGATTTTTTCATCAGAACAGATTTGAGAAATTTAGCATTACATCACCTCTGCAGTGAATGGGTGCCATCAGAATGAGAAACAAACAGCTGATAAAAATATCACAATAATCCACACGACTCCAGGCAATCAATCAGCATGGAATGAAGTAAAAAGCTGCATGCTTACAAAAGAAAAATCCATAAAGATGTTTTTATCCTCAAACTGTTGCTTCCAGCTAAAATACAAATCCTTTATCCATATTATTGTTTTCTCCAGTAAAAAAAGTCATGTCTGACTCAGTCGGTCCAAAATAGTTCTAAAAAATGCAATTTTTCACTTCACAATACATTACTGATGGACTGGATTACTTAGTGATATTTTTACATCAGCTGTTTGAACTGACGGCACCCATTCACTGCAGAGGATCCATTGATGAGCAAAGTAAAGCTAAATCTCTCCGAATCTGTTCTGATAAAGAAAGGCACTCATCTACATCTTGTATGAGTAAATTTACAACTTTTTTTTCGCGAAACAATTCCTTCAATATAATTGTGCACAGTTAGGAAGATGCAAAAAAAAAATAAAAAATTTTGCCTATCATCTTTTAAAAGGGAGGAGAAAACACTTTTGTCTATAGTATTAAGTTCATGATGATATTTATCATTTAGTTTTATTTTAAGGAGCTTTTTGTTTACTTTTGAACGATAAGCAACTTTGCTTGGTAGGCATCTTCATCTTCAATGAAAAACTTGAAGCAAAACCACTGCTACAAACAATGCGAGTACAGATGATGTCACCTTATGTCAACAGTCATGTGTTCAAAATTAAGAACATTTATCAACGTGATTCCTCTTTGCATCATTCTGAACAATCACAATGAACGTGGTAAGTCCTGCAATACAAAATGCAATTGCAGTAATTCCTGTTGGAGTCTGAGGCTGGTACAGGCTGTGCCGACCTGCAGCTGAGCTGCCTCTCTCTTGGCTTGCTAAAGCTGATCTCAAATCAATTCTACCTGACAGTTCGACCAGAGACTCTGTTCCGTCTCTGCCAACAGCTCAAAAGTGTCTTATACTCACCAAGGGTGCATTTATTTAACCAAAAATACAGTAAACAGTAATATTGTGAAATGTTATTACAATTTAAAATAACTGATTTCCATTTTAATACATTTTAAAAATGTAATTTATTTCCGTGATGGCAAAGCTGAATTTTCAGCAGCCACTACTAGAGTCTTCAGGGTCACATGATCCTTGAGAAATCATTCTAATATGCTGATTTCTGCTCAAGGAACATTATTTATATCTTATTACTCAGATAATATTACTATTTTTTTTTTTTTTTTTTTACAAGAAACTCATTATCAGTGCTGAAAATGCTGTTTAAAATGTTTGTGGCAACCGTTTTCCCCTCCCAGGATTCTATAATGACTAGAAAGTTCAAATGAACATCACTTATTTGAAACAGAAATATTTTGTAACATTATAAATGTCATATTGTCACTTTTGATCATTTCAATGTGGCCTTACAACTTTTGGATGGTAGTGTACACTTGTCAACAGGAGATTCTACTATGGCATCTGTAATAAAAACTTTTGCTTTGGTGTGATGCCACCAATGTTTATCAGTATAAGATTAAATACCTGTGATCAAGACCACTGACTAACTCATTTAATGTTGATAACATTTTTTAATGCTGAAATGTTTTGTTTTTATAGCCCAACAGTGTCCCCAAGTGGAACTGCAAAAATAAAGACTGACCCCACCTCTGCCTGTCGCTGGTCAGTCAGATATATAAGCCTGTCCTAATCTCACGCCATTGGTTGAACTAAAGTTGAGATGTGTTTGGGCTAGTCTAGATGCACAAACAAACTGATCAAAACTGATTGTTATTAATATCCTTTTTTTCTTAAAAAAAAAAAAAAAAACTGAAAAGAAAAAGCAAACATAAACTTGTCTTAAGCAGCCTACACTGCTGTTTATTACTGTAAGTTGGCAGAGTTGTGTTTGTAATTGGGCTGAGAGGTCCCTTCCTCTCACGGCCTTCTTGGCCTGGGACTGGGACTGAGCCAACTCCTCTTCCACTGACCTGAACCAGCAGCCAACTCAGTTACGTTCCAACAAACCCTTCTCTCATTGTAGAGTACAGCCACATTGAGCATATGAAGGCTATCAAGCATACCAGATGCAACAGTCAGACAGTGCTAATGTGAAACATCCATCATCCCAGCATCCAAGTTCTCCAGTTTTTGTGTAAACACAAAAAGGAGTTGGAACACTCGTCTCATTACCTTGTTGTTTCTCTGACTCCAGCTAATTTATCTTTCTCTGGCGTAAACAGGATAAACTTTCGGCTGGTTTTCTAACTTATACATGAAACAGAACCATTTTAATCAAAAAGCGATCAAACGAAAAGCAAAATTATTTTTAGTTGGGAGGATATACACATGAGAACTTACTGTGATTAAACAAAAGTTGCAGGCTGGTGGAGTTAGTCTGTAAGCACCAAGATTTCTCAGTCAATATCGCCACCTTCTGGTCATGACTCTTGTCTGTAACAGAACATAACGTAATGTGTGGATCAACCACCACAGTATTCCAGTTAAGTTTTGATACTCATTGAACCTTAATACTCATTTGAACCCAGAGTGACAAATACAAAGGACATTCATTAAAAAAATCAATTTAAAAAATAAATAAAATCACACACTCTTGAACACAGAATTAAATAAATAAATAAAATACAGCACTTTCGAAATTTCAATCTATCAGTATATTCACTATCCGTTCGATCTATATATTACGTAGTATACTTTAACAATACTGTATTCTTTTGTATGGTGTGTACACTGCTTTTCTACTGTGTTTGTACTTTTGTGATGTTCTAATAAACATGATCAAACTAATCATCATTTTTTACTCTTATTCTAGGTTGATAGCAGCTATAGGTAAAATACAATATAAAAATCCACTAAGACCGACACATTCCTTAACCGACCTCTCTGAATCTGTAATCTAATAAATAAATAAAAGACAAATGTTTTGATTTCTTATCCATAGCATATTTATTACGGATTAATTTCCACTTGTAGGGTTCTCTTTAGACCTTTGTTCAACTACTCACTGTACGATCTGAATATTATTACATATTATTTACAGATAAATATTTGCAACCACATTAACGTGCCAACTCACAAAGTGTGTTTGTTCTGGAGAAATATCGCGCCGAAACCCTTCCGGTTGACAGCAGGTGGTATAGTCATCAGCTTTATTTTTGATTGCCAGAAAGCATCCTGAATAAGCGGGATATTCGCTTTCGCTACAAATTAAATTGGAAGTACAGCCAGTTTTAAATTGAAGGTAAATTTATTTTGTTTGCATTTGCAAAAAGATTTGACCAAAGCTATCTAACCTGCTAGCTAATTTGCAAACAGGCGCAAGGAAGCCACCATCATCACCATAGCAACTACAGAACGTCACTCCCTATGGCTTTCCATTCATACGGGAAAAGGGACTTTGACACAGGCCATTGAAACAAGTAGATTGGTGTTTAATCATAACATAATTATATAAAATAATCCAGTGCGCCTTTACCATATGCATCAGAAACATTCAATGTTTGTCACAATAATCAATGTCGCAAAATCATTCAATTAAATGTAAAAAATATGAATAAAAAAGGCAAGAAACATTCTATTTGGTTAAGTGCATGTAATTATAATGTAAATATTGTAAATAAATAAAACAAAATACTGTGGAAAATATAAAAATATATTAACAAATATATAGTAAACAAGCATGAATTCTCTTATAATATACAGTGAAAACATATTATATATAAATGTAACTTTTTTTTTTATTTTTTTTACAAATACATGTTTTTTATTTTTATTTTGTGTTTTCTTATACTGCACTTTTGTTAACATTTGTTGTATTTTTATGTGCTATAGAAACACGTGTATAGACAATGATATAAAGTTTTTTATTTCTTTGAAAATTTTAGGTTATAAAAATATTATAAAGAAAGATTCTAAATGAAACTTCTTAATTTTTCCAATGAAGATGTTTTTGATCAAATTGTTACAGCAAACGATTTATCATTCTGCAGTTTTTGTATTTATTGTATAAACATACATTTGCATTATGTCATGCAAAATTATGTCTTTTTTTATTTTTATTAAAAACTACGTAAGTCAGTGTTTTGGTGTTCAGTTGTTTATTTCTTTATAAAGATAGGTAGATTGTCACTCTCAAGTAATGATACGCACCAAAGAGCGCGTGAATGTTGTCCTTTTAACATTAAAGATAACGCAACACAAATGTTTCGTCATGGTAAGCGTTTACCGCAAAAGATGACATTATAATTTCACAGTCTTGATAGCGTCTTTCTTCACACTTGAGGAACAGCGAGGGAGACCCGCGGGTGTGTGTGGCCGCCTCTTCCCACGCACCCCTCCCCCGCCTGTCCGCTCGCTCTGCCCAAAAAATGTGAAACCAAATCCGAGCAGCAGGTCACAGAGCCTGGTTATTTTAAAACCAACACTGAACTACCTCGACAGGACCATGGAAGTAACGCGGAACGGGCAGTTTAAAGAAATAATCGACAGAGTAAAATGAGGGAGCGCCGCTGTGCTCGTTTAATGTGTTTTGTTGTTGTTGTTTGGCTGCTCGCGGGTCTCCAATGTCTCTGCCCGTAGTTCTGCCTGGATCTTGCTGTCGTTTATCGGGGGCTGCTTTTGCCCATCAGCTCGCAGACGCCTCTCACAGAAGCCGCAGTCGCTGTGTGTCCGCTCTTCCGTCCCGTATGTCCGGATCTCAGACGCGGCTCATCCCGGCGCTGCTGCCCGCTCGCCCGCTGCTCTCCCTCGGCTTGCTGCAGTTGGTTCTCGGCTGCTCCATGGTGGCGCTCTCTTTCGGGGCTCTGTCCCTTAGCAACTCGCCCCCTATTAGAAACTCCTGTCCGTTTTGGGCCGGATCTTCTGTGAGTATTATATTACTGGCCATAATCAGAGGTGCTAATGCTTTTATTTTACGGTACATATGCATGCTACTCGTATTCAAATGCATGCTTGTCAGTATGCCACTGTATTAGTCTACAGCTTTTCATCGGTCCATTACAAACCAACAGGTATAGAGGAGAAGTTTTATTGTGGTCTAATGTGTTTCCAATGCAGTCTGAAACAGAAACGTGGTGCTGCACTTTTAGTTCAGTCTATTTCAGAGTATATGAGCACACCAGACACTGTTATTTACCAGTAATGCACTGTGATAAACCATACTGATCTGTCAATATGTTGTAAATTATTAGCCAGGTTATTAATTACACTTCTAAAAAGTGCCTGTAGTTGTTGCCTCAAGAAAATATTTCAGCTTGGTCCATTATTTTTTTTACTGGTGTAGCCTAATGCAGTTAGGTTGGTTTAGTCAAATAATGGTTGTTTTAGTTAAATAATAATTTAACTGGAATTTGACTTAATTTAGATGTTACCACTTGAAGCACATATTTAGGATTAACATTTTTACAGTATAAAGTTTCACAGTACAGTCTAATATCCAGTCTAGTAACCAGATTTTATCAGATTTATTAATCAATATGACATTAATGATTATTTTGATCCTGGCACATTTACCAGACTTTTAAGCTAGTTTACATTTACATTAGCATTCATGTATTTGGCTATTATCCACAGCAACTTTTAACTTTTAATACCTTAAACATCTTGAGATTGTCCAGTTTCTTAAGTTTCTAGATATTTAGAAACTTCCTTAGTGCTGTGGTTGAATTTGGTCAAAGTTATCCAAAGTTATGCAGTTTATAATATTATTTCCCACATTTACGTATGGTTAATATTTGTGGTCTTTGGCAGGAGTTGAGTGAACTGTTCAGTGAAGTCATGGCTAAGTGTGAATCTCTTTTACTGCCTAACACTCTATAGTGAGTTACTGTTTAGAAGCAAGGCTACCATATTATGCATACCTTTCACCGAGTGCAAAACTACAGCTAGTTCAAATCTAATGTTTATTTATACTTTTGAAGTTGAACTCCGTTACTGATGAAGAAAATCAAACACTGAAAACTCATTGAAATAATTGTGACATTTTACAGAGATGGAAATAAAGTCGTAATGAGGTGAAAAAAATTCACAATGTAATATTGTGAAGTTGATTACAGAATGTTGTTGATTTGAATGAAATCAATGAATTTAATTACTTTGTATAGGTTACCTCACAAAGCATTTTACAGTTAAGGATTTAGTGAAATGCTTTAGATTGTTATGTCTGAAGAAAAAAAAAGAGTTAAACACAAGAACCCATCAGCTGATGTAATTGACAGGAAGTGGCAGGGTTAGAGGAAATGAGAGGGAGCCAAGTATGGACAACGGTATTTGAATGAGGCTGCTGCTGCAGACAGCTCGGGCCGATAACACACTGAGTGAGATGAGTCATTAAAACAGGATTTAAAATTGCTGAAGGCCATTTTGAGAGTGTACACCATCTGATGGGTAATAATGGGTTCATTATCAGTTAATCTGTCTGTGAGTGTTTGCCTCTTTGCTGAACGGACTGATTGTTTTCTGCAGGTCATCCTCTCTGGGATTATAGGACTAACCACATGGAAACGGCCAATGCTTCTGCTGGTATGTGTGTTTTGCCAATCTAAAACTGCTGGTCTTTTGAGGTTTTTGTTTCTATTTTAATAATCAGATGAGTTTATTTTTACTTAAATTGTTAGATGATGTTTACTACACCAAATCAGATCTGTATTGTCCTGAACATATGTTTTCCGGGTAATCTTCTGCATGTCCGTGTCCTTACAGTATGTTAAAGGGCCAGTTTGTTTGACCTTTAAAAGACCTTTTAAATAGGATCTGTGTCCACCAGACATTCAGTTAAGACCTTGTTAATTAAGTCTCAAGCCGACCATCATCTCCTGCCTACTGCCATTCATTTACAATACAGTTCAAAAGTTTGGGGTCAGTGAGATTTCTTTTTTTTTTTTTTCTTTCTTTTTTTTTTGAAAGAAATGAATACTTTGAATTCAGTAAAAATTCATTAAATTGAGCAAAAAAAAAAAAAAAAAAGTATAGTGTTCAAATAAATGCTCTTCTTTTGAACTTTCTATCAATATAATATTAAATGATAATAATGAAATGTTTCTCGAGCACAAAATCAACCTATTAGAATGATTTCTGAAAGATCATGTGATACTGAAGAAAGAAAAGAAAATTCAACTTTGCCATCACAGGAATAAATTAATTTTTCAAATAAAAACTAGAAAATAGTTATTTTGAATTCTATTTCATAATATGGCTGTTTTTACTGTATTTTTGATCAAATGAATTGCAGCCCTGGTGAACATAAGAGACTTCTTTAAAAAACATGAACAAATCTCATCGAATCCAAACTTTAAACAGTAGTGTAAGTGTCATTTTCTAATTCCAGATTTGAGTGCTAATATTATGTTCATCAAATACAGATTTCATCAAATCTCTCTTTATTTTGTTAAAATTATTCACATTTTCACAGATTCTGCAAAGGGGCACCCAAACTTTCGCATGCCACTGTAAAAGGACTGACTAGTATTGATCTTGCTCTGTACCATTACCTCATTTCATCTAATTTCTCTCACGCAGGTAAATCTGTTTGTATTGCTGTCAGTGGTCTGTATCCTGCTAAACCTGGCAGGCTTCATCCTCTGCTGTCAGGGGGCTCAGCTGGTCTCCAGTACCATTAACTGCCAGCTGGTGAGGAATCTGTGCATTTGGACATGTGCTGTGGTAGAGATAATAACATCAATAATGACTTGTCAGATGAGTCATGTATTGACGATTGTATTCACAAACCTAGATGCAAAATATAAACAATCACCAACTGAAGTGGGGCAAACCTTATTAATACATATGTACATTTATCTACTCTACATAATAACATTCGTTGTAGTGTTAGCGTTAGCAAAGAATAATAAGTGGCATTAACAACATACTTGTAAGCGGCTGCATAGCAACCTCACTGCAGCACTCTGGTGAACACCCACACACTGCACTTACTAAAATTTTCTTCTGTGTAATCGAAACAGTAACACAGGCTGATGGGCTGCTTGGTTGATGTACTTATTAGTAACACACAATGGAAAAATGCACATCTGTACAGACCATCTGCTTAGAGGAATGAAGTTTGTCCAAGTCAAAGAAAGCCCTGAATTTGAGAGTCAAAGCAGGTTCCAGTTTTCTTGGAATTGATTTAGTTTTTGGGGTGCTGTCAATTCCAGTGTCTGAAGGCTGCTCTTTCATCATTTCCACTTGTCATGGAAATGTCCCTGCCATATTGGTGACCTCATATCTTTGAGCTGTTATCGCATGCAGCGCCAGACCACTCAAAAAGACAAATGCAGAAAGGTGCCTGGAAACTTCATCCTCAGTCCCGTACTTTGAATCCAGGCAGTTCTTTAACTATTAGTAATACCATGTCATCAGATATTATTATGAAACAAACATAATAAATGTGTTTCTGTGTTTCAGAATGAGAAGGGTGATCTGTGTTACTGTTGTTCAGAGATTCCAAGCACACAGTGCCAAGGGGACAAGTTGATTGAGATCTACGCAGGTCATGCATGTGGCACAATGAGAATCCTGCTCAAGGTGTGTTCATTTTCTAATAAATCATTTTTTTCAGTTCTGAGATACATTCATATAAACCCCCACCCCAATTCAGTATTTAGGACAAATGTTTGACAGCACAGTTTGCAGTTCAGACACTGTTCACTGTAGACCTTCAAATTAACGTGCCGCATCCCAGACATAGATTACCTTGACATAGACACACTAATTTTGGTCGGTCAGCCATTAAGTCATTTGGACTGTTTTACGAAGCCCTATCCATGACATGCAGGTAAAAGTATGTTTATTGTGGCCACAAATTAAGAATTCATTCTCTTGTGGCCACAATTTACTAAATCAAAACAAGATAGCGAATTAGTACATAGTGACTTATTAAATTAAGAAGTTGTGGGAACATTTACCCACCCCCAATCAGAATAAAGTGTATTATGTTAGGAGTGAGAGGGATATATTCATGCTTGAATAGGTTTTATTTATGTTATAGAGTTCTGTCTCTTTCAGAAAGTGCTGTTTGCTTTGTGTGCGCTAAATGCTTTGGCCACAGCTGTGTGTCTGGTGGCTGCTGCACTCAGATATCTCCAGATCTTCTCAACCAGACGGCCCTGCATGGTGAGAAATCATATCATGGAAAATATGGGAAGAAAATAATGTATTGCAATGATTTAGTTCTTGGTCAGTGTGTAGCATAGATTATAAGACTCTTTAGAAATGCTGTGAGCAGCTCAGAGGTGTCTGATGTCTCTCTGCCCTGGTCAAATGCTAATAGTGATGTGATTATGATCGTCTTTGGCAGGAAGAGGCCAGGCCTGTTCCAGAGGAAGTGGAGGAGCAGACTCATCTTCCTGACCCTGACGAATTTGTCGCTCCTGCACCTCCTCCTTCATACTTCTCCACCTTCTATTCTTATACCCCACGCCTGGCTCGCAGGTATCACGCACAAGCCCTCTTGACTCATAGTTACACAGCACACTCGAAAAAACGTTTTAGGTTTCCTAAAATATGGTATCGTCTAAATGAACTGTATATTCAAGTCAAAAATATGATTTCATTATTATAACTGAACCTACCTGACTGTATTGAGTTTATTATTAAAGACACATAATGTAATATATTCTTTTTATTCCATGAATTTCAAAACTTTAAACATTAAATTAAATGTGAACATTTAAAATAATCATTAAACATAAAATATCAAAAAAATTATTAATTATAAATAATGTACAGCACACTGTTGTTCAAACTTTTGGGGGTGGCAAACTGATTAAAATGATTAAAAAAAACTCTTAAGCTCACCAAGCCTGTATTTATTTGGTGCAGTAAAAACAGTAATATTGTCAAATCTTATTAAAGTTTACAATAACTCTGTTCTAGTTTAATATATTTTAAAATACAATTTATTCCTGTGATGGCAAAGCTGAATTTTCAGCAGCCATTGCTCCAATCCAATCTTGAATGCCACAAGATGCTTCAAAAATCATTATAATATGCTGATTTGCTGCTCAAGAAATATTTCTTCTTATTATCAGTGTTTAAAACAGTTGTGCTGCTTTTTGAGAAAACTGATACATTTTGTCAGAATTCTTTGATGAATAGAAAGTTCAAAAGAACAGTGTTTATTTGAAATACAATGTGTATTGGATTCTTTCATTCATTCAAAAATAATACTAATAAATAAATCAATCTATAAATTAAAAAACTTACTGAAACCAAACTTTTAAATGATAGTTTCTGTTCAATTCCAAATTTTCAGGTAAACATATCTATTATTGTACATATTTGTGATTTAAAATCTGTCTAGCATTTTATGATCTATAGCTTGCTTAAGTGTGTCTCACTCTCTCTCTCTCTCTCACACACAAACACACACACACACACACACACAAAAACCTGCACTTTGACCTTGAACTCTTTACCAAAAATACAGCAGGATTTAGCAGATTTGTGGGTGGGTGGCTCAGTGTTTGGCAGGCAACCAAAATGTTTTGGCAACGTAAAACAAGATTGAAGTTTGTGTGTGGGAAAGCATGATATTCTCCAGTTTCACTGGATGTTCTGATCAAACACTAATGGGTTTGTCTAGAAGCAGCTGTTTACTGTCATTATCAACATCTTCTCGTGGGTTGTTTACAATGTAAATGTGTGTGTTTTGGCAGGATGTTTGGTGATGGTATGATTCCTCTTCCTCATATATATGGTGCCAGAATTAAAGGAGTGGAGGTATTCTGTCCTCTAGACCCTCCTCCACCTTATGAAGCTGTTGCATCAAACCCAACAGCACAGGTACTGATGTATACAGTTGTTATATGCCATCTATAATGCTATCGCATAATCATCTCTGTGATGAAAATCAAAAGGCAGTTCACATTTACAGTATTTATTCCTGATAGCATTTGTAAATTAGACCTCGTATTAGCAAACATGTCACAGTGTTCTGGTCTACCAAGCTTACATTGGCAACAGCTCAATCAAATACAGTCCTTGTCCGCTCACTGACCCTCTGTATTTATATCAGGCCCAGAATACTGAGGTGCAAATGACCGATCTGACTGAGGTCCTGACAGAGAGTGCAGAGGCAGAGACGCCCAGTGATGGTATGAACCACTTGTATTCTTATGTATAGGCCTGTGGAGGGGAGCAGTATTGATAAACATTGACATTTAACACTTAGAGTTGTTTTTGCACATTAAACCGGGACAGGAGAAAGTATTTTAGAACAATAGTAGAAAACAAGCAAATAGAAAATTCCCATAGGAAAATCTGGAATTAGAAAATGGAGCTGCCAGTTAGGCCTACATGAAATGTGTCATTGACACGGCTTAAATGAACCTAGTGCCTTTGGTACTCTATATTTAATCAGGATGCTCACAGCATTTCACAGTACCCATCCAAAATTATGTCATCTGTGTATTAAAAGACATGTATTTTAGTGGTGTCAGTTGTATCTCCAGTGCTCTTCTGTGAGGGATTTATTTATCTTTTTATAGCTGTCTGTATCCTTCAACACTTTCAAAGATAGCACAGTCCTGCATGATCTTTAACAAGTCACAATATAGCAGCCACTTGGCTAAATGTTTTGCCGTCTTCTAATGTCATACATATTTTATCATTATCAATTAACAGCATATCAATTTGAAATGCTGAATTGAAAGATTATGCTTTAATGAAAGCAGAACTTTGAACTGCATGAACTCCTAACTTTTTCTTCATTTTAGATTTTTTACAAATCTGATAACATTTCCAGGTATAGATCCTACATTTTTAATGTGTAAACAACTGTTCAGAATTATGGGGTCAGTAATGTAATTTTTTTTTAAAGAAATTAATATTTTATTCAGCAAAGATGCAATAAATGGACCAAAATATATGAATGAATGATATATGAATGATTTCTGAAGGATCATGTGACACTGAAGACTGGAGTAACGAGAGCTGAAAATTCAGCTTTGCCATCACAGAAATGAATTACATATGAAAATATATTAAAATAGAAAACAGTTATTTTAAATTGTAATTTCACAATACAGTATTACTGTTTCACTGTATTTTCAATAAAAAAAAATGCAAAAAAAAAAACATTAAAGTATCATACTGACTCCAAATGGTAGTCTCTTTAATTTAGACAGCACATTTCTTAAGATGTTGCTGACTCTTGTTGACTATATAGATTAGGCTTGTTTTGGCCAGATTCCTCTTATGACCAATTTGGCTGAGCAGTTTCTGACAGGACAGACATGAATGGACAAGAAATAGACTTCAGTACAAAAAAGTCTTTTTACACTGTTCTTAAGCCTGTCGTTCTAAACCTCTTTTTACTCAGGTTTATAAAACCCTGCTCTGGAGATACAGTGTTAGAATGTTACGCCTAGATGTTTAGCAACAGACAACCAGTCGCGTGCCTCATATTCACGTGCTTTGGGCAGTCACGCAAACATTGTATAAACAGTCGCTTCAGCGTTTGGGGGAAAAATGCCAAATGGTGACAGAAAACACATGAAATGGATTGAAGAAGAGACTGTTTTATTCTTACCTTATTAATATTCCTACCAGGAAAGTCCAAATCAAGTTCAGGAAAAACTTGATAGTACAGTCAGCAGCAGGGGTGCTGCTAGGGATTCTGGGGCCCTTGTACAGCTCATTGCTTGGGATCCCCCTCTGTTGAGATTATTGACAGTGTAAGCAGTGTGAAACAAGAAGCAAGATTCCGTTTTTACCCAGGGTTGACTCGTTTAAAGTGTGAAAAGCCCTAAAAGGTTAACATGTTTTTGTTGTTTGTTTGCGTGTTTTATTCAGACAGGTGCCGTCAGACAGCCATATTGAGCCCCACACCCCCGGCACAGTCCAGACAGCCTCACAGCGCAGTCTCCTCCAGCAGAAAACCTCACAGACCTCGCCTCCGCAGGTCCAACAGCGACCCCGTCCTGCTAGACCTGACCGCCAAAGGTAGAGGGAGGAATTCTCAAGTGGTCTGTTATGTCATTTGTGGCAGTCTATAGTCATATATTTTGTATAACGACCCCTACACTGTATGTTGGTTTTCACAGACAACCGATAAAATTAAATTGGACTTGTTTTCAGAGGATATATGTGCTGCTTCTGTGTGTTTTAAAAGCCCACAGGCAGATTTGTCTCGCTTCAAGCCTAAATGTATATAAAATGAATGAGGTTTCTATAAAAGGTCGAAGCACAGGCACTGACATAGTTCTTTATAATTAGTTTATGACCACTGGCTTCTCTCTGATGACAGATGGAGGTTTCTTTTTACTTGGTGTGTGTGTGTCCAGATCAGAGGACTTGGTTTGATACTTATAGAGAAGCTATAGCTATCAGTGGTTACTTTAAGCCCATTTTAAATATAGGACTCTCTGTCTCTGTGTTGCTGATGAGGGTCAACAGAGAGCGCTCACTTTGCAAAGATCTTAAAGGCATAGATCATCCAAAAATTCACATTCAGTCATTGTTTACTCACCCTAATTTAATTCCAAACATCTAATGTATGACATTTCATTCTTCTGTGGAACATTAAAGGAGATATTTTAAGAAGTGAGTTTTTTTTTTGGGTACAAACAATGAATGTCGATGGTAACCAAAAATGTTTGGTTGCCAACATCCTTCAAAATATCTCCTTTTGTGCAGAAAAAATTAATTCAAGTTTGGAATGACAGGTTCATGAAGTGTTTATGCTTCACGACTTCTTATCTGTCTTCTTAATTGATACAACAGTGGTCTTGGCCGTTATACTGAATTATTAGGATTGTTTTGTTTATTAACGTGGTTGAATAGAGCTGTTAAGTTTTTAGTCCTAAAACCTAGAAGAGAATTAGGATTTTTGAGCCATGGGCTGAATATCGATGTCTGTGTTTTTCTGGAAAGATAAATCTTGATGATTTAATGTTTGAAACTGAATTAAGACAGCAATAAATATTAATATTGTAATTATTATATTACTTAAAGACTTGATTGTATTATTTTACAGTGAAATATTACAATAGTAATTATTATTATTATTATTTATATAGTCAGTCACTAACATTTTGGCCAAATTGTCCAGCCCTACAAACAGTCACAACCATAAGCACAAATTTTATCAGAAAATATGACCCCCACAAGATTGTATTATATTTCTTAAATTCTCAGTTTGTATTATTTCACATTGAAATATTTCTTATCTTGTTTATTATTTTTATTCAGTAATAACAATAATAACGATTGTTGATGTTGTTATAGTCATATTTGTATGTAATTATTATTATAGTTACAATTATTGTGCAGCCCGACAAACAAGCACAGCAGTTTTTTTCTTAAATTAATTTTAAATTGCAATTACAATTTTTATTAGAAAATTTGCAATTAGATATTTTTCTCCAAATTGTGTAGCCCGACTTCATGTAGCCCCATGTATTTATCATCTCTAGTGAGCAAGTATACATTTTTGACAAATATTTGTCAAAAACATGGCAAGCTATATCTCATTGGTTTCTGTCTCTTTCAGTAATGAGTTGTGAAGCAGCTACACAGACGGAATTAGGTCCTGCTCCAGGCTCAGTGACTGTAACGGGGCATGGGACGGTTACGCTACGACAGGGCCGTGGCAAACGGAAGCCTCGTCCCAACTCTATGGTGGACTACCAGAGCTATAGAGACACAAAACTGCTGGTGGCCCGTTTTTTGGAGCAGTCCTCCTGCAGCTTGACCCCTGAGGTACAAGAGCTGGTCAACAGCATCAAAACCGTGCTGCGCTCCGATGAGGAACACATGGAGGAGGCCGTTCGCTGCGCCAGCTTCATTGACCAGGCAAGACACATGGCATGAAAACACGTCGAGTTACCTAGGACTCAAAGCATATCCTCTGATACATGGAGCTTTGGTGCTCAAGGGGGTGAATTGAGTTTGAATCCAGCATGTTTTTTGTTGAGTATCGTATTAGATACACCAGGCTTTTATAGCTCATACACAGTATGATATAAGACAATATGGAGCTCATACTGGAGGTGAAAAAAAAAGATCTTAATTTTATTTAGAGGCTCAAACTAAGCAAAAATATGCAATTCGGTGCAGTTGCTGGGAAATTCTTTTAGCTTGTAATGTAAATCTCTTATATATAATGATATAGCAGACTGCTTGAATAAAATGCTTAGAAATATTAGTTGCCAGTGCCACTCTGTATCTTCCAATAATATGTCTTAGTAAGATGATATTTAAATGCTTATTTAATGCAAATGCAATACAGTGATGATAGACATTCCTCAAAAGCCTGATGTGTCACAGTTTTGGCATGCTTTTTCTATTTTTCAAGTGTACCATGACTTGAAGGTGGACATTTTTACATTTATACTTGCTAGTATAAAATATCAATCAGACAACAGACGACATATAGTAGATAATGTACAACAGTTTTGATCATTTAGAGGACATAGAATACTATAGGCTGTTGGGTCACTGTTTGTAAGGTTACCACTGTAAGGTTAAAGGAATAGTTCACCCAAAAATGAAAATTTTGTCATCATTTAAGCACCCTCGAGTCGTTCCAAACCTGTATGAGTTTCTTTCTTATGTTGATCACAAAAGATATTGATATTTTGAAGAAACAAACAGTTGTTGGTCCCCATTGACTTCATTAGTAGGGACAGAAATACTACGGAAGTCAATGTGGACAAAGAAATTTTTGATTACCAGCAATCCTTCAGAATATTTTCTTTTATGTTCATCATAAGAAAGAAACTCATACAGGTTTGGAACGACATGAGAGCGAGTAAATCATGACAAAATGTTCATTTTTGGGTGAACTATCTATCACTTCGTCCATTTTTGTTCTAATAATTTCCTGACAGGACATTTTCATTAATGTTTGCAGGCCATTACAGTTTCAGAGGTTGCACCAGCACAGTCCACCCTCCGCAGGCAAGCGCAGATGGACCTCCCCTCCAACACGCTGCCGCTGCGCAAGCGGCCGGGCATCCTGCACCTGCGCAGCTGTGGCGACCTGAGCACCTTCACATGGGCACAGCTGCAGGCCGGGCCGGAGCGCAGGACAGGTTCCCATTCTCGAACTAACTCCAGGATGGACTCTCGGGCTGGATCTCGTCGCATGGAACAGGAACGTCCACACAGCCTTATAGGAGTCTTCCGAGAAACTGTCATCTGAGTGACGTCTCAAACTGACTGTGTTAAGCGAGGAAATAGACTGTTTCAGGTGAAGGTTATAGTGAACATCACAACATGAAGGAAGCTAAGCTTTGGATAAAGTACAGATGATTTCACTTCATTTTTAAAACATCTGTTTTTGTTGTCAGTGTGTATACTGAATATTATTCATTTTTAACTTTTTCAGTTGGAAGTTCAGCTGTTTCTTTTTATTTTTTCACATTATGCATTATGATAAAACACTGGAAAAAAACAACAATGTTTATTTACCAAATTTCCATCTTCCTTATTTAAAAATGATTTGATTATACAAATTGACTATATATGAAAAATACAATATTAATAATCATTATATTAAGAAAAACATGCTAACGTATGGCTTTATTTATCTTATGTGATGTGGAGAATTACTCGATGCTGATTAAATCAGCATATTGTGAAGAGGATGAATATGTGACTTTTGTAGTTTTATTTTTATTTGATCATTCTGAACAAATGTATTATTTCTACCAAGATGTCTTTCAGAGATGTATGGTGCATTATTACTGAATTTGAGGAGGCTCATCTGCATTATATGGGTGAAACCTACCATCCATATTTCTCCAAGATTAAATATGATCTTTAAAGCATCTGTTGTCTGGGTCTTTCATTCAATCAATAATGACATTTTGACAGTGTAGGATGAAAAACTACCTTTCAAATACTTGGGCTAAAGAAATTCATATTTTTATTCAGTGAGGCTGCATTAGGTTGAATTTCTAAATTTTTATTTATCAAATAATTCAACTGTTTTCGACATTGATAATAATAGGTCATGTTTCTTGAGCACCAAATCAGCATATCATGTGACGCTGAAGATTGCTGAAAATTCAGCTTGGCCATCTCTGGAATAAATTACATTTTAAAATATATTAAAATAGAAAACAGTTATTTTAAATAGTAACAACATTTCACAATTTGACTATTTTTACTGTGTTTTTGATCAGAAGAGACTTCTTTCAAAAACATAAAGTCAAGAGATCAAAAGAGACATTCTGGTTGTATCTGCTCTCAGTAGTTTGTTTAATGTTGTAAATACTGTTACAAACATTCCTGCTATGGTAAAGGAATGTGTCTAAATAGTTCAATCACAGAAAAGCTAGCAAATAAATAAACATTGCTGTTGCTTTACAGAAAGTGTTTTTACTTTTAGACATTGACAAACATATAATTGTAATTACATTCAGAGCAAGTGCATTAAGTACTAATCAAACCCATAGTTTCTTTCCTACTTCAGTACAAACCACACAACCCGCTGAGGCCTTGTATTCTACAGTCTTGAGGTGGGAACCTGCTGAACCCGTCCTATACTCTGCACATCCTGCGTTACATATTTACATTGATATTTCATTCCTGGTGTCATTTTAAAATCACATTAAGCCACTTGTTTTGTTTCTCCAATATTAAATATTTCAATCCATCACTTTTTAAAGCTTGCACATCATTGTGAACCGGATACAGCATGTCCTGTACTATATAGTGCAGAAGTCTGGGACACTGAAGGTACATTGAGGTTGTGGGTTGATGTGTTAATCTTACAGCGCAAAAACGTAACTGTCTTAACCAGTTAAACTGACTAGCACAGATTAACTAGGTCGCTCTTTCGTTTCAGTATAAAAATGCGCAACATCTTTTACAATAAATAGTTCCATGGTGGCAGCGGACCACATATGTTATGGCAAAAATTATGGTGTTATTCGGCCGGCGGACATCGATCATAATGCGATGCCCTTTAAAGTAATATTTGGCCCCAAAAATGAAAAATTGCTGAAAATGTACTCGCCCTCAGGCCATCCAGGATGTAGTTGAGTTTCTTTCTTCATCGGAACAGATTTGGAGAAATGTAGCATTACTTCGCTTGTTCACCAGTGGATCCTCTGCAGTGAATGGGTGCCGTCAGAATGAGAGTCCAAACAGCTGATAAAAACATCACAATAATCCACAAGTAATCCACACGACCCCAGTCCATCAATTAACATCTAACATTAAAGGCTTTGTAAGAAAAAAGTGGAAAAGTGAAGTATTTGTAAGAAACAAATTCATAAAGACATTTTTAACTTCAAACAATATTTTAGAAAAATAGTCATCTCATCTGAATCAGGAGAGAAATATACACAGATGTGCATATCACTGTTTACAAGCCAAAACAGTTCTCAACAAATAATAATAGAACTGATGTTAAGAGGACAACAGTGTGTGAACATTTTCACTGGAGGAAGATTTAATATTGATTTTGGATTGGTATTTTGGCTACCATCAACATTTAAAAGGTCATAATGATGGATTTGTTGATTACAAACACAACTTTTCACTTCACAAGACATTAATTGACAGACTGGCATTTGTTTGGATTATCTGTAGATTGTTGTGATTTTTGTATCAGCTTTTTGGACTCTCATTCTGACGGCACCCATTCACTGCAGAGCATCCATTTGTCAGCAAGTGATGTAACGCTAAAATAAATTTCTCTAAATCTGATAAAGAAACAAACTCATTTACATCTTGGATTTTCAGCAAATTTTCGTTTTTGGGTGAACTACTCCTTAAAAACAAATATGAAAAAGTGGTGTCAAAGACTTTTGCACAATTTACCTTCATTATTGTACACATGGTATATGTTCATTGGATATACTGTATATATTATGCTATATGTAAATAAATATAATATAATATATATATATATATATATGAAAGTGTCTAGCTGGTTTTATTTTATAATGAAGTATTTTGTAATCACACATCACACTCAGTACAAGAATAAATAGCAATGCATACAAAAAGACCATGCTTCACATAAAGCAAAAAACAATGAAACACGAGGCCCTTCCTGTGTGTTAATGACTTTTGATTCCATTAGCAACAGAATACCGTAAATAATGAGGTCAGACTGTAGTTTGGGGGTGAAATACACATTTCAAGCAATAAGAAGTTTTCTTACCATCGGAACGATAACAAGGAGTTTGCTAACGTCTCAAAAAGCCATAATGCCATCAAATACAGTCATTGCATTTCATCACAATATTTCTAGTATTAATACAGATTCAACACTGTAGTAATATGTCAGCATACTGTGATGTAATCTACATTTTATTATTCATATGTTGGCAAAAGATTCCTTTGCAAATGAGTGTGCTCTCAAAAATGAAGAAACTCCAAGCATCGCTCAAGTACACTTGATGGTAAAATGGAGGAAAGTTGTCAATAATTCATAGCAATAAGCTTCTTGTAAGACATTTTATGCTCATTTGATAGACTGGTTGTTTTTTTTTTTTTCTTCAGATGCAAAATCACATATATAGTGATATTTACCAGACTGCAGACAGTCTCTAATAAGTAAGTGACAATGGAGATGTGCCAAAGCATGCTGACGGACAAACACCAGTCAGTTCTTGCACAAATAGTATTATAATGTTTGTCTGAGAGTCTCTGGAAACACAGTTGGTTTTGAATCAGTTCATGTTGAATCAGCTCTGTACTAAAACAGATCAAATATACCAGACCAAAGCTTTCTAAGTGAATACAGTTCTGTTAAGACACATTCTGTTCTTAAGTGAAAAAACAGAGTGAAAAAGTAGCACACATGAATTAAACATTTGACAGTTGATAAAAAAGGCTGTAATGACGAGGTAAAAAAAAAAAAGATAAATGATCTCTCAGAATGGAATTCTTCGAATCCATCCTGAAAATGTCAACACGAGATTTAGATCACCTTAAAAGTTTCTTCACACAATGTTTTTCAAGTATAAATGTTCAAAAGAAAATGCTACCAATATAAGCATATTTAATTTGCAATATTATTTCATATACAGATGTTCGTTTAAGACAAAAAGGAAGGTTTTCTGTGCATAAAAATAAGGAACGCAGTCATTTACAACAAATAAAAATATTGCACATTAATGTAAAAAAAAAAAAAGTTAAACACAACAAAATGGTTAATTTTTAGGATGCTTTCTTCCTACTACCTGACTAATATATGTGTGTTTATTTCAAGAGGTACATTTAAGTCCAAAACGTCTCCAACAGTGTCCCATTCAAAAAATGTCAATTATTCTCAGATCTCCATATGTCTCAAAATATGGCATCATCATTCTGTAAGGCATTTCATCCACAATTTCTATGTGCTCTACTATACATACAGTATACTCCTAGATATACTAGACATGAATTATCCACCACAGATGACCACACCAAAAAAGTCATCGTCATTTTAATAGGAACTGTGTTTAAGAAAACCTTTTTTTTTTTTTTTTAAAGGACTCGATGGTTTGGTCCCTTCCTCAAAACACAGGATGTAGAATTGTAATTCAAATTTGAATTTAAGCAAGTAGAATTAATATGTACTATATGCATATGTGGTTTTACGCTTCAGTATAAATTACTGTAAATCGGGCCATTTTCAGAAACATTAAATAATATTAATAATGCCACCCATAGAAAATGTTATGTATTTAATAAATTAAATATCATTTTATGGACCATAATTAAAGAGCACTTCATTTCCCAGAATACTCCAATTTATCCAGTCACAAATATGGCAATAGTAAAAAGCTGCTTTTGTTTTGTATGGAATTTAAAAAAAAAATCGGTTTTGGTGTCTGTGTGCTGCTATACTTAGTTTAAATAAAAATCTAATCAGTTACATTTTACATATCAGGAAATATATAGACCTAATTAGTCCAAATGAATAATGTAATTATTTATTGTATTAACTAATGAATGTCTCTGAATAGCAATTTTCCTGTCATTCCAATTCAACATCCTGTGGGTTTTGACCAATTAAATAAGTTATGACTTGAATTTTTCTGAATTTGGCCATTTTCACCATATTCCTCAGACTAACAGCTGCCCTTAAAATTAAAGTTGACTCTAAAACACTCGATGGTTGCCAAGCTTGAATAAATAACATCATAAAAGTATGGTAAGGCAAACTCCTTTTTCATTTTGTACACCTAACGATCACACAGGTGTAGTTTTTGTTACCCAGTTATATCATTTCAAAAGCTATTTTGAAGGACACCACTTTCTGCGATGGGGCTCTTTAAAATATTTCTCACTCTCTCTCTGCTTCCTTTCACTGAGTGCACACAGAGAGAGGAATTACACAGCACAGCATACTCACTCACAGCAACAGAAAAGAAGAGATGAAGAGCTCAGGGGAGGCAGTGAAGAGAAACCGAAGCATCATGGAAAGCCATGTGGAGCAGAGCTTCAGTCGATTCAGTCACACAGTCACCAGTCCACAGGGCTGACAGTTTCACATCAAGATTAAGGTTATATCTGGTGACAACAGGGTAGGAGGCTTGAGAAAGCATCGTAGCTTCAGATGTAAACTGGTTGCTCCTGGGCTGTTAACAAGCGGTACATGGCAGCCGGCATAGTCTTCATGTGAATCTGTTCGGCAAAACAAGATGGTCAAGTTCAGTTACACACAAGTGATATCACTTACTCAACTATATAACAAAATGTAAAAAAGTGGCATTTATTTTAAGGAGAGAACACATGTTTCAAATAAGTTATAAAACAGTATATTGAGTGTTTAGGAATATTCTGGGTTTAATTCAAGTTAAGCTCAAGCATTTTTGGCATAATGCTGATTTTGAAAAAAACATACATTTCATAGGCGAGGCACTTACAATGCAAGTGAATGGGATCAATTTTTGGAATATTTGAAAGCAGAGATGTGAAGCTTATTATTTTGTAAAATCACTCGTACAGTTTATTTTGTTTAAACGTACTATTTGAGCTGTAAAGCAGTTCTGGTCATTATTACAGTTGTTTTAGGTGTTATGTTGTAATGGCAATGTAGTTTAAACTTCACACAGAAAAGGAAGGTATATTGTTTACATCTTGCGGCTATACTATTGATATAGTATTTTTATGGATCGGCCAAAATTACTTCAACTGTAAATTCCTCACTGTAACCAGGTTTTTTTAAATAAAAGCGGGGACAGGTGGAAAAAGTGCCAAATTATTCTACATTTTGCCACAAATGCCATGGATTGTGCTTAAATACTAGTGCACTTAAATAGTAGGAACATTCCCTTAAAGCAAAGTATTTAGACATGTTCATGGACATTTTCATAGTCAGTGATAAACTACACCTGTGTGAACACAGAACTGAGAGTGACACTGGTTGATTTACAGTCATTGTAAAAACAACTTTTGGAGCCGCTCTTGATAGGCTTTGATCTACATGAAACAGAGCTAAACAGGGTGCCAAGTTTCCATAGTTTCATGATCATAATTTAAATAAATGGGCTCTCATTACCTCACTGGAGAAATAGTGATGTGAAAAATATTATGTTGTTAGGCAGGTGTGGCACCATGGACCTCAGACGTACCTCACCAACTGCATTTGACAGAATGTGTACAATCTTCTCATGAGGGGTGGCCACAACACTCTGGCTATTGATTTCAATGATCCGGTGGCCGACACGCACCCCACCGCGCTCTGCTATCCCTCCTCTCATCAGACTGCAAATCTGGAGGATGCAAAAGAAAGTTCTGTTAGAATTATATATTATACATAATTATGATATTTATAATTCTTTAAATATTTGAAATTAGTTTTTTTTTTTTTATTCACCATTTTCAAACTGATTTTAAAGTTTTAGTAATTTTGTCATTTTAGTAGCCATTAACAATATATGTCTATATAGATTTTTTTTTTTTTTTTTTTTAAGTTAAACTTCATGAAAATGAGAAATGTTGCTTTGGCAACTAGATGAATTAAAATAAGTTCATTATATTTAATTTTATTATAGTTAACTAAAACATAGTTATAGTTTTTTTTGGGGGGGGGGGGGTTAAGTTGTAAATATAAATAAATCTTAATAACCTAATTCATTCAAAGTAAAGTTGCTATTGAAAAAACATGACTAAATACAAACCATTATAACATTAGTATTAAGTATTAAAGTATTAGTAAGTATTAAAATTCTGTTAAACAGTAATAATTCTTTTTACGTTAAAGTCTGATAAATAGCTGATTTTAAAATTCTCTACTATTTTGTCAACATAAATTAAAAATACACTAAAAATACTTTTCATCATTTTAAATGCTACAAGTGATTTTAGGCATCATAACAATATAAGGTACAGTATAAAAATGGACATTCATTTTGAGATTTGTTATTATTAATGTTTTTAAAGATTTTTAAAGATGAACTTTAAATGGATTTTAGATGAAGGCAAAGGTAATATAAAATACAGGAGTATGCACAATTAAATATACAATAATAGTCAACGCCGATAGATCCAATCTCAGTTATTTTTTTCAAGATACCCACAATGCCATTCTGCACACTAAATCCCAGCTGATATCTCAGGTCTGGTCTTCTGATGAGGACAGTGGTCACAGGTGGGCATCTCACAATGTTAAGTTTTATTCTGGATTGGTTCTTCAGTCCCTAGGAGATGGGAGCATTGTTTCACGCAATAAATGAAATGTAAAAGAATTGGTTAAAATCTTTGAAATTAATGAACATTATTGTACTTCAGTCCACTTGATCTTGGAGCTGCTGTACCTTGATAATACTCTGGCAGGTGGAGAGAGGTAACCCCACCAGGCTGGTGCCATTGATGGACATAATCTGGTCCCCAATGTTCAGCCTGCCGGACTTCTCAGCCGGGCCGCCGTGCATCATGTTTGCTATAATCACCGTGGGCAGGATGGAGCCCCAGCCCGACTCCACGATCACCAGCCCAAGAATCTCTCCCTTCTGCTTCTCTATGTAAACCTGTAGTGTACACACACACACACACACCACTTTGCTCACTGCTAAAACCTGATATAGTCAACATTACTGATAATTCTGACATTATCGAGGCAAATTCTCAAAATTTCACAATAATCTTCGGTTTCCACCAGGCATGGGCTGTCCGCTTACATCTTTGCAGTTCTCAGACTTGGAAAAGTGAATGAGGTCATCGTTGTACATGTCCTGTGTGTTAAGGAGGTCGCTGTACTCTTTCTGGCTCAGATCCTCTGGGTTGATGCCATTGGCACGCAGAAACTCTTGGTACGCCACACTGAAAGCCTGGCCGATGGACTGAGCTATGAGCTGAGCCTGAGCACAAAGAGGAAAACTAACATTATATTCCATATCTAACATATTTCATTGCACATTGGATGCTTACAATTTGATTTATCTAAACAAGAAAGCACTTTTTTCAAAGATAACAGCTACACACGAGGGTCAAGAGACGACAAGGGTGGCGTTCCTCAGGACAGCCGCATACATGCCTTTTTGCCCTCATGTTACTGTCGTATGCTGTGCTGTGACATATACAGGCTCTTTATATTCAAACAGCTTCTGCAGCTGAACAGAGAAAAGGTCACTTCCCGTCTACTGATTCAACCCACGCAGCAAGACGCCCAAGAACACCATCTGGATAAATGCTATTAGAGGTCACCACAATGCCCAGTAACTGCAATATTGAACATGCTGGGAAACAATGTGAGGAGACTAAGAAAAATTAGGCCAATATGGAGGATTAAATGTGGAAAAAGTATAAAGGGCTTTGCGTTGTGGTTGAACTTCCCTTTACTGTGGTCAAAGCACTGTAACGAATGGCCTAGACTGGCTTATTGCTTTCATAAACTGCAACAACAGCAGTATGGCAAAGTGTGTAAATCTCCTAAACCGTTTTACAATGCTGAAGCAATAAATTGAAACTGTCGCTCTGACAGCTTGATAAGGTCACACTCACATCTTCAGACTCAAACACGTGACAGATCATCTTGTATTGGCGCTTCTCATCCTGAGCTGGGTCAGAGGCTTCCGTGTTCTCCTGAGAGTCGGAGCGAGGCATTCTCCTTCTGGCCATCAACACCACAATGTTTCCAATATCAGCGATGTAGGAGATGGTCCTTAAAGGGTGGTCCATCATGGTCTCCTGAGAATCAGGAGAAAATTGTAATGGTCAGAAAAACTCTCCATGCTCAATCCATTTCTACACTACAATTTTTTTTTCAATGAAAAAACATCCAAAATTAAGACTGCATAGTTGTTTTCAGAAAAAAAAATTATAATTACAGTGAGTCATGTATTGTATGTACTGATATAATAATAAATGATAAATTATATAGTTTATTTTTTTTAAACCGAACCTAACAAAATGTAGCCATTTGTTCAGTACTATTGTTCAAAGGTTTAGGGTCTGTAAACATTTTCAATGTCTTTGAAAGAAGTCTCTTATGCTCACAAAGGCTGCATACTGTATATTTGATCAAAAGTACAGTGAAATATTATTACAATTGAAATGTTTTCTTTTTTAAATATATTTTAAAATGTAAATCAGGATTCTTTGATGAACAGAAAGCTCAAAAGAATAGTATTTATGAACTTAACATCTGAAATGGAAATTTTGTAACATTATAAATGTCTTTACTAGTGCTGTCAAAAGATTAATCGTGATTAATCGCATCCAAAATAAAAGATTTGTTTACATAATATATGTGTGTATACTGTGTATATTTATTATGTATATGTAAACAAAATATAATGTAACAAAAACTTTTATTTTGGATGCGATTAATCACGATTAATCGTTTGACAGCACTAGTCTTTACTGTCACTTCTGGTCAATTTATTGCATCCTGGATGAATGAAGGTATTCGTTTCTTTGAAAACTTATAAACAGTAGTGTATATTTGCATTTTTTAAATGAATGTTTTTTTTTTTTCATTTAACCTTAACTCTTCCCTCCTGATGGAATGACCTGCCCAACTCAATCTGAGTCCTTAGCCATCTTCAAGAAATGGCTAAAAACACATCTCTTCCATCTACACTCGACCCTTTCTATTCTATTTCTATTTTATCCACTTGTTTTCTTTTTTTATAAAAACAAAACTTGACCCTCTAACACTTGCACTCTCTATTACATTTCTATTTCACTACTTGTTTTCTTTCTATTCAAAAAAATGACCCTCTAACACTAGTGTTCCCTATTCTTTTTCTATTCTATCTACTTGCCTTATTTAAATTTATTATTAAAAACTACACGTACAGCATTAGATGAACCGAGGCTTGTCATAGCACTTACATATTATTGCTATTTTGTTGGTTTTGATTGCTTCTATTGATCTCATTTGTAAGTTACTTTGGATAAAAGCGTCTGTTAAATGACTAAATGTGAATGTAAATGATTAAGACAAATTAGACTTCTCATGACCTCTGTAAGACATGGATATTCTGCCTCCTTGTGATCTGCACTAGTAAAATGTTAAGAGTGAGAGCTTCTACTCGGCTTGGCACAGTTAGTGGGTGAAACCAAAATGACGTATATAGGTGATGAAGTACCTGCGAGTCTGCATTGAGCACTTTGATTCTCTGAGTGGAGATGAAGAGGTCCACCTCCGTCATGGGCTGAGCTTCACCTTCTGGAGCCTGAAGACAGAAAACCATACACTATCAGTCACAGAGAGAGAAAGTGACAGAATGAAAGAAAGACAGAAAGAGAGAGAGCTGACGAGGCCCAGAGATGCCATGAAGGAGCGTGCAAGCAACTTTACATCTGGCATCGTCAACATTTGGCCAGATATTCAAATTTTTTACACTCTCTCCTTCATTGTGTAACTCTGATAACCTGCGTTTTTCGTTTAAAGCCAGCTAGTATTGCAAGTTGGCATGGGGTTAGTTTGGTTAGTTTTGTTCTTCATTTGAAGTGTTTCAGTTTTAATTGAGTAAGAGAGAGAGAGAGAGAGAGAGTTAACTGAGAGAGTTTTCCACCAAGTGCAGGACAGGCCGAATAAAAGAGATCAAGAGAAGAGCAAAACATGCTGTGCCAGATAAACACCTTGAAAAACAGTCACAAACACAGCACAGTACCTCAGAAAGAAAAAAATACAGAATACAAAGAAGATGAAAGTAAAGATAACTTGCATTTTCTGTATCCAGCAAACTAGACTTTCCTGACGTTAACTTATTCCACGACTTCCCCATGTAAGATCTGGTGGTAAAACTGAGGTAATGTTTGGTGTGGAATGAACAATGGCTAACAGACTGTGCGGACAGACACAGGTACATGACTCATTGCTGGATTCAGAAAAATGGCAGAGCGACAGGAAATATGAAAACACTGAAGTGCTGAAACCAGGCAAAAAGAGAAGACGAAGAACAAAAATATAAACAAAACACCAAACCCATGAGCAATTACTGCACCTTCTTCCTGTTTTTGGCTAATTTCTGGGCCGTCTGCTTAGCATGGAACAAACAGAGACAGGAACATTGTTAGATAAAGCAGAACTCAGTAAGACCAATCACATTTGGGGAATCTTTCTGCTCAATAAGATTCATCTGAAAAGTGACTTCTGGGATATTTATCGGTGTGGATCCAGATGACACCAAGCCAAGCTTACTAGACACCACCCTGCGACAATATGTTGCCTTTGGTTTCATTTCATGGTAATTTGCGCCATCATCCACCAGGTGGCCCATTTGTACTTTTAATATCATGCCAACAAATATTGGTTTTATATTACAGAACGTCCTGTTCATAAAACATCAACTGTACAAAGCATAGATGAGCTCTGCTGAAAATGAGATTAAGAGCAAGTTTTAACTTGCCAGCAGGCTGTGATAATGCATCGAACTGGCCATCGAAGGAAGATCTACGTCATGGCAGCTGAGGCAGCGTGTATTGATTCAGACATCTCTCCAAATGCATGCAATTTACACTTGCCTTACATACTGCATTGAAACCGACAGTCTACTAAAAACACCCTCACTCGATTTGAGCTCATGATTGTATATGGGACAAGGTACAGAGTCTCACACATGCAGATGAGGTGTGACCCAATTAAACAAGGAATTCATAACCTATGATCATCTTTTATTGAGTTAACACACAGAGAATAAAATATGGTGGTACTTGTATAACACATACGCATTTACTGAACAATTCTAAGAGGGAGCTTTCTCCATTATAAGAAAAGTGGTTGATAAAGACCTCATGCTATTTGTTATTCTTTGCTCACAAGATCACTAATGCATTTTTTAGGTTATGTCATTTAAAATGTGAGAACGTCCCTGACTCTGCCTTTTAAGCAAATCCATTAAATCAGACAGTCTACAACAGCACAGTACTGAATATCGACTGTTATTCCGTAAATATTACACGAGTGTGAAGGTTTCACATCACTATTTGACAAAAATTCATTTGAGAAACCCTTTAACCTACTGCTAGGAAGATTGTATCATCTAATATTTTGCAGACCAGAACATAGGGATGCTATATTATTTATTTATTTCAATCAATCAATTTCGGATATATTCTGTGTAAACTGATATTGGATATTAAATTATGCAGCTCATTTACTCTATTTTACATTTAGATTACCATCACAGTTAATCTTTATAAACACTAATAATTTAATAACACTGTTAAATGCAATCCTTAGCAAATATCAAAATGATTGTCCATTTTTCACAGTGCCTAAATTTACTTGTTGTATTTAAAATGATTGATTTATTGTTCAGTGTTTCATTTTTATTATAGAGAAAATAGTACATATAAAATGTAAAAGTTGATCAGCTAATAATCATTAATATCCTCATTATGCTGCTTTACTAGTATTATCTTGTAAGGCTACCTTGGTCAGTTTGATGGCAAAAAAGAAAACTGCTGGTCCAGTGCTGACCAATCTGAATAAGCATTGAAATCCAAGCTGATCTTTTCAGCAAAGCTAATAAAACTCATAATTATAATAATTCGCTATCAACCGTTCCGATATTGTTGTGTGCCATACCACACAGTGATCTGTAACTGAACATTTTAACACAAAATGTACATACAAAGGGACATGCTGAAGGAACACTAAATGGCACAGGTGCTGGGCTCACTGCATTTTTTAAGGTGGAGGTAAAAAATGCTGAGTAATGGCGAATGGCTGATTTATGCTGCAGGAGGATGAAGAGGAGGGAGGTGGTAAATGTCTCTGGTCCTTTAGGAACAAGAATCATGGGATAGGTCCCTGCATTTGACTACATTACTGCAAGACGACCACACACACTCTTTGTTTTACGATCATCTCTCTTCATCTGCTGTGAGCTCACATTTCAATTTGAACAACAAAATAAGACTGCAAAATGCAACTTCATCATGTTGTATCCGTGGAATAAAATGCTTGCGCAATAAATACACGCTCCATATAGAGCACAGCTCTGCATTTCTTATGAAATCCCATTCTTTTGTCCTAAAACTGTCACTTTTGGTTTCTTGGAACATTTATGCTGCTCCTGAAGCAAGTATTGCTTAGGAGACTTCTTGAGGTAGATTCATAGAAGCTCAGGTTTGCTTCTTACAATGACGTTTACAACAGCGGAGTAAAGACAGAACCGTTTCACCTCACCTTAATGCGACTCACAGCCTCCTGAGCCTGCATCATGCGCACGTTTTTGGAGGGCGTCTTGTCTGAGAGCAGCTGGGTGGATCCCAGGTAGTTAGCAGCAAAGATAATACCGTCAATGAGGTCCTCTGGGTCACATGGGCCTGGTACTAACAGAGAGGAGAGGAACATTTCAAAACATGCCTAGGATGTGCGATCAGGATTCATTTCAGTAGCTGAGAACCTGGACGGGAATAGATAATGCAACATTACAAGGAAATTACAGGAAATCTTCTTACCTTCTACGTATGTCGGGAATGAAGCAAGACTTCTCCTTGACTGCACATACAAGAACAGGCACACAAATGCCTCAATACAACATTCTTCAAGGCAAGCTGTTATTATTATGCATACAATATAATAAATCCCAAGAAGCCCTGGTTTACAGTGATTTTAAAAGGGGCATTATATGCACAACAGAGCATGTATAAATATATTTTACTTTATAATATTATATTATATTTTAGATGGTTATAATATAATATGTGACCCTGGACCACAAAACCAGTCTTAAATCGCTGGGGTATATTTGTAGCAATAGCCAAAAATACATTGTGTGGGTCAAAATTATCCATTTTTCTTTTATGCCAAAAATCATCAGGATATTAAGTAAAGATCATGTTCCATGAAGATATTTAGTGATTTTCCTACCATAAATATATCAATAATTTTTGTTCAGTAATATGCATTGCTAAGAACTTCATTTGGACAACTTTAAAGGCGATTTTCTAAATTTTTTTATTTTTTTGCACCCTCAGGTTCCAGATTTTCAAATAGTTTTATCTCGGCCAAATATTGTCCGATCCTAACAAACCATACATCAGTGATTTCGAAAAATTGACACTTATGACTGGTTTTGTGGTACATGGTCACATATAATCAATAAGTCCCAAGGAGCCATGTTTTACAGTGATTTTAGAACTGCCAAGGGGCATTATAAATATATATAAAAACAAAATCATAGTATACAGAGAAGTATTTTATATATATATATATATATATATATATGCATATACAGTATAATACTTCTCTGCATACTCTAATTTTGTTAATGAATTTCTCAGAGATCATACATGACACTTCTTGGGCTTTTTAAAGATAATGATTGAGGGTTTGGCTATTTTCTTTTTTAAATATCTCTTTTTTAAAAATGTAATTACATTTTGAGATCCTGTATTTTTGCTTTGTTTTTATACACACACACACACACACACACACACACACACACACACACACACACACACAATAGCAAAACTTAATTTTTTTTCAACTAATAGTTTTAAACTTTATCTGCTCCAATTACTCTATTTTAACAGCATCTTAACTATAATAACTTCTAAATCAGACTGAATCAGGACTCTAATGCTGTGTCTAATTAAGTTCCTAGAGAACCTACTGGATAAGAATAATTAAGAGTCATCCAATTTCAGCACAGTTTTAGAGGTTTATTCATAGCCTCCTACCTCTTTACTGGCTGGAGATGGAGACTCAAAGCTGTCACTCCCCTCATGTGACGGCAGGTGACGGCTGGAAGACTCCGCCCCCTGTGGGGAGGTGGAGCCTGAGCCTGGTGACTGGACAAAAGAGACATATTCATTAATATTACATGCTTTACGGTCTATTATTTTGGACAACTGATTGAAGAAATATAAAAGCTACATTTACTTGTGTGATATTTGGAGTACATTAGGTCAATTAAAGTCTTGAATAAATAAAATAAACAAACAAAAGAACAATTTAATACAATTCTAAAAACAAAGCAATGAGGTCGATTAAAACATTGTGATAAAATTAAAAGACATGCATAAATGTGATACAATTGTAAACTGCCAAGTTTCAGCCAGAAGTATGTTTAATGACTGCTGCTGGCAAAAGGTTCAGACAGCAGGTCAAGGGGGGAAAAGTACATAAAAGATCTGTCTTCTTGTATTGCCGGCTCAAAACTACACCTCATCTCTCTGAACAGGCCAAAATGTGAAATACTAGGGAACAAATGAGTCATACCCTCAACCAGAGCGCATTAGGATAAAATATTAACAGATTTTCTGTTCATTTTTTGTAATAAAGTATAAATATGACACAATGGATTATCATCAAATGAACATTTCTGAAATACTGAAACATTAAAAGATAAACCCAGAGCACATTTCCATAATTAACTCCTCACCTCATCACCATGGCGGCGATCTACCTGATATATCCAAAAATTTTCCATATCAATAAGCGCTTCCAAGAGCTGGAGTGAAAAATGTTCTTCCACAGGATACACTCAAATCAAGTGCTACAGCAGATGTTGCTCTTTGAACCAGAGTACGAGAGAGAAGAACATAAGAGCCTCTTCCACTCTCATCAAACTCACGTTGATAAGTTCACAATGGCTCCAGACAACAGAGGTGAACACGGCTCCTGTTACAGCCCTGTAGGAAAACTGTTCCTGGAACAGATTCGCTCAAGAGTGACTTGGGTCAGAGACTACTACACTACACAACATCAGTGCTATCCTGTGGAAAAACACTCATTTTTGCTAAAGTATTTGTTCACAGGTGTAATAAGCAGCACTAATATTGATCTTAGCTGATACTGTTATAAGTCACTATTAGTAAATTACTCAGCGTTTGACTATGTACTTGAATTCATCACTCCCTGAAACTGACATTACCCATTACAGTGAAACTGTGCAAAAAAAATTATAATACTTCAAATAAATAAATAAGTATCAAACATGTTAAGCATTAATGCAGGGCAGGGGAAGAAGGCGGTTTTTCTTCTTTGGTGTCATATGAGCCTTGCTGAATTATTTACAGGCCGTCTCTTTCTGTCTCTTGACTGCACTAAATAAATCATATTGTGGAGGGGAAAAATAACAGGCTTCTGATGAAATGTCAAATTCTGAGAACAACAGAGAATGGAAGCGAGAGAAGGACACCACCAAGTTCAGAGCAACTTTAATGGGTATTCTGGGATACCTGGAAGATGCTTGACTGTTTAACACTCACTGAAAATCTCCAGGAAATGGTTTACAATGATCAGAACAAAGACCGTGAAGACCATCATTTTTAAGTTCAGAGAAGTTGAGAATTACTAATGATTTTTAATTTTAAAAATGAATGAGAAACATTTAGGATGCTGCTTTATTTCTGGGTCATGAATCAAACGTGAGAATTTTTAAAATAGCTTGTGAACTTTTATCTGAAAACATGCTGTAGAGGTTGTTACACAACCATGGAGTTTGACTGCTGCTGTACATAAATTAATAAATAAACAAACACACACCAAACAAATTCATGAAATTTGTGTTGATCAAATGAACTTTTTAGCTAATAATATAATTAGTAATGAAATCAGTAGTTAAAAAGTAGTGGAAATTTGATATCCTCTGACTGGATGGATTCAGAGTCTGAAGCTAAAAAAATGGAGTATGTGACTATATCTGTCAACTCCAGCCTTTAGTTGCAAAGCAGCAGTTCTAAATTTAAGTTACACGATTACTAAAACTAAAACTGAAATAAACTAAAAATAAACTAAAACTAAAGCTTTGTAGTACTAAGTACTATAGGAAACGCAATCTCCACAGTGACATGAATACAATTATGTTGTGGTATATGAGTACAAAAATAATAAGCTACACATAAACCCTGAAAATATATCATCAGCACAATCATTTACAAATTCAGCATAATTGCAGTGGGTGGTGGCTGGTGTCTTCTTTAAACTCCCACTGGGAGTTTTCAATTAAGTGCAATTCTTTACTTTTTCTCTGAATGCACAAGGAAATGTTCGCTCTCATCAGAGTGCCAAAAGCCCTCGATCCCAAAGAACTGCTTCCAAATGAGGCCTTGTGCTCATGAATACTGCTCAGACAAACAATGGTGATTAATTAACACTGTCGAAATAGGCAACAGAGGAGCTGGGCTTTGCGTTGTTTGTTTAGTGAGACAGAGTATGTTTATTTCTGTAATGTGTTGGTAATAGACAGTGTGACTGATTCAACTGTGATTGAGTAAAATTAGGCAGCACTGAATCTATTAATTACGATATCAAAAGATATGAAAAATCTCAAGCACACATCATGAGATGATACCATTAAGTTTTAATACCAACCGTCGGCACACTTGAATGACATCTACTCATTATGTTAATAAAATGGGTAATACTTATCACAGCTAATGGGAAGAAAAAAAGGAGGGATGATATAAAGAGCATGAGAGAGAGAGCAAAGTAAATCAAGTAAAGACATGGTAATTTTGCTGCCTTACTTATACAGAGAGCTCATCTTTCTCTCTCTGCTCTGTTCAGACAACGTCTGTTGTGGCTGAGGAGCAGGACAGCTTCATTTGCACACGCTGGTCATGTGTAGCACTCACAGAATACAGATGAGCCCTCCAGGCCACGGAAAAGGAGATCCGTTCTATGAGTGCGAGCAGTCTTCATTTTCTAGCGACATGCAATTTGTCCGGCGCCGTGACAGGCACCACTCATGAGACAGGGACTAGCGTGTGTCACCGTCCTCTCCAGAAAAGAAGAGTGAAAGAGCGATGAAGTCATGAAAAGAGGAATGCTGCGATTCACACTGCAGAACAACAATGCAATTGTACACATCCTCCCTGAGAGATCGGTTTTGTCATTTGCTGCACCTGCTACAAATATTTCATAGAAAGTAAACTATATTAAGGCAAATAGGCCTATATATCTAATCGCTCTAGTCAACTAAATGTTCTCCGTGACATAACTTTCTTCTATTCCTTGTTTCATGTGCAGATATAAACTTTTAAATAAGCCGTTTGTAGGCTGGTTTCCCTGAAAATTGTGAACACATTGGCTCTATGGTGCTTTTAAACATTGCTATGTTTGTTGGAGCAAATAGACTCAGCAGCATTGTCTCATCCAGCTGTGTATCACCCTTCACTGCAGACAGGGAAAAATATCCATTTCATAATTTTAAGAAGGCTTTTAAAAACTAGTCAATTTTTAATAAAGTACTATCATATATATTGGTTCAAACAGTAAACCGGTTTGAATTATGTATGCAGTATGAATTTAAAAAAAACTGCATAAGCAATGTACACAACCTTGTGAATTGACAAGAGATCCCTGTTAACTGCATACACTTCTGACTAATGGTTAGAGAACTATTAATAACACACAACTAATTCTTTGACTGGGCAAATAAACCAACTGTAAACAGCAAGGTCACTGGTCACGATGCACAAAATATTGGAAGAACAAGGAAAATCCTAAATACAGAATTGGGAGTGAGGGATTTATATGAATGTATCTTTGAGGGAAAACTGACTGTCCTCAGAAAAGTTCAGATGGTATTTTCTTTTTATCTTACCTCCATATATACTATATGCAGCTCTGCTTTGTTTACAGCAGTAGCCAAATCATAATTTCACAGAGCTAAGGTCAGAACAGGTCTGTTTTTGTGTTACATTTTGAAATTATACAGTCAAACTGCTTATATTGTAATGTAGCATGTTTGTTTGGATTGTGATTAAAATGCAGTGGTTCTCCATCTGTTTTATGCAATCAGATTCATATAAAGGCACGGTCAGGGACAAACTGTGATAAACCGTGAGAAAACCACCAGAATCCTAAAAAAACCCCAAACAAACAAAAAAAAACAACAACAAAAAAACACGTGATACAGATTTTTGGTTTAACCACCTGTTATATAATAACATATTAATGATTTATATATTTTTTACAAATCATTTATTATTCTGTCAGAGTATAGACCTACAATTAAATGGATATTAATGGAGAAACCTTTCCTTGTCCTCAGAAAGATGTAGTTACAGCATCTACCAGCAGGGCCAAGCTACCCATGCTAACCAGCAAAACTGAGCCAAACCCTAGCTGCCGAGGGGTGGAATGTTTGGGAACTGGCCTGGTTTCTTTTTGCTATTTAATTTTGTGACATTACATTTAAAGGCAGTTTGTTATAACAATCACAGGATCTTGTATTTTTTCAGACTACATACTTTAGAACTTCAACAGTTTTTGCTAAGTCTGACCCGGGCTACAACTGGTCTCTGTGTTGAGTACTTGCTCTGAAGGAAAGTAAAGGTGATGTGTATTTAGTCCTTCAAATACCTGATGATGCATTGTCATGGATACTTGGACAGACAGATGAAGAATGTAAATGTGTAATGTACAGTAAATGTTCTTAAAAGGATAGATCACCCAAAAATGAAAATCCTGTCATTGTTTTCTCACCCTCAATTCATTCCAAACCTGTAAGACTTTGGTTAATCTTACCTTAAGGTTTAGTTCACCCAAAAATGAAAATTCTGCAATTAATTACTCACCCTCATGCCGTTCCAAACCCGGAAGATTACGATATTTTTGATGAAACCCGAGAGCTTTCTGACCCTCCATAGAAAGCAATGCAACTCAAATGTTCCCAGGCACGGGAACATTTGAGTTGTAGTAAGTAGTAAGGACATCGTTAAAATAGTCCACGTGACACCAGTGGTTCAACCGTAATTTTACGAAGCTACGAGAATACTTTTTGTGTGCAAAGAAAACAAAAATAGCAACTTTATTCAACAATTTTTTTCTTCTCCTCATCCAGTCCTCTGCCATTATCGAGAGTACCACGATGCATGCACGTGCTGCTGATGACGTAAAACACGCAGTTTTATGAGCAGAGGAATGAATGCGCATGCGTTGAATTACAGTTGAACCACTGATGTCACATGGACTATTTTAATGATGTTTTTACTACGTTTCTGTGCCTCGACCGTGGTAGTACCCTTGCTCTCTATGGAGGGTTAGAAAACTCTCGGATTTCATCAAAAATATCTTAATTTGTGTTCCGAAGATGAATGAAGGTCTTATGCATTTAGAACGGCATGAGGGTGAGTAATTAATGACTGAATTTTAATTTTTAAAAACACAAATTAAAATATTTTGAATAAAACCTGAGAGGTTTATGTCTCGTCATTGAAAGTACAGGTAACCAAGATCCAAAAAGGTTGGTGTCATAGAATGAATCCATATGAGTTGAGTGGTTAACTTCAAGTCCCGTGAAGAGATATGATCGCTTTATATGATGAACAGTTTTGATAAACAGGCCTTTATGACCTTTTTTTGGAAGTTCAATGGATAAACAGAAACCTCTCAGGGTTTATTAAAAATATCTTCATTTGTCTTTCAAAGGTTAACCAAAGTCTTATGTGCTTGGAAGGAGTATATGGTGCCAGAATTTTTTTTTTTTTTAGGTGAACTGTCCCTTAAAGTGAAGCTGTGTAAGCGAGATTCTACTACATAAATAAAACTGTGAAAACAACAGCAGTGATGATGCTACAAAACGTAAAATGCTAAGAATCAACAGAATATGGTACAGCTCATACTCACATCAGCCCCCAGAGATGGCTGCAGGTCAGATTCTGCCGTGGGACTCAGGTCCTGCCTCATTACCCAGATGGGTTCTTTGGGCTCGTCTGGCGTGTAGGGCGAACGGACCGTCCTTGTCTTCACCTCCTCTATTGCCTCTTTGATGTCCTTAATAGCCAGTGAGATTGCATCTCTCTTCTCACGACTGCTCTTTACAACTGGAGCTGGCTCTTCTAAGGGACTTCTAAGGGGCTGTTCTACACCCTCTCTTTCACCCATTGGCTCATTGGGTTTGATTTCGTCCATTTGACCATGGGACTCTGACTCAGGCCACTCTTCTTCTTCATTCCCGTCCTTGTCCAGGCCCATGGCGACACGCTCCAGGCTCTGTGAGCTCAGACTCTCCTTCACCTCTGCCACGATCAGGTCAATGTCCTCATCCTGTTCGCAGCTGTCAGCACGGGGGTACGGGGCAAACTCTGCTTCCTTTTCGGGGCTGTCCGACTCTCCGTCAGATCGCTCGTCATAGTGGTGGAGCCTGGACCCAACAGCCTCTTGTTGCTGGTAGAGGTCACGATCGAAGAGCCTGAACTCTGCCCTGCGTTGTTGTGGAGTCTGTCCCTCGGCTTTGGTCGAAGGGGCGTCCGTGATTTCCTCATAAACATGCTCCTGAAGTGTGTATTCAGCGTAGGGCTCAGAGTACGGCTCATCTTCTGTTGCTCCACCTTCACGGGCCTCTCCTGCTCCGGTGGAACTGCGGTACATGGGTTGAGTGTAAACATAATTGGAGTAATTGGGGTTTAGCGTCTCTGCATCACGGGGCCTCTCAGCATTGGGCAGGGGCTCTCGAGGTAGCGGCGGGGGCTGAGGTGGGTATTGGGGTTGGAGGTAAGCTGGACCACCGTGCTGTTGCTCTGACTCTGCACTCTCTGTGTACTCCTCCGATTCCGGGCGAAGTGGGATGCCATATGTGCTTTCGTCTTCGGGCTCTGCTTCCAGGACCATGACTGCATCCCCCTCTGCCCGGTCTGTGTGGTTGTGGAAGCCGCTCTCCGTGCTGGCGGAGCGGGCCAAAGCACTGCCACCATCGCCCTCGTCTTCCTCAGCTTCCTCTGGCTCTCTACTGGCCGGCATGGCTTGTGTAGGCGAGATGAGATGCTGTTGATGGTCCAGCCTGTGCTGTTCGGCTCTCTCTGCGTCTCTCTGCTGCCTCTCCCGCTGTCGCTGTCTCTGTTGTTGAGCCCGGATTCGGGCTTCGTTGTCTCCCTGTCTGCGGTAGCGTGTCACTGCAGGTCTTGGTATGGGCTGCTGAACGGGTTGCTGCTCAGTGTCACCTTCTTCCGCAGTCCTCCTCGTGGCACGCGTGCGGTTCGTCCCTCCGTTAGATCCCTCGTACCTGCGGTAGCGTGGGGCCCCCTGTTGTTGAGACTGGTAGTGGTTATTCTCCGTACCGTGGTTGCTGTGGTGGTTGCGGGGTCGACCGGAGCGGGAGCTGCCATCTCCATTGTCGTGGCGTCTACGGTGGGATGAGGGGGGCTGTTGGCCCTCGGGGCCCCGACGCTCCAAGTCTGCCTCAGCCGCCTCTCTCAACTCCTGGCCATGCGGCGCCTCCTGGTGGCTCATGATTGGAATGGGGAAGGTCTACACACAGAGCATTACTTCTCCCAGCAGGACTCCGCTCAAGCACCACCTGTAGAAAAACAAACAAAAAACAGATATATACCTTGAAACAGTAACAACTTGGTGAGCAAGATCACTGAAGCAGTCCATTAAAGGTGCACTCAGTAGTTTTTTCCCTCAGAAAAGAATAGTACTCTTGGAAAATATGTTGTATTTAAAATAAATAATTAAACAAATAAAGTTTTATTTGCAAAACCTGTTTAATTTTTCTCACAGGTTTTACAAAAGCATGAAAAATTGAGAAAATAATAATTCATAAAGAATGTTTAATATGGAAATGAAATTAAAAAGGTACTTCTTAAGGTACTTGATAAACTATTTAAAACAGCATTTTTACTTAATCTTGACATAATGTGCTTTCTGTCTGTATGAAGCTGTACAGAGTTTTTGAGACACCACATGATATTATATACTCTGATATACTCCAGTCATATCAGATGCCTAATACAAAATGTCATTAAGTATCATAATATGCTGGGGCACTTGTCTGGGCTTCATTAGATTCTATAATGTTTTCCAATGAGAATTAAGGCTAGTTCACCTGCAATCAAATTTCTGAACAATCACCAGGGGAAAAATCCATCATTAACCTTGTAGCTGATGTTTTATTCATAGTGACATTTACTATGCTACCACATATCAAGATTAGCTGCCTCTGTACTGTAATTGATGTACAAAGATATGAGAATTTTCACACATGCACGAATCAGTGAAATTATCCTACATTTAGTCATAATCTATGAAAATAAAGCAATTATTTATGGTAGCAGAAGTACTGAAGTATTTCTACCTGCCTTTACTGTGAGCTCACAATTTATCCCCACACGACAGCTAGAAATGCAAAGAGCTGTACAAAACCCCCAAGCCTATGAGTTGGTAAGCATCACAAAATAAGACGAATAAGATAGCATAATCAATTTAATAAGATAACTCACATTCAAACTCTTGTCAAGCTATCTGACTGCTCATGTTTTCACATTAACACTTGTCTGAATGAGCTCCTGATATTCACGTACATTCGATACAAGTGAAAGACAGCACTATTATCTAGACTAGACTACATGTGACCTACTTACACAAACTGTGCCAGAGTAGGGTACAGTGACACATTGTTGTGAACAAAAGAGGAGGTTCTCAAAAATAGGTTGAAAGTTGAAATCAAATTTATTTAAAAAATATATATTAAATATAAATATATAAAAATAAATATTTTAATGGTAGTGCTCTAACAAGGATGATTCCAAGGATTTTTCCAGTTCAATACCAAAGCTCAATTGGCACAAATATATTTGTGACACAATATTGCTTATGCTTACCACAAAAAAAGGATAACACTTTTAATTAAGAGAACACTATTCACTATTTTTACAATATCACTAGCATATTGACGGTTTATTAGTACTGGTAAAGCACATATTATTGTATTATTCTGCATAACCATATTCTAGATCTCTTAACTCTACCCAATAACCTAAACACTACTACAATCAACTACATTACTATCAATAAGCAGCAAATTAGGAGTTTAGTGAGGGGAAACTCTTAGTTAATAGTTATTACGTGTTCCCAATGGAAGCCTGTTTCTGCCACTGAATAAAAAATTAAAAAAGGTCATTGCAACTTTTTCTCTCACAATTCTGACTTTTGTCGTAATTGCGAGTATACGTCTCGCAATTTTGGCTTTTTTTCTCAGAATATAAAGCCTGACTTTATAACTTGCAACGCGAGTTTATATCCCACAATTCTGACTTTATATCATCTTGCAATTCTGAATTTATAACTCACAATTCTAAGAAAAAAAAAGTCAGAATTGCGAGTTTGTATCACGTAATTCTGAGAAAAAGTCGCAAAAAAAAAGTTGTTTACAAACCCTGATTAAAACATAAGTGAATGGGACCCATTTTTGGAGGATTTAGAAGCAGAAGCAGAAACATGAAACTTATCATTTTATATAAGCACATTAATTATAGTTTGTTTGTTTTTTGCATTTTAGGCTTTACTTTGTAATGCTAACAAACTTGTAAAATTAGAATTAGAACACAGAAAAGGTAAGTGATTTTTCAGACTAAAGTCATGTTGACATGCATTTTTGTTTTTTGAAAAAATGTTGTTGTTTTTTTTTAAAGAGGGACAGGTGGAAAATAATTTATCTGGTAGCCCAATTAACATCATAATGTCACAAATGTTGACTTAACTTGGTACTGAACCAGGCGTATTTCTTTCAGAGAAAAATTTGTACACAATCACATGCAATGACAGCCACTCATACACTTGCACAGCGTTGTCCAAATGTCTTCACTAGATACCAAAACTTTTGACATTTTTGGAGCATTATGATGGGTGACATTTTGCAGCAAACTTCCATCTGGAATTAGACGACGCTTGAGACGAGCTGTGATCTTATATTAATCAACACAAACAATTAGCCACATTTTCATTCGTTTCCTGACAGCTAACCTAGAATGAAGAGCAGTTTCTCTAAACTGATGAGGAGAGGAGAGAGGTAATAGAAACATGGCCAACTGAAACATGAGTCACCGCTGCAAACGTGACGTCTGCTTCCATGCATGACGGTGTATGGCATGTTGTTAGAGATATCATGTCAGAAAGAAGTCACGGTGCTCGTGTTCCTGTGAGGTGTGATCAAAAGTGACGGTGCGCATACCGAACCCATCAGAAGGCAGCAGTAATTGGTGTAGACGTGAGAAGGTGCTGGAATGCCAGAGGAAATGAAATGACAGTGAGCTCCCCTCCCTCCTGTCTCTAGTTCAAAACATGTACAAAATCCTGAGGGCAACCACCTTGATGATCTGAGTCAGAGGCCAAAAAAAACATCCATATACACAAAGACAGGTGCACAAAAGCACCCACACAATAACAATTTTGCTTCTCCCGTAAATATATCTTGTTTTTTTTACAGGAAAATAATGATAAATACAGAACACAATGTTTTAATATATATTTTCAAATGAATTATGTTCTATGAAATGTTTTTTTTTTTTATGAATTAATTTAAAATATATTCCTTGAAATTATCTTTCTATCTATCTATCGTTTATTTATTTTTACTGGGAAACCAGGCATAAGATCTTTTCAGAACGTAACAATTTTCCAAATGTTTTGAGAAAAATCTTTTGTAGTGAATTCAATTCATTTAAAATATATTCCTTATAAAATATTATAAAGATGTGTATTTATTTAGTTATTTTTACTGGAAAACCAGGCATAATACATTTTCAGAACAACAATATGCCAATGGCTTGAGAAAAATATCAATCTAATCAAATTCTAAAATTATTTTTTACAGTCAATTGCTTCTGACATTGTAAATGTCTAAAGATATTTTACTGGAGAACCAGTCAAAAATACTGTTTCAGAAAATGATCATTTGCCAATGAGGTTAGAAAAACACACATATACTTTTTAGTTAATTTTGTTACATGCAGTCACATACACAATTTTGCTTCTCAAGTAACTGTATGTTGTTTCAAGGATGTTTAGATTTTTTTAACAGGAAAACAAGACTGCTTGGGAAGATTATTTTTGGCAGCACACAGAGGACGCAGCAGCTCTAGTTGCTGTGGTGAATCCCCCTCCCCGGCCTGATTAGGATGATGTGTTCAAAGACTGCAGAAAAATGTCTGACTGTGAAAACTTCCAACTCCTCTCCTCTCTAAGCAACTGATTCACCCAGAATCCTTCCTGGAGACACCCCAACAAGAGAGAAAGAGAGAGATTCTTGGCATGGGTGAGTCAGGCAAATCAATCAACATTGGACTGACAGACCTAACAATGTGATCCCAGAGGGATGATTGTTTACCATTATTGATTTTGCACACACAACATCTCAGAGAGTCACAGGGTAACTCTCCAACAGTCCAGCACATCCTCTTTGAATATGCAAGCATACTGTAACTTCCATAAACCGTACAGTTTTAAAGGCTCAGTGAAAACTAAACTGGACTTTTGTGGATTTCGTCCATGTCTGTGGACTAACTGGATCATAACAACTAGTTTTGTTTTTGATAAGTTCCACTACAATTTCTTGAGAAAAATAGGAAATAAAAATAGTGTTTGTCAAACTATTTCAGTGTGATGTGTAGCAACAACTTCCGGTTATCAAGCACAGACCATATGTCCTCTTTTTCTGTACGTGTCCTGGCCAGGATTTCTAAATTGCCTGAAATGTCTGGGTTTTGGCATTGCTTTCCTAATGATGTGCTTTCTACAGTCCTCATACATCCCACCTTCTTGCACTTCCACAATTGATCAGTTATGTACAATGCCTGTACATTGCATTGGTCAAACTTTTTTCAGTCATTATTACCTTCAGCCAAAACCCAGATGAAATTTAAAAATCCCGGCCAAGACATATCCAGGAGAAAGAGAATTTATGGTCAGCCTATAGCTTATAGATCAGCAAAGACAAAAAAATAATAGATATCTGGTTTTTATTACAACAAAAGCTACAATGAATGACCAAGCTGTGAAAAATAGCTTCAGGCTCTACAACCATCTACCTGTTCTTATTTGTCTAAGAAAGAGAGAAAGTCTACATATCTCCATAAAAGAACAAACATATAGAGCTTTAAACATGTACTTGGCAAAAGTCCTAGATATTATGCAAATGAGTATTTGAAAATAACCCTGAGAAAGTAATATCAGCTGTACGTGCAGTATGGGCTGAAATCAGCATGAGCTACAAAAAGACAAGGAGAAGGAGAAGACGACGGCCTAAACATGTGCTGAAGGTCACTGATAAAAGTAGAGGAGCTGGCATGGGCCAGCTGACAAAAAGGACTGCTGATACAGAAGAACACCATGCCATTTTATCGCTCTCTCTTTCTTTCTCTCTCTCTCTCTCTGACACACACACACACACACACACACACGTAAGGTCCTCACACATGTAGTCTTCAGTATGTGTGAGGAGCAGGTTTAATCAGAGGGTGTTCACAGCTCTCTCTCCCACACAATTCCCAGCGGAGGTCTCACTCAGTGGCTTACCCACAAGGACAAATCAGCATGGCATCTCTACTGCTGCTCTCAGAAAGCATGATGAGAGGAGACGATGACCGTGGGTTGAGATTTGAGAAAAATTAATAAGTGTCATTGTTTTGAGTACCAGTAAACCATCTAAACATCCTTAAAAGAAGAGAAATTGAATAGAACCAAAATATCTGAGAGGCTAAATTGCATAATATATTAAAGTCACTATGAAATTGACAATTCTTAATTTTACTGAAAAAGACTGTGACCAACATTTTCAAACATCCAATGATCCAAGAGCCAAGCAATTCCTATTGGACAAAATTCGTTCCAATCCACGTTCTGTGAAGCACTTTCAGTTAGACATCACAAACAGGGAAGAAAATTCGCAATTTCAGTTTCATACCGACTATAAATAAGTAAGGGATTTCCGTTGAAGTGGACTTCACTCATTTGGAAGGCCCTGGAACGTCATCAAAGCAAGGCAGATTATAATATAACATAATTAAATATTTGAATTTATTTTTACTTTCAAATTTAAATACATATACAATCGTTTATCAAATAAATATTGTTAAAATGTATGTTTATTATACCTGTAATTAACTTAACAGACGCAGCCTCCTGAGATAAATAAAGTAAAATAAAAAAAGACAGAGCCTCAGCTGCTTGTCATCGGTTTTGCTTAGTTTCACCTATTCATACAATAAAATATGCAAATGTAATAATAATAACCATTGGCATAATAACCATTCATAAATACTCAAGTTTGTACAATAATAACAACATTTATGAATACACAAACGCATACGTGAACCCCTCCAGTGCAGAGCCTTTAAAAACTCTTTTAATGGCTCTGCTCCATCATACTGACTGGTGACGTGGTGCGCAAAGACAGTTGGGGGATTTTCCCTGTCCATTTCCTGTAAAGTGCTGTATCGATGTTCCCTAGTTCCCTATGCTGTTTGCAGTGCCCTTCTCTCCCTTCAGATTGGAACTCACTTAAGATGGCAGAATACCCTGTGAAGTCCACTTACGGGTCGAATAGAACGCACATTCTGTCTTGTTGCATTGGCAGAATTTTTTGTACTTGTTTTGAAGGGACCACTCAGTAAAAATGCAGCAAACCTGCATTGCTTTATTTCTTCAATAGAACACAAAAGCAGTCATTTTGAATACTTTTAATGCTGAACATGCAGTGAATGTGGATGGGAACTAGGGCTTTTCAAGCTTATCAAATGTACAAAAAACAGGATTACAACAGTCACCCATAAGACTTGTGAACTGTGTTACGTCATCTGAAGCCATATGATACATGAAACATGATTCAATGTATCTTGATTTAAGTATATTTAAATATTAGTAAAATATAAGAGAAAGATACTGATTAAGTACAGGAGAAAACATGTCTTATGTATAACAATACCGCAGCGTGTTTGTTTTTCCCTCAATGCTATCTCTGTGCAACAAACCAGGAGGTCGACCTTTACCACCCTCAGAACTGAAAAGATTTATGGTTACAGACCTATCTGCGGGTGGTTAGCCAAACTCAGCAGACACGCTCACTCATCCACACCCACAGCGGAGTGGAGCCGCTCCTGTCTGTAAAGCTGGCAGGGAGTGTGGGTCAGGCAGCCTGCGAATAAAGACACACTGCTGTTTGGCTGCAAACAAACACTGCAATTCATTAGAGCCTGCGGACCTGCGGCGGAAAGGGCAGGGAATGAACCATTGCCTCGAGATCACCGACGGGACTCACCTGCTTATAGACAAATCCTGCTATTAAACCTGGTCGAAACTGGATAAAGACACTGGCTGTGTCCATAACAGAGGGCAGACACCTTGCTGTCCAGACTTTTTTTGTATGAATGAACATCTTAAGTAAAAATATTTTTCACAAATATTATCGACTCCACATTTTACAGTAGTGTACATGAATATGACACAATATATAATTTAATAATATACTTTAATTCAAAATTTTATATATATATATATATATATATATAATTATAAAAGTAAATTAATTATGAATTTAAAAATGAAAAAAGTTGTAAATTAAATTTTGTTATAAACATGCCATTTCTGTTCTTTCACATGCCAAACTGTGTGCACAGAGTTGATATCACAGGCAGCAATGGCTACACCTATTCTATGGGAAGCGTCACAGACCAGTTTGGATTTGGATGTTCTAGGCAGCAGTGTATCTCAGACATCACAGTGAGTCACAGCAGCTGACGTCTCCTCTATAGACAGCAGCTCAATGACATCAGTCAAAACAGTCTCTGAGTGGCTCCTCAAGGCTGGAAGTGAATTAGCAGTGTAATTCAAACCAACACGAAACAAGAGTGACTCTGGATCAGCATAATGCATTATCATACAAACAATGAGCTCAAGTCAACACAAAATGCACTGTCCACCAGTTTTTCCTGATGTAGGAGTCTCTTCCAAATGCCTGATTACACACACACACATCCAGTAAAAAACAAAAATACACAAACAGACAGTATGGTGAGTTTGAGTGAATCGTTCCTATAACAGGATTACCACTGCCAGATTAAACTGACAGAACAGTGGCAGTCATAGTAAAGGGACGGTGGGCCGAGACAAGAGAGAGAGAGAGAACGAGAGAAAAAAAGAGAGAGAGAGAGATAGAGAGAGAGATGAACAATAGCCTTCTAAGTGCTCCTGTCAATGACAGACTGTGTTTGGGTGGAAAGTGCTATTAGGCGTCAAACAAAACCATTAAAACCAGTCAAACTTCAGCCAATAGTTTGCTGATTCAGGCCTATTAAAGCACACTACACTGGACACACTGACAGATGGTGTCACACTATGACAGATAGCAAGCTCAGCTGAATCCACAACGCTGTGTATTTACTATGCCAAGTGAATAAGAACAGAACCCACTGTAATATCACTCCGACATCCCATGAAGCTACAAGAGGCCATTGAAAACAACACGCCATTATTTGTGATATATTTTAAAGGGGTGGTTTACTGCGATTTCACTTTTTTCATTTTAAATAGTGTGTAATGTTGCTGTTGGTGCATGAACAGTATCTGCAAAGTTGCTGCGCTGAAAGTTCAACGTAAGTGGAGATATCGTCTTTTAAAAATCAGGAAGTTTAAAGCCTACAAAAACAACTCATATGGGACTACAACGAGATACTTCCCGGGTTGCATACGTAACAAACCCATAAATTTACATCAACCCCTCCCTCCGGAACATGCGAAAAAGGGGGCAAGGCCATGTTCTGCGGCTTTGTCGAAGAGGAAGAGTTATAGTGGAGAGTTGTAGCCATGCCGTCAAAACGGTGTTATTTTCACCCAGCTGTCAGGTCTTCTGTGTTTGGGCTTCCTACGGACACTGTAGTTCATCAACAATGGTTAAAATTTATGTTTGATAATGTTCCTGACAATTACAATCCTAATTTAGCTCTCTGTGCTGCGCATTTTACGGAAGACAGCTTCCAGAATCTACACGAGTTCAATAATAAAATAAAAATAAAAACTTACCATTCAGAAACGTTTTGTAAGAGCCGTGCTTGCGGAAGTTCTACTTGACTCTCTTCATTACCGCTTTCTGGGTCTGATTCTGGCTCAAACTGATACGGCAATATTGACACCATTATTTACATTTGACCGGAGCACTTGCAACTGTCGCCCGTGAAGGTGATGGGCGTGAAGTTTCCAGACAATGTGCAGTACACAGTTTAGCCAATCACAACTAACCAATCTGAGCCCATTTTCTGTTTCTGAGGGAGTGGTTTCATAGAATCAGGAAGTCAACCGGTCGTTCAAATGACAGAGGAGAAAGCGGCTTACAATAAAGGTGAAATATATGAAAAATAAGGCGTTTTTTAACAAACGAAACACGAAGACATGTTATATTGCACCCCATAAACACAATAAACCAAAGAAAAAAGGCAGTAAACCACCTTTAATAAACACAGCTAGTCAACTGTGCTTTATTCCACCCCGATTTACCAGGAAATGTACTTAGGGAACTGGTTTCAGATTGACTTCTAAGGCAGCATAGGATCCCATCTGATGAAAAATTCAAGCTTTTGAGGCAACCATATTAACATTTAATGATTAGAATGTTTATTTTTTGGTACAATCTTGAAAAAAAAAAATACAACATTTATAAACGAATCTGCCGTTTTTTATCCTCCTAACTACAGCTGAATTGCATGTACAGAATTGTCATTTAGCATGGGTAGGATTGTAGTGAATTGTTTATTATTCCCTCAAGGAAGGTCTATTAAAATGACGTGGATCTCCTTCATTTCAAATGGTGTCTTGGGAAGCTTTGAGAAAAGACATAAATGAAGACACATTAGCATACTTTTCTAATTTGGCCAATCAATGGTATGGATCTAACCCTCCTCCCACCCACTCACATCTGCCTTCGGCAAATTAAATCTGACCTGTGACTCACTGTAACTGGATCAGCCAATAAAAACCCTCATAGCAACTGAAATAATTATATTTGTCAGAATAATGAGGACCGATGTTACAGTCACTCAGTAGGTCAAGGACATTCACTTTAGCCGTGACGATTCCTACAGAACTACTGCAAAATTTACACTATCAACGGAATTTAAAATAAAGTTAAATAAAAAAAAAAAATAATCCTAACCTATTCCTTATTATTTGATTTACTGGCTAAACCAGTGACTGGAGGAAGTGTATTATAAGGAGCGTGAAGAAAATTACTTGTGGCATGCATTGCTAATTATTTTAACTTTTGGTGAGCTACATGGTAAAACCCTGTTAATCCAGCCTTCATTATAAAATTAGTCTCTAGCAAAATATAGCCTTCAGGACATATGGGCTTGAAATCTTTTTTCAACAGGAACTACTGCAAGACTGGAAGTGATTCTTTTTTTAATCTTCCTCCAGCCTGACTGCTGATCCATCAGATGTAAACCAAAGCGAACAAACTCTTAGATGATGTAACTGTAGCATGTCAACTGACACACAGTATCTGTAAGAAAGAGCGGAACTAATGAAAACATCACACTTACCAGTGAAGATTTGCACGTGTAGCTGAATTTCACAATACTAATCCAACATAGAGCTTACTTAAAATAGTTTCTGCTCTGTTTTTTCATAGTCTCTCCTTGTCCACTTAATGCAGTGGAATCTCAGATGACTCCAGTTATCTCATTTTCAATGTCAAACCTCTCAGACTCCACCAAACAGTTTTTACAGAAACAAAAGTTACTCACGTATTTCCAATCAAAATATTCTGGGATCATTTATTACCCTCATGTCATTCCAAACCGTATGACTTTCTTCTGTGGAACACAAAAGGAGATATTTTGAAGAATGCGCTACTCGCTAATTTCCAAACAATTCCAATGAATGAAGACGAGAGCTTTCAAACTTTAAAAAGGAAGCAAAAAAACACTATTAAAAAGTTGAAAACAGTCCAAACCACTTCTTGTTCTGAATCCATAAAACAGAACCAAATTTGAGTATTCACAGATAATTGTTTCAGAAGACTTAGAATTTATTAAAAAAATTAATTGTTTGTGTTTTACTTTAAAAGGAAAAAAGAGGATGAGTAAATGATGACAGAATCTTCATTTTTGGGTAAACCTTTTAAAAAAGGTCAGTTTTTATACTGAATGAATAAAGAAAGAAAGTAAGAACCAGAATTACATAATTAAAGTTAAATCAAGAACGTGCCCTTCTTAAAATGTTCATTTCCCACTTGAGAATTCAGGAAATGTTTCACAGGGGGGAAAAACAAACAAACAAATAAAGGAATTACTCAATCAATCAATCAATCAATCAATGACACAAAGCAAGCGGTAAAAAGCTAGAGGATTTCCCCATGAGAGCTGATGTAAGGGTTTTTGTATAGTGACAACACCCCCATTATGACAATGGTGTGGTCCGTCTCCACTGCTTCTTCCTCTTCTCACTATTTATATCACACAATGCACAGCTGTTGCAATGGCAACAAACATCACCCGACCTTTTGCGCTTGAAGCAGAATGAAAATCAAAAGGATTGCCTGAGGATAAGAGTCAAATCCAGCTGCAATCTTATAGAGCAGATTAATTTAAGACTGCAAGATATACTTAAATAAGAAGCACAGTTTAAAAGCATGTCTGTGCTGAAATCAATCACAGGCTCTTTAACAGCTGCATTTAATACAGTCATTGCGGTTTAAACCTTTTACAAAATTAATATGTCTGTTTTGGAATTTAAGGATGTACTTTTATAAAAGGTGTAAACAGGTTTAAACATACGAATTATAACCTAATTGTTAAAATTAGAACAACACATAGGGCAACATAGAATTACTAATACTTTCTAATATATGGCTAGTGTTTTCCCACCAAAGTCATGTTATTCAGGAACTGGCAATTGTTAGCTAAAGAGAACTGGAACAAACAGAGTAGAAAGTGATATTTGGTGCATAAGAAATCCCTACCTGAAATGATTTCCAATTCAAACAATATTCCCAAAAAAACATCTTTTTACATTTTGGACAATGACCCATTTCATACTGTTGGGAATAGACCCACATGACCCGACAATGGTGGACAGAGGGAGAAATGAAAGTGAATGCCGTCCTAACCATCACTCCACAGTACAAGAAAACACGTTAGATTAAGAGTGACATTTTGTCCTGACGAGAGAGGAAATGAAAGTCTGGTGTTTAAGGACATATTTTCACTCAGTCAGTGAAGGAAAAAGTCATGCTCTGTTTCAAAACCTAGTGAGATGCCTCAGAAAACAGCACTTTAAGGCATCATATGTGCACTCCAGGCCCAACGGCTGATCCAGATTTAATTATGCCTCCTCCTAAGACACTTCATTTTAGCCAAATTATAAGGCAGGATCGCTTGTATCTTACATGGAAAAAGCAATCCCAAAAGAGCTCAATGAAGAAATAAATCCAAGTTCAATTTCATAGTAATGTTACATTTTTTTGTTGTTGGTGTGATTAAAAAGTTAATATTTTACACAATTTATGTGTGCTCTTTATTTTTTAAGATGGAACCAAACAGAATGGAATTTTGTATTTTTGAACCACATATGGGGCAGAACGCCAGTCCCCCAGTCTGACAAAGCAATTTGCTTTAAACATTTACAGCAAAATCAGAGTACAGGCAATTTTAGCTTAAAATTAAAAAAAGAATATAATCAATAATTATGAATTACAAAATTATAATAGGCTATTTGAAAAAGAAAGGAAAAAAAAGTTAGCTGATGGTAACTGTCTAGCTAACTATCTACCTGATGCTAACTTGAGCTAATTTTTAAATATAAAGTCTAAATATTTTTATTCGACCAACTAGTTATTATACATTTGATGGAAAAACAATGGATTTGACGTTCAGAATAGAATAACTAGAGTAATTGCCCATTGCCCCCTGGGGGTGTTTTACCCCACAGACTATGTTTGAGAAAAAAAAAAAATGTCATTCTGAAAATATAATGACATTTTTATTAAATAACATGTACTCCCTATCTACAGGCCCTACTGTTTTCATATCATATATAACTGCGATGTTCTACAAAACAACAAGCTTTAAAACACTTTCTTACTGCTGAAAATGAGATGATTTACTGTGAAATCCGTTTTCTCTCAGGTACATCACCAGTGTAAGCTTCATAGTGAAAACTTCAGCATCACTCTTGGTGGTTATTTTCCCCCCTATATTAAGAAAAAACTACTTATATGATAAAACAACACAAAACTGCAAATTCTTACTAAGTTTAATTATAAATTAATTTTAGAATTAAAATGTTATATAAAGTATTCTTAAAAATAGTGGTGTGACTTGAAATGTTTCATCCAGTTAGCTAAGCAACATGCTAACTCGACTGCAATATTGAAATCAATTGCAAGTCATGTCTTCCGTGCTATTTGTGAGCTTTTTGCATGGATAGCCCATGTTACTGCTGCCCATGTACATCATTCCTGTACAAGAGAAGAAATCGCTGAATAAAGTCATTTGTTTAGGTTTTCTTTGCGCATAAAAAGTATCCTCGTAGCTTCACAGCATTACGGTTGAACCACTGATGTCACATGGACTATTTTAATGATGTCCTAACTACCTTTCTGGTCCTTGAACATGGTAGTTGCATTGCTGTCTATGGAGGGTCAGAAAGCTCTCGGATTTTATCCAAAATATCTTACTTTGGTGTTCTGAAGATGAACGAAGGTCTTACAGGTTTGGAACAACATGAGGGTGAGTAATTAATGACAGAATTTTCATTTTTTGTGAACTAAGAGGTTCCATAACGGACAGCATACTGCCTTAGACGGCAGCTGTCTGCGTACAGAGCTTTCTAGAAAAGAGCTATTAGACTCAGAGGTTAGTCTACAAACTGAGAGGAAAAGATACTGAAACCTTCTTTTTCTTAATAGTTCTCACTCAGTGACACCGAGTCTCTTCAGTCCATCTGTTTACTTTGCATTTTTAGCTCTTGAGTTTGAGTACATTTTGAGTGAGATATGAAAACATCCAAAGAGTGTGAGATAGAAAGAGCAACGCAGAGACTGAGATATTGGATCTTTGTCAAATATATGACAAAATGAGACAGGCACTCACCTCCCAGGCTCATCTATCTTCTGTGGGTGAAGCAGTGCCAGTACCAGGGTAAAGCGGGATGTCGAGGTAGATGAGTTAGGGTCCTTGAGGTTGTTAGTGTCAGGGCTCAGTGTCAGGATGCTGAGGATGGAAGAAAGACATTTCAATGCAGATACAGAGACAGAGACATAGGTTAAATACCATAAATGTATTTAGATATTTTACTTTACTAGTGAAAATATCTGGATACATTTTATAGGGAAAAAATGGCAAATTGCTCAAGTTTTATTTATTTATTTTTGCTTTAGACATAAATGTAACACATTTTTGGCATAAACCTAACAAAAAATAATTAAATAAAATTCTAACCAAAGTTCGAGAGCTGCAGTTCCAACCAGGTTGATGTAAATGTTAGTTTAAACTACTGTAGGTTTTCAGGAATCACCTAATCATTCAACTACGATGGTAACGATGGCCTTAAGACCACAGTTGGCTAACAATGCTTTTGGCCCCAATTTATAGATACAAGTTGGGTCTACGTGATTTTAATCACCTGCTGGGTGGAAGTCTGATCTTTCAGAAAAGCTGTAGCATACCTATTGTCAACACACTGTTCAGTTTGAGCTATAATTCATGTCTGCAGTACAAACAGTGCAGGAGTGTAATATTTACGGATGGGTTAGGAGTTATAAAACCTGAGCACTAGCAAATGACGCTTGCTTTAGCCCGACACTCAAAGCACTTAATATAGCAAAGCAAATTTGCACTGTATCCTCCGTTATTAAAGATGCATAAAGTGGTCACAAAGTAAAACTGAAAAACATTTTAAATTTCAGTATCAGCCTTAAGCTCCTCAAATGCGTCTCTCGATCATGAAAACTGCAAAGCAGAAGAGACAAGATGAATCTACATTTAAACCCACAGCCACACCAAACTGTCAATTCAGAATACAAGAGACATGGGAGGAACCCAACAGAGATTCTACTTTAGCTGATGGGTATTTCAAGGAAGATAAATACATTTCTGAAATGTGTACAAGTCTGTTTTTTGTTTCATATTTAAGAAAATATTGCAGTAGTAAACATAAGAAAGCCAGTCTCTTTGAAAGGCTTACTCGGTTTGATCAACAGTTTATTCATACTATTCAGTTCTAATATCAGGTCTATAAATACTAGAAGCCAATCTATATATGATGATATTAATAACAGTAATATAATAATAATTATTTAAGCATAGTTATGTTTTTTGTAAAAAAAAAAAAAAAAAAAAAAAATGTTTCTGCATAACGGTTGTTGGACACTTAACTTGATCTGTCTGTTATTTTTCTTTAGGTCACCAGAAAGAAAGAAAGAACCAGTCATTTGACGGTTAGGCCTCAAAAACACTTCTGTTTTTTGTTTTTACTGTGGGGTCATGTAGGGGGTAAAAACTCATTACTTGTAATTGTAAAGTCATGAGACATGGTCACTGAGGCTTTGAGAAGCCACTTCACCCCGGGCTGCTCTAGGGGTTTGTCCCTGCAACAAGAGCACTGGAAGTCACTTTGAATTAAAGCATCTCATAAATGACAACTTGCTGGTTCGGTGAACACAATAAAACATGTGAAAGATATTTTGACTAGACTAGAATAAACTATATTATTTAGGCAGGCTTTAGCTAAACATTATTTCACAGGATAACAGGATTTGTTGCTGTACTGTCTCATTTTAAAAATCCCGTAATAGGCTATTTATGGCAGGTTACACCTTGACAACTTCCCCCGAAACTGGAGTCTGTGGTCTCAAAATGCGCTCAATGACCTGTATATTTTGTATAACAGAATGCTGAAAGGATGACATATTTTTATCAGCCAAAAGTCAGAAACAGGTTAGCATTTTAGCACATCTCGTTCCACTGTCCTGAAGTCAATGGGTTTTTTGAATAGGCTTTTGGTTAAATGCTCAAGTTATTTTTTTTATATATTTATTTTTATTTATATTTTGTTTTATTCTACAACATAAAATACATCAGTAATACCCCATTGTGATTTTTTAAACCTTTACCTTATCTTAAGGACAGTAAACGTCACCGAACAGGTAAAGTCATCTATTCACTAGTTTGCTTTTATAGTCTGTTTATAATTGAGCTCTTGCAAACTATTCTAACTCAAACTTTCAGGGAAGATATCTGTAGATAGACCCACCCTCTGGGATCATTTGACAACCAATCATACATATGCATCCTTTCTCATACTAAAAAACATCCCCATCTAGCCCTTCTGCAACTGAACGTTCCACACACATTCATCCAGCATACAGTGCTTCTTTTAGGCTACTGCCGGTATCTAGGCCACAGGCTCCATCATATCTGTCCTTAGCTGACAGTGGCAGTTAAATTTGTGCTATGTGAAAGCCTCTCCCAGGCCTTTTTCATTCACCAGTTAACAGCACTCCTACCCTGGGGTGAGCGATGTGTGTGTGCGCGCATGCGTGTGTGTGTGTGAGTGATGGACGCATTTCTGCTCCCCTTCACTATCTGTTCATGTCCAGCGCTGTGATTTTGGGAATTGTGCCCTGTCATTTCACACAGCCACCAGGCCATTTTGCTTCCAGAGAAAAAAAATCTTCCTAAAGATAATATGACACGTGCAGGATGGAAACGGTTTTCTTCTCATTTTATGAACAAGACGGCGGTAATTGAATGTATGACTAAAGGGGGCTTCATCCCACATGTGCTTGTGATAAAAAGCTACTGTCAATGTATATACATAAAACTATCTGTAATGATCTGTGATTTGGGAGAGCTGTTTTTTTTGCTAGGAGCACCATCACCTTTCCAACTTGTGAACAGATTGTATTTCCACATTCTAATTGTCCTGAGCATTTGATCCACAGGATCATCATCTAGAATCATCTAGGACCATCATCATCTACACACACACACACACACAAATATATTCTGTTTCTTTGGTTTAATATGCATGTTTAACATGGTTACACATTTAACAGACACTAAACACTGAAAGTAAAGTCACTGGATGGAGCTAGAATTATTTTCTAGCAATATTTTTAAATAATGAAAAATTAAGAATTATTAGACAGAGTATACTCTATGAATTAGTCTAACATACAGTAGCAAGATATAATTGGACTATTTAGCAAAAGGTCTGATTTAAGTAGTACATTCATCTGGCCAAAAACTCTAGAAAAAAAACTTAGACAGCAAGACTATTCTATTGAAAGAGATTCTGGAAATGCCCCTTTACTGTTTTCAATGTAAATTAAATTATAATTCATAGTTTTTAAAAATGCAGTAAATATAAGGCAATGTTAAACCATTTACAATTTTTCACTGTACATGGTATGGTAACTTACAGTTAATTTTACAATTTTTTACTTTAGCATTTTTACAGTCTTTTTCTTGAAAAATTACAAACATTTTACAGTGTATTTGTACAGTGTAGCTGTTACCAAGTCCATAATTCACAATGATACTTCCTCCAGTGAAAAATCCTTCCCTTGTTCTCCTACATCAAAATCAATTGACGTATTTGTTTAGAAATGTTTTGGACTTTTTTTTTTTTACTTGTTAACGGTGCTCGATTTGTGCATATTTCTTTCCTGATTCAGATTAGATTAATTTTTCACTAAATAGAGGACTTGTATTTAGCCGGAAACAATGATCTGAAGTTAAAAATGTCTTGATTAATTTATTACAAACATGTAGACTTCACAAGATGTTAATCGAGTCGTATGGATTACTTGTGAATTATTGTGATGTTTTTATCAGCTGTTTGGACTCTCATTTTGACGGCACCCATTCACTGCAGAGGATCCATTGGTGAGAAAGCGATGTAAAGCTACATTTTTAGAAAATTTGTTCTGGTAAAGAAACAAACTCATCTACTTCTTCTATGGCCTGAGTACATTTTTTAAGCAAATTTTCATTTTTGGGTGAAATTTAATGATATAGGCCTATGTTGTTTGTTAGTTGTAATATACTGTATACTGGCTCCAATATGTCATCCTGTATTACCGTCTAAAAGTACTGACTATTTACAGACATATTTCACAACATACATTTCTGCTCATGGATGTTCAGTTTACCTGCGAAGCAAACACATCTTTGTTTCCAGGTGGACTGAAAGAAAAAAAATGCATGTCTTTTTTTCCGCAAGTGGAAAATCCAATCAGATTATAGCAGATCAATAAAGTACTTTCCAGTTTAGTGTGAAAATGCATCAGATGGTCAGTGAAGGCACTGTGGGCGGTCCGTGGGCATGGCTTCTCAGACTCAAACTATCTATGAATAGGTCTTTCAGTAGGCAGAGAAAGAAAGTCAGAGCGTCTTTTCTCTTGCTTGTTCAACCGTATCAAATTGTCTAACATGAGAGGAGGAGCACACGCTATCTTTAACCATATTCAACAATATCTAGAAGGGCCTTTGCCATTTCTTCCGTTTTCTATATCCCTGCTCTTCCCAACAACGCAAGCAGACAGAAACTGATGCCTGTATCTCTTTAAGGCAAGCCTGCATACAATCTGCATTATCTTGGTGGCTTTCTGGAGCTTAATGCGACAGAGTAGCTTTGCTGAACTCCAGATCAACCTGATTAAGTCACTTTTGTGAGATTATGTGCGATTAGTCACTAACAGTATCATCAGATGATGTTAAAGGAACAGCTCAAAATGAAAACATCTTCTTTTGTGTTCCACATTAGAAATTAGGTTTGGAATGACAGGAGGGTAAAAAAATAATGACAGAATTTTCATTTTTGGGTGAACTATCCCTTTAAGCTTGCACAAAATAAACAGAGGAGCAATGCAGAAGAAATCTGGCTAATTTATTTGGAAGATGATAGTAAAGAGATTCAGAATAATTATTTGTTCTGCATAAGAGAGCTGCGGCGGAGTGAGAGAAGTTATACTGGTATAATTTAAAAATTGTTCGAATAAAAATCGATAAAACAAGGGCAGGGACCCATGTGTCTCAGCTGAGCATGAGTTCTGCGGCGTGTTTGGAGAGAGAGGGGTGAGAGACAAGAGAGACGTGGGTGGTCACATCGGTCTGTAATTACTCCCTCTGGAGCTGCAGGTGAAGAGAGATGACCTTTCCACAAGCTAAAAGCACAGCGCGCACAAATCACCTGACAACTCGTGCAGGAGTCTGGGCAATCATATGAAATATCTAACAATGAACAGATGACATCAAAATACTCATCCTGTAGAGCAATATATGTGTTTCTGAGATGAACTGTTCTGACTATTCGATGCTCAAATCAACATGTCATCAGTGAATTCCAAAATATATGAGAAAAATTAATTAATAGATGTTATACTTGAATACACCACTTCAATTATGAACATGCTTTTAATTTTTCGTATTAAAATTGATTTTCATATTTATTAGGGGCATAACTTCAAAAATGTCTAATGGACAAAACTGTCCTGATATCATAATGAAGAAACAGGCCTTATTAAAAGAATGACATTTTAGAAAAAAAAATATATATATATATATATATATATATATATATATATTTTTTTTTTTTTTTACAAAACTGCTTTATTGATTATAAATATTTGTCATGTGGTATGAACAACAAGGCCATATGGTCCAATGAACTTGAAGAAAAAAAAGTAAATGATATAATAGAGGACCTCTGCAGACCCTCCTGACTGTGTGTAAACATAAAATATAACTTTCATAACTAGACAAGATTAGTTCAGGTTGTGAAATGCCATGTGGTATGACTCCACAAAAACTTGATGTTTACAAAACAATAAAATAATAATAATCTCGTTGAAATGGTTTAGATGTGTATACTTACATTTGTTCAGGGTGTAAGGAAAATATGTCTTTACTTTGTACTTGATGGTTAAACCACATAACATTTTTATGGTGTGTTTACGCTTTTATTAGTTTGGTTCTCTTAGTTCTTTTGAAAGAAAATGATACATTTAGTCCTGGTTCACTTAGCGTTCACATTGTCATTTTAAGACCAAACCTAAAGATACAAAATAAAAGGCATTAGATATATGGACAACCTTATGGACAACTGGACTTTTATGATGCATATTTTGCGAACTTAAGAACAAACTATGCTGTGTGCTAGGCAAAATGCGCTCGTTGTATGTGTGCACATACTGTATGGTGGTATTTAAACCCGCTGATAACTCAAGAAGTGCTTATAAAATGTGTAAAGGAGTCAAAAGAGCAGCAAGAATTTCTCCATTGCAAGAAGATGCAGTTTCAAAGCCTGTACTCAACCCTTATGAGCAACATCACGACTATTACAAGAACAAATGGGTATGTATGATCGTTCTATCCTGTTTAGAGTCAAATCTTGTGACTTCATGGCATGTTTTTGGTTCATTTAGATGTCTTTGGTCCATGTTGCATTCATATTTCAGTCAAAGCACAACAAAGTTTGTTCGGAAGTGGACCAAAACCCATCTTTTCAGGAGTCTTGGTCTGCTTGTTTGGTGCACACCAGGGTTCCAGTGGCAACGTTCACACCAGAGTTCATTGTAATCAAATCAAACCTGACCAGTGTGAACACTCTCTCAGTCAAAGCGCACCAGAATTCGGTTTGAAGCACTTGTTTGGTGCGCTCCAGGGTTCAGGTGGCAACATTCACACTTACTCAAATGAACTGCACTTACAGAGCAATTGCTTAATTTCTTTGGTCACACTTTATTTAAGATCCAGTTCTTACTATTAACAAATCATTAACTACAACTTTTGCCTCAATAAGGGTAGGATTATAGGGATGTAGAATATGTTCATGCAGAATATGTGCTGAAAGGGTTAGTTCACCCAAAAATGAAAATTCTGTCATTAATTACTCACCCTCATGTCATTCCAAACCCATAAGACCTTCGTTCATCTTCGAAACACAAATTAAGATATTTTTGATGCACTGATGCAACGCAGATATGCGGATACGCGTGGCGCAGCTGACAAAGAACAACATACACTGTTTACGTTCAGTTGATACTCTCCAAAATGGCACCAGGGTGATGCGGAGGAGACAAAAAATTTTTTCGTTCTTTTGCGCACAAAAAGTATTCTTGGAGCTTCGTAAAATTACGGTTGAACCCCTGATGTCACATTGATTATTTTAACAATCTCCTTGCTACGTTTCTGAACCTTGATCTTGTAAGCAATCCTTGCTGTCTATGGGAGGGTCAGAGAGCTCTCAGATTCCATCAAAAATGTGTTCCGAAGATGAAAGGAGGTTTTTTTTTTTTTTATCAAATCAAATATGCTAAGTGTTAACATGCCTTTCCCAGGTGAAAAACTTCCATGCAAAAGTGCACTTCCATTATGTACTTAAAGTGCTCTATTTGTACTTAATATACTAAAAATTATCCTTTAGTAAAATTAAGTGTACTCAACTGTGCTATTTTGAGGCACCATGAATATGAACTAAAATGCACTTTTAACATACTATGTTTGTATTTAAAAATATATTTAGCTATCACTTGTAGTACACTTGAGTGTACTAGTGAATGAAAGATGGGTTCAAGTGTACTACTAGTGCGTGAAAATAGAGCACTAGTAGAACACATTATGGAAGTGTACTTGTTTTTCACCTGGGTTAGTGTCATTCAATTTAAGCATCTCTTAAAAATCATGCATGCTTTTCCAAGGCTTATGAAACTAACATGAATACAAACACTACATTTCAAAGGACTCATTTTAAACTAGACGTTTAAAGATTTTTCCTTTTCTTTTACTCTTAGATGTCATTGGCCCACCTATTACTCAAATATTAAATAGTCTTGATTTTCCTTGAACGAAGCTCCATAACATGTTTGTTTTGTTTTGTTTTGAAGCAGCAGGGGTTATATCATCTCAAGGCTCCCGGCATTAAGCTGCCTTACATTACGCCGGGCTAATCTCTGCCTGAGGCTGGTTTAACCACCAAACATCCCCAAAATCTACTGAGCATGGGCTCTGAATCCCAGACAGAGCAGCTCTCATGTGGAGCGACCTTCAAGTGCTCATGAATTAACACTGCTGCTTTATACACACACCGTAGCCGTAGGTTCACGCTCGATGCTGAGACAATGAAGTGTGGATCGTGAGAACTTGGAGAGGCCGTGCAGCATCACAACAAAGGAAAGCCCCATCTTTTTTGTAGTTCATACAATCCAGTGCTGTTAATCTCGAGGCTTTTGTAGGTCTTGGACAAAACATACACAACAATGTGTCTGTCAGCCGGCCTAAACTGAGATCAGTTTGCCAAACATCAGAGTAATTCTCTCATGAGATGAGAATGACAACCAGAAAATGTGCCAAATGTACAATCAAAGTGAGCAGCAAACAGATTATTCACATAGCGATTGTCAATGTCTGCTCTCTCCCCATCAGCCATTAGCTGACAGAGAGAGACAGAGAGAGAGAAAGTGAAGCAGAAGAGATTTTTTTTTCCTAGAATAAACCAGGACACCTGTCCTCCCACAGGGCTTATAGCTTTGTAATCTGCAGTGTTAATGCTGCACTGCTAATAATGTAATAATATCACTGTCAGATGGTTTATGATCATTCACTCACTGCTACCTATCATTCGCATCTCTTCTCAATAAAGTACAACACATTGATCAAAGCATATTGAAATTCAAATTGAGAGTCAAAACAGATTGATTAAGAAAAATAAATTAGCATTACAAGTCTACAAGTACTGCAAGAGGAGGTCTAAACATTAACAATTCATTAGATTATATATGCAAGAGTGGAACAAGTTTTCACATGTGGAAGGTCTATATTGCATTAATGTTTGCTTTCTTTAAAAAAAAAAAAACATGATATTTACTTAATACGTAACATATATCAGCACATTTTTGTAATAGCTTTCAGGTTAACAAGTGAACAAAACAAAAACCACAATAAGGTGCGTTTAAATATTTCAACTATTTAATGAAGAACGTGGACTAAAAGATGATATAATACCAATTTTACTTTGATATCAGGACAAGTTGTCACATGTAATTTTATTAATTCATTGCATTATCCGTAGACCGTATTACTTTTTCCATTTTTTTTGTTTCATCAACTGTTTAGTACCATAATTGTTTTAATATATAATATTTGCTGAAAATATAAAAGCCAAAGTCTTGTTTTCTGTGAAAATGAAGAGAGTTTATGATTAAAACAAGAAGAAATATCTGCCATGGTCTCAGGAAAATAAACTTAATTCAAAGGGAAAACAAGTTTTATATCCAATTGACAGATTTTTGTTCTTGTTATAAGCATATACTCATTTCATGTTGTTAAATTTGCCTCTCAAGTAAATGTATCTTAATTTCAGGACGTTTGGTTTTTGTATTGAAAAATAAAAATACAGAGGATGAAATTCATGTTTTGCAATGTGATGTAACAGCTAAAGCCATGATTTTATTCATTTAAGACTTTCTGCTCTGATTTAACACCTTTTAAGGCCTGCAGAAACCCTGTTTTACTTATTTTGTTCCCATTGTGAAAACTTACCCCATAGAGTTTAACACATGTCCTGTTTGGGATCCCAAGATAAACTGATGTCAAATGAACTCTGAACTTCAAAATGTCCCCAACCACATCCTAAGGAATCTTCTATGCCCAGTAGAAACAAAATAATCTAGCAAAATCAACATCACAAAATCAGCTTTGCTAAAATTATTGAGGAGATTGTGATATTAATGATTACCAATCAAGTCATTTAGAAAAGTCTATTATGCATGGTCAGTTAAAGTCTCTGTTGTCACTGTATTAATATTCTGTCAGCTTTGCTTTCTCACCAGCATCACAGCTCAGAGGATTATGCCTATTAAAATGTATTCATACTAGAAACATGACCTAGTCGTTCCTTCCTGCAGATTCCTAAAAATTAATTACAACTTCTAAAAATTTTGCCAGGCTTAAAGAACAAGTCGAGATTGTTAAATCAGCCTATAATTAAGCACAGGCTCTTCAGTCTGGCTCTTTCTATTAATTTTGCTGCAGTGCCTTATAGAACATTCATTATAATTCTATGCAAGTAAATTTGAATCTAATTATGACCAAACCTCTTTTACAAGCAGCCTCCATAAGTTAATGACTCCTTGATAAACAACAAAGGGAACAAACAAACCACTGCCAGATGGTGCAAAACAAGTGTAAAGAATGTTTTGGCTTGATAAAAGAAAGCTTTTATCTCTTGCAATTAAAGTAATCACAAGATGGAAAACTGAAAACTTCCATCCAATCCATTAGCATTTGACAGTCTAGTTATTCAGGACTGAATTTTCCTTCCTCTTTGAACTTAGTAAAGGAATATAGTTCACCTAAAAATTAAGAATCTGTCATCATTTACTCATCCTCACGTCGTTCCGTTCATGTTTTTTTTTTCTATATTATGGAGTCCAAAACTTTCAAATTTGAAAAAGTTTGAAATGACTTGACAGGCATATTGCGAGTTTATATTGTAAGTGACACAATCACTTTGTATAATGAGGAGATTTATCTAAACGTCAATTAACGTCAACCCTCATTGTTTCTTGCATGCTCAAAATTACATTTTTTGTCAAACGGTTCTTCTAAATGTTAAAAACTGAGCTCTCACATCATCTACAAAGGGCAACTTCATCTTCTTTTATGACAGTCTGTCCACTGCTCTGTCCTCCACGCTCTGCATATTACAGTATCAGCTAACCTACTTTTACGCTGACATTTAAATCACGTCAAAGCACTTAATTAGTTGTAACATTTTTGCACGCCTATAATTCACTCAGTCACTTTCAATGCTGCCGTGTAAATGAATAGCCGTCGTTAAACTCCAGTCAGTAACGGTCTGAATATGACTATTGATAATATTACTAGAGTAAAAGGTGTGTGAAAACATTCACTGTGTTGACACAAGGACGTGACCTCCGGTAATGAAGGCGTGCGTGTTGACATGGTTTGAATGAACAAAACTTTACAGCACCTATTAAAGGTCTTTGGAAATAAATGGATAAAATATTCCATCCATGCCTTGAGATCTTCATCACAACCACAGTAATCATTCTGTCCTCGTAGATATTCACACTGCATTTGTTTAAAACAATTCAGACACTGCCTTGGAGTGGAGTTCCTCTGTGTTGGCCCTGAGAATACTGATGAGAAAATCTTTGACTAAGTCAAAAAACAGACTGTGAAAGCAGTTTAATCATTTCTCTGAATGTAGTGACAGAAATTTGCTGACTTGAAAGGCCACGCAAGACAAATAATACATGAGGAAAACTGGCCCAAGGCCGCATCGGACTCCTAGTATTTGTGAAGTGCAGCTGCTTCACTTTCAAGATTTCATATGAAGCCACCAAACAAAACTCAACACACGCTGCTTAAAAATTAATACAATCCCAAACCCTGGAGCCGGCTGCATCCCAGGAGAGCCTCAGCTCTTTAAACATACTGTTTAAAACAGGTAAGAGAATTTGCTTTCTCTCACTAAACAACCTGACGGCACAAAAATGTGCTATTCATTAACTGGATGAATGTGTGAATGATTTATTAATATGTATTAAATAAGAATATTATGAAATATATATCTGGTGTAGAAAAACACATACACTACTGTTCAAAAGTATGTTCAAAAATGTTTTCGAAAAAGCCTCACCAATCATTTATTTTATTAAGAAATACAGTAAAAACCATAATAATGTGAAATATTATTACAAATTAAAACTATTGGTTACAATTCAAATGCATTTATAAATGTAATTTATTCCTGTGATGAAAAGCAGAATTTTCAACAGTCATTACTTCAGTGTCACATGATCCTTCAAAAATCACTTGATGCTCAAGAAAGAGTTCGGTAACACTTAATTTTAAGGTCCAATTCTCACTATTAACTAGTTGCTTATTAGCATGCATATTACTAGCATATTGGCTGTTTATTAGTACTTAGTAGGCTCATATTAATGCCTTATTCTGCATGACCATGTTTTAGATCCCTTAACCCGACCAATACCTAAACTGAACAACCGCCTTACCAACTATTAATAAGCAGCAAATTAGTTTAAGGGAAAACTTTTAATAATAATGAATATGTGTTCCCTAATCTAAAGTGTTACCAAGATTTCTTATTGTTAACAATATTAAAATCAGTTCATATTCTGGTGAAAACTATGTTGCTGTTTTTTATTAATAGAATGTTCTAAAGAAATATTTATTTAAACATTTATTTGAAACAGAAATCTGTTGTAATATTATAAATGTCTTTACTGAAACTTTTCATCAATATGATGCATACTTGCTAAAAAAAGTATCATTTAAAAAAAAATCTTACTTACCCCAGACTTCTGAATGATAGTAAATGCACGTTTTTTTCTTTTTCTTTCTCTTTATGCCAAAACACTAGCATATCAATGAATATTAAAAAAAAAAAAGTAATCTAATCCCTCATACGATAAGCTTCAAATCTGTATTAAAACAGTACAAAATGTTGAACTTAAATATCCAATTAAATCAAAACTGGGGTTTTAGAGAGTGTGATTTTTTATCCTGTAACATCTGTAACTTTATTATTAATATTTGCAACTTTAAGGTCATAAATATTCTAGTGTATTCTAGTGTAGTTAAAAGAGTCTAGTGACTCTTTTAAATAGAGTCAATTCTTTTGACAAAATATTGATATCACCTCGTCAAAAATGTCATCCAGTGAAGTGCTCTTTACACTGTGAAGGTCTCAGAATGTTGCAAATACCACCTTCCAACAGCAATTAGCAAACATTCTCAATATCCCAAATAAAGCATAATACAACAGAGTGAAAAAACAACTTTTTTTTTTTTTTAATAAAAATTTCCCCCCAATTTTCTTTTTCAATAGGAAATATGTGCTATATATATTTTTTTTTAAAAAAGGGAATATACAGCATAACATACAGGAAATCCCCCTATGGAAGCCGACTAGAAAGAGCGTGATATCCATACAGAGAGAGCAGTAATCAGAGTAAACCCATAATACTGCAGGTCAAAGATCCCTTCTGGGAGGGACATTTCCCATTTCAGCTTTTCCACTCATTTGCCTAGAAAGACCTACAACTGGGACCGGAGGCTTCACTCAGCTCACAAACAAGAGCTTATTTAAAAACATGGCCAGCAACAGCCAGAAAAATACTAGAAAAAAATCAGTGAGTGCCTCTAGGGAAATTCAGTTTAGGATCACCTTTGATCTCTTCTCTCTGTGCACGGTGACAAATATCCATGTGTGCTTGGATGGGTCTATAGCAAATAACCTCTAAAATGTCTGTCTTCTAAAAACAGTCACCATGAGCAGTAGTTACCACACAACTTACTGCACGATATATAAACACCGATGAGTCTTAAATATCAGAGGTATAAAAAATATATAAAATACTGTGGCAGTAAAATGGTACGTGATACCATGATATGTTTACTGAAATATTTGGCATGCCATGGTAACTTGTCCAGACAAATGAATGAATTAATTAATAAATTAATTACCGTAACAGTACCATTTGTAAAGCTGCTTTGAAACAATCTGTGTGACTTGACTATTCATTAAGTGCCTGAAAATACACAAGCAATTCTGGAAATACAGGACCAAGTCTGTCTTCAGTACCTGCTAACATGTGCCAGATATATTAGAATTGCAAAAAATATCAGAAGTAGCCTACTGTGCCAGTAACACGGTACTTTGATGCATATGATGCTATTTAAGTGTTTACTGAAATATTTGGCATGTCCATTAAATAAATAAAGTACTTACAGTAACACAGTAACATTTTCATATATTCTATGTGATATGTATGAAATTCCAAGGTGCTTCCAAGATGACTATATTATTTACAAAACCCCACACAATAGCACAATACCATATACAGAAAAAAACCCCCAACAATATTTGTATAAATACCCCAGTAGAGCAGTGCTCAGCAAATTTGACTGTCCAGAACACAATCACACATATGTTCATAGTAACATCACACAAAATGGACTATTTTCACCTGCTTAAGACACTCATGCTAATGCACAGATGTCAAATCTTCCCTCTGATGTTATTTTGTTATTTGCTCAGTCATGGCTTGATACGTGAGAAGGCTTTTAAGAGTCTTCTGAGAACACTCCCATATCCAGAGCTCTTCAAACCGAAGCATTTACACATACATTTGTCACCGAGCAACACTTAATGACTTTCTGCCCAATTCGCTATAATGTATTTGCAAAGGGCGGGTCGTTACTGTTACCCACTCCCTGGTTCACTGACGTCCTTAAAAGCAGCGTACTGCGACATAAACCACGACATTTTTTCCGGAAAGGTATTAAAAGTAAACTAACCTGTCACAACAACGCATAAAACACAAGCATTTCAAAAGTTTAGTTGGAAATACTCCTTAAGAATCAAAACACCAATGCAATGCGTAAACTGCGTGTTTTCGCAGCCCTACCTGCACAGACAGCAGCAGAAGCATCACTCGGAGAGAGTAAAGGTGTGATATTGCGGATGGATGTAGCTTATAACGTAAGAATGTGTGAGGCGAGGTCTAACGTAGGCTTTTCTTTATCAACCAACTGCAAGACCTGTCCTTGTCATTTCGCCTTCTTCTCAGTCAGTTTTCACGCGAGTGTTTTGCTCTCCCACCTGCACAGCATCCGACGCCGCGCAGTGAGTCTGCATCTAGGGCATGTATTTGGCAGGAAAGCAGGTTGGTAATGCCTACAGCGCAAGCGTATTCAGAGGGCGCCATTCAACAGCAGAGCACTATTTTGCAAAAACGCCGAACTGCTGTGGACCACGGAGATAGAAGGGAGTGCGCGTTTACAATCACGGCGATCTAGAGAGAGAGACTACAGTGAGTCATCAATTGTGGCACTTCAACATCCGTAACGGAGATTACGTGAAATCTGTGTCCAGCAGCTTTAAAGTGAGGCTGATTCATTTTCACACTCCTCCTACATAAACATACTCTTAATTAGTGGTGTGCTTTTCGTAAAGCGGTGTTTTGAATCTCTTAATTTAATTCACTAGCTATGTTTACATGCAATAAAATAATCCCTTTATAATCGGATTGAAGGCTCAACCGGACTGAATTGTCTTCAAACACCTCAATCGATCCGAACTAAATTTCGAGTGTAAACCTGAAATAATCCGATCAACAGAAAAAATAAACATACACGAACCCAAATAATAATAGGCCTGTAATAATAGCCTAATAACAATATGATTTAAAAAAAAAAAAAAAAGAACTTGCTCACATGCAGTGCCATGCACATGGTTACATACCGTATGTTTTGTCTCACGCTTAAATTAAATAGCCTATACTAAATATTTGCTCTGACTGCTTTCACTAATAGACGCCATACTGAATTTAAAGCTGATAAAAACGAAGATTACAGTCTTTACAATCAAACATGGAACACACTGTATAAGGTCCAAAGACTACCTAATTTTCACCAACTCACAACTTTCAAAACTTTTTTATGGAGTTTTTGTCTACTGAAAGTCTATTGACAGACATTTTGTCAGCTGAACAATCATTGCTATACAACAGTACAATCCATAGGCCTACTTCTCTCCTTCACAGTTGTCAAAATTAAAAAAAAATGGTATTACCTGGAGTGTTTTGCCATATTTGTTCCATTATTTTTAAAACATGTGATGCATTCCATAATGAACAAACACACCCATACACTGAACGAGAGTCATCTCCTTCATGAACAAACTAAACTGAACAAAACATCTTGTTCATGAAAGCGGTTCGGTTGGCTGATTGAACCTGAGTTGACTACCAAACACAGAACGTCCCCCTAATGTTAGCACATGGTTCTCATTTGTTTGTTTTTTAGAACCAAAACTAGGAACATTCTCTGAAGCAGGTACGTTTCCTCCGAGGAGGCAAGGGAGGCAGCGCCTTCTCAAATATTGGATGAAAAAAAAAAGTACAAAAATAAAACGTCATCAATATTACAAAATATAACATTAAAATGTGTATAAATCACTCGTTTTTCTAAAGAAACATTGTCCAACAGCGACACTAGCAGGTAGTGTCCGTGTCTCTCTCGCCTCCACTGAGCCCATTGATTTTTAACAAACCCCCAATGCATGCGGTGAGTTTGGTGGATGGTAATTGGGAGTTAAGTCACCTGAGAGAAGACAATGCCTCCATCGCGATATGACCAAGTGGCAACGCTCTCTCTTGAAACCAACACGGAAGTGACCTAAACTGCAATTCACTGGCTGGCCGCTAGAGACTGGCTCCAAAAGGAAGTCAATCTAGACAACCCATGTTTAAAATGCCCAACTTTACAGCGGAAACAAATAGGCTATGTTTACAGCCTGGTACAAAAAGTGGTTTTGGTCTATACAGCTAATTATACCCTTCATGACTGTGAGAAGGGTGATTTTTTTTTTATAACTCATCTGTTTAAATTATATTAAGCCTTAAAGTTCTGCATAATTAAAGGAGCCATAGGTGATTGTCTTCAGAAACATTTTTTGTTATTCTAGTTGAAAGTCTCTTCACATCCCGATAGCAATCATTAAGTTAAGTGGTGTAAATGTATTTATCTGTATTTATATATTCTGTGGAAGGTGTAGGACCAAGAAATGTTCGTCCAATCAAAATGCTCGGTCCGAGCGTTTTAATTGGATTTCCTACCTGCCTGTCAACGTATGTATTTGCATACCTCTGCACACCCTGTTCGCGCAGACACGATACGTCATCGGCGCGTTCACACACGCTGTGCAGATAGAGCAAGAATGGCAGGCAAACATCAACAACCCAATCTTCCTTCCTGGTATTGTAGTACTTTTACTAACTGTGCTGTAAAGTTTTCTCACCGGTGAATGACACATGATGTAGCCCAGTGGTTCCCAATTCCAGTCTTCGCACCCCGCGCTCTGCATATTTGCATGTCTCGCTTAGTTAACACACCCCATTCAGATAATCAGCTCGTTAGAAGAGAGCTCCGTGCATGAACTGTGTTCTGATTGACATGCTCCCTACACAGCGTTCATTGCTCTCTACTCCCTGAGCAGGGAAATCCGTTGAATTTTATTTCACTTCGGAACATTCACTCACGGATTTGCGCTGCACAGTGTCTTCACACACAGACGAAACTTACTAGAGAAGTGTTAAGTGTGACATAATATACCTTGGTAAATAAATACAATTTAAATTCACGTCTCGCACACTTTAATGCCCTTTGTATGGAACATACAATTTGAATTGGAATCATGGCGGAATATCTGGTGATGTCCACTTCGCAGGGCACTTATTACGGTCGAACAGAACAACCGTCGGACGTGATAAGATATGTGTATGAAATGTGCAGAGCGGGGAGGGCGCGAGGACTGTAATTGGAAACCGTTGATGTAGCCTATTGTAGTAATTTAATGTTGTCTCTGGTATTCTGCTCTTTGAGCGTATGTGCGTTCAGGGGGCGTGGCTTTGGACGGCGATTGCAGGGAGGGTGGGATGTTCGCTTTCAGTGCTATCAGGCTAAAGTTAGCATTTTCCAAGATCTCCTATTGCACCCATTTGTGGCCACTTGAGTGACAGGTGGATTGCCGCTGCTGTCACCACTGTCCAGCGTGGGCGTGGTTTCAGCAACCAGCTCCATCCACATCCCGCCTCTTTGCCCTTTTTCGATTATCCTGGAGTGACAAGATGCACTGCCAAGATGGCAACGGCCGTCTCCGCCCACTTTGGGCTTCAAAATTGCTCTTCAGAAACCTACGGGTGACTTCACGGACATTATCAATGTTTTTTTTTTTTTAAATGTATTTATTCTTCTTTTTTTTTTACAGTCTATGTATATGACAGATTCCCACCTCTTGTGTCCTTGCGCGTTCCGTGTTCATGAATAAGTCTGAATGAACAATATGGTGTTAATGGGAAGACTAGTAACCAACTCACTGAGTAAAAACAACTAAGTAACCAACTCACACATTTTGATAACCACTTTATGTCAAAATAAGACTTAAAATGGCATGAAAACATGATCTGTTGGAGTGTTTAGTGAGTAATCAGCTTGGTAAAATCTAAAGTAAATCTATGTGTCTGTGACCATTACTGAGCTTTGATGACTGATGATCCAAAAAAAATTCAAAAATAGTTAGTTAACTATTAAAAAAAATAAGAATAGCTGAACATAAGTTAAAAAATAAAATATATTGTTTAAATTATTACTGCCTTGAGTTATTATTTTGGAATAAATGTAAAATGCTTAAAAACAGCATGATGACTGAGTGATTAATACTTGTCTTTAATAAATAGAATATTGATTACATTTATAATGTAAAAATATAAAATAGAATTGTTTTTTTTTTCTGATAATGTTTAACTAACTAAGAAAATGTGAATGGGACATGAATTTACATTTGATTGAAAAAAAGAAAAGAAAAAGAAAGAAAAAGGACTTTTGCCTCCTCATTTCAGAACACCACCACACACCACTGCTCTGTAGGGTAACATTCCCAGAACGTTCTGGGAACCAAAAAATGTTAGCTGGAACGTTGTTCATTTAGTTGTTAATCAAAGTCATTCTCAATAAGGAGAGAAAGGGGTGTCACAAAATCGAACGGGCAGATCATACGTCTATACTGTCTTCAAAAATCGATCGGGGGTGCATTTCCCACAAGCATCGTTAGCCAGCTATGGATCCAAGTTAAGCTGAACTCTATTGGTAACAACAGAACTTGAGACCATATCACCTTTGGGAAATGCAACCAAGATGAAGGTATCTAAATAGAAAGAATGTTTCACAATGATTGGATTTGGATGTGCCTTGTTGCCTCCAGAGGCAGTAGATGTTTTGAAACGAATGCATTGAGTGAAGAATTTAGTCATTCACTAATACCACACTCACTTGTTGCCACCTACTGGTGTAACCATAACCTGCAGGAAAATACAAATCTTTTTGGAGAAGCAGAGTCACTGTTATTCTAGTCATCAGAATTAACACCTCTCAATCAATGCACAAACATGGAAACTGAATTAGTTGAAGGCATTTTTCTTTTTACTAATGATGATAATATTGTTTGCATGGCAAATTGCATTGATTTCATTGGATATCCAAGTTACTAAATCTAACAGTTTAGGCCCTATATATATTGTGTGTGTGTAATGTATCTGGTAACCGGGAGCAGTAAATGCAGTGCTTTCCGCGGCAACAATTGTCCTTTCTAGTGTAAACAAACACTGTTCAGCCCATCATCCGCAGGGAAAGCGACATCACAACAGTCAGTCACTACGATCGAACCGCAGCATTGAATGAATCTCATTGAAATACAATGATTTTTTTCATTACACTATTCCTGTTTTACTTTTTTTTTTTTTAAACGCTTCTGTGACAGGCGATGATTACATTACATAGCGCGTAAAACGATCTGTCATATCTCTCACCTGTTCGTTCGCTACAGTTTCCAGAGAGCTAACGGTCCACCCGATGTGTGTCTGGATCCACCATCTTCATCGCCTGCCTGCCTGCCTTTCACTCAGTCTGTGGGCAAGCCCGACTCCTCCCATCAGAGACCTGCTAATCAAACACCACCGAAGGCTGCCTAATTTCTCAATGAACGAGCTGCAGCTCTCGGAAAAACATCAAGTGCTGTACGTATACATGAAATGCTTTGAGTTCATAGTTAGAAATAACTTAAAGTAGCCTACCGAATCGGTATAAGCCCTTTCGATGCCATGAAATGAAACTGGTTGCAAAATGACTGTCCAGCCCTCCGACTAAAGAAAGCTATACAGAATAAATAGAGGAAGCAAACAATATCTAGCCTACCACAGATACTTTTTCTTAACTTCTTATGGCCGTCAGTTATATTATAGCCTACTACCGTTCAAAAGTTTGGGGTCAAAAAGTTTTTTGTTTTTTTTTCCCTCTGCATGAATCTAATGCTTTTGTTAAGCAAGAATGCATTAATTTAATCAGAAGTAACTGTGAAGACTTTTACATAGGAACATACTTTTGTGTTCTTTTGATTTTTGTTCAAATAATTCTGTAAAAGGTGTCATAAGTTTCCACAGAAATACTGAGCAGCTCAACTATTTTCAGCATTGATATCTGAAAGTTTTCCTAAGCATCAAATCAGGATATTAGAATGATTCCTGAAGGATCATGTGACACTGAAGACTGGAGTAATAACTACCTAAATTTATTTTGTAAAACATTTAAAAACAAATTCAATTTGGAAACATATTTTAAATTGTAATAATCTTTAACAAATTACTGTTTTTACGGTGTTTTTTTAACAAATACATGGGTAGTTGACAAATAAAAATTGGACTGTGTCCTATGGTGTGCCATAGCAAATATGGAGAGAGAGAAAAAAAAAAAAAAAAACTTATACAAATAACATGAGAAAAATGTATCTTCATTTAGAGTTACAAATAGCATGAGAGAGGTTTATCTTCAATGGTAGTTTTTTAATTTTATTTTACATTTTTACGTCACACCATAGGACACGTTGATACGTCAACTACCCACATGCAGTCTCGCTGGGCCTAAGACTCTTCTTTCCAAAACATTAAAAAAAACAACTTATCTGTGTGAACATTATGTGCTCTAGACCAATGACTGATGTCGTTCTTGTAAATATTTCCAAACTCCTGTGTAATCGAATAAACACATATGACATGATTTAAAAGAATTAACTTAATAAAATGGTCATGAATGCAAAATAATAGGAAATAAAAATATGAGATGGACCTTTTCAGAGTAGCTTTATTTAATGTGGTAGGCAACTGACAAAACAACTACGGTCAATACAGTTTTTAATACAAATAAATATAAAATACATAATGGATGAGATGCTATAAATGTTGGTTATTGTGGCTGTAAAAACCTACAGTACCTTATCAGACAATACAAAATCTTAGGCTACATTTGTTCTTTCTAAAGCTAAACGAACTCTGTCATGCTTCTGCATAGATGTACTAGTAACTTAAAATCTGTGTTTAGGCTTTACAGTGTAACTGCTGTTAAACTTTTGGTAACAGCAACTGACATTACAACAAATGGAAACTGACATGACAGAACTGGAAATACTATGTGTTTCCTCGGTGTAATTCACATTAATGTACACATTTAAAAGCGCAAAGGTAATGTAGGACTATTTGTGAACTACTTAGGAAATGAATAATGTGAACAGGAAGCCCTGAACAGATATAAAGACAAAAATATTGAAATTTGTAAGTTTTCAACAATATAACTGATAAGACTGTCCATTAAGGGTTTAAGTTAGTAGGCAATACATTTACCACCTATAGCAATATTACAAAGAGCTAATTGTCTAGGGAGCCAAAAAGCAATGCACTGTGCGGGTCATGAAATCCCATGAATTCAAAAAATTGTAATAAAATGTAATCAAATACACTGACAAAGTGACCTTGATCCCAATACAACAGTACACACAAAATGTACATGCAAAAAGATAACTATTCAGATCAGATTGACAAAATATAAAGGCATTTGTTGCAGATCCATTCCAGTTTTAGACTATTCTTGCATACAGGACTCTATTAGCAGTTGTTTATTTAACAGCGGGTGCGGGGGATGCTAAAACCTTATATTATTATAATCTAAAACAAGCACCTGTGCACACACCTGTACTTATAGAGTGAAAAATGATCAAACACTGTCAGTGCAGTTGCTTAACATTGCGTTATACAGAGGAATGGTGAGGAGGAAAAGCTGGCTTTATTCTTGAAGGGAACCTTTCAGAATTCTGTGACAGACATCCGGTAATTTTGCTGCTGCAGCTCAAAGAAAAAAAAAAAAAAAAAAAAAAAAGTCAGGGTCCAAGACATGCAGGAACAGAGAAAACCAGAGAAAAATGGACATGGCCCTTTATAAAGTCTGAGAGTCGGTATAGAAGTTGCATAACTCAACTACTTTCATAAATCTAGTTCTTGTGCAACTGTGCAAAAAAGCAAAAAAAAAAAAAAGAACAGTAGTAGACTTTTATGAAGTGAAACTTAAGATCGAACTGTGCAAGTCTTATAGATATGCTAAAAGACATGATTCATATAAGCTTTGCTAGAATGTTAAAATGATTTCACCTAACTAAAATAGTTTTGCATATGTATAATGGGCATTGTCCTTGATTTAAGAGCGAGTTCGAATAAAATCTAATCAGATTTTCACAACCTACTCTAAACTGTGAATGAATTAAGTTGTCAATGCAAGATTGAGCCTGTGAAACTTCAAAGTTTATTACAAGTTGAATAATTACTGAGTAACAGTGAGTCAACCATAACTGTCTAATAGCTTATTAGCTTTAATAAATCACATAAGTGAAGCTAACAACAATTCACTTTTCATATTTGCATAAATATACTTTAAAGTTCAAAATAGTGTTAAACAAAAAGCAGCATTTGTAAACCCAGGCCCCTCAGGGGTCCACACTCCCCCGGTGCAGAGAATAAGCACCATTCTGCACCAGATGGGCTTGAACGTGGCAGCATGTCATTTCTGCAGCCACGCTTGGGCCAAGCTGAGAAAAGCCTATTCCTACTTCTGCAATTCCCTTTCATCATGAAAACCCATGCATCTGTGAGACCACCTGGATGAACTAGAACCCAAAACTTGTGCTTAAATGCTGAGGCTAGTCCATGTGACAACGTGGCCTTTGTTATTCTAATGAGTGACGATGATGATGTGCTTTAGGAGCATTTATTCTCAAACGCCCAAGAATCATCTGCATGAACCGAAGAAATGCTGACCCTGCAACAGATGTGTCATATAATACAAATACTCACCTGAATGAGGAGAGCACCTAGAAACGGTCAGTTTCATGTGCAGTTATCGGTTTATTTATTTAAGATTTTTAAAACTCATAAAAATGTCTGTCTTTAGCCCTAATATTTCATATCAAATGGCTCCAGGAAACTTTAAATTCAATGATTGTGCTCACATTACTGATTGTAGCAAAACGTCTAGGTATTCATTGAAAAAATGTTCATGCTTCAGTACAAAAGTTCAAAGAGGAGCAGTAGATGGAATTCAGAGCCAGTCTGCCCTCAATTAAACAAAGAGGGAAACTGGGTCAGAATCACTTTGGGCTCTAAGTGTTCCCTTCAAGTGTGCACCACAGTGTGCGTTTAAGATTCCCGACTGGAATAATAAAACTGCAGACAGCATGAGGAGAGCATACTGTTATTGATTTGTGGTGGAAGACTTTAAACAACATAAAAACCAACCAAACTATATGAAAAAAAATAATAATAATACAAACTTGTAGCTTCTGATAGAGAAAAGGATTGTACACTGAAAACAGACCTGAGATATCCAGTACCTGAACTAAAGCAGCTGAAACAGACCAGGCTTAGACTGTGGAGAAGGGTCATGGGTTTTCATCATGAGCGGGAATTTGCTCCGGCAGAGCATCTCTGACAAACCGGCCAAGAAGTCCAGCCGTTTTCAGAGAATCGGGTGTGGGCGGTTGGAGCCAGAAATAAGTCGACCTATCACAGCTCTCCCACATCATGGTGGGTGGAGTGTTTCTCACGCTACTGACCTATTACTGAGTCCAGCCACTTCCTGTAGGCAATGGCAAAGCGGCTTTGCTCGGGGCTCCGGCAACCTGTGAGGATTCTAGAGACAAACGTGTGCTCGGAGGGAAGTCCGGGGTGGGGAAGCAGGGGTCCCCGCTTTAGTCGCTTGGTGTCCTGCGTGTAGCTTCCATGTTTGCTCCCATCCAGTACACAGTCAACGTCCATGGCCTGGGAGGCGCTGGCGTCGTCACAGGGCTCCTCGCTGAGGAGGACGTCAGTGTGGGTGAGAGGTGGAGATTGTGACCCTGCTCCTTGGAAGTACTCCCTCCGCCACTGGTGCCACAGGTAGAACACATGTCGCCTGTTAGAGAAGCCTGGATTTGAATTTGTTCAGTGTTGAAATACAGTTGACTATAAAATGTTGTCAAAAGTACCGACTTTGCTACTGAAATTTAAAAAATATGATACCAGCATTTCCCGCAAGCATTTTGAGTGCTACTGAGTGGATTCTTAATATACACACGAGAGCGTTTGAAAGCAGCATCTATCAGAGGATCCATCTATGAGCAGATATATGAGGGATCCACTGACAGATGCACTTTCAAACACTCCCGCATGTATCTGTGTAAGCGCTCTGTGAAGAGCGTGAGGCGATGATTTTTGTAGCCAATCAAAGACATATCTGCTGAGCGTATGCACACAATGGCCAGTCAGAGGTGTTTAAGAATCTGCTCAACAGCACTCAAAACGCTCACGGGAAATGCTGGTATCATCAAATTTTAAAACATTTTTAACTGGTACCGAAGTCGGTACTTTTGACAACACTAAAATGCACTTTACATTATTATTTAAGTCTGGATTCAGGTCTGATATGATAGTCACAGAGAAAATACAAAAAATGCTCAATATTACAATAGCAAAATTAATAGGCTTACTAACTATTAAAAGACGCGCCCTCTTCTTCAAAAACCACAAACAACACTATCCAAAGTAAAAGAAAATATATCACAAACTATATTACATACAGTATTACTTGCAACAGAGATAAACAATGTAGAAACTAATACCTAATTGATTGTGCACTTGGCTGTCTCATAGATTGTGTCATTTACTCACCCTCATGTAGTTCCAAAACTGCATGACTTTCTTCCACGGAACAGGATTTACCATAGTAAAATGCGCTACTTGCTCTTTACCATGCAATTACAATGAACCCACATTTTAAAAAGCGTTCAAATGCACCATAAATGGGTCCTAAAAGTAGTTTATGTGATAAAACCACAGCATTGTAGTAGAATTGCGATTTGACAAAATGGCAAGTTCAACTACTCTAGTATCCACTACTTTTCCTTGTGGAGAACTTGACCTTTGGTGTAGCTTTTGGACAGTCTGAATTCCTCAACATTTAATTTCAGAATTCCTTCAGAATCAGAATCTTCATTCATACAATTTCTTCATCTGAAAGTAGTATATGTATGTATATATATATATCTGCTGAATTATATTAATTCAAAACTATAAAACAACAAAGCTCATCAAAAACCAGTCATTAGAAATTTCTTCTTTTGTGTACCAGTCAGTCATATTTGTCGAGTAGATGACAAAATTTAATTTTGGTGTTACTTTTGTATGAAAAACAGTTTTAGTGCCATGCTGGGTCATCACTTGCCATCCACTTACCAGTCCTGAAACAAAACCACTTAAAAAAAAAAAAAAAAAAAAAAGATTTCAATAAACAAAAAAGGCTTATGTGTGAAACATCCGTGACTAAATCAAGCTAGAGCTTAGTAATGCATTTTGTTTTATAATATTTATCATTAAGAGGCATGAAATGTTGCACAAACAACTTCTCATATCTTCAAACTAACAGCAGACTTGTAAATGAAATGGGTCTGTTGCCATGACACACTTTAGGGGGGAAACACAAGCTAAAGGATACATAAAGACCATTCACCGAGCAGCTGCTCCTTGCCTCAGCCACGAGGGATGAGGCTGGGAAGGGGAAAAACTGAAAGAGCTAGAAAAAGATCCAGCAAACTGCTTGCCTCTCCCTCAGTGAGCTACAACTCTGCAGCATAAGACCATCCATCATTTTATAACACTAAGCCATAAACACATCAGGCCAGACCAGCTGAGGGCCAAGGACAGATTTCTGGCAAACAAAGTCACTGTATTCACACTGAGACCTGTGGAAGCACAGTCTGATGTTGACTGATTGCACGACTACCATCGGCACAGCAAGACCTAGAGATCTGTAACTGGCTTCAAACACTCTGCCTGATCACTCTCACCTGTGGCACCACAGCGTCTCGTGGCCAGGATATGACTCGATGAGATCAGTGCAGAGCTCCATCTCCTCGTGGAAGAGCTGAGGGATGACGTCATTATGGTGATTGTCATCAGACGCGCCCGCTGTGCTCTCTCCATTAGGCTGCTGGGTGGGGTGGAGCTCCGTCTCTCCAACCTGGCTCAGCTCTCTGGCCAGGGCCTTGAGCAGGTGTTGACGGTAGTGGAAGCCGCTGTGATCTGACACGTGCATGGACACCCACAGTCGGGTGGAGGACAGCTCATCGTGCAGAACCTGGAGTAGAAAGTCACAGAGTATTATATTAATTTAACACCATCATGATTCAGGTTGTTACAGTTGAATTTTATGTTCATTTCAGTTCAGTTGCCAAGTTGTAAAGGTTATTAATGTCAGCATATTGATCAATTTATTCAAATGCATTTAATGAAATATGCAAAATATTATGCAAATGCATAAACATTGTTATGCATTGTTCAAATATGCAAAAAAAAAAAAAAAGATACACCAATATTAAGATTCTGTTTGACAATGTTATAACCAATAACTGATAAATGGCTGATATTAAATATATACAACCTTGTCTAAATAAATGAAGAAGAAAAAAAACATTTATCTAAATAAGCATGTGTCTAAATACATTTTTTTTTTTAAATTGTCTAAATAAGCATCTCTCTAAATAAATGAAAACTATTTTTTTACAGCGCTGCAAAAATGAGATGCACCAATATAAAAATTATTTTTGACACGTTTTAAACAATAACCGTTGAATGGCTAAATTAAATATATACAATTTTGTTTAAATAATTGAAAAATAAAACACTAAAACTAAAATCAGTCATTTTAAATGTCAATTGATGCAACATATAATGTACATTAATAATGGATATTAATTTTGAGATTTGCTGAAGTTTATATTTAACAGTGTTATTAAAATATTAATGCTAATTAAGATTAAATTTAAGTGAGCATTAGATGATTCAAAGGTAAAAATAAAGGAACTGAGCATGCATAATTAAATATCCAAGAGTATTTTAAAATAAAACATGACTTCACTAAACATTGATTGTACTACAGAGATCTAGGATGGAAATTCAGATCAAGGAAAACAGTACCTAACAAGACATGCAGAGATGTAAGACGACAGCCACATAACCCAATTACTCCTGAAATAGCCTATGAACAGCTCAGACTGGTTCAAGTCTGTTTAGTCCTGGATCATTAAATCTTCAGGCTCATCCTTTTTATATGAGGGCCTTTAGCTTGGATTGAGCCCTGTAACATTTGCCTAATTTCGCATCCAATTAAGAAAGGATAAGTACATCAAAGGTCTGGCATTCAGTGACCCCCTAAGAGGCAATAAGCTTTCCTGACTAACAGCACTCAGCTCTCTCTCTAAAAAATAAAAAAATAAATAAATAAATGCTAAAAAGACAGAAGACTGTGGCATCTGTAATCAGGTCTCTTCTTAAGGTAATTCAAGTGGAGAAGAAAGGTATTAAGATCAAAGGCTCAGGTAGATTTATCAACCTCATAAATAACCATCTCATGTTGCTTTCCTTGTAACAACACTGATGATATGCCAGTGTGATCCATCATTTCTTAAAGTAATCTAAAACAAATCTAATCTGAGATGTATGCAAACAAAGCAACATCTAACAGACACCCGTTTTCAGTCATTATGATAAATCACACAGATATAGCGCAGAGAGCTGCAGTAGACCGAGACGGCCTACCTTCAGATTGCCTTTAGCCATGTTTTGCAATACCCAGATACGATGGGACCATGCATTGTAGTTGCTGGGGTAACGGCAGGCTGCGTCTGCACAGACCCTCATCTCCTCCTGCAATGCTCTTTGCAGCCGCTCACACTGTCTCCTCCTCACCATGTCTCCTCTGGATTCAGCCTGATCCTTCAGTTCTTGTCCAGAAGGAGAGCACTCCTTCTGCAACCACTGTAACACCCAGCGCCTGTGTTCACAACAAACCAATTAAGCAGACTGATCATCAACATACAGGTGCTGGTCATATAATTAGAATATCATCAAAAAGTTGATTTATTTCACTAATTCCATTCAAAACGTGAAACTTGTATATTATATTCATTCCACACAGACTGATATATTTCAAATGTTTATTTCTTTTAATTTTGATGATTAGAGCTTACAGCTCATGAAAGTCAAAAATCAGTATCTCAAAATATTAGAATATTAACATTTGAGTTTGAATAAACGACCATCCCTACAGTATAAATTCTGGGTATCTCTTGTTCTTTGAAACCACAATAATGGAGACGACTGCTGACTTGGCAATGATCCAGAAGACAAACATTGACACCCTCCACAAAGAGGGTAAGTCACAGAAGGTCATTACTGAAAGGTGTGGCTGTTTACAGAGTGCTGTATCAAAGCATATTAAATGCAAAGTTGACTGGAAGGAAGAATTTGGGTTGGAAAAGGTGCACAAGCAACAGGGATGACCGCAAGCTTGAGAATACAGTCAAGCAAAGCCGATTCAAACACTTGTGAGAGCTTCACAAGGAGAGAACTGAAGCTGGAGTCAGTGCATCAAGAGTCACCACGCTCAGACGTTTTCAGGAAAAGGGCTACCAAGCCACTTCTGAACCAGAGACAACGTTAGAAGCATCTTAACTGGACTGTGGATAAAAAGAACTGGACTGTTGCTCAGTGGTCGAAAGTCCTCTTTTCAGATGAAAGTAAATTTTATATTTCATTTGGAAATCAAGGTCCCAGAGTCTGAAGGAAGAGTGGAGAGGCACAGAATCCATGTTGCTTGAAGTCCAGTGTGAAGTTTCCACAGTCAGTGATGATTTGGGCTGCCATGTCATCTGCTGGTGTTGGTCCACTGTGTTTTCTGATGTCCACAGTCAACGCAGCCATCTACCAGGAAATTTTAGAGCACTTCATGCTTCCTTCTGTTGACAAGCTTTATGGAGATGCTGATTTCATTTTCCAGCAGGACTTGGCACCTGCCCACACTGCCAAAGGTACCAAAAGCTGGTTCAATGACCATAGTGTTACTGTGCTTCATTGGCCAGCAAACTCGCCTGACCTGAACCCCATAGAGAATCTATGGGGTATTGTCAAGAGGAAGATGAGAGACACCAGACCCAACAATGCAGAAGAGCTGAAGGCCACTATCAGAGCAGCCTGGGCTCTCATAACACCTGAGCAGTGCCACAGACTGATCGACTCCATGCCACGCCGCATTGCTGCAGTAATTCAGGCAAAAGGAGCCCCAACTAAGTATTGAGTGCTGTACATGCTCATACTTTTCATGTTCATACTTTTCAGTTGGCCAAGATTTCTAAAAATCCTTTCTTTGTATTGGTCTTAAGTAATATTCTAATATTTTGAGATACTGATTTTTGACTTTCATGAGCTGTAAGCTCTAATCATCAAAATTAAAAGAAATAAACATTTGAAATATATCAGTCTGTGTGTAATGAATGAATATAATATACAAGTTTTACTTTTTGAATGGAATTAGTGAAATAAATCAACTTTTTGATGATATTCTAATTATATGACCAGCACCTGTATGCCAAGATGCACAAGGAATTTAACACTTATGGTTTTATTTGTGAGAGCGTAAAATCTGAAAATCATGAAATGCCAAGCCAATAGCAAATAATACAATTAATTCTCTTTCATAACAGCCCTGAATCGCCCAATTATCTTAGTGCCCTGCAGCTCCTAAGCATCCTGGGAGATCTAATGGCTCAGTATTATCTGCAGACAATAACATCATCCAAACTGACATAGTGAATAGTAAAAACTTGAATTATTTGCAGAATATCTGACAGCTGCAATGTGTCCTGCACACTCCCTGCAGGTACATAAAGCTCTTGGTCTTATCAGGTGCACAAGCTTTGGATATTTATTCATGTTTCCTTGGAAAGTGGTTTGCCCTTGTCCTTGCAGTAGTGATGAAATTACTTCCGTATGTGCCATTGTTGACATGTTGCAAGAGGTCTGCAATTGCAGACCATTTCATTTCATGGTCTCTGCTTTCACTGTTTCAGCCAGTTTGAGAGCAAGGTCTCTTCCATACTAATTCAGCTACACAAAAGCAAAGCTCATACATTTTCCGGTACAGCGCATCAAACTATTTCATTATTAATTTCTTAATGCCTAATTTATTATTAGTTTTTTATATCACCATTTGAAGATTCAGACTCATCTAATCTAATGGTGAACTAAAAGTACTCTGGAAAATAGGACACTTGAAGGGTGCAGGACACAGCACTTCTATAATATGCCATCTTTAATATTTTAAAAGATCTCATTTAACTGTATACACTAAGAGCAGAATATCTTCAGTCTCACAATGAACATTTAGTGCACTAAAGCAGATGCCTTTACTGGTGTTTACAGTTATGCTATAAAATCATAGTTACCCAACAACAAAAATCACCTTGCTTCATTTAAAACAGAGGTGACCAACATTACAAAGGGCCAAAAAATTATAATTATATTATAAATTATATTATATATTATAATGAAGTTTTGCTTTTCTTTTTCCCCCATCACTTATGTGATATGACACTGTAGGCCAAATCAAAGGTTTGGAAGCCTTACCTGTGTATCCATGTTTCTGGGCTTTTAGGATGCTTAGATAGTGCAAGTTTGCCCAGGTAAAGGTCCTTCTCTGGGTTTAACACACCACATTGCAGGAGCTCTTTCCTATAAAACAATAAACACCCAGATGAATTCACAAGGATACAACCATTTAAAAAAAAAAAAAAAAAACAGTACAGCACCACCTCCTGGACAATATGTTTCTTCTGTGCAACATTATCACAAAGACACTCAGCCAAGATTTTTGTGCAAAATCCTAGTTAAAAAAAAAAAAAAAAGAGAGAGCCTAATTTAAGAAAGAAAAAAAAGAAAACAGTAAAGAATACAATAAATAACAGTAACTTTTTTTTTTTTTTAAACACTATTTGCAGTTAATAGTGTTCACCGTCTGTTTGATTACATGTCATTAACTAACCGTATAAATTTTACTGTACATTTCCGCCATATGGACATCCAACTTGACAGTCACCTACTACTAAATATAATGTAGAAACTTTAAAATAAAAACTTATATTTTCTGTAAAGCACTACACAAATAAACTTGAATTGAAACTTGAATTGAATTAAAACAGGCATGAAATAAATATCTCTAGAGTGTTTCCTGTATGGAGCTAAATGTTAGAGAAATCAGTCAATTCTGTGCTCCCTATGCAAATTTTGAAAAACAAGTCATATTTAGAGTTAAATGTAGCAGCAGTCTTTTGATGTCTCCTTTCCCAAATTAGACAACTTTTTAAAAATAGCCACAGCACATTCAGAACAATAATGCGGCCGAAATCTAGACAGACATCAAAGAGAAGAAATGAAGAGAATTTCTAAAAATACCACAGATGTGCATATAATCATTCAGAAAGTATGTGAAGGGGTTAGTTAGGTAGAATGTTTTTTTTGTTCAGGTAATACAAGCATGATGAAAATGTACCTGACATTCCACGCAGTGGTGAAATCTGGGTTTAGGAGAAGCAATGTGCAGGTTATATCTACCAGTGCTTGAAGAAAAGAAGAGAGAGAAGTCAGTTTTTTTTCAAGCAATTCTGGTCTTTTGTATGAACAGCCATTTTTTAATAAAGACTAAGGTCACAGCAATGTGAGCCGGCTGAACATGCTAACCCAATAAACCTTCGTCCTACCTTCCCGATCAAGCCACTGCTTTCTCTGCCTATACAGCAGGAGTTTATTATGCACATAGGGCAGCAGAAACTTGACACACCAGCTCTCCACTCCCAGCTTATTCTCCACCAGAACGATGGGGCTTCTGTTGTATCGGGCTTCGGGGCATGGAATGAGGCCAATTTCATCACTGTGAACATATTGTAAAAGATAAAAAAGAAGAACAAGTCACATGGCTATTTTAAAAAACCCTGCTAAAAACTAAGGAGCTGAAGGCAAACAACAATGCATAAAGCACCAAACGTCTCAGCTGACACCGACTCAATACAGATGCACCTCTTTGGCAGACATACAAGAATGTCATAGGAGAAGAGTGAGATAAAACCATTGGGACAGGGCACTGACCTTCAAATATGGGACAAACAGACCCAACACAGGCAACTTTAAAAAACAGGCAAGATGCTTCATATGTGGACTAAAGTGATGTGTTTGGATACACAAGAGCAGCGATGTTGCAACCACTGATAGTCTCACTCCGATTACCAGTAAAAACCAAACGGACATGGACAATTACTGAGAATTGAGGCTATAAATATAATGTATTAAAGCTCGCTACGCCCTCCAGTTAATGATCAGCGACTAACAAATTCAAATAGGCTATTCACAGTAACGTTACTAGCTACAACATGACAAGCAAGCAACACCTCGCGTTTCACTCAGAAAAACTTTCGGCGTTTGCACGGTGCTTGTTAAACAGGCACCCCAGACACATTTTAACACGACCTGGTCTAAAAGCGAGGTTTGGTGGGCTGTCCCTGCTGCTGGCCGCTGCTTAGTAGCCGGTTAGCCAGCCGCTGTCTGTCTGCGCAAGTTACACAGGCTGCTGCACTATGTTCTCCCTGCGGTTGAGCGCGAGGGTCCAGGCCGCTTTAAGCGATAAACTAGACGACCGCGTGATGAACAAAAATGCGAGTTCACATACGTACATGTTCGGGTTTCTTTTAAAGGCGTTATTGATGTCTTTCACAACTCTCTGGACCAAGACATCCACCTCCTCTTCCGACTCAGCCATTTTCAGAGCTCGAGTGACGTCAGCGTGGGTGACTCAACCTCATCCGGGACATTTCACAGTCAGGGCTAGAGAGAAGTTGTCTTAGTAACCACAACGCGTACATTGTTGCTGTGTAAAATTAGGTAACTATCTTTCTTTATCATAATACATACTGTGGCCACCGTTACTCGCCGTTTTTACGTAAATCTTGTTACAACAGGACGCCGCTGAATGTAGGCGCAGAGACATTTGGAATCAATGAGAAGACAGGCATCTGTAACTCACTCAAAAATAATAAGTAAACAATCAGAACCTCCATTTAAACTGGAGGTGGGATATTTCTCTTTTCCATCCAATCATATTTACAATTTCATTTTAGAGGCGGGGCATGTCCCAAATAGTGAAATCAAGCTTGTCGCTAAGCTCTTTGGGGTTTGTCCAGCTAACATGGAACATTCTCAGAACTGTGGCTAACGCTCTGGCAAAGTTATGAACAAATATACTGTATATACATTGTTCATGGAACGATTTTACTCGAAATCTTTAATTTGATTCACAGTTTTGAATGTAACTACTTGTTTCAGAATGTTTAAAAAAACAAAACAATCAAAAGTAATTTCCCATAATGTTTGCAAAATAGAATGTTCCTTTAACCTTTGCATAAAAGCCTTTGCTTTTAAAACATTTAAAAAACTAGACTTTTTGAACGTTTAGAGAATATTCAGAAACAACGTTTTCTTTGAGAAACTTCTTTAATAAAATAAATAAATAAATAATAATAATAAAAAAAATTTTGCCCTGTGCTAAATTTTTTCTAATAGGCCTACTTTGCAAATATGTTAAATTTAATTGATTATGCCTTCTTATCAAGGCTAGGTCATGACATAACATGGCATTTCAGGTACTGAAAGTTTATACTCTTTTATTTGTAGTAATATAGAAAACATTTATGATTTCAGTAATGTTAAATCACAAATATAACAAATACATTAAATTATAAATTAAAATGCTCCATCGGGACAAGACCACGAGAATCAGAAAAGCCCTTTACACAATCTGACATGGCTGCGGTTGGAATTGATATATTTATAATACTAATATATTTCATAGCCATCATATATTAGCCTCTAATGCTGTAAAATGAATTGTTAGCATGATAAGCCTGTGTTGAATTATTGACAGCACAATAAACTGTAGCACGTTCATTGTGAAAGCTTGTTAATTACTCATTGTTTTTCCATTTTAATTAAGTTAAAATAATCTTAATGTTTTAACTGTCACGTGCAATAGTATGACAAAAGATAAATAAATAAATTGGTCAAGTATTGGAATTGTTTTTACACAATGCCCAATGTATCCTTTTTTTAAGCGTTAACAGTATTTCTGTTAACGCAGCAGTGATTATGTTCTCCATTTACTATTTCAGTGAAGTGGAAGAATTGAATAGGGTGCTAGAGAAACAATTGAGAAAAGAGGGGAGAGCATCCAGGTGGTAGGTAGTGCTGCTGCATACATCACAACGTGTGCTTTAAATATTTAAAGTCATGTCAATAATATGTTATTTCTATTCAGATTTCTTGCATCTCTCTCTATTATTTTTTTTCTCAGTTCAGATGGGCTTTATTGACATGAATGTTTCAAGAACCTTTGTTCCCACAACATCAAAATAAACTTTTCCAAATCTTTGAACAGTAGCTATGCAATAATAGTATTATGAACATTAATTGGTATGAAGATTGATATAATTATTTTTGGATCGTATATGTGTGTGCGCTCTGTGGTAACTAAGATCTTTTAAATATGAAATTTAAAATTAGAGAATAGAACATGTTCAACTAAATGTTCCTTATTTCATTCACTTCTCTCTCTTTCTCTCTCTTAGGAGTCAGTGAAGACGTCGTCCATGAAGTTCTTTCTATGTGGTTCACGTCATGAACAAATTTGTTTTTGTGTGTGTTCAAGTTCAACTGTTCTAATATATTATTTTATAAAATATACACAATCTTAAATCTACCCCCAGAATCATCCTTGTGTCTTCCCTCTGTACTTGAAAATGTGGTTGATCTAGTGACTGAAAAGACTATACCATGATTCCTTGTTTATTTTACTTGAGTTATTATATTGTGCTACTTAGACCCAATAATTACTCAACATTCCTAGGAACCAGGTTTAATTGTAATAAAGAAAGTAGTATTTGGGTGTAATAAAACTTTTTAAAAACTCTAAACTTATAATGTACTTAAAACTGGGTGGAAATACTGCCTTAGTGGCACTTTTTTCGGTCCTCCAAAACTAGGTTCCTGGGACTGCAGTTCTCCGGCTCGGTAGGTGGCGCTGTCACAAAAAACTAGGGTCCTAGAAGTGCAGTCCTACAACTGCAGTCCTGAAAGTGCGGCCTCCGGTATTGCAGATGGATAATATTGGTTACTGCTGGGACCAGGTTGATGTTACAGTGGTTACCAGTAGAGGGAGGCATGTGGTTTTTGGTCTGGGTCTGGTGTGTTGAGATGGTAATCTGGAACAGAACTGAATTACTCTTGACTGCATATTTCATCATGACAGTTTGTGTTCAGCAGATGAGCACGTACCCGTACTTGATATGACATGATAAATAGACTCTACAAAAAGTTGAAGTTACTTGCATTACCCCATCAATTCACATTTTCTAAACAGAAAAACAACCTCTAATGCTAAGCTAATTAGTTTATATTATGTAGTTGTATTTACTGAGTTTTGTATTTTGTTTTGGCTTATCATTCTCACTAAATGAAACTGTGGAAAAGTTAAGTTTTCCTGTTGTTGGAGAAACAGGATGAAGTGTTTATCATCATAGCAGTCACAAATCTTTAAATACTCACAGGTTTTTTTATAAACATGTTCCACTCATTACACAATAGGTAACAAGAGTTCACTGTGATCCAGATGATGCAGCTTGCCTGACACTGTTCTTTTGGCCTTGCTTTTGCTTCAGTATAATAAATGGTATTAATTAAGACTAATATTTCATTCGGGATTTTGAAAGATCTAGCATCTCAACAATCACAATAGAATGACAAGTTCATCTGGAAAGATTTGCTTTTATCCTTACCTTAATAGACTTTACTGATTTGGATCATCTTTTTTGGAATTGTGTTGGATTATTTTCCCCAGTATATTTGTACCAATAGTAGTAAAGTGCATTATTTCTCTTACATCAAAGTGTTGGCACAAAGTGAAACAATATAAATAGAAGATTATAAAATGCATTTCTAGGTCATGCATGAAGGTCAAATTTTTTTTTTTTTTTTTGCACTCTGTGTGCACTCAGATCTTTCCTTGGTTTGTTGTCTTCACAGCTGATGCAACTAAGAGTCACTGATTACAGGAGCGTTGATTTTATGTGTCTTTATTTATCTCAAGGCTGTGTTTCCTCACAACTACTACTTTATGTGTAACTTGCTCTTTCATTCCCTTAATAGGACAGTGCCCTAAATGTGGAGCTTACCTTTGAGCCCCAAGGGACAGTATACACTCCAAAACAGTTTCTCCCAAAGCTTCTTCTCATTTTTAACGGGAAATAGAGATATGGAGAACTGGAGAGAGAATTTCCTGTGTTCATTTGTAGGCCATGCACAGAAAAACAAGTAACCTTGAATTTGTGGAGCTGTCAGCATAACTAAATGCAAATGTTTTTGGGGTTACTGGTCATATTGTGCTATATATAGATGCCAATCAAGACCACGATTGACAGGAAGCCTAATTTCATAAGACAACATACTCAACTGATTGACCTGACAGAAAAAAAAAAAAAAAAAAACTTGGTGAAATTTAAGGGGATTGATGTTCAGTAGTGACCTAAAAACCTCTTTTGCACATAACATGCAGTTTCCTTTTTGAGAGCTTTTACTATTTTCTTTATGATGTTTAATTAAACACCCGTTTAATAAATTAATGATTCAGCATGATCTAAAAAACCACCCTGCCTCATGCTGCTGGTCATAGTCTTTACATTCTCTTTACATGATTTTCATTCAAGGTGGATCTTGTTCTCTTGCTAGACATATGCAAGGATTTTACTTCACATTTCCTGTGGTTTAAGGCTTCTAAAAAATAAAAAAGGCACAGACCTGTTGTTGCTATGGCTGATTTGTTGTGATACAACTCACAGAGAAGCATGACATCATTTTCCACTACCGAGAAAGACACAATATTACAGTGGAGACAACCACAGTATCCCGAGTGACCCATAAAGCAAGCGTGTCTGCCTTTTGGAGGCATGCTGTAACCTCTGGAGATGCATAACTTTACACATTTACCTTCTTTAATCACTGGAGAAGATTGTTTCATTGATCTAAATTTTTAAGTTATTGGAAGTGAAAATGATATGTTACTGAGAGACATCATGTTGTCACTATACACTTTAAGACTTACCTGATGCTCTACATTTTGAGAAATCCAATCATTTCAATAGGAATTGCTTGGTTTGCGTGAGCTGTGATTTATACATCACTATGGCAATAGACAACATTTTCGTCTGCTAATGCAATATCATTTAAATTATGTAATTAGATTGACCACATAAGGTCAGTGATAACATGGTGTATTTTGAAATGGTTCAAGTTAATTTACTACATTTTAGACAGTCTATGTTCAGTTTTTTAAAGGTGAAATGAGGTAAGTGCAGAAACTGAGGAAAAACTGTGTTTATTTCCAATGCTGCTCACTGTCTCCATCTCCCACTGAAATGGCATTTTACTCTTTAAAGTGCTAATGAATATCTACATGTATGAATTTGTTAAAGTAAAAATAGAGGCTAATGATCCAAATGTTTGGAAGCACCTCAGGTGTTATACGATATAGGAAAGTTTAATAGGGAAGACCTGCAATGGTGATTATATATATATAGTGGGTTTCTTAGCCATAACTTTGTTGCCAAAGATTTTCCAGAGAATTTCAGTTGGGTTTAGATCTGTGGGCCATTTTATTATTTCAATGTTCTTAGCTTCAAGGAACTGCTTTATCTGTTTTGCAGTGCGACGGCCCATTGTCTTGCATGAATATTGCAAGCTGATTGGGAGATCAGGGAAGGAACATGTTGCTGAAGGAGGTTCTAAACATTTGCCTTCACTCTGCCATGTAGCTATATAAGAGGCCCAACTGCAGAAAACATCCCCCAAAACATGACACCTCCTCCTCCACCTTTCACTGACTTATTTACACACTCGGGGTTCAGTCTTTCCCCAGTTTGAAGCAGAACATAATGTTTCCCATCAGACCCAAATAAATTAAACTCGCTCTCATCTCTAAAGTGATGAAAACCTAGGGGCAAGTTCTCCTCTCTCCACACAACCTGCTCTTCAGCAAAGGTGAGTTTCAGTCACCTTAGAGCAGCCCGCCATCTTGCAATCTCAGTGAAAATTGGAGGAATGCTGCCAGTTAAATACACTGTTAAAAATGTACTGTAGAATTTACAGGATGTTACTGGCAAAAAAGTTGCCAATAAAATCTTGTAAAAATGATGTTAATTGCTGTAAAATGGATTACAGTATAATACTGCAAAGCAAATCACAGTTAATTGCTGTATGTGAAATACAGTAATTTGTAGTATTTTTTACAGTAACATTGAATTAAACTTGTAGTTTATATTACAGCAATATTTTGTAATCTCACGAAAGTACAGTATTTACCTGGCAACAACAGTTGCCAATAAAATCCTGTAAATACCCTAAATCCAAGATGATGTTGTAATAATTTAACAATGAAAATGCTGCAAAGAATAATTTTAACAGTAAACTGTAAAATACTGATTTAAATGAATTATCATGAGAACTATCTTAATACATTTACAAATGAATAAAAACCAAGTCAAAGATGTTGCAAATAAATATTTATTAAAACTGGCAGAAAGACATTGCAAGGCTTTTACTGGTAAAAATAAAAATGTCAGTCTTTCAACAGTTAAAATCTTATCATAAAAATAACATAGCATCACAAAATAACTACAACTAACTGTTATATCAAAAAAATATGCCATATTCTGAGTAGAACATTTACTTTCTATAAAAATTAAGGTCAATCAACAGAATTTGTATAATTTTGGTTAAAGGATTAAAATAAAATGCTGGAATCAACATTATACCACAAATTCTGTTGTTTGAGCTTATGTTATATTAAATTTAGAATATTCCTGCAAAAGACAATTTAATAAATACATACTGAAAGTCCATCAACTTTCTGAGATGAGCACACATGAGGGTTGTCCCTCTTCTCTGAGACCTTTCCACTTGTTTTGCCTCTATGTATCCGTCTTGTATCCAGTAAGTGTTGTGTTTCCAACAAAACATCTGCACATAAAACAAGCAGAAGCTTTAGAATAAAGTTCAGTATTGAATGAAACTAGCTCAATAAAATAAATGTAAAATGCCACTTATACAATACAATCAGCATTTACTAGTACTTAAACTAAATAAGTAACCTTTTTCACAAATGAAATTACTCAAGTAAAACATGTTACCTTTGAAATTAATTCAAGTGTGCAAAAGACGCCTGCTGACGGATGCCAGGCTGAAGTTGTAATAAGACTGAAAATCCAGCCGCAAAGTTGAGGTATGAATTCACAACCATGTGACCCTCGAATAGGCCTAGTCAAAAGCCACTGGGTGCACCTGAAATGAATAAATAGAAGCAATAATGTAACTTACAATACAGCATTTCAATATAAAATGTAATCTAAAATGCAAGTTTATCAAATGATTTACAACAGAATTAATAAGAATTAATACATTACCTAATATAATCAGCTTCAGAGAGTCTTGAAGCATCAAACATTTCTCCACATCAGCTGCTATTCTTTGCACCTACAAGAAATAATGAAAATTATCTTGTGATTTAAAAAAAAAACATGCATTTACATAAATGAGACCAAAATGAACACCCAAAAATGCATATATTTTAAAATAAACTTTTACATTTGATTAATAAATTAAATTATAACAATACATTGTAGAACTGTACCACCAATCAAATTAAATAATTTATAATGCAAAATTACAACTGTGTTATGACATTAATGTTTTACATTAATTTTTGAAATTACAAATAAGAAATGTTGTAAAAATGCAATGATACTTTTTAAACGTGAAACTAAACCACCATTAGGTGGCAGCAATATGAGTGAGTCAGTTGAGTCATTCATTGAACCGATTCGTTCAGAATGCTGATTCATTCAGTAAAAACACCGCTGAGTTTTGCTTTGATCTTTGTTTGGAACTATTTTCGATGGTGAAATAGAACAACAGTCAATATTGTGTATAAAAAGTAAGTAACTTAATGTTAACTAATTGTTTATTGAACTATGTAACATTTGCAATCGTGATAATCAGCAACAGATCACTTGTTATGCTACTTAATAATATTAACGTAACATTAGATGTTATAAATAAACTCAACAGCTTGAACATTTACCTCATGTTTCTTCCGTGAGTTTATGTGTGCTGTTAAAGTTATTTGTTTTTATGTTGAATGTAATAAAATCAGAATCAGTCTTGCATTTCGATGCTTCCATAGTTATTTTTTTTTCAATCAAGCTTTAATCAGGCTATCTTGTCCAATCGGGCATGTAACGTTAAATATGTCTTTCACTACAAAATTGTCCCGGACAAGCTTTAATGTCTAGTACAACTACAGTGGCAATAGACACAATTTCTCATTTACATGTAGTTTCTAATTATAGTAAGATGTCATGTCAATATGGGACAGTTGAAAACATATAAACAAATCAAATCTCACATATTTTGTTTATGACAGATAGTAGAACGTTACTATGACAATCGTTCACACTGGGCATTAGGTTAAAAGTTGGGTAAACACTACTTTAAATGCTCTCAATAAGAAAATTAATCTACCAAAATGAGAAAAATGCAGCATTCAGCCTAATTATGCTATAATAGCAATTTCCAGTTTACTGCACATAAATTACCATGGCCACTTGGTCTAAATGTCGTGATAGCAGGCTATTGCACATGATATCGCTTATACATTAACTTAAATAAATATAAAAGGATATATTTATTTTTTGTCATAGTTAAAAGGATATATTTCTTAAGTAAAAATAAGTAAATTTACCAGGAATTATGAATAAAGCCTCTAATCTTCAATCGTTCTGGCACTGCTCCAGTCGCTGGATTTCAGATTTGAATGATGCGCGCGCAATCCCATAATGCCACACTACAGTAAAGTAGTGTAAAAAGCAGGAGCTACAGTGACAACACCTGTTTCTTGTAAATTAATTACAGTTGACATGGAAATATACTGTTAACAACTGTAAAACCTTATTTGACCCATAATGCATTGCGAATTGCAGCTACATCTTGTAAAATGTTTAAACAGTAAAATTCTGTAAAATTTTGCTGTAGAAACTACAACAATTTTTTACAGTGTAGTGTTTGTCATATAATTAAGGATATTAGCACAAGGTGCCAGATTAACACCAATAACTTGGAAGAATCTGAAAGTTTTGATCAGAGTTCTTTTTCCAAATAGACCTATCTCAAGCTTTTATACTGTGCTTCAGAATTTAATTAATTTATGAAATATGCTTAAAAAACTGCCCTTCTACTCCTGTTAGGATAACTTCAAATAGGACTAAGCAGTGACATTGAAAATTAGGAAATTGTAGGTTGTTTTCTAATTTTGATCCATGATATATAATTTACTGCCGTTGTTCAAATAACATGTAATCATGTAATCTGTGAAAGGATAATCTGATGACGAGCGTTTAAAAAGGTATTATAATCTAATTACAAGCATTAGATTTTTGGAACAAAATTATGTAATCCAGATTACATATCAGTTACCAAGATAAGATCATTTCAATATAAATTCATATTTGTATTTGAATATTAATAACTTTGTGTTGGGTCCTCATCACCTTGTCTGGTTTATTGACCAGCCATTACTGATCAGAGAATGTTAACAAGCAAAAATCAAGCGATTAAACAGGCACGTGTGCATCTGTCAACATCCCTCTCACGACTTTGTGTCATTTGACAGCACTGGAAGAATGTGTCTAATGGTGTAATGGTGGTTTTGGAACAAGGAAGTTGCCATGGTTTGTGAGCTCAACAGTTGCATCAAATACCCAGTAATTCAGCTTAGTTTAATACTTTGGCATTGAGAAATGACTTGGCATTAAGTCTCCAGCAATTGTGCCTCTGCTACCAACTGCGAAAAACTTTTCCATGCCGATCAAACAGGAAGCCACAGGGTGACCATTAGGCGGTTATGTAAGCCAACACGCAGACATGGGTGTATGCTACGTCTTTTGACCTAAATGCACCCTTAATTGAGATTTTATATGTTTTTTATGTCTAATATTGTATCCATATACAACATCTAAGCAGATATCACTATCTGAAATCAGGAAAACTGGAAAAGAAACCTGGCTTGATAGATGTTTGTTTGCAGTATGTGTGGAATGGAAGTTAATTGCAGTGTCCAGTAGTGCACTATTGGACAGACTATCCTGACCACATGCCTTTCTTTATTGCTGTGAAGATCTGCCTGTGGAGTAAACATGAAGGCAAGCTTCTGTTTTATAATCAGATGACTTACTAATAGATCAGCTAGGCTATTAATGTGTCAGAATCTCATGTTGATCTACAAGTGATGCTTAATGTAATATATACAATTTAAGAATTCATTTGTGACTTTTAACGCAATGTGAGGCAAATGTTTGCTTGCTTCTACATTCAGTTTATTTATTTGATGCATTTAAATAACACTTCATATCCTGTTTAGTGTTATTTGCTGGAACAAGGATCTTCTGGTTTTATGGTAAGTGGGGAATTCATCCTCCACCAATCCCGTCATTCCTGTTCTCCAGGCTGTGTGTGGAAAAGTGCAGTCCTCCAAGCTAAACACATGGTTAGTGAAAAACCCAGGATCTTCACACAGGACTGCCTGAGAGAGGGCTTCCTGAATAAGGGGAAATTTACAGAACACAATCCAAACTCACTCTCTGCGTGGCAGCGACCATGTAGAGAGAAAGAGAGACTGAGACAGGGAAAAAAAAAGGAGAATGACATATCCTTAATCTGATAGTAGCTTATAATAGTTTTCCGTTGCCTCTGTGTGGTGTGTGTACAATGTACTCAGTGTGTACAGTGATCTATTACAACTGCAATGATTTCTGAGTTATAGTGTTTGGACAGCTATTCATTCATAAATAACAATTATTCTAAATATGGAACATCACTTGCATGTTCTATCAGTCTCTTACCACATTCTCTAAATAGTGAATAAAATGTAGTGTTATTTTATATTTACTACTACTTATATTACTTATTTCATGATTTTTTTCAACAGAAACTACTTTAATAGGCCTAGTTTTATATTTAGATTTAGTTAATAAGAGCACTGGTACAATGTGAACTAAAGGATGAAATACATCCTACTCTGCAAATAAAAAGACACAATAAATAAATATTTCTAAAATGCAGTGACATATGTGTTCACATGTAGAGATGCATTGATCATCCTGCATGTAGCGGAACAAACCAAATCCAGTCCTGTCAGTGAACACCACAAAGCTGCACCTCCAGCACCAGCAGTCAAACAGGTGTTCATGTTAGAGTGACTACCATAGGAAAATATTTTCAACAATATTTAAGCTAATTCTTTCTTTCTCTTTGTTTTGGAGACACTGGATATTGGAAACATTCAGGGCAGAGCTTCACTAGGTGAGTTATGGGGAATTATCACAATCCTTGTGCATACACAGTGGATTCGTTGCTCTGTGGATCCTGTGTCTGCAAGGATATTACTTTAATGCAAGAGCCTCATGAACAACAGGATTGTTGAAGGCCTGCAGCTGGGTCTCTGCTGTTAACTGTTCCACTTTTATTAGGCAGATTTAAGAAAAGAGTGTTCCTAACATCAAATCCCATTCCCTCTGTGTACAGTATAGGCTAGGTTGTTTTGTTTTGTTTTAAACAAAATGACTTTGTTGCTTTTAACTCCACTAGACCACTTCCATGGACCATGTGCTGGTACTGCTTGACCTTGCCAGTGATTTTGTACAGTTTACGTTTAAATAAAAGATGAATGTCTATTTTTGTTCCATGTTCTCATGCTAATTTACTTCAAGGAAAATGAGGAGGAAAATGACATTCTCACTCCAGAAATGAGATTAGGAACTGTCCATAAAGCGTTGAAGTTTGTTAAAACTCTGTTATATATTTTTTTTAAAAGAGAGGCCAGCTAAGAACAGCAACGACAAATCAACTTAGGCTGGTTTAAGATGTTTATTTATTAATTTTTAAAAACACCTTAGTTTCTTATGGTTATGTTGTATACTGTTATATTTAAGACTAAAATATTCTTTGTCCTTTGTCGACCAGTATGGGTTTTTTTTTAATGGCAATTACTGTAATGTAATGTAGGTTATGATGTAACAGAAGTTGCGACAGATCATTTTAAGCAGACTTATTCATAGACAGTATGCGATTTGCACACAGCTTAAATGATTGGAGAAGTCTAGCATACATCACCAGAGAGAAGTCTGTTGTTTCACTGAGTATATTATAGCCTATAACTGTTTGATATATATGTATATACATGTATATGTATATATATATATATATATATATATATATATATGTAAGGGATAATCAATGGCTAGCTGTGCATTAAACGATTTGAATGCACGACGTGGAGGCGAAGAACCGCCAGAGGCGCAGCGAAGCTAGCCGTTGATTATCCCGTTTATGCCATGGTCATTTCCCAGCATTCATATATTAAAGATGTTAACAATATTTGTGCTGCAATATTTGACCGGAACGATAAAAATGACGGTTATTATATATGACGGTCTGTATTACTATTCATCTGTAACTGTATGTTACTATGGTTACCAATGTTCATAGGAAGCGCATTAATATAGAACGTGATTAAACTGACCTGGAACTACCTGTGCAGCTCAACGAATTTAATCAATACCTGCCAGCCAATCAGAATCGAGTATTCAGACAGACCATGGCATAAGTATTTATATACTTAATATGTGAGTATATTATGCTGACTTATTTGTGATATATGCTATAACAGTTTCATTTTAACAATTTAAATATATAGGCTATGCTGTAAATTAGCCTAAACACTGTTTAAAAATATACACAACTTAACTAAAATATTATTCCATTATATTAGAATCACTAAAAAGTATGTCATTTCTGCAGACGCTTACACAGCGGCAAACTCCTTACCTAAAGGAGATCCATTGCCTGTTCTGAAATAGAAACCCCAACAACCACTCCCTCCTCCCACTGTCTGCTCGGCTCTGCCAGAGTCAAAGCATGGAGAGTGAATGCAGCGGTCGCAGAGCTGCCGTACGCAATCTGCGTTAGTGGACCTTCACACTTCCACTCCAGCATCCCTGCAACTTCAGCCATGAGTTTGCTTCACTTCTCAACCCTTCTGGGTAGGTCATCACTTTTTTCCTAATGGGTCATTTGGTTTAGTTCGTTTGCATGCTTCTGTGCATTTGTGCAGATTTAATTTATTGTATCCAATTGCATCAACGTAGACTCATTCGTTGCTGAATGGACTTTTTGCACATTTATGAGCACTTTAAACGTCTTTAAGTCTTGCTAAGGCGTTATAGTTTAGTGTTTATCTGATGTAATATCATCCTCAGCGGTCGCTCTTCTAGTGCGGGCTCAGACGCAGCTTTTGCGGGGCTCCTGCAGTTTTGAGTCGGACAGCTGCGGCTACACGTCTGATCCCACTTATGCTGCCTGGACCATCAACGAGGAAGGTATGAGACACTTTCTGATTTTTTTAGGGCGCCCCCACCCCACACTTGCACCCCAATACACAGGCGTTGGACACTAGGTGGCGCTATATATAGTTTAGTTCATAATTAACGAACTATAAGGGCTTGAGCAATCCCCCTTTTTGGATCCTTAAGGGGATATTTACCCCTATAGTTTACTCTTAGTTCTGCCATCATGTCATTCCAAGCCCATAAGACGTTGGTTAATCTTCAAAACACAAACTAAGCTAAACGAACCCGTTTCTGTCCCTCCTAAAAGTTTTGGTAACCAAAATGTAAAGATCCAAATAGGTCATAAAGGTGCCGTAAAAGGAATCCATCAAAATCTGCTGTTTAATCCAAGACATATGAAGAGATACAGTTGAATCCCTTTATATGATTAACACATTTAATTTGTTGTTAACTAAATATTTGTGTCGATTGTTGTTTAGATATAAATAAAATCTTACCTTTAATCAGTTTGTCATCTGAAGCAGAATTTCACTGGAGGAGCAGAAACCTCTCAGGTCTCATTAAAAATAACTTAATTTGTTTTTTGAAGACTAACCAAAGTCATATGGTTCTGGAACAACATCGACAAGAGGGTGAATAAATGATGACAGAATTCAATTTTTTGTGTGCTATCCTTTTAAGTCGTATAAGAATCCATTTGATTTTGCTATTTTGAATTTTCATAAAACCCTTTTTTTTTTTTTCTAACCCCAGATGGTTGGTTTGATTAACGTGAAACTTAGTGCACATTGCCACAATAGGTGTTAGTATAATGTATAGCTAAAATAACACTGACACTACTGTGAGAAATAAAAACCATCAAAATGTACACAAATACTTACTGATTGCACCTGCAACCACCATTTATCAATCATGCAGTATGTGTACAGTTTATCAACATTTAAGACATTCCCAATTCAATTCTGAATGGCACACAACTTTGATATTGAGCAGCAGGTGTGTTATAAGGCACTGTGAATGTATTGAAATGCATAATTTTATTTAAAGGGCATATAAAAATTGCTGCCCTACTTTCTTCAGTGTTTAAGGCTTAATGGTTTCACATCTGCACTTTGAGGAAGCCTGCTGTACATGACAGGACTTCCGATCCGATCTCTGTTGGTCTTATTCTGACAAGACACAACTGCTAAGAGTTGTCATAGATTATTAATTGGCCTGTAGGATGCACTCTGGACAGAGATGTTTCACAGATCATGCTCTCTATAACTGCTGACAGCTGTCATGCTGATCATTTTTGTCTTTTATATTTTTTGTCTTTTGAATCTTCTTTAATATTGCATTCAGCACAGTGAGCACTTTCCATAATCGTCTGTGCTCTGTTCTAATATCTGTTCTAAAAATATTTTTGTTATCATTTCTTAACTTTTGTTTTTGTCCTCTGCCAAAAACTATGATGGTTAGTGAACAACTGGATGGGTTCAGCTGTTGTGGTGAAAACAAAGTAGAAGCTTCTGAATGACTGTTAACCAAAGTATGATGAAGTACAATCCAGTGAACATATGTCGGGCAGTTATCTGGTTGACAACTGTCGCAACCTTTAGCTTGTGAAGTGAGTTTTTCCCCCACAGGTCAATAAAACAAGACTGGGCAACACATTTTGTGTCTCTGTTTGGTTTCCTGGACAACACGGACTTTGTAGTGGAAACACAGCAGAGACAGACTACTTAGTTTTAGGAAAATGGAAGCACTTTGCTAAATGTTTAATGAATGGATTCAGACATTTGCCAGAAATGTATGTCACCATTTATCAAATTCCCACTCTCTGCTACAGTGAAGATAATTCACAAAACCATTTAGAGTATTCACTGTATTTATTTATTACATGTACATTCAGCCAAAAATTATGTAAGAAAACATTTCCAGAAGGAGTTGAGATAAAGAGATGGAAATGATGAGAAAGAAAGGAGAGCTGGTGACCTTGTTTCTCCAGCCATTTTCAGACAGCTGTAGAACCCATTTTAGGCCTTTGGAGATGTACAGCAGACATTCACAGAGCTTACCTCCACATTTAACCCTTCAAGCCTCAGAATTAAATGGGTTACTTCCAGCTGCTGCAGTGAGTTGTGAGTGTGTAGCATTAACTGCACTTTATGCTTGACATATTTCTGTGCTAAATTATCCCTCTGCTTATTATTGCCACTAAAAATGCTATTGCTGTATGGCTTGTTACTAATCTGTAATATTTTTGTATTATCCAATAGCCTATATAATGTGACCAAACTTTGGTTTTTCTGGGAATGCTTGGCTAATCTCAAAGTATACTTCATTTATTACGCATACTCTAGTATACATAAATGCGTGATGTAAAATGCAAAAACAAATTGGTAGAAACTAATTTTGCTCAGAAATTAATTTCTAGTTAATTTCACAATTACAATCTATAAAGATAAAACATAAAACCCAAGCACATAGAATTAGTGCTGTCAAACGATTAAAGTTTTTGTTTACATAATATATGTATGTGTACTGTGTATATTTATTATGTATATATAAATACACACACATACATTATATATTTTGAAAATATTTCCATGTATATACATTTATGTATTTATATTCTTCTATTTGATATTATATAGAAATATATTTAATATATAAACAACATATTTGTGTTTGTATTTATACACACATAATAAATATACAGAGTATACACACATATATAATGTAAACAAAAACTTATTTTGGATGCGATTAATCACGATTAATTGTTTGGCAGCACTACACAGAATTAAACATAAAATTTTGAATGATAATTTATTTTCCAATATTTATTTACAACTTTTGAAAATAATATTTTTTTCACTGCAGTATGTACATGTGCAACCAGAATTTTATGACTGTGCATACTCATAAATGTGCATTCAGTTTTTATTTGGTCAGTTGGATAGCAAGATAGGCTGTTGTTGTACAGTTTCTTGATTGCTTGTCATGTGGGTGACAGGTTTCTGGAGAGGAGGGATTTTTTTTTTATCCTGCCGTCACAATGGTACAGTCATCAGAGAAGAGATATTGTTGTGTGGTGTTTGTGTCCATAAATAAAAATCGTCAGGAAACAAATAAGCATCTGTTTACCTGGAAACTAAGTTTTGCGGTGTTGAGACCATAATGTTAATTAATTAACTTTAAAAAGCTCTGCAACTAGTTACAGAAACATTTCCTGGAACCTTTTTACAGTGTGTTATAATAAGCCATGTAGGTCATTGACGTCAGCTCTTCCTCCAATTAGTTATATTGTGGTTGTGAAGTACATCGCCTATGTTAGTTTCAAATGTTCAACTCTGTGTTGACCTTGTGACTATGCTAATGCAATTGTGGGTGTTGTTAACACTCTGCTTTGTGGTTTATTTTTAATCATTCCATAAAATGGGGACTCAAGTCAATAGACCTTACCAAAGACAAGACTTCACCTACCTCAGAAGCTGATGTTATTGCCGGAGAAGTGGGATAATAATAATGGGTCTTTGCTCATGGACTAAATATATGAGATCTCAAAAGAGGGCCAAACCAAAGTGCAGAAAATAAGTGTGTTTTTATAAGAGGTCATAAAGAAAAAAGGCTTTTTTTTTTTTTTTTTCATTTGGCACCTGGAATGAATCATCATAAGAACATCTGGAGCTATCAGAGATCACTGAAGCTTACGGCAGCAAACACACTCTCACATCATGTCGCGGTTTGATGCATATTAAACAAGAGGAAACTGGATACGTTCACAACATATATTTACATTTATGCATTTAGCAGACACTTTTATCCAAAGCGACTTACATTGCATTCAAGTTACAGTTTTTACATTTTATCAGGTCTTGCTTTCCCTGGGAATCGAACCCATGATCTTGGCGTTGCTAGCGCCATGCTCTACTATTGTTTAAATGTGAACGTAACCTATTTCTGTGCTCTAAACAGCCGCTCTGTTGAAGTCAGAAGATTAAATGGACTGTTAAATTAACACTTGAGTCTCCCATAATTCTTTGTTTGCTGTAATTGCTTGCACTTTATTTTTATAGAACCTGATACAGATCACGGCTGTTTTTAGGCACACAGTTTAAAATGGTGCAACAGTTGACAATTTATTTTGTTTACTTTGTCTTCTTTTAAGAAGTTTCTGTGCATTACTGATGACCCTGTAGGACCCTTTATGATTTGACAGATTTGGTTTCGGACATTCTAGATGCATTGTTATAGCCTCCAATAAAAATTACACAACTGAATGTTTAAACAATCAGTAATAATTAGCTTCTTTTACATTTTTGAAGTATTTTTGTTCTCTTCTTAGACTTATGATGTAATGCACTTGTGTTTCTGCACAAATGTTCTCACCATTATGCCTCTTCTGATCCTTTTAGGCCGCTTCATCACAGCGGAGTCCTCATCTTTTGGTGAGAAAGAGAAGTATGTCCTGGTCAGCCCTGAGCTGGAGCTCAGAGACTGGAGCTGTGTGCGGTTGGTCTATCAGATCTCAGGCTCAGGCTCTCTTCAACTGCACTTACGACCCGAGGGTGAGAACTTTGACTACACGTTATGGACGGCAGACAAACCCTCAGACAGTTGGCTCATTGCCAGTGTGGACGTCCGTAATATGTCTGGGACTTACCAGGTATCTGCCTGACATGGCACAGTCACTCCTGTGTTTAAATGAAAAGTGGGGAAACAAGGGGGTTGTGTATGTGATATAATGTAGTCAAGACTATTCATAGTAGACTGTTAGCTTAAAAGAGGGTTTGAGTGGAGCCGAAGAAAAGAGCCCTTTGTTAATAATACTACAGTGGATATGCCTCTCCTTTATCAGACAAGCACTTGTGCTGTTTTACTATGCTAGTAGAAATGCTATGTTTCTGGGAATTACATTTAGAAAGAGACTGAGAGTAATACTTGGTCTTTGTAAACAAAGGAATAGAGACTGACTTTGTTTAATAACAGTTGTTACTGTATGAATTATGATCGGAAAAAAGTAAATTCATTACGCTAGTTTTGACTTGAGGTGTATGATGTAAACCTTCTGATATTATATTTACTCTAAAATCAGACTGTTTAAAACTAAAACTGTGTTTGATTTAATGAGTCACTGAAAGAGAGTGAAGATGAGTTAGATAGGCTTTGAATAAGTGTTTTTGTCAGCTGAATAGATGGCAGTTGGTGCATATTTAACTATGTTACAGCTCAAACAGTTTCACTTCTCTTTGATTACCACCTCTTGATTTTCAGTTATTATTTGACGCTAAACCTAGAAGAGGAATGGGAAATAGCGTTGCTCTTTTTGAAATACACATCATTCCTGGATACTGTATAGGTAAGTCCTCTATTTTTATACTTGGGGTACACATATTATTGACCACAGCATCCTTGATGCTTTAATAAGGAAAAAATATTTGTTGTGTGCCTCCCACCCAATAATTGCAATAATCTTTGTAACTTTTGATAAGAAACAAAGTCTCAGCTTTCACTAAATTAAAATGATAAATGTTGTTTTGACACTCCTTAATGTGGCGTGACAGATCGCTATAACATTTCTTCTTCGCTACTAGTTACAGCACAAAATAAACATGAATGAACATCAGAGGGTATGATGAAAGAAACAGTAAAACTTAATGAAATGTATCAAGTTGGATATAAACGCTCAATCAGTGTTTCATCCGCAAAAAGAGACACAATTACAAAAGTTTGTAAACAATGTCATGTAAGGTTACACTTACCTCAGGAAAGGCATTTAATATCCATAAACACGTTAATTAGCTAGAACAAAAATAACTCTAAAAATATGTGCATTATTACATATTCATTTCACTTAATCTGTTAATTGAATCAAATGAAATATTTGTCAATATATACTATATAATGCAAAATGATTGGAATTATTATAAGTAGGTTAATAAATAAAAAAGTGATGCTGCCTTGCAGGAGCAATATAAAAAAAACTGTTTGCCATAATAAAAACCCTGACTTTTCCTCACCCTCATGTTGTTCCAAACCCATTTGACATTTTCATTCTAAAAGTACAATAACAACAGTCCATAGCATTTATGTGCTGCTTTCCAAGTATTCTGAAGCTACAGTATTTGATTGTGTTAAAAATATAATTTAATTGTTTGTTCGCTCAAAGTCTGGCACACACACAAGAACATCTGAAAAAAAAAAGAAACTTTACACAATCCTCATTGGTTCTCATGTCTGTGGTCAACAATGTAGATGTACCTTGCAATGCCTTTTAACTCATTGAGAACCACTGTGCTAATGCAATTATACTGTCCTCCCAAAACAACAATGAAAAATCTTAAATAATAATAAGGTTTAATGTCTGTTTTAGAGTGCAACTTTGAGGAGCACCACTTGTGTGGCTACAGTAATCAGTGGAATCCCAATGTGAACTGGTATGTGGGTGGGAGTTTGGCCCGAGACCCTCAGTCAAACCTTCCAGATGACCACACCATGAACAACGAGAGAGGTAACACAGACTGACAGGATAGCTTCATACTGCACAATAGGTCAAGAACTGGAATGAATCATACCAGGCGCTCCAACAAGGCCATAGCTTTTCACAACCCACAATTCTCCTGGTTTGGAACTTGTTTACTCTCTCACCCTGAGGAATGTGCTTTGTGAATCGATCCTTTGTTTTATTTTTCCACTCTGAACTAGGTCACTACATGTATGTGGACTCAGTTTATGCTAAAAGGTTCCAGGAGGTGGCCAAGTTGGTGTCGCCAATGACTACCACTTCAATGGCAGGGTGCTTGTCCTTTTACTATCAAAGGGACCAAGCCATTGGGAATTTCTTCTCAGTCTTCACTAAGGACCAGCTGGGCCACTATGATGAGATATGGAGGCCTGATGTGTATGCGACAACAGATTGGAAGTTAGTGCAAGTGGATATTAAGGCACCACATCCTTTAGAGGTCAGTGAAGTTCTTCCACAAACTTTGTTTGTGTCCCTGTATTGTGCAGTTTCAAGAGAGAGTTGCTGGTGCTTGAGGCCACAACACAATGACATTAGTGAAGCCAACAAAATCTCTAATTCAAACATGTCTTCACTTCTAATAATAATAAAAAGTAATCTTTTGTTAGCTTTTCATGACAATGTGATACTGTCATCAAGTTGGGTATCACATTAAATTATCATATATATACTGTAAATCACACAAATCTCTTATAAGTAAAATAAAACACAAGTATTTTATTCTTAGACTGGACATGCACAGGAGACCTTTTCTTTCCATCATTTTGCTCATGTGCTGGTCTACAGGTCATAGCATGTGCATGTATGCTGTGCATTCACATGTTGACACTATCCATATGTAAGCTTTTGTTTAGAACATGGTATGTCTACTTAATATATCTTGCAAGTTTTAACTACCCACAATATACTAAAGTAATTTGCAAATGCACTTCCCGGCTTAAGAGCTGTCCTAACAAGACTAGCACCTATTTATAAAAGGGGCCTTCATTTATTCCATGGTTAACATATAGAAGACGCTGTGCAGAGTTATGTCATATCATAGATGGCAAGTTTTAGTCAAACAAATATGAAATAATGTTCTATAAAGGGTTCTTTACACCCTCTATATAAATATATTTGGAACTCCAGTAGATTAATGGCTAACACTTTTGCAATTATTTTCAATAATAGCAGTAGCTATAACATTATTTCATGTACATTCAGTTAGTTATTAATGTCACTACCTTAGACTAATATTCATATTATGACATTTGTATCTAATTGGAATACACACTACCGTTCAAAAGTTTGGGGTTGGTAAGATTTTTTAATGTTTTTGAAAGAAATCTCCTATGCTCACCATTGCTGCTTTTATTTAATCAAAAATACAATAAAACATTAATATTGGGAAATATTAATATAAAATGAAAATTAATTTTGAAATAACTTTTCTATTTTAGTATATTTTCTAATTAAGTCTTAATGTAACCTTTGATCAATTTAATACATGCTTGCTAAATAAAAATATTAATTTCTTAATGGTAAGAGATATCTTTAGTAATTTCCAAATGTAGTTCAAAGAGTGATGTATTTTCGACTATACATAACGTAGTCTCTGTTCTGCGGAGAAAATAATGTTTATTTTGCATCTGTAGGAATAGTATAAACATAAAGTGAAGAGCTAGCACTGTGGCTGCCATGTTTGAGTGTGAGCAGCCAACTCTGGCAGTCAATGTAAATAATGAGAGTAGGAGTGTGTGTGGAGTCTGGAGATTCTCTCCAGCAGATGAGTTCACTGTCAGAAGTGTTACTAATGCCTTTGAACCTTATAGTGTTTTTGTATTACTTTTACGCTTACAAACTAAATCCATTTTAAATGTTTTGGTTTTCCAAATGAATCAATTAATTTTGTGCAGTATTGTTCCCTTCATGTTGGGCACTTCATGTGTCTAATTTAGATTGATTGGTGTGTTTGGTTTGCTAGGTGGTGTTTGAGGTGGCGTTCAACAGTCCTCGTGGTGGCTATGTTGCTTTGGATGACATTTCTTTCTCCCCAGAGTTTTGCCACACAGAGACAGGTCAGTGCAGTTCTGTTACATAATAAGCACTAACATGCTTTATGCAACTGTGCATAATCCCAAATAACACAATACAGCTGTTTACAGAGCTTGAAAACCACTAGCAAGTTTTATGGTTTCTTTTCATATGTTAACTCTTTTGTAGACATGTCTTTTTAATTGGGGCTATGGAAACACACTGTATTATGTACTTATGTTTCTCTTGCTTAAGTACTTTTTTACCATGCTTATTAGGCTGTGAAGAATCAAAATGTCTGCGCTGTTCAATTATTTGGAGTACAATTGGAATAAACAATCCACAGAGTAATGGACTTATGATAATATTTTTTCTCATGGCATTATTCTTAAATGTGTTTATTGCTATAGACTGCAAATTCTTGATCTGTAATGTTATTACATTAAATATTTAGATTGATTTTGAGGTAATGTGCAACACAATGACAATTCGTGTCCAATTTGTGGATAATTCGTATGAATTTGTACAATCTCATTTCTGCATTTTTGTGCAATCTGCTTATGCTAATGTTTAGGTGTGGGGTTTGGGTTGGACATTCATGGTTACTTTTTTTTCTAAAAATCATACTTTTCATACAATTCTCATTGTATAAATTCATTTGAAATTGCCATCTCATAAAATGATTCCCTTTCAGTCAGTCACGTTGATGTTAGGTTGACACTAACATTTGGTGTTTACTACTCACATTTGGTGTGAGTAGTAAAAACAGGCCAATGAGACATTGGTGAGTGGAATTTGCATGCCCAGCCACTCCTCCATGCACATGGGCATATAAGGAAGTGGCGTGCATCCACTCATTCAGATTTTTACTTTGGAGCCAAATGGTTGCTACTATATGTGCTTCTCAATTTCTCCAATCATCTTCGGGAAATTCTCTTTGCTGGACACTTCTGTTTACAGCGCATTCAGCTGTGTTTTGCCAGTAATAGCACGGTTAAGTGGGAGCTCTTCTGCCAGGCCAGTCCTCACGGACCTCCCACTCCTCCATGACGTTGCTTACCATTGTGCTCTCAAAGGAGTATTTCATTTGAGGCTCCGGAGGAGGATCAGATGTCGATTGCGGCATCTGAGGGATGAGGCAATTCAGAGGATGATGACTCGACTGAGCATCCTCCTTCTGGGAGGACATCTCTGGCTCATCCTTGCTGAGATGAGGGACACCGACAAGGCTCGCTTTCTTGACGCCCCCATCTCGCAGACTGGCCTTTTCAGCGACACTGTTGAGGACTTTGTCCAGCAGTTCTCGGCAGTCCAGTATATAATATACATCAGCTTGTAACTTCAAGCTTCCACAGGATGACGACGCAGCCCGTGCCCCAGGCAGCCGCTAAGCCCTCCAAGTGGACAGAGAAGCGGCCCTGACATGGGCGACCCAGAGATGGAGGGAACTGCTCTTTCCCAGGAGGTGGTGACGGCACTGCTGCTTTCCCCAGAGGGCCAGGCGGAGAATCTTTTGCTGAATTTATTATATTTTTCCTGGTACCAAAATGTTCAATGAAAGAGCAGTTTCCTCAGTCTCTGGGTCATACAAAACGCAGTCTGACAGTGAGCGATGCGCTGCTTTTTCACTCCCAGCTTTGTCCTTCCCTTTCGCCACAGGCCAAGAGGTTTTGCTTAGAGGAGGCATTGCTTCTTCTAACATATCTCTAGCCAGCCCTTAACGGGATCCTGGGTAGCCGGGTAAGTGCTACTCCACACTCACCCCCCTGTTCCGGGACACTCTGCCCCTCTGTGGGTGCATCGGTTGTCCCTTTGGTGCCACTTGTACGGAGTCTGGGAGCCTGGCTCATTCAAACAATCAGACTCTGCTATGCAATTCAGTTCACCAGCCTTCCCCATAGGTTCAGCGGTGTCCTCTTTACCTCAGTGGCAGCCAGAGGGTACCCTTGCACCACTAAGGGAGGAGGGCATCTGTATCCTCAACTGGCTCATTCTAGCTCACTTTTGAGATGTGTTGCGTGAACACAGGGACCTGGTGCTCCGGTACCTCAGCCAGTTGGGACTTCAGGTCAGCTGGGAAAAGACCAAGCTCTACTTGTTGGACTTGTGACAGCCAAGCTCACGAACGAGTCAGTGATGAATTGCCTGAACTTGTTCAAGGGAAAACAGAGGTTTCACTGAAAAAAATTCAGAGGCCCCTGGGGGATATGGCATCCGCAGCCACGGTGGTGCTGCTCGGATTGATGCATATGAGACCGCTTCAGCACTGGCTACATGGCCCGAGGCCTGAGATGTGTATGGCGCCGTGACGCTCTCCGCGTTCATGTCACACTGGGTTGATGCCAGACTTTCAGCCCCTGGTCAGACCTTCCTTCCACAAGTATCCAGGCATGTTGTTGTTACAACAGATGCCTCCAGAATGGGCTGGGGCACTGTGTGCAATAAGCGTGCAGCCTTGGGCTTCCTTGACTGCAGTGGCGCATCAACTGCCTTGCGTTGTTGGCAGTGCTGCTGGCCAGCTTGTGTTGTATTCCCATTGGTCAGCCGCTGTACTGAGCTCAGTGCCCCACATGTAGTGATTTCCTTCGGGTGATACCTTGTGTGTTCCTTCCACAGATTGGTTTCCCTCTTGGTAAACCTGTGTCTTCCCCTAGACAGAGTTGCTTCTCTCCAGTTTTTGCATTAGACTCTTCCCCCTCCAGTTGAGGTCTACCGCAGAAACTACATATGTAGTACTGCCCTCTCGGTCAGTCCATATTTGTACTCTCCACATGCTACCTCCCAGGATGTGGCCTCTGTAGTGTCCCTCACTGCATGGACTTAGGTATGTTTCCCCAGTGTAATACGTCTGGCTGTGACTGTACCAACAGCTCTCTCACAACTATTGTGAAAGAGCGGATTTTCTCTTTCCTGTTGGAAAAAGGAACAGCGGGTGCGGCCCTCCTTGTTGTGAGTTCTGCTTTTTGCTATCCCAACCGAATGAAAGGTTCTCTGGCTCACAACAGGGCGCTGGGCAGGTTGTGATGTGGAATGCCAGCTGTTACTTGGCACGCTTGTACCTGCCAACATCTGCATCACCAGATCTCGTAACACATTTCAGTGGTTGTGGCGCTTTCCATATGGAGCCCAAACATTAATAACGCTGAAAGTGATTGACTGAAAGGGAACGTCTCAGTTACATATGTAAACCTGTTTCCCTGAATGAGGGAACGGAGACATTATGCAGCACAAACCTAAATGAGTGGATGCACACCACCTCCTTATATACCCATCTGAGTGGCTGGGCATGCAATTTCCACTCGTCAATGTCTCATTGACCTGTTTTTTTACTGCTCAGATGAGACTGAGGCTCCCAAGGCAAACCCCAAATGTCAGTGTCAACATAACATCTCGAGGGTTACATATGTAACTGAGACGTAACATTTTCCTGTGATCAAATTATGTTACTCCACCAGTATTTAAAAACAAGGAATGTATTTTCCAACATAAAATACTAGACAAAAAGACAAAAAGAAGTCATTTTGCTAAGAGGGGCCTTCAGCATTAAATTCAACAACCCAAAAAAGCCCAAAATTGCTGTTTAAAGGGGAATTTTCTTTTGTTATTGTCTTGTTATGTAGCAACCATGCTGACATTCCATTTAGTCAGCAGTTACATTTTACAGAGAGTCTGCCTTTGTGGGAGATGTTATTGATGTGAGTTAACTTCATGTGCCTCATGTTCCAGAGCCAGCGTTCGACCCCTCTGTGGCAAACTGTGACTTTGAGGAGGGCCTGTGTCAGTATTATCAGGAACAGAATGGAGGTTCAGTGTGGAACAGGGTCTCAATGAAACCAAATGTTTACCGCATCGGGGATCACACTACAGGCACTGGTGCGAAGTGAGACTGTTCTTTTCATCAATTCACCATATTTGTGGAATCTGGCTTAAAAAAAAGTGTACAAACTTGATGAAGAAATTTTTAATCATACTTTTAGACTCTTTTTATAAAAATAGAGTCTAATTTATTTAAATATCATACATTTACATCACATACTGTATATAGGATATTTTTTATGTGCATTTGACTCAATAAAATTCAATGTTATGGAGCTGTTTTAATCAACTTCCTACTTAATGTATATTTAATTTGAATTAAATCAGTATTCATAGTGAATAACTATTAAATTAATAGTTAAATACCCAAAAATCAAGATGTACTTATTTGATTAAAAAATGTAGATGAGATGAATGTAAATTTAGCATTACATCACTTGCTCACTAGTGGATCCCCTGATGTGAATGGATGCTGTCAGAGTTTTAACAGCTGAAAAAAGCATCACAATAATCCACAATTTCACTGAAGAAAGCATTATTATGTATTATGGATGGTTGGATTTTGACAGGAAGTGACGATTTAAAGTTAAAACTCCTAAATGATGGATCTGTTTATTACAAACACGCAGCTTTTCACTTCACAAGACATTAATTGTTGGACTGGAATCGTGTGAATTTCTTGTGAATTATTGTGATGTTTTTATCAACTGTTTGGGCTGTTATTCTGACGGCACCCATTCACTACAGAGGATCCATTACTGAGCAAGCTAAATTTCTCCAAATCTGTTCTGATGAAGAAACAAATTCATATACATGAGGATGACAAAATTTTCAGCTACTTTTAATTTTTGGGTTAACTAACTCTCTAATATGATAAAAGAGGAAAACTTAAGGAACAAAAAAGTTACAAAATAAGATAACATTCATAAAATGATTATTTATTTCACTGATTATTTATGACTTATAAATCTTTCATATCTGTCCATTACATGCACAGGGTCTTTTCTCCTGGCCAACACTCGTCATACCTCTCGTCCAGGGTATGTGGGCCGTCTTTCTGGACCATCCCTACCAGGGAACCATAAATACTGCCTCAGGTTCTACTATGCCCTTCATGGCTTCATGAAAATAGATAATGCTCTGGCTCTCTATGTCTATGATGAAAACAACATAGCTCAGGAGAAAATCTGGACCGTGTCTGAGAGGTCTAAAGATGTTTGGACAGAGGTGGAAGTCACATATCTAAAGCCCATGCCTACTAAGGTAAGTGTAAAATGAACGGATAGTTGTTAAATATGAGTTTCTTCAAGACTGGCTTGTGTGCATGATAATGACTAATTTTAATTTATTTAACTATTCAGTAAAGACATTGTATACACAATATTGCCATTTCAAATACATGCTGTTTTCTTGAACTGTCTGTTTATCAAAGAATCCTGAAAAAAATGATCATGGTTTCCATAAAAATATTAACATTGATAATAATAATAAATGTTTGTTGAACATCAAATAAGCACATTAGAATGATTTCTGAAGGATCATGTGACACAGAAGACTGCAGTAATGGCTGCTGAAAATCCTTTTTTTTTTAAAATTTTATATATTAAATATTGAAAATATATTTAAATATTATTTCAAATAATATTTAAATATATAAATATATTTAATATAATATATTTTTATATTTAAAATATATTCAAATAAAAAACAGTTAAGGTTGAAGTGTTCTTCAGATTATAGGTGATAGAAGGACATTGTCCTGAATGATAAGCACAAATGAAGTTTTAATACTTTTTTGTTTTAGTAAAGGATTTTCTTGTCATTTCCAAATGATAAGCCGTAACAAAGCTTTTATTGAACTTTGGGTCACCCCGTGTGTGAATTCCTTTTGTAATCTCAGGGATAATAAGTGAAGCGTGTCTGTCTACAGGCAAACCACATCAAAACCCCATTAATAGAGTGTCCAATTGTCGAATATTTTGTGCCTCCTCAAAATGTTAAAGCAATTTATGAGAAAAAAACACAAAAAATCAAAGAGTTGTAATCTTAGTTCTGTACTATAAATGTTAAAGACAAATTACATGGGTTATTTGTATTGTCTTTTAAAATAACTTTTAATTAAAGTTTGATAGACATTTTTGTTTTGTTTTTGGGTAAAATTATGACATACTAGAACATGTTCTTCCATATTTTAACTATTTGTCATTATGGACTTTTTTATCTTAACTTCGCTTTAAGGTAGCATTTGTCAGCATCTGCAGAAACTTCTGGGACTGTGGGCTTGTGTCTCTCGATGACATCTCAGTGACCCTTGGAGACTGTCGGGTTGCTACAGGTACTTCTGCCCTTTTGACATTAAGAAAAAGCCCTATTCAGATGGTAATTGTGTTACATGGTGATGTAAGTTTATTACAGGGTGCTTTATCACCTTTTTGCTCCCACCGCCCACAAGACAATTCACCAGGATCATGTGGTACTGTCCACATCCACATCTGTGAATTTAAAAGCAGAAATTATTTCAAAAGGCATTTGGAAATCCTTTTTGACTACTGCCAAGTGCCATATGGACGCACTGTGTGGTATTGTGTAGTTTTAGTACAATGAAGGCTTGTATCACAGAAATCTTAGAAATTCTTCACATGAAGTTTCAGTAAACGATCAAACTGCAACTATTGAAATGGGCCACTATCTGTATGTACATACAAATATTAATTTATATTTTACTTTTAGGACTATATTATCTGGGGAGTAAAATGATAGTCCTAAATGTAAAATATACATTAATGTTGATAAAGAACATGTGATTTATTTTTATTTTTATTTTATTTTTATTTTATTTTTTTTTTGAAAAAAGCAAATTCCTGGATTCGTAAGATGACGGAACTTTATGATCTGAATGTATGAATATGTATGATCTAACTAAAACTATATATATATATATATATAAATGTTTTTGTTAATTTATATAACCCTTAAATAAAATAAAATATAAATATTAGATGAACATTTAAAATTTTTGCCTTTGCAACTAAATGAAGTTCCAAGTACAAAAATCACTAAAACGAAACTGAAATAAAAATAAATTAAACACTATGCTAAAGCTCAAACTCAAAGAGCAGTGGTTTTATCATAGAGGAGCTATAAGAAACAATTTAGAATTTTGTTGGATTAGTTGATAAATTAATTTATTGTGTGCATATTTCCAGATGCTCACTAAAATGGAGAACAACTAAAATATTATGTGTGCTTTTCTATTCAAATAAGCATGAAGAAATGTTTTGCTTGGATAGGTATTTGTTTCTCTGACTTACATAGTTTTGTCTAAAACTGTCCCCATATTTAGAATTGTCCAAACGATTACACAGTGTTTGACCCAGTTGTGTTGCTTTTATGGGAGTAAAACCCATGACTTGTAAAAGATTTAAGCAGATGATTGTTCTAATAAAGAGTAAACTGTATTACTTACAGGTTGCTTGGCAGAAGTTTCTTGTCAGTTGTGAGCACGTTTTAAACAATGTGGCTTAGGAAATGGGCAAGGCCCTTGTCTAAGATTCTTAAATATTCTGTTTATAGACATATATTCCATGGCAATGGAGAACATCTGCCCTCACAAACATAGACATTAAATGGGCAGTGCCGGCTGTGGTGGACAGAAATAGACAAGCTTTTAACCATTTCAAAACCTAATATGGTGGAACTTTTTGTGCTCTGTTTAGGCCCCTTGAATCCACCTCCTGGACATTGTAACTTTGAAACTGGGGACTGCGGCTATACCCAGAATATGAAAGCTAAAAAAGGACATTGGTTACGGATCAGGGGACATACACCTACGTCTTACACAGGACCCAAGGGGGACCACACCTTAGGGGTAGGTGAGTCAAATTTATGCTTCAGCATGAAATGCTTTTTTAAACATTGCTGATGTAATGAGACAGTGTATGCTAAGTCTTTCCTGCTCTGATTTCAAGGCTACTACATGTACATTGAGGCGTCTTACATGTTACCAAAGCAGTCGGCCAGACTCATGTCCACTGAGCTGAGGGGTTCAGCTGGACCTCAGTGTCTGATCTTCTTCTACCACATGTATGGCTCAGGCACAGGAATGCTTAACGTCCTGCTGCATGAGGGGGACAGGGAGAGATTGCTTTGGACAAGACAAGGAGAACAAAGTGTGTCCTGGATGAAGGCCACGGTGGATTATGAGTGTTACACAAGGCACTGGGTTAGAGACACACTCTTACTCCCTTTGTTGTTGAAAAATGCCTTTGAAATACATCTTTTATAATGTTGATATCAAAGTAACCATTTGATCGCTGAGATAATGGTACTTGAGGTGCCAGGAAACTGGTGGAGTGTTGCTGTGAATATTGAATATTGTAATTTGTCCTGTGTTGCGTTTCTGCATGTAAAAAGTCACTGAAAGGTTTAATATCTACCTAATTGTTTGCAGATTATATTTGAAGCTATCAGAGGATCCTCAATAAGGAGTGACATTGCAATCGATGATATTGTGTTTAAAAAGGGACCGTGCAATGGTGAGTGAACAGTTTAGGACCAAAATGACAATGCATTTTTAAAATATATATTTTTAAATATATTTTTCAGAGTAAAGGTTTTTAGTGACTGCAATGGCGAAAAAGCTCAAATATCCGATATTTTAAAGGGATACTTCACCCAATAATGTAAATTTTGTCATCATTTACTCACCCTCATTTCACTCCAAACCTGTTTAGGTTTTTTTCTTTTTATGTTGAGCACAAAAGAAGACATTTTGAAGAATTTTGAAGAACCAAACAGTTGTTGGTCCCAATTGACTTCCATAGTAGGGAAATGGGGACCATCAACTGTTTAATTACGAGCATTCTTCAAAATATCTTCTTTTATGTTAACATAAGAAAGAAAAGTTGAAAACATTTTTGCGCTCCAAACAGGAAAAAATAAATCCTTGTACTGCAGGTGCGTAGAGCCAATGGGATACTTGAAAATGAACAAGAGATTGGCTATCCGCACACTGATCCACTCAAGACTGGAAAAGTCTACAAAAACATCTTTAAATGTCTGCTTGCTCGTGTCCATCTGCTTTTAACTCGCATGCACTTTGCACTTTTTGCACGATGCAATTTATAAAATAAAAAAAAGATCTTTTTGTAGACTTTTCCAGTCTTGAGTGGATCAGTGTGCAGGTAGCCACTCTCTTGTTCAACATAAGAAAGAAACTCATACAGGTTTGGAACGACATGAGGGTGAGTAAATGATGGCACAATTTAAATTTTTGGGTGAACTGCCTCTTTAAGAGACTCACCTTGACAGTCACGAGGGTCTGCAGGGATCCTACCTCCGTCTTTTCTCGTCATATATATGTATCCTACCCAATACCTAAACTTAACAACTACCTTAAGTCCTACTATAAGTGTTCCCTATTCTAAAGTGTTACCATATATATATATATATATATATATACTGTATATATATATATATATATATATATATATATGCATGCAACATACTTTTTGTAGGAATAATATATTTTTACTTTTTAAAATAATTTATATTTATATAAATTTATAATTTAAGATAAGATAGGCAAACTAATTAAGAAATTATTCTTCAGTTTATTTATATATGGTTTTTATTTAACAGTTTATATTTTTCAATAAATTAATAAATAGGACAAAAATGTGTTACATCATCATTGCCCCACGATGTCATGCTTTGCAATTTCAATGATCATGAATGGGTAGATAAATGTCTTGTGAAGTCAAACACATAACTTGAAGGTTGAACAGGAAGTGCCATGCACCGCCTCATCCTCTTATTCTTTTATGTGATGTATTGCAGTAGGTTGTGTGAGGTCAGGTGACTGCACTGCAGTAACAGCAGTTGGGGGCTGGGGGGCTGGGGGAGGAGCAGGTGCTTTCTTTACTGCAGTTTTCATTGGGATTTGTCTCACATGCTGTTACTGTAGTTATCTGAATGTGTTTACCAAGGCAGCAGTAATATGGCACCCTGTAAATCATAGAGGATTTATTTGTACATGTGCTTATACTTTTTATAACACTCTCTTTCTCTCTTTCTCTAGATCCTGGAGATAGCATCTCATACTCAGGATTTTCTGAAAATTTTAATGAAATTGAGTACTGAGCGAGGCCCAGGAATGCTGATATGTGTTTGTTTTTATTTGTGTGTCACTGGGGACGGGAAGACTGGGAGAGAGAAAAGAACATTTGTTACCTAGACTCAACAGTGTTCTGCAGAGTCTGCCCATCCATGACTACATGGAAAGACACACGCTTCATTGTTATTTTATAGGTGGTATGATGTGTCTAGTTCTTGATATAGCCTGATATTTTTGGATCATTGAGACAGCTTGGGGACTGTCTTATTTTTGTGTATTAGAAAACATCAGAAAATGCTTTTAATTTTTGTATTGTGTTGACATTGCTTAGCAGCATGCTGCTAGGTAGCAAATATTTCCTATTTCTATTTGCTGAAGTGAACATTTTCTTGTTTGTTTTTAGACTGATCAGTGTCCAGGGTGAAAACAGGTTTGGACTAATGACAAAGTTCAGGTCATGGGTTGTATACATTCTCACTCACAGTGTTTCATTTATTAAAAAACTTTTTAAAATAAAAACGTCTTTGTCAGTTCTTGTAGATTCCCATCAGAATCACAATACTGTAAACACACTCAAATATTAATCTCATGATATCTCTCATCAAGGGTTCTAGAAATACAAGTGAAGCTGCTGATATTGTTTTACAATGAGAAATCAATATAGAATGTAAGTTTTTTTAATCTTGTAATTTACTGCCATCTAGTGGAATATGTGTGTTATGAAACACAAAACCTGTTTGAAAGATTTTAGAAATGATAGAAAATACCTAAATATTCTTCTAAACTCTAACTAATACTACTAAATGTATTTTATTTTCCTGACCTACATACCCCCCTCCCCCCGGTTTGCTTTCCTTACATTTTTATGTTCTCATCAAATAAATCTCATCTACCACTTACTATACTACAGACCACCTCTTACTGTACTACATTACCCATGGTGCACACAAACTGGTCCAACTTGCTTCTGTTTTCGTGAACGTTCATTCAAGAGCATTTTGACCGATGTGCAGTCGTAATGTCAATATCAGAGTACGTTTTTTTATTTAAAACTTTGGGATTTTCCTAAAAAGGTTTAGCTGGCGACACAAGTAGGAACTGAGTGAAAGTAAAACATTAACGTAGTTTTCTATTGCAGTGTTTCCTTCTGAATGATCTTAACCGGACACGTAAGTAACTGGATAAAGTTTATTGCTTATTGCATAGATATGTGAGGTGTCATAACATAAAATAGAAATGAATCATATTTGTGCTTTCTCAAGTGAACACCTTGAAAACTAGTATCAAGCAGCAGTGTTACTTTAATCAGTCAGGTAATGTGACAGAGAGCACTTCTCCAGTGACATTTGTTTTTCTGTCTGTGATTGGTGCTGAGGATGAATCTGTTAAACTGCTAAACTATAGCTACTAAAAATAGTAGTTTTCACAATAACTCAACCTTAAAATTGTAATGACAATTTGTTAAAATTATAGCAGATGCATTTATTCTGTCACAAATGTCCATCAAATCAATAGAGTGTGCCTGTTACAGAACATCACAACACTGTATTGGAAACTCCATGTTCAATACATGCCTAGAGGACTGTTCAGCTACAGCAATAGCTTGAATCAGCTTTTGTGTCTCACAGTCAAAGATGTTTAGAATTGTAGATTTTCAAATCTATAAGAGATAGTTCACCCAAAACGTAAAATGTTGTACTTCCAAACCTGTGTGGTGTTTTCTTTTTCTTTTTCAGAACACAAAAGAAGATAATTTGAATCATGTTGGTAACCATGAATGGACAAAAAGACAATGAGACATTTCTCCGAATTTTCTCATGTTAATTTTATTTATTTATTTAGTTCCACAGAAGAAAGAAAGTCATACATGTTTGGAATTAAGTTAAGAGTTAAGAGATGAGTAAAGGGCTAACTAACCATTTATGAATAAATACTGGGTGTTCTTTTTATCTTGGAAGTCATATTATTATCACATCCAGTCATTGTATTTTTGCATGAAAAAAGTGTTGCATATTTTTTACATATTATTCCTTTTAAATTGTCTCAATATGTCTAGGCATGGCAAAATTTTCAAGTCGCCCTGGCCAGCTGCTACTTCCACCATGTGCAGCCCATGTGCAGTACATCTAAAACATTCTGCTTTCTGCTCATAAGTTAGAAACATTTTACAGAAGGCTGTGTGCATAAGAGTGCTGTGAAGATGTACCAAATCGTATCAGCAACTGTTGGGGATTTTGGCATTGGTGCCATGAGCCGTTACTCACCACCTAAGAGGAAGAGAGTTGGTAGACCAAGCCAGCCAGTGATAATAGCGAGCACTCTCGGAGTTATACTGGTTCTTGCTGCGATCGTAGCATGGTGCTACTACACCTCTTCTCTCCACAAGGCCAACCTTTTGACAACTGAACGATTAGATCTTAAAAAAGATGGTTTTGTCATCCGAAGCCAAACTGGGATTGTCATTTTTAAAATGGAATTCAGGTATTTTTTTAAATACATTTGTATTTTGTTTAAATATCCTATTTACTTGTATTTACATAATTATGATTATAAGTCACATTGTTATTAATTGTGCATTTTAGGTCTGGAACCCTTGATCTGGACTCATGTTCAAAAGAGGGACAGCTTCTCCGATGTGACAAATCTATGGCTGGAAATATACATTTCTTTATAGAAACGGTGAAGCCTAAAGACACAGTCGAGTGCTATCGTGTGCGCTGGGACGAGCTGGAGGAGCATCGGTTGGTGGAGCATGTCATGTCCTGCAGTGGATCATACTGGTATGGTGGTGCGGAGACTTGGTTGCAGCATTGGCCAATAGTATTAAAAGGACATCAGGCTCCCAAACCTTTCATTACAGGTGATATTCATTCGAATCATCAGGCATTTGGTGGCATCTTGGAGCGCTACTGGCTTTCTTCCAACGCTACGGCCATAAAAATTAATGATTCTGTTCCTTTTCACCTCGGCTGGGATGAAACAAACAGAACTCTGTGGTTCCAAGCTCGATATAATGACAGCCCTTATAGGCCAGACCCTGATAATCCCCATCATGTGACTCTGAGTTATCGTGTATGTGTGGGGCTTGACGTCACCTCTATACACAAGTACATGGTTCGTCGATATTTCAACAAGCCCAATAAGGCTCCTTCAGAAGCTGTTTTCAGACAACCAATCTGGTCAACAAGAGCTCTAAAAGAAGTGAACCAAGAACGAACATTGAAATTTGCATCTGATATCCAAAAAAATGGCTTCAACTGCAGTCACCTGGAGCTGTACGACAGATATACTAGTGGCTATGGAGAGTTTGAGTTAGATCCCATCAAGTTCCCCAATGCCTCAGCCATGTTTCAAAAACTAAGGGAAGATGGATTCCAGATAACCTTGTGGACTCATCCATTTGTCAACTATAATTCTGTCAATTTTGGTGTTGGAATAGAACGAGGACTGTTTGTACGGGTGCCTGGTAGCCAGCTTCCCGCATTGGTGCGTTGGTGGAACGGTATTGCTGGCATTTTGGATTTCACAAATCCAGAAGCTCGGGACTGGTATGCCTTGAATCTTCGCACCCTCAAGAACAAGTATGGCGTGGCATCTTTCAAGTTTGATGCAGGAGAGACAAGCTACTTACCCCAGCAGTTCAGTACCTTTGTTCCTCTGCAGGATCCCAGTACCTTTACCCGCCGCTACACTGAGATGGCAATACCGTTCAATGACCGTGCAGAGCTGCGGTCGGGCTATCAATCTCAAAACATCTCCTGCTTCTTCAGAATCATTGACCGTGAGTCACTATGGGGATACACCCTAGGCCTCAAATCTATAATCCCAACTGTACTTACTATAAGTATTCTTGGCTACCAGTTTATTATGCCAGACATAATAGGTGGAAATACATACTCAAACCTCACTGGCCTTCCAGATCGTGAGCTGTACATCCGTTGGCTAGAGCTCTCAGCTTTCATGCCAGCCATGCAGTTCTCACTTCCACCATGGCACTATGATGATGAGGTTGTGAATATCGCCAAGAAGTTCACCGCACTCCACGAGTCTCTTGTAGCCCCTCGGGTTCTGGAGCTTGCTGGGGAAGTGCTGTACACTGGGGATCCCATCATTCGCCCTCTTTGGTGGATTGCAACAGATGATGAGGCAGCTTACAAAATTGACTCTCAGTTCCTCATAGGAGATGACCTCCTGGTGGCACCTGTTCTTGAACTGGGCAAGCAGGAAAGAGATATATACCTTCCTGCGGGCAGATGGAGAAGTTACAAGGGAGAGTATTTTGACAAAGGCCCCATGTACCTTACTGATTATCCAGTGGACTTGGATGAAGTTGCTTACTTTGTGTGGTCAGGATAGTTTTAAGTAGGTAAAGGATGAGCCCAAACAAAACCCCAAAACCGACTGCTGAATTCTGATCTGGCCATACCATAAATTATTTGTGCAATCACGTGATTAAAAAAATTGTTTTTATACTAATAGCATCAGTAAGGTTTTTGCTGTAGTTTGTCCTTATGTTGATATTGCATAAATCTCAAGAAATAGGCTCCTCAGAAAATAGGCTACCCGCCTGTCTCAAAGTTTTAATGAAGAACTCTTGAATTGTGAAAAAAGGCCCAAATGTTGGAATGTGCAGAGCAAAAACATGTCTTTACTGGGATAAAGTTATAGGAGTGGTTTTGCTTTCTGGATGCTGGGAATTGTTATCATTATTGATCCTTATAATGTAGAGTAAAATGTTAGTACATTTTTGGTTTAAAGCAAAACCCAGTGAAAGCAACATGATGAAATAATTTTGTATGTTACTTATTTATAACGTTTTTGTAAAGCTTGTTTATGTGTACTTGTTTTGTCATTTGTTTCCCACAGTGTCAAAATACATAGAAAAAAGCAACCACCTAACTTAAATGTACAATGAAGGATGTATGAAGGATTCAACTAGTTTAAAGGGAATATTTTCTACAGTTTGTAGCATTCGCTTATTCACTGAATTACATTTGTAATGTCTCAGAGTTCTTGCTCCATAATTAACATTTTGCTGCCCTCAGCTCAACTCATAGAATAAAACAATTTATATAGTGTATGTTTAGATATATTTGTTAATATACAAATACATGTTAACTTATGAACATAAAAGTAATTGTTTATTTATTGGAAACAAATTATAAGCCCGGAAAAGCTTGTTTTTGTATTGTTTTTGTAATACATTTGAAAATGTTATGTAGATTTCTATTTAAGTCTCTGTCATGAGGGGTAATTGCTCTTTGTATACACTGAAAGATGTTTAACTTCTTAAAACGTATTTCTTTGATGAATGTTCTATCAAAAGCACTCTACAGTGCTTTGAGACCTCCCCTGAATGTCTTTGAATGTACTACCCAAAATAATGGACCTCTTTTTACCACATGGGGAATTAGCTCAAATGGTAGAGCGCTCGCTGAGTAAGCCCCCGGAGAGAAACGTGATTGGTCAAAAGTAAGCCCCCGGACAGAAACATGATTGGCTCATGCGGGCTTACTTTGGGCTTACTTTGGCTCAATCGGTGGGATGCAGTAGGCGCAAGCGAGAGGTAGCGGGATCGATGCCCGCATTCTCCAAACGTTGTTCTTTTAACATACACCATACTAATTATATATTCTAGGCCATGGGTCACCAAACTTGTTCCTGGAGGGCCAGTGTCCTGCAGAGTTTAGCTCAAACCCTAATCAAATACACCTGAACCAGCTATTTAAGGTCTTGCTTGGTATACTTGTAACTTCAAGGCAGGTGTGTTGAAGCAATTTGGAGCTAAACTCTGCAGGACACTGGCCCTCCAGGACCGAGTGTGGTATTCCCTGTTCTGACCCCTGTTCCATTACAGTACAAATGGAATCCCTGCCACCACCTTTTGAGCAACCATAGCATATTTTTAGAAGAGGACAGCCATAGTGGCTGGAAACAGAGAAGAGCAGTGTCTAGAACAGCTGTGTGATCAAAGCCTCTGCCAATTCCTATCTGCCAAAACCTGGGATTAAACCAGGGACCTGTAGATCTTGTAGATAACATCCCACCTATTGCTATTTCTGCAGATGATGGTGCGTGTTTGCTAAACTGGGAACTTGCAAGAAGAGTAACGGAGAACAAAACACTGGTTCGTATGGGGATCAAACCCACAACTTTGGTGTTATTAGCATGATAATTCAAATTACTGAACAAACCTACTTTGTTTCAGTAGATAATAATAATAATAATATATTTATTTTATATAGTGCCTTTAAAAGTTGCTTTCTCAAAGCGCTTTACAAGCAAACATAACAAAAGAGAAAACAGCACACTTTAAATACAATAAATATAAAACAATCAATGCAAAAATAAAATGAATAATCAAGTAAAAGCATTCCTAAAATAGAATGTTTAAACAAGAGATTTAAAAGTCACTACTAAATTTGCTTCCCAGATGTCTGCCGGGAGAGAATTCCAAAGCTTTGGAGCATAAAAAGAAAATGCTCTATCACCCCTAGAACGAAGCCGTGTCTTGGGAACAACTAAGATACCACTCTGAGAGGAACGCAGATTACGACATGGTGTGTAAGGCATTAAAAGTTCAGTCAGGTACTGAGGAGCTAGATTATGCAAAGCCTTATATCTCAACATAAGGATTTTAAAATCAATACGGTACCTGACAAGGAGCCAGTGCAAAGACTCCAAAACAGGGGTAATATGATCACCAGCCCTGACCCCAGACAGAATTCTAGCAGCCAAATTTTGTAAATATTGAAGTTTGTTAATGGATGATTTAGATACTCCTGCAAGAAGACTATTACAATTGTCAACACGTGAAAAGACAAAAGAGTTTATCAACCTCTCAGCAACTAAGAAGGACAACATAGGATGTGATTGTGCTATATTTCTAAGGTGAAAAAAGGATGTCTTAACCGTATTCTGCACAAAAGGCTCAAATGACGGTGTGGCATCAAAGATGACACAAAAATTTTTTAGTTTGCTTTGAAACTCCAAGGCAACACCATCAACAGACAAAGTAAGAGAACCAGCATATCGCAATTGATGGGGAGGGTCGAGGAGCATAACTTCCGTTTTAGAGCTATCTATTATACATCCAAATCTTGATCTCGGTGATACAGTTAGAAAGAGGCGCAATATCCACATATTGACCTGTTCTGAATATAAATCTGCGTATCATCAGCATAGAAGTGATAATTAAGGTCAAGAGATCTTAGTAGTTGACCAAGTGGGTAAATATACATACTGAAAAGTAAGGGACCCAATACTGACCCCTGTGGGACATCAATATGAACAGGACAAGCCTTGGATCTATAGCCACCCATAAAAACAAATCGACTGCGGTCAGTAAGATAGGACCTTAACCAGCCAAGAACTGTCTCTGACAAATCAAATACAGTTTCAAGACAATGAAGTAAGAACGCATGGTCAATAGTATCAAAGGCTGAACTAAGATCCAAAAGAATGAGAAGAGACAGAGAGACAGAGAGCCAGAGTCGGGAGCTAATAACAAGTCATTAGTGACTTTAACCAATGCAGTCTCAGTGCTGTGCAATTTCCGAAACCCAGATTGACGGGGCTCAAATAAATTATTTTCAGTTAAGTGTTTATTCAGTTCAGCAATAACCACACCCTCTAAGATTTTAGCCAGGAATGGAAGATTTGAGATCGTGTGATAATTTGAAAGAAGAAATTCAGGATACGCTTACAGAAAACCATGGGCTGCCCTTAACACTTAAAGTACAACATTCAAACGCAACAGATGAAGATACAAACTCAACATCGGGCTCGTCCGGGATTTGAACCCGGGACCTCTCGCACCCAAAGCGAGAATCATACCCCTAGACCAACGAGCCACAGTAACCGACGATCTGCTGCTTTAGTCACAAACTTCACTTTCCAAAATGCAAAGCTGATTTGTGAACACTTATTCAGAAACTTCCCTTATCAATAGTGACACTGACATCTTCAGCTGACAAGGATCAGTGCACATTTTACCTAAATCCCCAAAAGGGTCCAATAGTAAGGGTGCAATCAAACTGAGCTACCAGCAGATGGCACTTCTGCCACATAGCAACACACCAAATCTAATGTTATCATGTAATTGCCCATCCTCCATACATTTTTATTAATTGTACTGCAGCTTAAAGTTAAAACAACAGCTGTGTTTTTCTTTTTTTGTGGTCATACGGAGTTTTGTTTTAAAAATGTCTTTTGGCTGAGGTTATGCTATTTAAACTCATTTTTAGGTTTAAAGGTTTGAATGACAGTTAGTCCATACAGAGCAGAATGTGGGAATACACATGGCAGATGAAGAAGGAAACACAAAAAGTTGTTATTTTTAATGCACATTACCAATCCCTCCATTGTGTATGATGCAGTGTGGATTTTAAGAATTTAAGATTTTAAGAATTTTCTCCCATGTATCCTCCGATTTTCTTTTTGTAGTTTTTCTTGTGTAAATAAAAAATGTTCCAAATAATTAATCAGTATCAATTAAAGAATGTAGTCAGCCTCGCTTTGCTTGTTTGCTCGCATGTGTAAAAGCACAACTTGCCAAAATATGAAAATATGACTGTTTTCTGTAAATGGTGTATAAAAATGTCTTTCCATCTCTTTTCAATCCCTTTTCCCTCCACAATTCATAATCTTACATCAAATACAAATATTTCACATAATCAAGACAATCATTTTCTTATAAAACACCATAATTCATATGCAGGACGGCTTCTCTTAGCCCATGCTGATAAAACGTCTATGATTGTATGGCCCCTGCTCTGTGCTTTTCAAAAGCTCCCCTCTAGCTGGAGAACAAAGAGAAAGCTGACCAATCTCATCTAGCTTCACAAAGCGGAAACAAAAGGACACAAAACAAGAGATTTGACCAACCCCAACACAGCAGCAAATATTTCAGCTTCCTGGTGCCAAGTGTACGGTTCACTGTCCGGTCACATGAATCTGTCAGTTTAGCACGTCTAAAGCAGCAATCAGCACCTCGCTCCTGTGTGGATGCCACAGCTCGAGGCCCCAAACATTGCCTGGCTCATTATTCCCCAAGGAAGGTCACGGCCCTGCCCGTCAGACCGGAACTTGCCCACTAATTAAGCACGCTGTTTTGGCACTGGACGTGTCATGTCTGTAGGACACTTTATTGGGATTAAGGCTGCTCATGTTCACTTGTCATAAATGGGCAGCTGAGCAGATTTACACCAGGGCCTCCTTCTCTTAAAACGAGTGAAATCTTAAGCCCATGTTATATTCTACGATGAATAAGAAGTAGAGATGGGATTGGACGATGCTGGTTGCTTTAAACGCTGTCATGCTGAAAAGACACAGTCAGTGTTGTAAGTGCTGATCTGTTGACGATGCTCCGCCACACAGGGAGAAACACGAGGGAAGAGATGTTTCTCTTGTTTGAGGCACACAGTGTCTGGTGTGATGTGCTCCTTGAATCCCTAGCATCTGGAAATGTATCCTGTTATTGATTCCATCTCCTCTCTCTCTTTCTCTGCATCTGTGCACAAGAGAGACATGCCAATTATGTAGGCCCACAAGCTTGGCCTAGTTCACAACCTGCAAGTACAGTGCAGGTTCCAGAGCTTTTGCAACTAAATAATACAAATCCTAGACTGCTGTACAGACGATTATAGAGGTATAGCTTGCCACAATATGCCATATTCATATGTAGACTAGCCTGCTATATTACAAACAATGTTTAGATGAATAAAGGCATTCTGATATCATTACTCACCATCATGTTGTTTCAAATTTGTTTGACTTTCTTTCTTCTGTGGCCGAAATTTTGAAGAAAACCGTTTTGTCCATACAATGAAAGTCAATGGGGTGCAAAACAACTTTTTAAATGACTACTTGATGACATAAATGTTATTTTTGGATGAACTGTGCAATTAGTATGTCGGTGTTATTTTACCATTATTATACTATTATAGTTTTTTTGTTGATAATTTGAATTAGCTTTTTTATATATGATTTTAGATCATTCAGTGTCATTTTTTCATACATTTGCTGATGTGTTTTGTCATTTTTATTAGTTTTTGTTATTTTTAGGGTTAACTAGTTTTTTTAATTTTAATTTTAAATTTTATTTTTTAATTCAGTCTTATTTTTTTTAAAAATAATTTTAGTGCTTCAACTTAAACTTGAAGCAGTGAGTTGCCAATGCTGTATTTCTAATTTTAGTTCAGTTTAATTTGGTTATTTTAGCTTTTGATTAACAAAAATGTTTTTTTAATAGTTTTAGTCAATGATAATACCATACCTCTGCTGTAGGCTGAACATACTAAACAGAACTGAATGCAGAACTTATATAATTGAGTATAGTGTTTTCCACAGTCTAAGCATTAAAGAGTGTTAAAGCACTAAAGCCACCAGCCCATAAAGCCCACCCTGAGTCTCATCTGCTGACAGTGGTCTGTTGAGCTGTGCATTCTTCCTCAATGAGCACAGACTCTGGGTTTCTGAACCCCACTTCAACAAGAGATGGCTGTTGTGAATATATGTTTAATATACAGATTCCTAATTTCATGCCAAGAGTCAACTACAAAGAAATGTGCAATATAAAGAAACAACTGATACTGCTAAAGCCCACAAACAAAGGAATGTGAGGAGACTAAAAGCTATTTGAACCACAAGCTTCATGGTTTACCTGTAATGTTTTGACCGTGAGAGCATATAATTTGTTGATTTGCTCCAAATTGGTACTAAAATTAAAAGATTAAATAGCCTGCACACGTGTTGAAGGCAATGTTTAGACTGGTTCATACTGTAGTGTGTCATGTTGTGCCTAGATGGCACTCTTCCCCTAGATAGATGTCTAGTAATTGGCCTTTTGTTTCCAGGCCATCTTCTGAATTGGGTCAAGTCAAAACTGTACAAAGGTCAATTCAGAATTGTTTGTAGAAAACCTAGACAGGTAGGCCTTGTCTCTTGTGAATCTCTGGTCTAATTTTGTTCCCCAAAAATGAATCTCAGCCAGCTTTTGTCAGGAATCCCATAATGTAATTTATTTTCAATTTTTTTGAAAATGGTAGAGACCGTCCCTAGAGATGTTACCCAATGATATCTATTTCTAGCAAGGTTAAGGCTAGAGGCTGTCTTACTCTTGCCCTTGTGTTCTCATGGTTTTATATTCCCATTCCTCTCATTATGTAAACAGTGATCATGTTGCACCAACTTCCCTATGTATCTACACCGATAAAATGTGATGAATTTTTTCCACTGTTGGAAAACGTTCTAGATCTAACTGTGGTTCTAAAGTGTATTATGCATTTGCTTTCACATATTAGGCACATCTGGCACTGAATATGTCTTTCTCAGTACTCTTTCAGTATTTTATTTCAGCCCCCCTCATACAACACACACAGTTAACAGAAGTTGGCAGAGATCTTTATGCCAGTCTTTATGGGTCCTTCACCACTCTTAGCATGGAGTCAGGTGTGGTTCAAGAAAAACCAGGAAACCAGTTGTTGACTAAGGCAGCTGTGTCTGCAGTTGTGGCCCCTACCAGACTCCCACCGTGACTTAGCATGGATTAGCTGGAACGGTCTTTCCCACAGCTCACACGCCGTGCACAGCCCAGGCCAGATGTGCCTGTGAAAATCATTCATCACACTTTGTGCTCTCATTTTCAGCCATTTCATCTTTTTGCTTGCAGGGCGTTCAACGAGAAGAACAAAAGGGCTGGTCACTCCGCTTTGTTCTCATTTATTTATTTGTTCTCGTCTCTTGGCAGCCATGTTGAAAAAAGTTGAAATGATTAGGTCTGATAGGCTGTCAGTCCATTGGAAAATGAGAATGAGGTTTGGAATCGGGGCTGGGGGATGGATGACTGAAAGGAAGAGTGAGGAAGGCAGAAGGCTGAGGTCATCACAGGATGTTTGGCACATAAATTATTATTAATCTCTATCTCTAGCCGACTCCACCCCTAGTGTCTCTCTTTTCCCTCTCTTCTCTTAGTGTTTGTCTGTTTCCATATGAAGAGTGGGAATGCAGCATGGTCTATGAAACAAATTTAATAGAGTGCTGGTGCTCTGGGCTTTTTATTCTACATTTATCAGATGCATTTCAAGCCCCAAATTAAATAATGAACTGCGACAGGTTGCTAATATTAAAACAAATATGAGATTGTCTGTTATGCTGGAGCTGAGGAGCTTCCCCCTCCTTTATTAAGCTCAAATGAATTCAAAATACATGCAAAAATAATAAAAATAAAATAAATCTTTGAAAGTTCTAGAAAAGAAAATTGTTTGAGGAAGAGCATGAGATAACCCATAAATCAAAATTTATGGTTGTCTATTACAAATATTATGTATATTCGTTTAGGTCATTTTGTGTAATCTAAACATTGACAAATTTGCTAATATAATACATAGGCTATAAGCATTTACCCTCTTTTCCGGGAATACAGACCCAGACAAAGTGAAGACTCACAGAGTGGACAAACTGGTACACTATTCACTATTAACCAGTTGTTTATTAGCATGCATATTACTAGTATATTGGCTGTTTTTAGTCCTTATAAAATCACATTTAAATGCCTTATTCTGCATTCTAGATCCCTTAACCCTACCCCATACCTAAACTACCCCATACTACAACTATAACAACTGCTATATTTACTATCAATAAGTAGCAATTAAGAATTTATTGGGGGAAAACATTTAGTTAATATTGAATATGTGTTCTCCCTAATCTAAAGAGTTACTGAGAATTTGTCCAATAATGCTCCCTTCTGTATTAATGCAGAAATAATCTATTTTTGTTAAACTAAGCTGAAATAAAATAAAATAAAATAAAATAATACATAGGCTATACATATAATAAGTGGCAGGTGTAGTGCACTATAGCACAATTTAATAATGGTAGGCCTAATTACAGTAACTTGTTTTATGTCAGAAATGTTATAGTTTCACATTGTCTCCAATAGTGGAATACATTAGATTTTATCACAACTGTGACTGTCGCAAGCTGTCAGATGTGGCTCTCTGAGGATGACTTCCTGTTTAAATCGGAAATACATAAACACTTTGAGGAAAACAGTGCTGAACAAGCCAGTCCATTGCTCAGTAAGTGTTCATAATGTCTCAGCATTCATTAGAATCAAACATTTGAGTTTGCAATTCCTAATAATCACACAGCATAGAACAGAGCATACATATTAATGTTCTCATCCTACTGCTGCAATATGTTGTAGTTTGGGAGCAACCTATAGAGATTTTTTGGTTTATTTTCAGTTCAACATTGAACACAACACAGTCAGACCACCTGTATTCATTAAATATAGGCATTGTTTCCTTTCCAGGTGGTTTTGCTGTTTGAGAGCGTGTCTGTACTGCAGTCAAGATGTGAAGAAGGCTCTTGATCTCCTCATGGAGAGACCGAGGTTTGCTACACTAGTACTGTTTGCATAGTGCAGTATCATGAATACAAATGCATTTTGCTTTTTCTTCTTCTCAGTAAAAGTTTTAGTAAACAATAAGGGGAAATAAGCCACTCCCTTTAGATAAACTGAAACAAAATGAAAGCAAATAGAAATCTAATTGTAACAATATTTTACAATATTGCTGTCTTTTTAACCAAATAAATGCAGTATTGTGAGCAAAAGAGAAACATTGTGTCCTCTCCTGTTACTGCTCTGCTTTAGCATCAATTGCTAGCACCGTTGCTACATAGGTGATATTTTTATGCAGCAACTTCACAGGAATATGGCCATTATGGTAACTATTGATGTTTTGAAGTGTGCGGCTGATGGTGGTACAATCATGACTAATAGCAACTCCTTGCTATGTGTCAAACAATTATAATAAATTACAGGTTAAGCACAATCAGTGTCTCTGTGCTCATGTCCTGTTTTTGTGATTGTAGGTGCTATAACATTTTGTATCGTCACACTAATCATCTCCATTGTTAATCAGTGTGTGCTGTGCCGTACAGATCTGTGGTCAGAGAACAAAAGATCATCACCTCCTTTAATCCAGTAGATGGATCTCTTACAAGTCCTAACAGTATGTTTCCCAGAGTAGATGATTTGTCCTCCCCTGGCTGATCTAGAATCTGTTTGTCATTCTTTATCTATCATCTCGCTCTGTGTTTCAGCATTACCATCATGGCTTTGCTGAAGCAGGAATGATGTAAAGCCCACCTCTGCCCTCAGATAATAACACGTCACGATGATAGAACGTCCCGTTAAATAATAGGCAAGGTGTTATTACACGCTCCATCATCTGCCTGCTCAGAGGGGACTTTGTATACCTGTCAGGATGAAATAATGGGATTGTTTTGAAAGACAATGTTTTCCTGCACAGGTGTCTTCCTGTGCCAGTGTAGAGGACTTGTCTTGTACATGGAGACGAGGCTCATTTCAGCTGCTTGTCTGGTCTTTCGTTTTCTTTCTTCCATTTTCCACTCCAGCAAGACTCGGGAGAAGCAGACCACTCTGAAATCAAAGTGAAAGAAGAGCGAGAGAGCTTTTGAGCAATCATTCTGGCGCTTCTACGTGACTGCCTCGTTCTCTGGCTATTTCAAGTCTGTGTAGCGGCTGTTAGCTTCATCTAAAGAACATCTGCCTTTGTCCTCCTCCTCTTCAAGAGGAGAAATCTTGACTACACATCGCTTTGACAAGCACATATGGCTCACTGTGTTTCTATTTAATGATAGGCGCCATATTGCATTTCTGATCCGGTATATTCCAAGTAGCATCAACTACTGTATTTTTTTAGGATTGTTAAGGTGTGATTATAGTTTTTAGACATATTTAGATTTTTGAATAAGTTTTCATTTTCATATTTTCAGTTTTCATTTTTATTTCAAATCTTCAGTAATTTTGCGTATTTTAGTCTTTTTTTATTTTTTTTGAAGCGGTCTATATGAGGTGCAAATAATGGCATCTGTTGTAAGGCATGTTTTTAATTCCATTGCTTGTCATTTTGCTATGCTTTTTTGTCTCTTTCTTTCCATCGGCTTAATTTGTTTTATTTAGTCCATGACGAGCTCAACAGTGTTCCTCCCCTCCCCACTTCCAGGCTTGATTTCAGAATCATTTGCTCACGGATTGATGCTGGACAGGTTGAATTGCTGTTGAGAGAGGCTTTCACAAGCTCTGTAATTGAAGTAATTATAGGTTCCATCTGCTCCATGTTGAACAATGCTCTGTAAACATTGTCACAAGTGAAATTATGTGAGACAAGCATGAGATCAAGTGCCCATGGAGCGACTACTTCTTTTTAAATCTGTCTGAAGCATCCAAAAATGGTTATTTCAATATGGTTTGCAATTCTGATTTATGGCATTCCCATTTACCTGCAATGCTGCTATTGTTGGTGTCGAATGGATAGGCAATTTTGATGCTTGTGCTGTGATAAAAGCTTGCCCATTTACCTATACGCTCTTTAGGTTTGGACTGAGAGTGGGAAATATGCGTATGAAAAATGCTCCTTTCATCCTTTGAATAGGCTCAAATGGTTTGCAATTTGCCTAATTCGATTTGCTTTTCTGTCAAAATGCTGAAGGAAATTGGACTTTTGTATAAGAGTGTGCTAGAGAAATACATTATTCAAATACATAACGCTGCGCATGCATGTTTTAATTCTGTATCTGTGACCTGAAATACAAGTCATACATCATCTGAAAGTTGAATAAATAAGCTTTCCATTGATGTATGGTTTGTTAGGATTGGACAATATTTGGCCGAGATAAAACTATTTGAAAATCTGGAACCTGAGGGTGCAAAAAAATCAAAATATTGAGAAAATCACTTCAAAATTGTCCAAATGAAGTTCTGAAGTTTTTATACAAATAAGGTAATTTGTTCTCCTTCAGATAAAACAGTGTTCTTATTTACAGGTTCTTGGTCACATGCAGCATAAACCTTCATTTATCAAAATAATATAATAATAATAATAATAAAAATAATAGTAGGCTAATTATTATTATTATTATTATTAATTTTATTTTTGGTGCCATTCTGCAAATGAACAAGCCAAAGGGAAATTATTATTATTATTATTATTATTATTATTATTATTTTAAATCAGTGTCTTTATTTACTATAATAGCTGTAAATCAGAACAAAATGTTATTTTCCAATGGCTTTGCTCTTATCTTGGAAGAAATGGCATCATAACAAGTTTTGTTGCTTAATGAGAACAGTTTTTTGGACGCGCCATGGGGATTTAAAGGAAATGTGTTTAATATTGCTATGTACAAGGCCATATTTGGTGTGTGGCTTTCTCAGATGGCTGTAGCTGGGTCTCTCATCTCCTTTACATCTGGATTCCATCAGATTAATGTTACGGCTTGTTAAAGTCACACATTTCCTCCACAAGATCGCTGATTCGTATTAGGAGGAGAAACTGGGACAAAGAAGTTTCTTATATTTCTGCAACCCTCATGTTATTATCCTGTATTTGAATCTTTAAATCTAAGGTTCAGTCGTTCTATGTAGCGTGATCCTCATACTGCTGGCTTTATAGACCGTGAACATTATCTGACGCAGAGACACTTTATTTGTGCCTTTGGTAAATTTAAACACACAATGGACTCCATTGATGGTCAAGGAAACAAAACAGATAAGCGCAGACTATCATCTATGTGATCCTCTGTTTGATCATAGCAAATTTATTACTTGGAACATGGTTTTTTTTTAAAAAGCCCAGCTGCATTTCAAACGAATCTGGAAAGTGAAAAGAAATCTTTCATGGTATTCTGTTCTGACTGACAAATAATAAATTGCCTTGATACACTAAGAACCTCATCAGCCCTCGTTCAATGGCCCTTGGTTTGATTATCTGGGTCAATGACATGTAAGAGTGTCCGTGATGAACAAGGAAAACTGTTTTAAACATGTGCCAAGTCCTTAGAAAGGTTTTCTTTGTATTTATGTTGGTGACCCACTAAATGTCATGTGGTGTAACCATCATGTAAAAAGCATTAACATATATACTTTGAATACACCCTTTATTTTGCCTATTATTATTATGATTTATTTATTCATTCATTTATTTATTTTTTACAAATATAGATTGTTAATTCATAAATAACATTACGTTTTGGGGAATCACACTGAATTATATTTTTTTACATTTTACATTTTTAAGAAATAATAATAAAAATGATGTCAAACTATTGGATAACCTTGACATCTCTGACTTTATTATCTTTGAAAAATCATAGAAATAAACATACATCTGTTAAAAAAAAAAATCAGAAATGAAACCGTATCTTCTATGATAAGCATATTTTAGTCATTGACAATAAGTCATGACAATAAGTCATTATATTTCAAAGCATTTTTGTAAAAAAAATATATATATATAGAATTATGTCATTGATCCATCTATTTCCCTTTACAAAAGCAAACTAGTTCATGACCGAACTTGGGAGATGTTTAGAAGATAGACATATCCATGTACTTTAACAACTTGAGAGCGGGACAGCTTTTTTAAGCACTGCGGTGGGATGTAATGTCCTGTGATGCAGTATGTTGGGCGCTGGCCATGTGGATGAATTGCTGGCAGTAAGCATGGCCCGGCAGAGGCCCTTGTGTCAGGAAGTGATCAGAGCGAGTGAGGCTTGCTATTGACTCAAGAAGATTCCTGTTTGCTACAGTTGCTGGGCCAAAGCTCATCCGCGGCTCATGGATCACTGTAATTACTGGGACGGGCATGGCCGGTTATTAGTTTAGGGAATGTCATGGGCGTATATCAAACCCAATTTGCTCTGTGGCTTGAGAGGTCACTCATCTTCCTCTGCTTCATTGCCTCTAAGGCTCTTTTGGAGCTGCAGAGCTCTTGTTCTTTGTATTTCTCTCTCAGGCAACCATGCTGCCACTCTGGTTTTGACATAATGGCTTGTGGCATTTTGTAAGCTCATTTGATTGATTTGGAAAAAAAATTCATATATCAATTTGATTTATAAGATTTCACTCATGTCATTGTTATCAGAAGAGCAAATTCAAATCACTACTTCCAGTTGGTCAATATTTCCTATGTTTCCATATTTTATTTTGAAACAAGACTTCTGGGTCCTAGGTTTTAGTTTGTCACTGCTTGGACCACAATTTGCTCTCTTGTAGGTAGTACAAGGGGGAAGAACATTCTCCTCTAGAGAGCCCTGAGTGCAGTATGACTCAGCAATAATTTTGGTCCATTTCCCCAGAAGAGAAATGCTGAAGTTAATTTGATCAAATTTTAGGAGTGCACTTGCATATAGATGGCCTTAAATGATCTAAAAGCCACAAACTGGCTTCTCAAAGTCTGTAAAGTCACTTTGCCAGTGATATTTCTTGTATTTTGTCAAGTGAAAAAAAAAAAAAACCCACATCTGCTACACAAACTCTTTCTTTTGTTATCACACCTTTTTTTGAAGCCTCACTGGTTTTGACTGTTTTTCCACCTTTATGCAAATCCAGTCATGTATGCTGCCAGGTGGTCTCAAAGGCGACCGGTGGGGCTGCCATCTCTGTGATGGCTGATTGAAAGCTTGATGGTTGCCCTGGAGCCTGAAGAGGGGAGACGGGGGACCAGGAAACGGGCTCTCTCCCCAGCCGTGAGTGCTCCTGCATGGATCAGAGGACTGCACCAGATGGTGGATTTGGCACTGCCAGGGTGCAGGGGAACGCAGAGCCTTCTCTTGAAAATGGTCTGCTGCCCATCAAACGTCTCTGAAGCTCACTGGCAGGCAGTGTAGACTGAGTTTTTTTAAGTATGTGTAAGTGAACTTTGGAGGATCATTTTGAACTATTAACAATCCAAAGGGATCTTATTCATATTTACCGTATACATACATCTAGTATATATATTTTAGAAATGTACAATATCAATGTATTTACAGCATCTAAAACAATTTGGCAAACACTTTTTAGCAGCTTGCGTTGTGTTCAAGATATTCATATTACCAAAAAGAACTTGTTACTGTTGCTCCATGCCCTTCTGTTTTAGCTAAAGGAAGACAAAGCCCTGTGCATATGTGCACTTTGTTTGATTTTAATAAAGGACAATGTATGTTAAGTTTTTGAGTTTATGTCCAAACATGGAAAAAGGACTGCTAGGACTGGACTGCAATTTTGACATGAATACCTATAAATATTGAGATGACAATGAACATTTAAATCAACATAATTTGAACCAGGAGGCTGGAACCCACTTGGGACCCTCAGCAAACTTACTAGCTGGCTGCAGGATGACTTAATATATTTAAATTAATTAATTATTATTCATATAGTCTATAATAAACTAATCTCTGAATTATAATCAATCCCACATAAAATCAAGATTTACGAAATCAGCTCACAGTTTCTGTTAAAAATATTTGAAAACAAGCAGCTTTGTCATAATTACAGCAAAAATATCATATATATCATATATTATTGAAAGTATTATAGGGATTATTGTGTTGGACAAATGGGGACTTATAGAGTCAAAAAGGCTGAGAATCATTGATATAAAGAGCATTAAAGACCCCATTAAATCAAGATTTTGATTTTGTGGATTTTAGTCTATTTTTGTTAGTTTTAAAGGGCACCTATTATACACCTTTTTACAAGATGTAAATTAATATAAGTCCTAGTTGTCCCCAGAATGTGTCTGTGAAGGTTCAGCTCAAAATACCCTGCAGATCATTTATTATATCATTTTGAAAATGCCTATTTTTAGTGGAAGTCTCTTTAAATGCAAATGAGCTACTGGTCGCCGCACCCTTTTGCAAAACAGGGCTGCCTTTACAGCTCATACCACAGATACTCTGATAAAAAAACATCTGTTTGCTTTTAATTATCATGTCTATTGCACTGAAATCATGCGTTTTAATGCCATATTAGTTTAAACTTCTGATCAACATGATCTCACAGAATTCCGTGTAATGTTCACGGACTTAATTAACCTCCGAATCTGTGGTGGCATCACAGAATCGCCGAAAATTCCGTGATGGGCTCACAGAAAAAATTCCGTGATGGGCTCACAGAAAAAAATTCCGTGATGGGCTCACAGAAAAAATTCCGTGATGGGCTCACAGAAAAAATCCGTGATGGGCTCACAGAAAAAAATTCTGTGATGGGCTCACAGAAAAAATTCCGTGATGGGCTCACAGAAGTGATACCAATGTAAGTCAGTGACAGGCATCAGCCGTGCTCCATGCACAGAAACCCTTAGCATCAATATGCCGACGCGATACTGGGAAATTTATCGTCATCATTATTGTTCAGAACTGGATAGGTTTAGGGTAGGGGTGGGGTCAGGTACTCCAGTGAAAGTATAACTGCATCGGAGTCACTCTTTTTACGTGGTCTGATGCAGCTCTGGTGTTGAACCAGTGAATCCGTGCATGGACCACGGCTGATGCCTTCTGTGAGCCCATCACGGAATTTTCGGCGATTCCACCACAGATTCGGGGTTAATTAAGTCCGTGAACATTACACGGAATTCTGTGAGATCAGGTTGTTCTGATATACTGTATATGGTTTTCTGAGCACACACATCCGAAGCGAATGCAGAGAAAGTGGCTGTCACACAACATGTGAGTACTAAACTAAACTAAACTAAACTTCTCTTTCATGTCTTATTGCGCTTAAACTGTCAAATACACACAAGTTTATGTTAAAAACACAAGCAAGTTACAAGTTACAAAAACACAGTACATTATGTCTGTGAAGTTAAACAGCTGGGAAAGAAATCACATGTTTATATTAGATCTGTGTATTAACAAAGAAAAAAACAACAACAACAACAAAAAAACACTGGTACATTAGTGTTACATTTGTTAAAAAAAGGTATTTCTCTTATACTAAACATCTTGCACATGTAAGTTGTTTTACAATGCTGGACATTGAAGATAAATTTAAACATTTAAACTAGTAACCCTTGATATTCTGAAATGTTTAATGTTATTTAAATGATAGTTTTAGTATTTATAATATTAGTAAAAGTTTAATGTTTCTCCTAAAATAAAACTGAAGACATCTTAAGACAAAGCTGATATCTCAATGAGGCATATAAGAGAATCACCCCTTAGTAACCTGAGTGTAGAGTAACCTCTGTCAGAGCCATATCCTTGTGGGCAGCATTGATGTGAAGGCACAATTGCACCTCAGACAGCATGGGTTTGAATCCCAGCTAAAGGTACTTTCCTGCTCCTGTTCAATTCTCACTTGTCCAATTGATTCCTGTCTCTACTCCTACTGTCCTGACCATTAAAGGTAAAAAAGCACCCTCTGAGCAGTAAAGCTTTTTTATAAAGGAGTCTTGAAAGAGATTACAACAAGACAATAAAGAGATATCCCATGTTTCTCACATGTTTCTCTCCCATTGTCATTTTAGATTCCTTTCTTTCAGAACTTTTAAGTAATTTTAGGAGAAACATCTGAAATGCTGTTGATACTAAAATGAGAGATATATGAGAATCTCATCTAAGTCTCCTGAGCTTAGGAAAAGCAACCTGAGCAATACATTTTTCCTTTGGGGTTGGGGGGGTGTCTCTCTGCTAATATGGCAGTGTCCGTCAACAGTTGTGGGCGGGGCTTGTAAAATGTGAAGTCACATTTTACGGATTCCGCGAACGGCTTGTTCTGAGACACTACTTATGATTTATCGGGATTAAAAAAAAAGGAGCGAGCACATTTTTATCGTTGTAGGGTGGCTGTGAACACACACTGCCAACACACATTTCTGTTCAAACAATTTGTAAAAGTTAATTGTGCATAATAGGTGCCCTTTAAGCTGTCTAGTATACCTCTAAAATAAATGTACTTTTAGCAGATATTCATTTAAAATGTATAGTCTTGCTCTTAAGTGAGTCTTTAAACTGTTAAATGTCAACCTTGTGTTACAGTACCCATTCATCATTTTATTTATACTCATTCAATCGTAAATATCAATACCTGTCAGTTATTTTTTTGGCTTAACTTGCTTGATTGACAAGATCTACCTGCCTTTAGGCCTTGAGCTCTACATTTGAGCCCAAGAGTTTAAGCTGCATATTTACTGGCAAGAACAGGCCGTTTGTGTGGTTTGTGTGTAAATATTCTTGGTATGCAGATTGTTGGCTGTGAGTCCTACTACCAAAGAGAAGTTGTTTACTATGAATCCTGACCTTTCGCAAGTGGTGAGCTTAGAGACAGCAACTAGCCTCCACAAGGGAATAAGCACTATGAGATTTACGTCTGTTTTTACAGGTTGTTTTTCTTACATCCCTGCTGGCAACAGCTCCTGCTTTGCAAGTATAACTAGAAAACTACATTTAGAGAATATTGATTCAGAGCCACATTTACAAAAAACATGCCTCTTTGACCACTGTCTGATATTGCTTCTAGCGTGCCATTTGTGCTTTTTTCTTCTTTTGAACTGAATTCCTTTCTGACACTAAGATTTACTAGAGTAGCATGTCATTGCTAACAGATGGATTTCATTGTACAGCGTGAATTTTCATTGTGTGTTCAGTATAATGCCATCATAGACGTATATTATTCATTGCTGTATAGCAACTGTGTTGATGATGCTCTGCCAGTGCTCAGGAACTCACCACCTCAGTCAGATTTATGCCATGCAAAGAATGTACTAGCCCCAGGCATCATCTGTGCTTATAGCACTGCAAATAATTTTTTTCTCATTATAGAGTGGCCTGAGACTGTTAGATAACATTTTCTTAAAAACAAGTTAGTGAAGAGGTGTATCAAGGACAATTGGAAATTGGGCTGCAATAACAGACTATTGCAGCCCAACTTCCAATTGTCCTTGATACACCTCCTTCACTAACTTCACTAACTATTTATAAATGTTTTTTTTCTCATCCATCACAACATGTAAACTCATTACTTACCTCTGGTTGAGGATTTACTATGGAGCACCAAGTATAACCTGACTAATTTTGTGGTCTGAATGAATTACATCCACTGAATGTGAACAAAATGCATTTTGTGACATGCTGAAGCAAACAATATTTTGTATGTGGTACAGACATTTAAAGATTGAGCATTTTGTGGAGGAAATTCATTTTGTTACATGCTGGTTGCATTTTGTTCCTGCAAGGTGTTTTTTGTTCGCTTCAAAAAGTACATTCACCCCTAGGCTGGGATGCAGACATGGCACTTTTCAACATTTTGGGTCCAAAATGGGTTATTTGTGTAATGTCTGTATCTGATGAGTTTTTGAATTGGGTGTTGGTGGTGGGTTGAATTGAATGTTGCTCCTCACAAACTCCATCTCTGTAAACGCTGTGAGTTTAGGTCTTTTATAACAAGCATTTGAAAATGCAACATGTGCCAACCATTTTGTTGTCAGAATCTTTCAATGACCTCTCCGTGTGTTTTTCTTCCCAAATAAAAGCTATATAGTTAAATGTACGAAAGCTAAGAAATGAAAAATTATCAAAATCTTCTTATGTTTCTACTTCTTCTTTTTCTTCTTCCTCTTCTTCTTCAATCACAATGAATGGGTACCATGAAAACTACCCTAGTGAAAAATAAATGTACTGAAATGTATTGAAATACATGGTAACTGTAACGAAGCCGATGAGACGAGAGGCGAGCGGATCCAAGTGCAATGTTTTTATTAATAAACGTGGTCGAAATACAGGCAAGGGTCAAACAGTGGCAAACAGGTATATAATAGGCAAGGCAAAGAGTCATCCAAAACGGGCCTGAGTCGGTAGACAGCGAACAGTATCCAAAGGGGCAAGACAAGAGAGGTAAATCCAAAACGACAGCAATAGTCTAGGCAGGGGAAAACATAATCCGAAACAGGCAAGGAAAGTCTAGGATAACTAACAAGGGCTCTGTAGAGTAGCTAAAGCTAGGGGAGTGATAAGTGCATACAATACTCGGCAGGGAGGAAGAGGAAGTCCAGGGTTTATGTAAGGCATGTAACCAGTGTGTGCGTAGGATCAGGTGTGCGTGTGATTAGTGCAATCAGCTGTGTGTGTCGTCAGTGCAATGGGTGATGGGAAATGCAGTCCAGTGTGATGTATGGTGTGAGAATCAATGTGGTGAGCGAGTGACCTCTGGTGGTGAGTGAACGGAAGTTCGTAGACCGGATTCGTGACAGAGCCCCCGCCCAAGGAGCGGCTTCCAGACACTCCAAACATATACCATCCAGGAGGGTGGTGGAGCGGAGGCGGAACAGGGGGAGGGACGGAGGGCCAGGTCCATGTGGAAGTTGGAAAGCCGGGGACCGAGGCAGAGCCAGCAGAGCAGGGAGCCAAGGCGGAGCAGAGAACCAAGGCGGAGACCAGGATGGAACAGGGGCCCACCAGAGCAGAGCAAACGGAGCAGGATCCCACCAGGGCGGAGCAGACGGAGCAGGAGCCCACCAGGGCGGAGTAGACAGGGCCGGAGACCTCCACGGGGAAACAGACTGAGCAGGAAACCATGGTAGAGACCGAGATCTAGGGAGAGCAGAGACAGACAACACGTAGACGGCCTCCATAGCTGTGACAGGACAGGACGAGAGTTCAGGGACAGCCCTTCTGGCTGCGACAGGACAGGCAAAGAGTTTGCAAGTGGATACCACTGACACCCCTGGAGGTTCTGCAGCGATTGCCGCCACCTCTGGAGGTTCTACAGTGGTAATAGTCTTCTTGACTGTGACAAGACGGGCTGAGAGTACGTTGCTGGACACCACCACCATAAAAGGAGCTGAAGCGAGCACCGTCGCTTCGTGAGGTTCTGCAGCATGTGCCGCCACCTCTGGAGAAGCTGCAGCGGGTGCCATCGCTTGGGGCAGTTCTGAAGGGGTGTACGCTGCCCAAATGCAACATAAAGCGATCCCCATCAGGGGAAGTGCTTCGGACAGGGGAGTTAGAGCAGGAACAGGAGGGTTGAAGTGAGCTGGTTTGGGAATACCAGCTGCCCGTGCAGACACCAGTGGTGCGTCCCTCACACTGGATGCCAGACTGGAATACTGAAGGACTGACCTTGAATATCTGGGTGCAGCAGATAGGAGGTGATGTGACTCTAGATGAACGGCTGTGACGTGACGCGACTCTGGAAGATCAACGGAGACGTGACTTGACTAATGACATGACTCTGGATGACCAGCTGTAATGTGACGAGCCTCTAGGAGATCAGCTGAGACGTGATTTGACTTGTGACGATCAGCTGAGACGTGAAGTGACTCTGGACGGTCAGCTGGGACGTGCTGTGGCTCTGGACGAACAGCTGTGACGTGCTCTGACTCTGGACGAACTGCTGAGACGTGCTCTGACTCTGCTGTGTGTGTCGTCAGTGCAATGGGTGATGGGAAATGCAGTCCAGTGTGATGTATGGTGTGAGAATCAATGTGGTGAGCGAGTGACCTCTGGTGGTGAGTGAACGGAAGTTCGTAGAACGGATTCGTGACAGTAACACTTTAAAATAGGTAACACTTATTAACTATTAACTACGACTTTTCCCTCAATAAATTAATAGTTAGTAAGGTAGTTGTTAAGTTTAGGTTTTGGGTAGGATTAGGGATGTAGAATAAGGTCATGTAGAAAAAGGCATTAATATGTGCTTAATTAACACTAATACATGGCTAATATTCTAGTAATATGCATGCTAATAAGCAACTAATAGGTGTAACCATAAAATAAAGTGTTACCAAATACATTTATTTCATGCTAAGTATACTACTAATACATTTACATATTTATGTGCTTAAAGGGGTGGTTGATTGTGATTTCACTTTTTTAACGTTAGTTGGTGTGTAATGTTGCTGTTTGAGCATAATAATAGCTCAATAGCTGCAAAGGTACGACGCTGAAAGTTCAATGCAAACGGAGAAATCGTCTTTTAAAATTCTGGCTGTTCAATGCCAACAAAAACGGCTCGTAGGGATTACAACGAGCTACTTCCCGGGTCCGTTACATCAAGAACCCAGATAAACCCCGCCCCTGGGAACATTCAGCAAAGGGGGCGAGACCATGCTGCGCTGCTTTAGAGAAGAGGAAGAGAAAACTACGGGTACACGTAAAAATCTGTTCATATATGAATCGCGATTCTGTCTTCTAACGATTCTAATGGATTCAAAAGTTTCAAAATCAATGTTCTAAAGCAGCGGTTCTCAATACTGTTCCTCACGTTGCCCTGCTCTGCATCTCTCTCTCTCTCTCATTCAGATCATCAGCTCGGCTCCAACAATGAAATGTTCCATTAATACACTCATTTTCACACAGCTATAAGAAGCGTTATACATAGACGAGCATGCAGTCGCCATACTGTATTAAAGCTTTAATCAGGATAAAACCGTATATTAAAAGCTAACAGAAGCAGCAGCATTTACAAATAACAGCATATCTAAATGTATGAGACAACATTAAGAGCTGTGCTTGCACAGGTTCTGCACCATCCTCTTCACTAATATTCTCTGGGTCTCAATCGGGCTCAAATTGATAAGCAATATAGACGACGCCATTGTTTACAATACAACCGGAACACATGCCGCTGAGGTGAAGGGCGGGACGTTCAGCGTTCAGACGTGCACTAGAGGCGGTTTAGCCGATCACAACACACTGGACCAGCTAACCAATCTGAGCCCATTGCGTATTTCTGATGAAGGGGCTTCATAAAAGCAGGAAATGATCAGCGCGTTTAGAGGAGAAGGGACAGAGCGGTGTGGAATAAAGGTAAATTATGTGAAAAATGAAGCATTTTTTTTTTTTTTAAATGAAGCATTAACACATGTTAGACTGCACCCCATAAACCCAATCAAGCCTAGAAAAAAAAAACAGTCAACCACCCCTTTAATAAAAATACCCTGGCCTAATTGTGCTTTTTTAAAATTTGCTGAATTGGAACAACTAATTGTGTAATTAATTCACTTCAGTTGTGTGGAAGTAGTGCTGAAGTCCAACTAAAGATATACTGAAGTACATTTGATTGTGCTAAAGTGGAACTATTGCAAGTATACTTAATATTATGAAATAAATGTATTTTAAATATATTACATTTTACCAGGGTATACACAGTCTATGAGTTTTTTTTCCCTATATCCCCATGCTAGTGGGATTGGCATCTTTGTCACCTATTCACTCTTGATGAGTTTGAATTCCTTCTTATGTAATGGAAGGAACTAGTAAGAAATTTCATGTAGAAAATCAGATTTGCGTTTTTGTTTACAAAATGTGGTTTTTAGCCTTTTAGACCTTATATCTTCATATGAACAAAGTTCGTTAGCATTTCAAGTAACTGCATTTTGTCATGAAATATTTTTTTGTTATGTAATAGGATTTTTTTCTCTACTCTTTTGTCTTTCTTTTCAACTGGTCTTTGTTCTTGACAACAATTAAACAAGCAATTTTAGTGTGCATTACCCATCAAATTAACTTGTGAGCTAAACATTGGTGGACTACTTGTGTTGTTCAGATGGTTTAGTCAATATTGATACATCACGTTATAAGCTGCAAATGGATCTGGTAATCAAAAGACCTCCTCATCCTTTGAAATCCACTTCAGTTCTGAAGATAAAACAGCTTTCATCTCTAGACATTGTCCTAGTAATTGGGCTGAATGAAACTGAGGTTCTAAGATCTTAAAGCATGAAAGTAACAGAGGGATAAAGAGAGAGAGAGGACACAAAAATCCAATATGCAGGTGACTACAAAAATAAGGGGCTGTGAGGACCCCAGCTGCTGACTAGGTCAAATGTAGTCAAGCATCTCTGTATCTGTACTGTGGCAAGACAAATAACTTGAACCTTCTGCAAGTGGTAAGTCCATTAGATCAAAGCCTCTGGAGTAATATTTCTCTTTCGTCAGGGAGTTATCAACAATTTGGCCCTCATCCATCTTTGTCTGTGATTGCTGACAGTCAATTTATTGTAGGCTAGATAAAGTGTGAAGATTGCATTCCATTCTGTTTTAATTACAAAGAATGTGAAACTGTAATTGTTTTCTTTCATTATGTGGAACAATAGTTTTGACAATGTGCTTGTCAGATTCAGTTGTGTTGATTAGTTGTGATAAGATGACACAACCAAGGAGTCTCGGACTCCTTTCTTTTGTCTCGGACTTTCTTTCTTTTGCGTAACGCAAAGTTTGGTATAATGTTACAGCACCAGACCACTTTGATTTTCATTGTATGGACAAAAACAGAAACATAATTCACAATATCTTTTGTGTTCCACAGATGAAAGTAAGTCATACAGGTCTAAAATAACATGCAAGTAAATGACGACAGAATTTTTTTTTTTTTTTAGATGATCACTTCTATTACTGACGGCAATGTGTCGTGAGCAGCCACAATGTCAAAAATGACACATACATAAATTTATTTTATTGGAATTGACTTTAGTTACAGTTTTGCTCACATGTGATGATATTGAAAAGTCACAAAACAGGAAGTGTAACCAACTAAATTCAATTGCATACAGTACATAATCTCAAAGCCACAAGCCTCATTTTTGAAACCATGACTATATCATCTGTTTTAGAAGAATCAAGGCTATGACAATGAGACAAAGTCTGATGTTGTGAAATGATGTAATTCTGGTCATGCTAGTTAGGGCCATAAATATTTAGCTTACCATTCAAAAGAATTGTGGTGTCCTTGGTGCTGTTTTGAACCTTTTCAGAAGTTTCTGTTTCCCAAGTGATTTTGTGTTTTCATATAATCACTTCTGGAACTAACTGTTCTATAAATGGTTTTGAATGATTCTGAAACATTCTTAGATCTTTATGTAGTTAACTGCCATTGCCCCTGCAACAATTAGAGACTTTTACATAAGATGTGTTTCAGGAAAAATCACTCCCTGCTGTGCTCCTCACAGGATGCAATGTATTCCTCCTGAAATGTAATGGCATATTCAAGAAGCATGTTCTCTCTTTGGCTCTCTTGGGGCCTACCTCAAAGCTCTTCACTGATGGTTTAAAGGCTTCAGGCAATCAGTAACTTGAATCATCTTGAGACAATCTGTAGGCCTGCCAGATTTTCAAGGGAATATGGTGCCTTCTGGGGTAGAGTTAACTTGGTATATTTAATGTGGTTGGGGATTGTCTAATCTTTCGATTTGCTTTTCACTGTTTACAGTTTGAAGTGCAAAGGAAATGTGTCTGGAAATATACTGTAAATTTAATAGTAACCTGTCTGTCTGTCTGTCTCTCTGTCTCTCTCTCCCTCTATCTTTCTGTCTGTCTGTCTAATTGAGGCAATATGGTTTTGGAGTGATTGAAAATCACTCTTGATGTGGCCTCAATTTTGAAGGTTGATGGACAAATTGGACACATTATGTTTGAGTGCTGCATTTTGAAATGAAAGCAAATTGCCCTTATTTTGTTCAATGTCAACTCATTCGACTAAATATTACTCCAAATTGAAGTAAAAGGCAAAAACCTGCAACAATAAATATCCTTATATAATATCTTATAGATATTGTAAATAGCTTAAATGCATGGGTGCCCACGACTCCCTACCATATGATATATTTAAATTTTCTTTAGAAAGTTGCTTCCTTTGTTAGGTTATTTGGTGCTTTTTAAAATCCAGCATTAAAAGAATGACTTTCAGTGCACCCATGGCTGATATTTTCCAGGTCCATAACTTTAAAGGGATATTCCACACAAAAATGACAATTCTGTCATTAATTACTCACCCTCATGTCGTTTCAAACCAGTAGGACCTGTGTTTATCTTCGGAACACAAATTATATTTTGGATGGAATCCAAGAGCTTTCTGACCCTGCATAGACAGCAACGCAACTACCACATTCAAGGCCCAGAAAGGTAGTAAGGACATTGTTAAAATAGTCCATGTGACATCAGTGGCTCAAGCTTAATTTTATGAAGCTACGAGAATACTTTTTGTGCACAAAAAATACAAAAATAATGACATAAAGTATTGTTATAACTTGCAAAATTAAGGTTGAACCACTAATGTCACATGGACTATTTTAATGATGTCCTTATACCTTTCTGGGCCTTGAACGTTGTAGTTGTGTTGCTGTCTATGGAAGTTCAGAAAGCTCTCGGATTTCATTCAAAATATCTTAATTTGTGTTCAGAAGATGAACAAAGGTCTTGCAGGTTTACACGAGAGCGAATAATTAATGACAGAATTTACATTTTTGGGTGATCTATCCCTTTAAGACCACTCGTGATTTGCATTTGTTACTAGCAATATCAGGAGCAGCAGAATCCATGTTGGAAACTGAAACTTGTTTCATTTTTTTAATGAGCACCTGTGCAGTGTTTTTATTTTGTTGTAAATTCGTGCCAATCAATTTATCAACTAAATAAATTACACTACCAATAAATTACATAAAAATACACAGTTTTCACCACTTTAAGTATTTAATCTCCCTCCTAGTATGTCATATAAATAATAGAAACCTCTGTTTTGTTATTATTGTATATATTAGTGTCTATTGTGTCACAGAATGGAGCATCATCCATGTACATCAGTATTCGGAGTCTATATGTCATTCACAGCTGTGACATGGAATTGATGTGCGAGATTTTCTGTTGATGTGTGTGTTGGTTGGAGTACTTCTGTTGACCTCTGGATAATTGTTCGTCAAGTGGTTTGTCCCTTTTTCTTATGCCTTGCTGGAGCTTGACAAAATATTTCATCTTAAGTCTGCAGTTCATTTCCCATTTTAAAGCTATTTTAGCTTCATTCCCTACCGTGGCCACAATAACAACAGGGAATCCCATGAACCAATTTGAATTTAAAGTGGATTTTCCCTCAGTTGCCTTCCCTGGAGATTCAGGGCTGGTATTGAATAGAGAGAGACGGTGCACCTTACAGTTGAATTCATTGCATTCTTGATGAAATGGAGAAAAGTCTTTAACCTCAGTAAGCGGTACAATCCAAAACATTTATTTTAAATGAACATTGGCCAGATTTCCTTCTGAGGCATATTTACACCCATTTCTGTTCACACCATGAACTTTATCACCTAAAAAAGATCAAAATATAATGCTGTAATCAACACTTTTCATGATTAGTTAATCTTGGGAATTGTAACAGTAGTAAAGGGGTTTCAAATGAGTTCCATGTGTATTTCTTACGCACAGATCTTACCCAATCGTAGCAGCGGGCATTTTAAAGGAGACCCACCCTTTTATACAGTGTTCAAATCAGAAGGCTAAAATTAGGGTAGAAAATGGCCGTTTATTTCTAAATTATGACAGTTTTTGAAATACTACTAACATAAGTGAACCTCAGAAAATATTGTAAAATAAAAAAGCAGTACTAAACTTATTTAAAATTCTTAAAAAATAAGATGCAAAAGTTGTGTCTATAGATGATATTCAGGCAAAGACTATGCTTTGCAGTGCAGCAGTAATTTGTGGGAATGGTCTATGTTTTAAACTACACTAGGGATTACAGAGTAAAACGGGTAGTACAGATTTATCTAAGTGTAGCGCTGTTGGTATAGTCTGTTTTGTAAATTCATGTCTTTTCAGACTCGCATTCTGAATAGTCAAGGTGTCTAGTTGATTTCCAGGAGAATCCCCTTTGCACCTTGAAAAGCGGGGAGTTGAAAGCAGACAGTGATTTTTGTGCGTGACAGGACAGATGGGAAGCACATGTGGGTGGACAGGCTTGATTTCTGTGATGGTCTTTCCATCCTTGCAAATAGTCTGGAGGTAAAACCCCTCTCTCCTTCTTTGTTTCTCTCCAGTTTCACCCTTCACCTACATGGCCAGAGTGGGATGATTGTGTATTTGCTATGGGCAGAACAGACTAAGCTTTGAAGGTGAATGTATTCAGGCTTTAAGCCCCCACCCCAGACCTTCATTTTACCACTATCCACTGCAGCAGCCCAAATTCAGCTTTTGTAGTGATTTTTAAATCATTGCTCATATTTCAGTGCCTTTTGAAGGTCAAGTCAAATACAAAATTTCATTTAAAAGAGATGTTTGTGTACATTTTCAATTGGTCATGGCAGAATATGATGGAGAAGAATGCTATAACCGGGCATATATCCAGAAGCACAGTGCACTTCATGCATTTTAAAGAGCATATTTGGGATTGCAGTGGTAGAGCGTCCTCCACAACCTAACACTCACAACCAACCCTCAAGATCTGGAACGACTCCATTTCAAATTACATTTGTGCTGTTACCTGATTTGAATAATTCCTTTAGTGAGCTGGATGTTTAAACAACATATTTAATTGGTACAAGTGGCCATCACTGGGCACAATACAGTAACAATGGTAATACTGTGAAAAATTGTAATTTAAAACTTAATTAATTAATTTATTCCTGTGATGGCAAAGCTGAATTTTCAGCAATCATTACTCCAAATGTCACATGATCCTTCAGAAATCATTCTAATATGCTGATTTGGAAAACGGTTGTGCTGCTTCATACTTTTTGGAAACTGAATTTTTTCCCAGAATTTTTAATGAATAGAACAGTATTCTGAACACTATTCATTATTTGAGTTAGAAATTGAAATCTTTTGTTACATTATAAGTGTTTCATTGGCCCCTTTCACACAGTAATACCACTAAAATTACCGGAACGACTTTACCGGTACAAAAATGCACTGTTCACACAGTCAGTGACGTTAAGGACCATTCACATATCATTTTCAAAATACGATGAAATACCTCCCGGTGTTGTGTTTGTAAACATGGAGGGGTATATGATTTATTGATGTTTTCATTTTTGTGTCAAGTGTTCACCCAGAGACATCGTATTAGACAACTTCAAACTGAACTACACAGCACATAGTAAATCTGTGTCAAAATGTTATGATTGGCCCAGAGTAGACATCTTACATCAGCACATTCTGAACTCGTACACGCTCATACTGGTAATCTCGCTCTGCCTTCGTTGCCAGAATGATTTTACCGGTATTTTTGAAAAGGGCCTGTTCACACATGATCTCTTGACGGTAATTTACTGGTAATTTACTAGTAAAGAAGACTATGTGTGAAAGGGGCTATTGTCACTCTTAATCAAACTAATCTGTCCTTGTTAAAGGGTTAGTTCACCCAAAAATGAAAATTAGCCTGTGTTTTACTCACCCTCAAAGCATCCTAGGTGTATATGACTTTCTTCTTTCAGATGAATCCAATAGGAGTTATATTAAAAATTGTCCTGGCCCCTCCAAGCCTTACAATGGGATAAGTGGGTGCTTTTTGTCTACAGGCCAGAAGACGTGAAATAAACTGCCCACATCCATAATAAAGTGTGCGGGGGTGAATAAAGGCCTCCTGTAGCGAATCCATGCGTTTTTGTAAGATAAGAACGGCTTCCGTGTACCACAGTCAGCGGAAGTGAGAAAAAAGTGTTTATTACGATTGAAATATGGATATTTATCTTACAAAAATGCATGGATTCGCTACAGGAGGCCTTTATTCACCCCCCGGAGCCACGTGAGGCACGTTTTATTACGGATGCGTGCAGTTTATTTCAAGACTTCTGGACTGTTGACAAAAAGCACCCGAATGCCCAAGTATGCATACAGTGTCAGTTGTAGTGTCAGACAAGTGTCGCCTCTGGCTTGCTCAATTGGGGACACTTAATTTCGCCAAATTAGCGATTATCGCCGATTTGATTGCACAGATACTATTTAAACTAAACTGAGCTAGACAATGACATCTCTGAATTCAGTAATGAAATGCCTTTAACTGAAAATTGAGTGTTTAATCTTATCATTATACATTACTGACACTCTGTCCTCCAATTGACCTATCGGTAAGCCCTGCCCCCCTTAGTTACTGTTGCTCCCTCGGACAAACAAACGGAGTTGCTCACTGTCTTTCAATGACAGCTACAGTGTGAAAACCTTGTCCCACGATGTTTTTGCACAATTTTGGATACAGAAGGCCACCAAATGGGAATTAAATATTCCATGGAGGGATTTATAAAATATTTAAAAATAAATACGGTGGGTAACTTGAAGCGAGGGTTTACAGATCATAATGCAAGCGGGAGAAGTCTCATATTACGGTCGGTCATCACGATCGCAGATGACAACATGCAGGATCAACACTGTTCATTTATCGCAGGGTACGATTAAATTAATGTACATTTAACCAGTTTAATATGGAGTGTGTTTTTGACCTACACTGTACAAGACGCGAGAACAGTCCGCTATTTAAGTTTGTACATTAGCATGGACTCACTAACTTTAACGTTAGCTAGTTTTAGCCAGAGATACCTTGCGAAAGCACAAGATAACATTAACGTTCTGCTTGGGCAAATGAAAATTGTAACTTAATGAGTGTATGACAACCAGAAAATGAATGTTTTTGTCTTCATTTGTATTGGGGTGAATACTTAGGGACATTTTGCTCTGTTTTGTTTGGATTCAGGAAATGTAATAAAATAAATTATATTGCCCATCCTCTCAGGATACCTGGAATCAGTGTTACAAGTACCCCAGGCACATCGTTTTTCCATTTTTGAAGCATAAACCCCATAAAACCGATGCGAGCTTCGGATCTTCCAATGTTTCTCTATGGTGCTGAAACCTAAAGATGTCCGAGTTCCACTCCCGTGCAACTGATACTCGACTGCCATTGGCTAGTCTGCGTTCGAGGGGAGGGGCTTACCGATAGGTCAATTTGATACTGTTAAGTGCTTTGACACAATCTGTATTGTTAAAAGCGCTATATAAATAAAGGTGACTTGACTTGACTTGACTTGACTAAAACTACATTTTTAATCACTCATGACAACATCACTGCCTACACCCTAAATCAGCATCCTTCATCTTACATTTGCATAAAGTTGGGCACTTCTCAGATTTTTGATGCTCAGACTGCTTACTTTGCTCTGATATCAGTCCCACAATCCACAACGAAAGCGTGTTGCTCATCACCAAGACTGTACTGTCTGTGGTCACGTACGGTTTGTGGAATCCTCCCATTTTTCCAGCATTGTTCATGTGCAGTCATATGGGAGGATGTCTGTCAACAATGCTGTAATATTGTGTTAGGTTTCATGTTTGTGCAGTGGAAAACTTTGCAAATGTTATGTGTGTAATTAACGTCTCTGTTTGGTGAATGAAACCAGGCAGGAAATTGAGTTATACTAAGCTCTCATGTTTAGCCTACTGAAAAGGTCCAGTTCAGGCGAAGGATAAGAACATAATAACATTTGCTTTTCTATATCCTCTTCCAAATTCTCTAGCGGGCCTAGTGGACCATGAACAAGCATACTTGGCCTACCTTTAGCCACTGCTGGCTCACTCTCCCATGCTTAAGGCTGCGAGCACTTATAAGGCAGTTAGATACGGTGGAGGTGAGGTATGTCATCTGGAATAATTTCACACTTAAACATATCCCAGCCAAAGCAGAGCACCATGTGTGCCCACTAAATCAAGTCTTTGGCTGCCCACGCTACAAATTGGTCATAAGTCCACTGTAATAGAGACCATGTGAGGCCCAGTGTCCCTTGGCATTCTTCAAGCTGCCCCTTCTGTAAGCTTGCCAAAACGAATAGTAGGAAAAAAATGGCAAAACACATTGACTGAAGTGCTTCACAACAGGAGTGCTGCCTAAATGGTTTTCCTGTATGAAAAGACCTATAGAATAAAGAAACATGACAAAATACATTTCAGGTGGTTGATAGTTAGACCTTATAATTTCTATGAAAAAGGATCTGAAAACTGTTAAAAAAAATCATCATGACTTTTTTCATCACATTTCAGCATCTTGACACAATCTAGATCAATTTGATTTTATTTGGCTGTAAGACAAAGATGGTCTTATAATCATCATTGTGTGTGATATCTGCGCTAATGTGTGACCACTGCTATTTTTTGAGGTGGATCAGTGACGTATAAGAGTGTCCATGACTGCTAAGTTCTTAGAAATGTACTCTTTGTATTCATGTTGGTTTCAAATGGTGTTGAAAAACTTTTATACAATTTTCTAGGAACATTTTAATTTAATTACAGTAAAATGTCATGTGGTGTAGTAATTTTCCTAAGCATTTTCCTTACAACTTGAGTACATGCAAGTACACATCTTAATCATTATTTTTTATTTATTTAATGAATTAATTTATTTCATGACATTTTGGGGAAATTGACCCCAATTCGCAAATAATTCGCAAATAATTAGAAGGTATCTTGTTTCAACCACGGAAAGATGTCAATACACACTATTTTTCAATCTCAAGCCCACTGACGTTAATCTCCTCTCTGGTTTGTTTGTCAGACAAAATGGCAGATTAGGCATTATGATTGGTCAGATCATCTGTCAATCAAACTCCCGGCAAAGGGTGAATTGAACCACATGATATTTTACAACCTGAACTAACCCTACCTTGTCATAAAAGGTCAAATCAATACAATATTTGGTAACACTTTATTTAAGGTGTCCTTGTTACTCGTTACATGTTACTATTGTAATACCAATAAATTATGCAGAATTGCATGCAAGTAACCCCAAGCCAAACCCTAATCTTAACCCTAACCATACAGTAAGTACATGCAGTTAATTAATATTACTCAGTAGTTAAATATATAATTACACAATAACAGGGACACCTTAAAATAAAGTGTAACCCAAAGTTTAAAAGACCTATTGACCTTGACACACAATCAGTTTATTGTAGAAACTTTCATTTTTTTGTAAAGCTGCTTTGCAACGATTTGTATCGTGAAAAGCACTATACAAATAAACTTGAATTGAATTGAATCGAATCATGTGGGTCTGCAGAGGTCCTCTTCATGATGCAATTTCCTGTTCCGTGACTCTTCTTGTTAGTTGAGCCACATGACTTTGATTGAACCATCTAACTTTCGATGTACAAACGTTTTTTAAATATTAATAATCTGGGAAGCAGTTTTGTTCAAGTGTTTTTCACCTAATAAATAATAAAACTATATAATAAAAATAATAAAATAATAAAATGTTAACGTAGTAAACTATGCTAATTTCATTCCTTTGATGACACTTTCCTTCTTCTTTTCTCTTCTTTTTATTCTTTTAAGGACACTTTTTTTCCCCCCCTAAAAATAAAAACTATTATGCCACTTAATAACAAAGTTAGACATAAACGTTTTTTATTATTTATTAGGAGAAAAAAATCTCTTAACAAAATGTCTATTAATAACTTTTAATGACACTTTTTTCTTCGTTATGATATAAATTGATGTCCTTAACATTAGCTATGGGACTACGGATGAAAATTAGCATTTTACATATTGCATGTACTATTAATGTGCATTGTCCCTGATTAAATAAATAAATGAAATAAAATAAGGACAGTTCTACCAATCTGACATTTTTTATGACCCCTCCCCCCACAAATATCTTTAAAATACCACTTTATGACCCCCCTCCCAAACAGCAAAATGAATTTTAATTCAGAAATTAAAAATGAGATTATCATACAAGATGAGTCATTGTATGTATGAATATAATTTAAATGTATTTTAATAAATTAACAGATAGGACTGAAAAATGATCGCCATGTCATTGACCTGAGTTTGAAGATTTCTGATGAATTAAGGCATTAGAGGTTTCCAAATGTATTTTTGGTTATTCAGTGTTATCCAAAGGAACATATCAGCCTTACAATTTCTGCTGTGACCAGATCCTGTTGTTAAATCTTTGTATTCATAGCACAAAGCTGGATTCAGACCTTGGTTGTTCTGTGGTCTTGGTCTGACGGCTATCCCTCAAAGCCACATATACTTTGTTATTATTCCATTCACCTCGAGCTGCTCCAGTGCCTTCCAAACACAGAGACCCCCCGAAATGTGCTTAGACCAGCAAAACCCTCCTGTAACAAGCAGGTGTGAGGATCCTTCCAGATTTCTTTCGTCCATCACCTGCACCCCGCCTCTCTGCTTGTTGCTGAGTTGTTTTCTTCTTCTCTGGCTTCCTGTAGAGCGCCCTCGGGTCCAGACTTAGCCAGCTGTTCAAACACCTGCACAGGATGAGGCAGACCTTCAGCGCAGTCTTAGGGACGCTCAGCTGTTCCACCACACCGGCCATTGCTGCTGTTTCAACCTACCAAGGTGATGTCATTAGTAACTGGAGGTAATGGTGGTTCTTGCAAATGTACATTTTATGTTTACATACACACTGCAAAGCACATTGAGTACACATAAACAGTATTTTACAGTAAAATGACACAATGCAATGTTAAACCATTTAGAGTTTTTCACTTTATATGGTACAGTTAACCAATTAACTGTTTTAATTGGTTTTAGTATACATCTAAATGTACAAAAATGTATGTGTAAACATATGTAGAAATATCCAAAAATTACAAATTTTTCAGGGGCTACATACTCTCCCCCATCATACATTCTGGTGGAATAGCTGATTCAGTTTATACGGTGTCAGTAAAAAGGACCTCCATCAGGAGTAGTCTAATGGTACTTCTAAGGCTTTTGACCGAAGTGGTTCAGAGGTTTTGCATGTTGTGGAAACTGATACATTAGTTCTTGACAGGCAGCCTGCATGAGGGTTTCTGTTATACGGTAAAAGAATCCAGACTACGGAAGAGAACAGTGAGGAATGCAAAAACAGTGGACTATATCCGGAGTTAGCATCCTTTTACATTTACATTTAGTCATGCTTTTATCCAAAGCGACTTACTTTATGAGGACAATAGAAGCAATCAAAACAAACAAAAACTCAATAAATAAATAAATATAAAAAAAAATTTGTTTAAGAAAACAAGTAGATAGAATAGAAAAAAACAAGAAAGCTAGAGGGTCAGATAGATACAAAGAAGAAAGTGAAAGTGACTTTGTGCCTCTTTTAATACTTTTAATGTAGTTTAACTGCAAAAGTATTGCTAAGTTAGCATTTTTAGACTTTCATTCATTCAAGGCACATTCAGGAATGGAAAAAAGTGACTGTTTTTATGACTGAGTCATTGAATTATTCATTCAACCAAATTGTTCAAGAATGAAACTGTATACTGTGTGTTGCTCAGAGACACACAACAGTTGATTCTGTTTTTACTTCTTTTAGAACTAAAGGCAATATTGTGTTTAAAATGTAAGTTACACAATATTAACTTATTGTTTATCGAAATGTTATATAAAAGCAATATCACATCTGTGATTGTATATTCTGTGCTGTTCTATTTTTATTTTGTTTTTCTCAGCAACACAATTTTGACCAGGTGCCACTTCAGACTTAAAGTCCCACCTGGTCAAAATTGTGTTGTTGAGAGACAAATAATAATAACAATTAATAATATATAATATATTTAATTAATAATAGTAATATAATTATATATACTGTAAGTTGCTTTGGAGTAAAAGTTGCAACATGTTTCAGATGTATATGTATATATATATTTTTTTCAGATAAAAAAATGGTATATATTTTAATATCATGACACTCAATGAGGTGTTTCTTTTGGAGACATCCTGACAGAGAATTACACTATAGCAAATGAATAAATAATCAACCTTTCATTAATGCATCAACAGCCAAATGGAGAAAACCATTTCCGCTCACACACAAATCATCTCTCACCCCTGACTCACCTCACCCTTCAGCCTCAATCCATATGAGTCATGCTGTGGTATTGAGGCCTTCCTGTGTGTCTGCTCCTGGCCCAATTGACTATTGTCTTTGTGATGTAGTGAAAATTGGAAGACGCTGAGCCCTGGGCTCCCTGTGGACTTCCTCAGCTGTAACCCTAAGGATGGAAAAGCCAGACCTACATTAACCCCTTGCAATTCCCATCTCCTCCTCTGTTCTAGGGCCAGGGGCTTCAGAGGGTTCTACATTATTCATGTCCTATTGAAATGATATGCTGTCTACCTGCGACCAAACATAATGAATTCTGATGCTGTTGAGAATTCAAACTAGCCGAGGCACTAAACCTGAGGAATGATAGAAGGTTATGCTCCTTATCTACTCTCTATGACAATATTATGAGGGTTAAATTCTTAGGAAAATTATCATACATTAAAGCGTAGTTCACCAAAAAAATTTTATTTTGTCATTTGCTTGCCCTAATGTTGCTTAGGTATTTGAAGAATTTTCAGTGTGGTCTAAAACAATACTGGACCCCAATTACTTTAACTGTATTAAAAAAAAGAAACTTGAGACCATTTTCAAAACATCTTGGTCTAGTGTGTTCCATAGAAGAAAGTCATAAAGATTTGGAATAGCATGTTTAAATGTGTAGTTTTGGCAATTAACACAATGAATTAAACCTGAAAATTTGAAGTAGAAAGACTGACTAAGAAACACGTTTTCTTGTAAAATGTACTCCATTAATCTTTGTTTACAGCTTCAAAAATCTTTTTTTTTTTTTTTACAGTATATTGAGAATCTCTCTTTAAATTAAAATGATTTCATTTTATTAAAACTAAAAGTTTTCTTTAATTAAAGAAAAGTTTAATGAATAATAAATATTAGATGACAAACTTAATAAAAATGTTGCCTGTCCAACTAACCAAATTAAAATAAATTTGAAAGTACTAAAACTACTAAAACTGAAATAAAACTAAATTAAAGCTAAATAAAAATAGTAAAGGCACAAAAATAAAATGACTTTACTGAATAATGAAAATGACAAAAGCACATAAAATACTAGGGGCTAGATTTACTAATAGCTTGCCCCAGCGCAAACCCTGATTTGGAATTGGCCCTGAAAAGGCATGGACACAGTTATTTTTGTGCCTTACCTTATTGAATATGCATTTATAGGAGTTTCCCATTCAGACGCAAAATTTATGGGTGGAGAGTATTTAAATGATTCACGCAATGCTATTTGCTAAGATTTGCGCTCGTCAAACTACTGGTATTTGTGCCATTATTTAACACCCCCAAAAAAGCATGTCATAAAGCAGGTGGTAATTTGCGCTGCTCTTGGTAGATTGCGCTGGTCATTATGGAAATGAGATGTTGCATCTGTGTTCTTTAATTTGGGCGTTGTCAGTAAATCGTTCACGCTAATTTGCCCTGTTTAGTAAAGCTGGTCCTAAAACTTAAACTAAAATTAAAACTGAAAATGTAATAAAAGCTAAAACAAAATAAATAATAATAAAATAATACAGATTTGAAGTAAACCTATCTGGATATAACTTAAAAAAATAAATAAATGAATTCATTACATTGCATCACATACAGTATTTCATCGCATCATGTTTTGTAATATAAGGGCAAAATGAGACCATAAAATAAAGGAAGTTATGTATCATTTTTGTCACATATATCTCACGCTCCCTATCTCAGAAGGCCAGGACTAGTAAAAGTCATACTTTGGGTAGAGACATGAGCTTCAGAGATATTGGAAAAAGGACCCATCTGTTAAGAATATCTCAGACCCTCTCTCTCCCTCTCTCTCAAAAAAAAAAAAAAAGCCCACGCCTTTCAGAAAGCGAGGCTTTGAGGAGGGGGGATGGTGGTCGGGTAACCTCACATGGGGCGCCCCTTTCTGCCTGAGAGGAGATGCACATACCAAGAACTTCATCAAGAGTGGAAGACATCCATCATTCGCCCCAGTGCCATTATAAACAACCCAGACCCAGCCATGGAGAACCCCAAATGGTGTACCACCTCTACTCTGACAAGATAGATGGTCCAGCTTCTTGGAACGGGCGTCCAGTGAAGAGCAGACAAAGCAGCCCATCTGCTGGTGGATTAAGACAAGACTGCATGATTTATTTTAATATTTAGACCTGCTTACACAAAGTGTTATTATCCATTTGGAGGGCGTGCCCCACTGGCACAGTAAGTAATTGCTACTAAATGGCTGTGTATAATGAAAGATCTCACAGCGCTAAAGCAAATCACCTCCCTGTTGCTAAGTAATCACCATCCAACATGTTCACATGCAGCCATATTCAGCGTTTAGGTTGAGACGGGGGTTGTCGGATTTACATAATTACATTTGCTGGATTTCAATTACAGTTTTAAACCGTCAGTGGGAACAAATGTAGAAGATATGTGCGGTTAAACTCTAGCATGCAGGTATTTGAAACAGAGGATGAATAGTCGAACAGGAGCACAGATTGTATGAAGTGCGTGATTTCCACAGCCTGCTTCGTTCACATCAAACGGCAGGATGCGATGGCTCAGATGCCATGTTGAGGAGGGAAAAAGCTTTGTTGTGGGCCTCTATGTGCTGTGAGGAGGGATAGGATGGAGCTGAACCATGAAAATGACTGGAGTGCCTGCCAATAAAATAGATCCACACAGGTTCCCACCATCAATGGGAGTTCTTCCTCAATTACATTCGCAGCATCCCCTTCATGTCTGCTTCTGTCTATACTATAAAATACACTGGGTTAAAAACAACCCAGTGCTAAAAATCTTTTCTACAGATAACCAAATTACAAGCAATAGGAAAAAATAAATACAATAGAACAAAGACACACATTAAATAAACAGTGCTTTTCAGGTTTTTTAGGTAGGTCTAAAAGAAGTTTTCAGGTATAGAAATTTAATAATTAAATGTAAAATAATACTGCAGAGTCTTCACTGTATGAATTAAATATAGATTGATCATTATTAATGTTACAGAAGTTATTCAGCCAGGAGCAGTGAGCACTACTTGTATTTTTCATTGACAGCAGCAGGTTTATTATTAGTCTGCTTTTGTTTTAAGAATGAAAGCACAGATCCAATATACTGATACGCATGAGTTTTCTTTCTCATTTGTTTACGTTAAGACATAGGCCTAACCTAACTGTGTTTACTAGGATATTCGCATTTTAATGTAATTTTGTCAATTCAGTGTTTGCGTGCTGTCGATGCGGCTGTCTGTATGCACGTGCTTTGGATGTGTGTGCGGCACTACGCGCAGAAAACATCTCACACAGCACTCCACAGTTCCATCAACTATCCCGAGCGTCTTTTACACTCGCCTTGTGCCTTCGAGCAGTCCTTATATCGAGTCCTGACACGTGAGTATGAACGAGAATTCACGTGTTGGCAGTATGCATAGACAGACATTGCATGAAAATGTGGACAGTGCCAAAGTAAAGGTGCCTATTTATACTACAGATATCGATATTTTACACGACATCAATACATCGTATCGTTAGACATTTAATCGATGTATCGGTCCTTGGACCCCTACTATGTTCATACATGTCCCTTTAAATACAAATGAGCTGCTGCTCCCTGCACCCTTTTCCAGAATAGGACTGTGCCTTTACAGCTTGTACCTCAGATATTCTGCAAAAAACATCTGTTTGGTTTTGATTATCATGTCTATCGCACTGAAATCATGCGTTTCAAACTATATTAGTTTAAACTTCTGATATTCGGTTGTAAACTTTGATAAAGTGGCTGTCACATGGCATGTAAGTACTAAACGAAGTTCCCCTATAAAAAGCTACACTCGATGCTGCGTTTTAATAACGCTTATGAGAACATTCTTTGTTCAACCGGTTGTGAAGCATGTGTGTCAAACACGCCAAGAATTGGCTTAAATAACCTCGGTAGGTGACGTCATTTGATTACGTGCACCTGGGGGTTATAAATAGACGTGAAACGGACACATCTTCAGGTTCCTTTGTCTTCAGAGATCACATTGTGTGTGTATGTCACGCTGCTGAAAGCAATATCATTCAAAAGAAAGCATGTTGAAATTGAGAGTTTAAACAACTTACTATTCTTGTCGAGTGAATAGGTACAGAGATGTGTGCCTCTCTCTTCATGGCCGATCTCTGAAGAGAACTCGCATGAGTATTGTTTGGAGTGTTTGGGAGAAAAGCACGCTGCTCTCGCGTTCAAGGGTGGCAGGTGTGAGCACCGCGATTCACTTCCTATCTGCCTGCGTCGCATTAGGTTCATTTTCTCTCACGAGGAACGAGCTGCTGTGCGCTCATTAAGATTGCGCTTTGAACTGGCTGAGGCTTAAGAAGCAGGTCTTCCCCTTTCTCTCGTGTTCTCACCAGATTGGACATTTCTTGCGCCCGCCTCCGAAGCGTGCCCAGGCACTTCTTCGGATCGGGCAGACGACGCTGCAGCTCTTGCTTCTGTTGAGATGGAGATTGAGAGTGCCGCCTTCAAGTGCTCCTCCCGTGGTTATAAAACATATGAGGAGTTACTCAAGATGGTTACTTGTGCAGCGGCCAGATTAAAGCTGTGTCGGCCAAAAAATTAAAAAATAACCTCCAAACTAGATGACTGGTTTCTGTCAGGTGGTCAGAGGAAGGGGCCACAGCGATGGTCTCTGCCCTTCTTTGGTGATCTCCATCATGAGATATCTTGTTCATCCCATGTTTTTGTGCACTCTATGTCAACTATTTGGCATATTAGGCTGACCTTTTTAAAGATCTGAGCACCGGGAGGCAAAGAAGCATGAGGAGGCTTTCAACAAGTTTCTGCCCCCCTGTGCTCAAGTGTCGGGGCTGTTGGCCACCTAGTCCCGATCCGGTCCAGCTCCTCTGAGGCAAGAGGCTCAAAGAGAGAGTGTGGTGAGTCGTGCCCCCCTCTTAAAGAATGACGAACAGCTCATAGCACTCAACAGCCAGAGATGAAGCCGGACCTAAGAACGGTCATTACGACAAAAGAGAGGTCCTGAGGCTGTGCCCAGGACAAAGGGTATGTCCCCTCGGGGAGGGACACAGAAGAGTTCAACAGAAGAGTAGGGGCTCCTTCCTGGCACCCTTAGGGGATCGCTGTACAACCTCTGCCACCACCGCTGTTTCGGGGAGCAGCGGTCTACAGTGAAATGTTACATGTTCGGTTGTGCCTGCCGTGTTTCAGGACACCAAATATTTAACATTCCCCCAAGCAAAACGACGTGTCACAATTAGTGTCCCTTTCAGAGAAATTGGCAGTGTGGGAGCTACTGCCAAATAATCAGTTCTTGGGTCGTAAGGACTGTAAAAAGGGCTACAGGATACGGTTTGTGTATCATCCTCCGCGTTTCAGTGGCGTGGTCTCCACTACCATGAAACTGAAACAAGCATATTTGTTGACACAGGAATTGCAAATTCTGCTGGACTAGGAGGTCATAGAACATCTTCCCTTCCCAGACAGAAAGTCGGGCTGCTACAGCCAATATTTTCTGGTTTCCAGAAATGACGTTTCCAGAAATCTCCAATTTTAGATCTTCGCGGACTGAACTGCTTTCTAAGAACATTCAAGTTCAAAATGCTGACAATCAATGATTGTTCTTTCAGATCCAATCAGGGGATTGGTTAGTGAAAATTGATACATACTTTCATCTAGAAATTTTGCCACAACACAGGGAGTTCCTGGGGTTCGCTTTCGGGGTAAAGCAGTATCGGGTTCTTCTGTCCGGCCTAGCCTTGTCACCCCGCACATAAACAAAATAAATGGATGCAGCATTAGCATCGATGACTGGCTTATTTAGCCCAGTCTTAAGAGCTTGCGTTTCGATATGTCTCTGGGGTTGAGACTCAACGCCAAGGAAAGCGTTTTCTCTTTTGGCCAGGGGACAATGTATTTAGGGGTTGTACAGGATTCGATTGCAATGCGGGCACAGCTGTCTCCTGCATGTGTCAAATACATTCTAAACACCCTGAAGAATTTCAGGCTAGGCCAGAAAGTTACTGTACATTACTTTCGGAAAGTTCTAGGTCTCATGGCGACTGCATCTATGGGAAACCTTTAGACGTCCTGCACATGAGACCATTGCAGTTTTGGCTCAGAGCCAGGGGATTTAATCTAAGGGCCAATCCCCAGAATCATACAGTATAAGGGTTACACGCTAAGGGCTTCATACCCACTGTATGCGGTTCAGACCCCGATTCCTGACTTTGGGTCCCACTCTAGTCACGTGTTGTTGTCGTGAGATGCTAACAACAGACACTTCCCTCATGGGCTGGGGAGCGGTCTTAGATGACCGTCCAGCCCAAGGGATCTGGAGAGGTCATCTTCTCGACTGGCACACCAATTACCTCAGAATGATGGCTGTATTTTGGGCTCTGAAATACATCCTCCAGCAGGGGCTACCACGTCCTAGTGCGGAGGGTGGGGGGTGTTGTGGCAAGACTGTGGCAGTCAGTTACATATGCCGCCAGGGCAGACTGCATTTGCGCCGCCGGATCAGGCTGCTTTGGACACGGGACAAGTTTCTGTCCACCATGGCAATTTACATTCTGGGTAATATGAATGTGGGAGCAGATTTGCTGTCCAGACAAGCTGGAAAACACAGGGAATGGAAACTCAGACAAATTTTCAAAGCAGAGGTGGACCTCTTTGCTTCATAGGAAACAGCACAATGTCCCCTTTACTTCTCTCTGACTCCTCCAGCTCCCCTAGATCTGGACACAATGGCCCATACGTGGCCCAAACTGCATCTTTACGCATTTCCTCCGATCGCTCCTGGGAGTCCTGGCCTAGGTCCGTCAACAAGGGTCTCGCCTCTTCCTGATAGCGCCCTATTGGCCAACCAGAGTATGGTTCTCAGATCTAATATGCCTCCTTGACAGATTGCTGTGGGTGAATGGGTGATTCCCATCAGGAGAGATCTTGTATCTGATGCACAGGGGACAGTTTTCATCCCCAGCCCGTGCTCTGGAACCTTCATCTCTGGCCCCTGAGGGGGACCAACGAGAGATTCTGGACTTCCAGCTGATGTAGTACAGACTACTTTGAGTGCTAGGTCTCCCTCCACTAGAAGAAGTTATGCCCTCAGATGGTGCTTTTTCGAAAGTTGGTGTATGACACACCATGCAGACCCAGTACACTGCCGGGTTGCTTTAGTATTGGAGTTCCTGCAAGAACAATTGTCCTCAGGCACATGTCCTGGTACTTTTAGATCTGGTTGGGACCCCTTTCGAACCACTAGAGTCAGCACCTGTCAGGTTTCTGACACTAAAGACTGTTTTTCTCATGGCTATTACTTCTCTGAAGAGAATTGGGAATTTGCAGGCTCTGTCAGTCCCTGAGCTGGCCAAAGCCATTTTGCATCTTCACCCTAACTATCTTCCTAAAGTTTATTCTCGACCATACATCCGGTCGTTCTTGAAGTCTTATGCCTCATAAGACTTCACTTACTGTGTCCAGTATGTGCTGTTCAGCTTTACGTCCACAGCATTAGCCAGTGGCGTAAGTCGAAGTAGCTTTTCATATGCTATGGGGCACATTGGGTGAGGGATGCTATTGCCCTAGTCACGCGGTCAAGCTTCGCCTCTAGTAGCTCAGGCCCATTTAACAAGGGGGGTTGCATTCTCCACGGCTATAACAAGCAAGTGTGTGATGCGGCAGGCTGGTCCTCCCCACACACATTTATCAGATTCTGTAGTTTGGATGTCTGCACATCCAGTGTACGCACACATAGCTAATAGCATAGCTAATTGTTGACTGGATTTGAAAATAACCATTCATTCAATGTTTTTCAAATATATTTGTGTAGACTTAATATAATATGTCCTCTCAACTAAGGCCAAGCAATAAAATTAGCTCAACTTAAATATTTTTGCCCTTCCAACATTTTGTTAATTAGTTTTTTTACAGTGTGCCTCACAACCGGTCGAACAAAGAATGTTCTCATAAGCGTTATTGAAACACAGCATCCCGTTCCCGCTTTTTCAGGGAATAGGGTTACCATCAAGTAACCCAAGACATTCTCTTTCATGTCTTATTACCCTTAAACTTTCAAATACATGCAAGTTTATGTTAAAAACATACATAAGTTACAAAAACACAGTTGATTATGTCTGTGAAAGTAAACAGCTGAGAAAGAAATCGCATGTTTATATTAGATCTGTAATATACAGTTAATAAATCTATAAATCCACTGCTCTCTTGTCCCCTCTGAGGCTGGGACTTTAAATAGTGTTCACGTCAGTGCAGCGAAAGATGTACAGTACACATGCTTTGCTCATACTTTTGCCATGGCATTAGAACTGGTACAACGCTTGTGAAAACACAGTGGTGGCGCTGTGGGTGGAAACTTGCAGATTAAGGGGTGGTAATATTATAATATGATCTACGTCATGGGCTTCGCCTCCAGGACTGATCTCATGCGCAGGAACCATGGATGGGTGAGTACGATCCAGTTCTAACGGTTCACTGATATTGTGTAGCCATTCTTTACAGTATTTCTGGGACCTGTCGTTTTGTGTGTTTTCACCTTGTTAGGGTGGGCCCTCAGACGACCACCTCTTGCCTTTGACTCAGTGCAGTGATGACCTCACTCGTCAATACTGAATGAATGAGGCATTTATATAGCGCTTTATTGTGTATTGCAATACACCCAAAGTGCTTTACAATCATGGGGGGGGGGGGGTCTCAGTGTGCAGCATCCACTTGGATAATGCGACGGCAGCCACAGGACAATGGTGCCAGTGCGCTCACCACACACCAGGATAGCCTCAGTCGGTCCCTCTCTGGTAGCCTTCCTAGGTGCATGGCTATCTGAGGATATCTATGTGCTAGCTCAGGGACTGCTCTCCTTCCTGGGGTTTTTAAGTAGCGATCTCCCTGAGCTCTTGCCTAGAACGTGCTTCTCCCCTGCTAGGGTGTAAGTAAATAGCCTACTCTTGTGGCAGCCTCCTTGGAGGGCTTACCGGGGTTTTTCAGGCTAGCTGGTGTGGGACCACCTGCTGATAGAGGGTGTAAGCAGAAGGAACCTGCCCCTGGGCCAGTACCATTCTCTTTACTGTTTGAGTTCCATGACACCATCATTAGACAGCCGGTTGCTTGCTGTTTCTCTGATGTGTCATCCGAGTGGGTTGAGCCTGGCAGTACTCTCCTCACCCTGTGGGATGGCTTGAGCATCGCCTTCAGACCAGGCGCTGGAGCGTCTGAGTTCCCTCTCATTCTGAGAGTTGAGTTCTCCGCTCCCCAGAAGCTGTCATTCAGCAGCCTCAGGTTGTTAGGCCTCTCTACGCCTCCCTGTTAGGTTGTTCTCCTTGTTGGTAGAGCTAGCATTGCTCCCCTCACCATAGAGGGTCATTTATGAGCATGCCGCTCCCTTCTGAGCGTCTGAGTTCCCTCTCATGCTGAGAGTTAAGTTCTCCGCTCTCCAGAGCCCTGTCATTCAGCAGCCTCAGGTAGGTTGCTCCTTGTTGGTAAAGCTAGCATTGCTCCCCTCACCATAGAGGGTCATCTATGAGCATGCTGCTCCCTTCCGAGTGCTGTGATTCAGCGGCCTCAGGTTGCTAGAGGTTGTTCTCCTTGTTGATCGAGCTAGCATTGCTCCCCTCACCATAGAGGGTCACCTATGAGCATGCCGCTCCCGTCTGAGTGTCTGAGTTCCCTCTCATGCTGAGAGTTAAGTTCTCCGCTGCCCAGATCTCTGAGTCAGCAACTTCAAGTTGTTAGGCCTCTCTCTGCCTCCCTGTTAAGCTGCTCGCTTCGTGGGATGACTGTAGCACGAAAGAGATTGAGAATCTTCTCCCCCTCTCAGTTGAGAGCGGGGTACTATGTCACCTTCAGCTATGCTAGCTACTTCTAGCAACCTGGCTGTGACTGTAATGGTATTTTCGGACCCCTCGTATGACAGTTTGTTCTGTGAGAAGCGCTGTTCCCATCTACGTGTGCTCTATTATAAAATGAAAAGAGTACTGCTCTTTCGAGTGCCACGGTCACTTAGGGTCTCTGGGCTTGTCTAGTAACAGCCGCTGTGACCCCCTAGAACAGTGTTTACAAATCCATATTATGGTAAGTGCGCACGCTAGTCTCTGTGCGAATCCTCTCATTATAACAAACAAAGTGTAGATGCGATGTAAATAAGAGATTTATTGTTCTATGTAGAGAGATTTATCGATTATAATGGAATTATAAAGGAACCGCCTTTTTTAACTACTGATATTGTGTGTTTAATATAATCATATTTTTGTACTTTCATAACTCTTTACCACAAGCATTTGCTCTTTGCCTTGTAATATGCGTCGTCTTAACTTATGCTTCAATTGGTGTGGTGTGTTGAATTAAAGGCACAGTGTTCACTTTGACGCGTATTGTTTGAGAATATATGTTGTACAACTCTCGAAACTCGTGCCATGTGTGTCTGATACAGTAAGATAGCAGGTTCCTGTAACCTATCAGAATACATTAAAAGCCTACTGATAAGGACTGTTCGTGTTTCTTTGTTCATTGTTGGAAACAGTGCTGGAATCAGTGCTCTGTGATAGGGCTTCACTTATCACAGGTTTGGTATCAAAGTTGCCATGTTGAAAGCGTTTTAACCAGGTTCAAGTTTCAGTGGCATGATTCTTGGAAGTAATTTCGAAGTGTTAACTGAGATACACTGTATTTTGCTGAGACTGCTTATTCTGTGCCTTTGAAACCCTAATTTAAATGTAGTAGCATTATTCCTTAAGGGATTGCATTTTAATTGCTAACTGATCATGCCTCTCTCTACATTAAACTGATTACATTAGGGTTAGAGTTACATATTGCTAAGAATAAAATGTTGTACATCAAATATTAAAACAGTCATAAAATAGTAAATAGTTTTTGTTCTAATTTTCTGCTTTCATTTTTGTCCCAGATAAGGCCCGATCATAAGTATTTTTTTATTCTAATTATTAATGTACTATATTCAGTATTATATAGTTTGCAGCTTGAATTTTTGTGTAAAAAAAAAACAAAAACACACCACCTCAATTCTCAAAAACGGCGTTTGATGTTCAGTGGAATCAGAACACTGCTCTCTAACCCAGATTTTAATTTGAAGGACTGTGTAAGTGTATCTTTGATGTTTTATTCACCTGCCCTGCTCTTTAGACCTCATTAATACTTAAAACGGAACTACAGAGAAAAAAGGATTGAGAAAAAAGAGCTGATGTGAGCAAATGTGACTTCAGTGCACACAGAAGGTTTTTCAAAACACCGCTCTGAAATGGATACTGAGGATTTTGCATGCGTAAGAATAATCAAATTATCACATTTCGTATAAATTTGAGCACTCTTAATGCTGGGTAATTTAAGCTAATTTAACTTGCTCACAATTTGAATCCTCATTATGCGAAAAGACATTGCACGGGCAGATAACTGATCAACTATTCCTTCTTGTCAGGCTCGGAGACCAGCCAGAGGAGCAAACCAAATAGATATATATATATATATATATATATCTATATAGATATAAATATAGATATATATAGATATAGATATATATATGTGTGTGTGTGTGTGTGTGTGTATATGTTTTTTTTTTTTTTTCCCAGTCCATCCTTATGATTTTGCCTGCAGGGGGTTTGAGGGGCATTAACTGATGTTAAGCTAGCCTGAAGCTGAAACACCTGCTCCCTCTGTATGGCATATAAATGAGCTCTGTCTTTCTGCTGAAGCCACAGGACACCTTGGCAAGAAGTGAACTAAACGAATGATGTGTGTCATTGCCATTTTTCGTACACATCACTGTAAACCACTGTGCCAGTTTGTCTTTATTGTTCAGGGAATTGCCACCGAAACATGACAAGAAAGAGAAGCAGAGGAGAAAAGGTGAAAGTCAGAACAAAAACAAAAAAAAAAAACAGCTATTTGGTTTGCTGGTCTCCCAACATGACAATTGGGTTTAGCTGGTCACTTACCCAGTTTCCTAGCTGACAAGTACTCAAATCCTTCTAAAACCAGCAAACCAAATCAGCTGAGATGAGACAAGGGAAGGCTGGATAATGCAGGGTTTTTTTTTTTTTTTTCCTAGCATGGAAGAAAAGCACTTGCTTTTGTTCCAGATGTGGAGTACATATATAACATCTCCTTTTAGAAGTAACATATCCATTGATCTTCCTGGATGAATGTAGCGTTGCAGCTGACTAGATGTTTTGCCAGTTCACTCTACAGACTTTGAAAGTTCAGTTAATTCTGTTTGGCATTTTAGCAGTATGTAGGACATAGCAATTTTTACATTTTTAAAGTTAAGAAGACTTCAAAGGTTTTGAGCAGAAGGCAGTTACTGAAAGTTACTGAGAAAAATCCCCGAAATGGTTGATTTTCATAGAATTTTCTTTAGTGTACAGATTCCACTGGCACACAAAGGGTGGACTGATATGGATTTGTAATCCTGCAGCAGCTGTATCCTCCTTCTGTCATCTCTGCTCACAGGGTGGAAAACCCAAACTTGCATGAGGGGATCGTTATAGATCCTAAAAACTTGAGCTTCTTTAGCCATAAATACCCCCCTTCCCCTCATCCCCCAAAAGGCTTTTTATAATGAACTGGATTTTCTCCAAGTGGAGGTTTAGACTCGGAGCAGACACCTTATCTGTCAGAGAAGATCAAAGGATGAACTCAGGTTCAAAACTTACTGAGCTCAACTTGAGAATCCAGCATTTAATTAGGTCCTAATTGGCGCACAGCTAAACAGACCCACTGAGCAGGTGTAAACAAGATGGAATACGATCCATGTGGCAGCAGGCGAATCTGGAGGGGAAAAAAATACAGGCTGGATAGAACCGGACAGATGGAATATCATAATATAGTTAAAGTGAAATTTTCTTTTATGTTTATTTAAAAAAATTCTCATGAAAATCTACTTGTCACACTTATTGAATGAATTAAGGAGCATTATTATACTTTCCATTTGTTTCATATTTCTAAAACACTTCAGTGTTACATACCGGTTTCATCGGGACGATACCAGTAATTTACCATCTATTAGAATGATCACAAATCAAATTCTAAACCAGATAAATTATAAACTATCACACAGAGGGTGGTCATCGTATGATAGTGACCAATAGTGTTACATCACTTCCCAGTCTCCACTATTGAAATGCTGTAATGTGAGATGAACACATGTCACATGTGGGCTGAAAAAGGTCAGCTGGCTAATTAGCAAGTATTTGCTTCGTTATGCCAGGATTAACACAAATCTGTTCCCATCGTTATTCTTTGATTGAACTGAGAAATGCTATTTGTTGAGAAGTCATCCAGTGTCTCACAGTTCTTAGGTCATTCACTGTGTAAATCAGTGTTGTTATCGTTAACTAAAATTAAAATGATTAAAAATCGTTTTCAGAAATTGGAGCTGAAATAAAATAAGATGGAATAATTACACTTTAAAAACTTGCATGAAAATGAAATATCTAAATACATTAAAGCTAAATAAAAATATATATATAAAAAAAAAAAAAAAAAAATTACTGACAATTAAAATGAAAGCTGAAAGTATAAAATTAAAAATAACGTATTATAGTTTATACAGTACAGTAAATAATACTAAAATAACACTGGTGTAAATGAGCTTGGTAGCATCACTGAGTTTGATCATTATTCTGGAATAATCTAGCAGAGGTTAAAGGTTAAAAGCCCTCTTGGTTTCTGTTTATGGCTAACGGTATAATACAAGATGGTGATCTATTTAGAGGGCGTGAATAAACATCATCCATTGTCCTGACAAGGCTTAATGCAGACCAATCTCTTTCCTCAGTCTCTGGCTCGGGCTAAGAGAAAGCTTTGAAGGCATACTTTTTATTATGGTTTGAAATGGAAATATTGCTTTCATGAGGGATGAGCTAGTGCATTACTCAGCAAAAGTGGACAAAAGAAGTTTTTATTTGAATTAGGCCAGTCCATTTATTAGTTTTTGTGTTTAGGTAGTACTTTGGCATGGTTTCAACAGCTCTTTGGAGATTGTCCTGAGAAAGTGATCTGCATGCCAGCATCCGAGCTGTGCTCTTTCTTTCATCAAAAGAGGGGGAAAAACACCATGAGGGACACGTTTAGAAGGAAATTTTGACTACCATCAATAATGGATTAAAGACCCATATGTTCACATTTCAATAATGTAGCCGTCTTAAAATTTTAAATAAACAGAATAGTAAGTGATAAATTGCAAGCAACTTTAGTTCAGAAACTTTAAAAGGGAATGTCATTTAGAAAGAATTGTACAGATGTAATCATTAAAAATAGTTGTCTCTTAGGTTTAAGAAAATGCATTTGAACTGAGGTATGAAACAGTGTAGAAGGAAGTATAATTAAAGCAAATGGAAATTCGTCTGACTTTTTTTATTAGACAAGTAATGTTTGAAGGCAAAACCGATGGATGGATGGAACAATTTCCCAAAATGTATTGCCTGTGCTGAATTTCATTGAGTTGCAAGTCAGTAAATTCATCTTTCATTCCAATTCAGCTTCCTGTGGGGGTGTGGCCAATTCAGTTCAATTCAAATTCACACTCGTAAACTGAAAGGAATCAATTCTTCAGTTCTGAATTATGTACAATCCTGCATCTACTGGAGAAATTGTTTTCTGTTTTAAATAATATTACATTTTTCAAAAGAAATGTGATTAGAAGTGGCACAACCATTCATTTGAAGAAGAAAATTTGATTAATAACTACTTCAATTTGTACCGGATAAATATGGGAATCATATATGAGAGACGATACACAAAAAACAAAGTTACAGGCAGTGAAACAAACTGTATTACAACACTCTTAGTCTCTTCTGCTTGTACTGTGATGTTGTAATACTAGTACAGTACAGTATCTTTCAATTATATGTTTCCTTCCCTCCCCAAAAGACACGTGCACTAAAGGAAGTCTGGAGCTCTTGTTCCCTAAGGGATTTCTTTCTCTTCCTGCTCCGTCAACACATTCATTTATTTGAAAGCTTGTGACACTGTAGCCCCAAATATCATGAGCTAATGAGTTTATTCACAACACTCCACTGCTCGTCATTGAATAATTTATTGTAAATGTGTCAGATAAGCACCTTGACTGGACAAGCATATCATTTTTCCAGATAGTAAGCAGATTCACTTCACTTGCTGTTTTGCTGATGCTGGTGCTGTAGCATTTTGCTTTGAATAAAGACAGAAATTCCTGCTGCCACTTTCCAGCCCAGTATAATTCAAATGCCCGTTTTGCAGCTAATCAGCTGTAAAGTTATTCACAGGATGAAGGATTTTCTGAAGAAGCAGTGTCAGAACATCTTTTGATTTCTCTCATAAGAGCTCCGTGTTTGCCTGCAGCAGCTGTAGGGATTATTTTTTTAAATAAATTCCAGTCACATTTGTATGCAGGGGAAGGGTAAGTCAGAAGGTTTAAAGGGTTGAGTTGTATTTAGACTTAAACTCCTTGTACAAGGTGTCTATCTTAACCCAGCACTTGAAAAGAAGGATTAGAGCACTAGGCGTTCATCTGGCTTTTAAACTGCTTCACACATCACAGTCACGTTGCCTTTTACACCTAGCTTTGACCTTGCAAGTGCTTTCAAATGTAGTCTGCTTTGAGAGTGAGTGGAGCAGACAGGGTGGTCCCCGCTTCACTCTCAGACGAGCATGTGACCGCAGCCACATGACCTGTGAACATGTGATTGCTGTTGCCCACTAGAATTATTGTCAGTTAAAGGTATAAAGCTGGGCTGCTCTTTCTTCTTCTTTGGGAAGCAGTGTATATTCAACCAAGATATGTTTTGTGGATAACACTTTTTTTTTTTTTTTAGTTCTGTAGTTACATGTTAATTGTAATAACTATAGTAATAACAATAAATTATGCATAATTACAAGTCAAGTAAATAACAATAAATTAAACCCTAACCTTAACCTTAGTAAGTACATGTAGTTAGTTAAAGGGGTCATCAGATGCCAATTTTCCACAAGTTGATATGATTCTTTAGGGTATTAATGAAAAGTCTACAACATACTTTGGTTAAAATTTCTCAATGGTAGTGTAAAAAACACCTTTTCTAGTCCATATGCTTTAAATGCTAATGAGCTCTGTTGACCCCGCCCCTCTCTTCCATGGGGTGACGAGCAGTACTGTTTACTTTAGCCGTGAAACTGACTAACTAGCATGCTATTAGGAAAGGCGATTTGCAAAGATTCATAAAAAACCCTTATACTCACTTCTTCTGTAGATGAAGCTGGATCACAAATGATTTTTGAGGCGAGGCATTAAGTCATCATAATGACAAAAAAGTATAGCAAAGAAAACCTTAAGTAAGTTGGCATATTCTTCTGTTAATATTTTCAAGAATAATGTGGTTCAATGCACATGCAGAAAAGCAAAACAGGAAATGACACCAGAGAGAGGAATTCCAGCAGACCCTTATGTCTCTGTGTTAAGGTCAAGTCTCTTTAAATATCTGATAATTTGGTTGAAATTACAGGTTAAAAAATGTCATCTTGTGTGACTGCCTAGAAGCAGTATACTGACCTTGAAAATATATTTTAAAACTTTTTTAATAGTGAACTTTAAAAAAAAAATTGGTTTCACTTTATTTTGATGGTCCCTTTAACACATTCTATTGACTATAAGTGTAACGGGGCTGACGAGACGTGAGACGTGAGGATCCAAGTGCAAGCTTTTATTTAAAGGCATGGTCATATATACAGGCAGGGTCGAAACAATGGCAAACAGGTATGGCAGGGACAAGACAAAGAGTAATCCTAGGGCATGCGAAGGTCGACGATGGGCGAACAGTATACAATATCCAAAGGGGCAAGGCAGAGAGATAATCCAGGTACACGGGCTATAATCCAGGCAAGGGAATAAACAGAGTCCGAACAGTGAGACAGGGGTAAATACTGGGAACACAGACTAGAAAACAACAAACGTTCCGTAAAGCAGCTAACACTAGGGGAGTGAAAAAAACGCAGGACAATAAAGGAACTGAACAGAAACACGGAATGGCACGGAAAAGGGTTAATCCAGGAAACACAGGCTACAATAAAACACAGGAAAACAGGCAAGGCAAGACTAAGAAAACTACATTTGCTCCATAGAGTAGCTATTGCTAGGAGAGGGATAAGTGCATACAATACTCGGCAGTGAGGGAGAGAAAGTCCATGGCTTAAGTAGAGTGTGTGATTGGTGATAGCTGTGTGATCAGTGCCTTCAGCTGTGTATGTGCAATTAGTGTCATCAGTGCAATGGATGATGGGAAATGGAGTCCAGTGTGATGGGTGTTGTGAGAGTCAATGTGGTGAGCGAGTGACCTCTGGTGGTGAGTGAACGGAAGTTCATAGCCCGGATTCGTGACAATAAGTAATGTTGCACCTACATTTCTGCTAACTCTCATTAAAGTGTTAGTAGTGTATTAGTTGACTAGTAGGGTTAGGGTTAGATTAAGTTGACACGTTCTTGCAAAGTTACTTATAGTCAGTAGAATATCTGTTGGGAGACCAACACAATAAGGAGTTAGAAGATATGAAGCAGACAGTCTTCTAATACTCGTATGAGATTTTGTTGACATGTAGTTGCAACATTACTTAGTGTCAACAGAATGTTCAAAAGGGACCATCAAAATAAAGTGTTACCAAAAATTTACACTCACATGTATTCAAAGTATAAGTAAAATTATTATTTTTATTTAGTTATTACTTTTTACTTGATGGTTACACCACTTAACACTTTAAGGAATGAGTTATTTAAAGAAATAGTTCACCAAAAATGAAAATTGTCGTTATGTGCTCACCTTCACGTTGTTCCAAACCTGTATGAATTTCTTTCTTCTGACTTTAGATATTTTAAAGAATTTGTTTAATCAAACAGTTGATGGTCCTCATTGACATCCAAGGAATGGGGAAAAAAACGATGGAAGTCAGAGGGGAACAGTAACTGTTTATTTACTTATATTCTTAAAAATATCTTCTGTGTTTTGAAATTTATAGAGATTTGGAACAACTAGTAAATGATAAGAGAATTTTGTTTTTGGGTAAACTATCCATTTAAGGTAAAGCTTGAAAATGTTTTTTTTCAAAACCATACGACACCAACTTGAGTTCAAAATTACATTTCTAATCAGGGCCGTGAATGGAAGTATCTTACTCTGTGTATCATGAATGACTTGATTTCAAGCCCAGCTCAGAGCAGCAGGTGATCCGGGAGCTGGAGGAGAATATTCACCCATGTGGTGCCTAAACCGCAGGGCAGGTGAGAGACACAGGCCCTTAACTGATCTACCAAATATTCAGTCCTGATAGCCCAGCAGCAGGTGCATTTAGCAGGAATGAGAGAAACGGAAAGAAAGGGAGAGGGATGCAGAGAGGCCCCTACCATGAGTTAACATCTCTGCTTTTCCCTAAATCACTTGTTCTCTGTATTTTTGTCAGCATGGTGGCTTTTTTCCTATCAGATCTCCCATTTAATTCCCTTCGTCTCTCTATCACTAGTCCTCAGATAGTTTCTCTTCTCTGTGGTAATCCATCCTATTCTACATGGTAATGGTCCATCAGTGGCGATCAATATTTCATACAGAAATAACCCAACTTGAGTGTTCTTGTCTAACCCCCACTCCCCCCAGCCCCGGGGTCATCAAAACTGTTATTTCAGGAAAAAGAGCCCTGAGCATGCATTAGTACTTGGAGGAGAAGGGCCAGACATCAATCATTCATGATACACTGCTGCCTGCCAGGAGAAACACAATGATTTATGCAACACTTGTTATGACGCCTCCGTACAGTGGGGTCATTGCGCTGTGATTCTTCGTGACTTGCAATGATGGAGCAATAAGGCATTTTAAACACCTCTGATGTCTGGCTTTGACTGAGATCAGATGCACTTCCTTATGTTTAGAAATATGACATAGCATGCTCTGCCATACAACTAATAACAATTTAACATAAGATCTTGGATTTTGTTTTTGCTTGTTTGTTTTCCAAGTGTAAGGTCCATGCACTTGGCCCAAATAAGGTATCCAATGGTGGATGAAGGTTTCTTGCTTGTTCGGTCTTTTCAGCGCGCAAAGTTATTAAATTTAGGTTAGGACTCGAATTTAGGTTGAAATGCAAATTGGTTCGTCTGTTTCTAATTATTATTCTTCTGACATTTGTTTATTCTAGTCAACTCTTTACTTTATTACTCGTTCATCTATGTCGCTCAGGGTGTATCACGCCGGCCGATGTACCCCACGGTCACAAACCCTCCAGTCTGATCATTAGTCAGAGGTTATGACTATTTAATAGACCGTTTCATGCTTGTCATTTTTAAATAGTGGTTCTGTTTACCCCCTACAGTCACCTATGTAACAACTTAGTTAAAGCTCAAACAATAATCAGAGGTTATGGCTAGCACTATGATACTTCAATAGTGTTTTTATCTAGCCCCCTATAGTTAGTCTAACTATATAACAACTTGAATAAAGCTTAGACAATAATCAGAGGTTATGGCTCGCACTATGAAATATGCTAATACTTCAATAGTGTTTTGAACTAGCCCCCTATAGTTGATCTAACTACATAACAACTTAACTAAAGCTGAGACAAGTTACGTAATAATATTACTTTTTTCAAGTAACTAGTAAAGCAACGCATTACTTTTATTTTACAAGAAAATATCTGAGTTACTTTTTTCACATTTATTGACTGACAGTGCGCTGTGTGAACATGATGTTACTGTAGTTGTAGACTAAATGTGAAATGCAAACTTAGAATATGACGCAAACCTGCAATGATTAAATATGTTAAACAACACGAATGTATCTAATCCCATTTTATTAACCAATGCCTTTGCTGCTGACCTTTGATGATCCAGTTCAACCATACTAATAAGCAAAAATGACTTTAGATAAACTAACAATTGTGCTTCATTGTTTTTTTTATTGCTGAAGAGTGTTGAACCTTCTTCTCCTGTGTTCTACTGTAACAGACGTGAATTTACTTTTCCTTCAGCCTGAGGTTTATTCATTACACTTTTTGGTGTGAAAGGGCTTTTACATTTGCTATAAATAGAACTTCTTCTATTAAAAACAATCAAGCCCTGCTCATATTTAAAAAGTAACGCAAAAGTAGCGTAACACATTGCTTTTCATAAAAAGTAACTAAGTAACGTAATTAGTTACTTTTTTAGGGAGTAACGCAATATTGTAATGCATTACTTTTAAAAGTAACTTTCCCCAACACTGAACATTATATTCTACTATTGACCATTCTGAGTGAGCTGAGTGAAGGGAAGGATGTGTGAGGGGAAGGAAGGGGATGAAAAGGAACTGATGCATATGTGAGAGAGGCATTTTCCCGCATTTTCTCTCAGTGGTATGTGGAGACAGATGTCTGTATGTTAATACACTGTGTGTTCAAAGTGTCTGAGGTTCTGTAATTCTTACACCAAGTAACATTGTATTTTATGACATTTATAACATATTATATTTAGTAAGTTTTTATTTTATTTAATGTATCAAGACCATATGTATGTATGCACAATATTATTATTTTTAAACAGTTTTTACTTTTAGCATATATAAGGCATTTTAAAAAAAAAAAGGTCAGTTCACTTAAGGTCAGTTGACATAATTTTGATTACCACAAAACAATTTACAGATTTAC